>NC_000082.6:33934574-34596574 GCF_000001635.26 Mus musculus
CTTCTTTCAGAAGAAAGCTCTGCAATCCTCTTGTTTCCTTCCTGTCCTGTCTTGTCCAGCTTGCCTGTGGGAGATGTCTGTGCTCACAGCCCCACAGTCTTGCCTGCCTGCCTGTTGGGCCTCGTCCTGGGACCCCATTGATACCCTCCCCCTCCATCTTCTCCACCTTCATGAAGCATCAGTGCTGAGCTTCCTCTCACTGCCCCGCATTGCCTGTCAGGCCACTGGCTCCCCAACTCTAGTCCAGGCCTCTGAATAGCCAATATTCTGTTTAGTAGAAAGAGGCAGGGAGACTTGGCTGCCAGCCCACACAAGCACTGTTTGGTGAATTCTGTAGAGCTGAAATTCTGTATAAACAAGCACATTTACAACTTCCTGTTCATTTAGCTGCCAATCATTCTGACAAAGGAGGTGCTGATTGTAAGTTACATGTGTAGCCATTCCTGGCAGTGCGCCACTGTCCTTAATATTCCCTGTCTGTGTGATAAAAACATATTTATGTATGCATGATATTAAACAGGCATCATTGAATTCAGTGTCCTTTGTCTTGATAGCATTGTAATTTGGTTTGACTTTTTTTAAAATTCATTTATTTATTTATATGAGTACACTATATAGCTGTCTTCAGACACACTGGAGGAAGGCATATGATGGTTGTGAGCCACCATGTGGTTGCTGGTAACTGAACCAGGACCTCTGGGAGAACAGTCAGTGCTCTTAACAACCGCTGAGCCATATCTCCAGTTCATTGACTCGACTTTTTTTTTTTTTTTTTTTCCCTCGAGACAGGGTTTCTCTGTGTAGCTCTGGCTGTCCTGGAACTCACTTTGTAGACCAGGTTGGCCTCGAACTCAGAAATCCGCCTTTCTCTGCAACCCAAGTGCTGGGATTAAAGGCGTGCGCCACCACCGCCCGGCTTGACTTGACTTTTTTATGAAGAGACTTCACTTTAAGTCCTCTGGGCCCTGTAACACTGGCAATTGATGGTTTTATTGATCCTGGGAGCAGGAGCCAAATGTCCCTTGTCACTTTAATACATGTGTGCCTATGGCTAGGAGAGGACATGGGTGCACAGATACTAAGATGTCAATGGTGTCTAAGGGCAGACATTCCAATAAGGATACAATGTATCAGATCTGTAAGGTTCTGATGTTGGGCAGGTTATAGTTTCTAATGGACACTGGGAGACTTTGAGTCAAGATGACAGGCAGTAGTCTCATGCCTTCTGCTACCAGTCACTACCAGTATTACTTTGTGGTACTATGTTGCAGATGCTGGGGCCCAGCCCACCTCCCTGGGAAAGATCCCTATTATTAGTTAGGAACAGCATCCAGTGTGAAGGACACAGTGGGGGATGCCACATCTTCGCCTGGTTACATTTAGCTTTGTGTTTGATGTGTGGTGCTGGAGATGGAAGCAAGGCTCTGAGCATATTAGGCAAAGGCACTAAACCACCTCCTTCGCTCTTTTGCTGTCTTTAAAAGGCAGTGAGCAGTCAGATGGCCACCAAACTATACCTACTAGAGTCTCCACTGGGGACTAGGATCCCTTAAGGACATGAGCATTGGTGCCCTCCACAATGTCATCAAGTACAGGCCTTGGCAGTCCTTCCTCATCTGGTTTTCTTTACGTTTGCTTTAGAATACTCAAATAAGGAGGCCAAAAGGCCACATGTCGCAGCCTCTCACCTGTTCCCAGCTCTTTCTCAGGTAGACTGGGCTCTTCGCACTCTCCTCTACAGCTGCTATATTTGCTTGCCAAGTCTGAGCTACATTGGGGATGGGAGATGCTTCCTGGACACTTGTGACTCTGCTAGATCTTGTTTCCTCCAAGAGCCTATGGTGGTCTGTCCTGTGCTATCTTCCACTGACTCTTGACTCTTGCTCTAGGGGCTCTCTCTCTCTCTCTTTCTCTCTCTCTCTTTTAAAGATTTATTTATTTATTATATGTATGTAAACTGTAGCTATCCTCAGACACACCAGCAGAAGGTGTCAGTTCTCATTACAGATGGTTGTAAACCACCATGTAGTTGCTGGGATTTGAACTCAGGACCTTCAAAAGAGCAGTCAATGTTCTTAACTGCTGAGCCATCTCTTCAGACTCCCTAGGTGCTCTCTTGCTCTTTGGATCTAGAGTGGCCTTGGGCTGGGTGTTTGGAGCTCTGGGACCCTCAAGGTATCAGATGTGCTCACAAACAAGTGGGGCTTCCTTGCTGCTCAGCCCTCGTGGTTGGGGGTACAGAGCTCCAGGCACCACTGCTGAGCATACCCATTTTACAGCAAGAAGACCTTTGCACGTAGATGTGTGGTCACCAGAAAATCAAGGTCTCCTTCCCTTGAACACACACACTGCACCCCAAACCCACCCATGGAGTAATGCACAGCTCCAAAATGTCGATGCTTTGGGATACTGTTTGAAGTTGCATGTGGATTGCCTTTACAGTGCTGCCAAAACCAGAGGCAGAAAGGAAGTTAGATCTCAGCTTACAGTTCCTCAAACTGGAAAATACAGCAGCAGCCATGCCTTCTGTGGCTCAGACGCCCTTGCTTTCTGGAGGGTTGTGATGTGTGAGCTAT
This sequence comes from Mus musculus, assembly GCF_000001635.26. NCBI lineage: Eukaryota > Metazoa > Chordata > Mammalia > Rodentia > Muridae > Mus > Mus musculus. The sequence goes on from NC_000082.6 coordinate 33,937,151, forward strand.
TGGAGGGGGTCAGAGCCATCTTGTGCATTGCTCTCTGGCGGAACCAGCTACTCAGGTAATTGAGGTGCGAGGATCCAAGGCCTGCCTGGAGGATTGTGTAGATTCAAGGCAGGTTGGGCAACTTAGTAAATGCATGTCTCTAAGCAGAAAATGAAAACAGAAACTTGCCCCCTAAAGTAGACCCTGAGATTAATTTTTAAAAATATATATGATGAATGGATAGATATGATAAAGCCACACGTGGTGCCAACTGGTGGAGTATGGTCAAGTGTCTGGTTACTCATGCCGCAGTCTTTACCCTTTCTGCACATTTCCCATAAAGAAATATCAGATGAAGGTTGTCTCTAGCCATAAACTACCTCAATTTAAGCTAGGCTCTTGACCGATACAGTCCCTGGAACAAAAGTGAGGGGTTTATGTATGTTAGATCCATTTCATCTTTGAAGACTCCAGTGGGGGTTAGCCATTGCTCAGGTCCCAAAGTAGTGCTGGTCACATGCTGGTGGGGAGACAGTTGTCATCCTGAATTCCGTGTGACTGTGACCTTGTAAGGGTGTGTTCCTGTGGCGGCCACATCACATGCCAGCTACTGTGTGGTGTGGGCCGCGCGTTCCTCCGCCTCCTCTCAGCCTGCCTGGCATTCTTCCCTCCCCAGTGGCCTGGCCGTATGCCTCAGCACAGCCTGTGAAATGTCCTGTGGCTTGGAGCCCCAGAGTGAGTGGAGACACTATGATATGAAGGAGTGTTGGTACACAGGGACACTCCAGATGGTCCCCTTCCTGTCGCTGGTATGTTGTGTGCACTGCAGAGAAGATAAGCCAGAAGAAGAGGGCCAGGAAGTTGAGTGGCTATAGCCTCTCTAAAGTTAGGTCCTAACCTATATTGCGGAGCAGATTCATCAGTGGCCAGGAGCATGCTGGGATCCGGTGTCAGAATAGCCAACTCCAAAATGGAGGTGAATTCACTGCTGAGCCCCACTGTGATGACTTCCAAAGTCCTGCTCTCCAGTCTTGAACTCACCTGTGGGTGGACACTCAGTACATTCAATCTCCTGCTTTTCTTGATGATGTCAGCCTTAGCAACAGGCACCAAGGAGGAAGAGACGCTGCTAAAACAGTCAGCCTTTAAAATGAGCCACTTAGAGAGAGAGTGAGAGAGAGACAGAGACAGAGACAGAGACAGAGTGTTCAGTGGTTAACAACACTTGCTGTTATTGCTGAACAAACTCCAATTCCCAGCACGCATGTCAGGAGGCTTACAACAGCCTGCCAAGTCCATCTCTGAGGGCTGTGACACCCTCTCTTCTGGACCAGTGGACACACGTACATGTAGCTACCCAGAGAGACACACAAATGAAAGTGAGCCTTAGGAAGAGTGAGCCATTTATAGCACTTCAAAATTGAGATCCCCAGAGGACCCAGTATCCATGCTTTTCAGGACACTCACGTTAGTTATGCCCAGCTCCAGGCAGTGATGATGACACTACCCTTGAGGCCTACAGAACCTCGAGGCAACGCCTCCCTGTTCCTAACAACGAGATAAAAACAGCCATACTTCTTCTTGTTTTGATTGGACTGCATTTGCTAGGGATCTAGCAAGCGAAAGAACAAGCAACAAGTTGCAGACAGACAGCAAAACCATCATCAAACTGGGCCCTTTGGCCATCCAACAGAGGTGACTAGGAGAGCCCAGTAGAGAGAACAAGTGAACAGCATCCAATCTGTTGCTTACAGCATCCCCCTGAAACAAGCTGGGGAAGGAAAGCCCTGCTGAGACAGATTGCTGGGGCTGCCAAATCAGAGTCGCAGGCCAAGCAGAGTGCGTTTTGTGGACGTGCTTCAGCTCCTTCCCACTGCAGGCATTCTTAAACCTCTGCTGGAGATGGTTAACCTTCCAGTTCTCAAGGGCACAATGTTTATAGTACCCTTAGCTGTGTGCGATTGCACGGCCAGGGGGCTAGCCTGCTCAGGACAGTTTCAGAGGACATTTGGAGGAGAGCTGCTTCTGTCCTCAGAGTCTGCTTTTGGCAAGCACATGACAGTTGCAGTAGAATTTAATTTCTATTACACTTCCTCCCTGACAGACTGGGGACAGGACCCATCCAGCAAGGAGAGCGAGGTTGCCCCCAGTAGGCTGTCATGATGGCTAAGCCTGCTGTAGGAGACAGCAGAGTAGTTTAGACCAGATACACTGAGCTGACTGGGCTCTACTGCAGCTCACTGGGTGACCTTCTGTAAGCTGTCTCTTCTATGAGTCAGTTTCATTCAAGAGTGCCTTTAGCGGGGAAGGGGTGATTAAGATAGGGTTTCTCTGTGTAGCCCTGGCTGTCCTGGAACTCATTCTATAGACCAAGCTGGCCTCAAACTCAGAGGTCCACCTGCCTCTGCCTCCCAAGAGTGGAGATTAAAGGGGTACGGCGGCACCACCCAGTATCATGTCTCATAAAATGAATAATGCACCTGCCTCGTGGGTTACTGTGAGAATGGATGGAGCCGACGGCACCACAGTCAGTGCCAGGTGTGAATACAAGTGAGAACACTTGAGTACCCGTGAGGGCTGAGGCTCCAAAGCCTTCCCTCGCTACCCCCAACCCACCCCCAAATGCGGGGCCTCAGGGTCAGAGCTGGAAGTCAACATCTTGCTAGGACTCAGGAAGTGTGGCCGGCTGGCTCGGTTTTGCTTGGGCCTGTAACAAATCACCATATGTTTTATGCATTCAAGCTGTCGGGAGGTCAGAAAGTCCAAGTTTGTTTCCTCTGGCTGAAGTCAGGGTGCCTACGAGTTGTACTCCCTCACATCCCTGGAGGTGCTAGGTCTCCCCAGTTGCTCCCTTAGAGCAAAGTTTCCTTGCATTTCTTGGTTAGCTTGCAAGCCAGCTGCAGAGTGTCTTGCTTCTGATGTCCCCTAGCCTCCTTCTGTAGTCATCCCCAAGCCCCTGGGGGTTCTGTTGTATGAACCTTGTAGGTAGATTTGGGGCCCAATCGGACCGTCCAGAAGAGGCTGCTCTGCCTAATCTCATTGGTAGCTTTGCCTCCCGATATTCAGTTTCTGGTGTGGACATATTGGGAGACTATTTTCACACATCTATTGAATCAGGAAGCTTTTCTGGTTTTGTGCCACGGCTTGGCCAGGGACTGGACCATTTAATAGCAACAGTCTATACCCTGCCAGGTCACGTGGATTATCCTGTGGTCTCATCAGGCCCTTGCTATGTCTCAGTCTCTGTAGGATTCCTCTCCCTGGCACATGGCAGGCACTGGGGGGGGGGTAGGGGGAGGATGTGTCTATCATATTGAAAGACCATCAGGTCCTGACTGATGCATGTTTGTGTCCTTTCAGGCCATGGAGAGTGTCACTGTGGAGAATGCAAATGCCACGCAGGTTACATTGGGGACAATTGTAACTGCTCAACAGACGTCAGCACATGCAGGGCCAAGGATGGGCAGATCTGCAGTGACCGAGGCCGTTGTGTCTGTGGGCAGTGCCAGTGCACAGAGCCTGGAGCCTTTGGGGAGACGTGTGAGAAGTGCCCAACCTGCCCGGATGCTTGCAGCTCTAAGAGGTAAGGGCCTGCTCTTCCACCCTCAAGCCCAGGTCTGTCTTTCATCAGGCAGCCCTCCCTAGACAGCCTCTTGTGCTTGCTGCCTAGCCTCTCCCAGTTATATACAGCCTGACTGCCGAACAGAACTTGTACTAACATTCGCCAAAGCACTAGCTATGAAATGTTGTCATTTGGTGGTTGTGGGGAGGAAGAGAGGATCGGCAAAGTTAAAATAGTCCACCAAAAAGGGACATCACTGATCCAGTCTGAGCAAGTTTAGAGATTTTGGAGTGACAGCAGGGAATGAGACAGACCTGGTGCTGGGTCCAGATGAAACAGCACCTTCAGAGCCTTGAACATGCTATAGCTTGCTCAAAAAAAAGGGGGGGGGGGGAATGTGGTGTGCATCCTTCTCCGAGTGACTACGGTCCTCCACAGAGCATCTCCCAAACAATGCTTCATAGATCAGGCCTGTGGGAACTGCGGCATTAAACAGACTGTAATCAAAAGGCAAATAGGATGGAAAGGAGCCGACCTAGATAGGGATGCCTCTAGCGAGCGTGGGGGCTTTGGATTTTTCTGCTCTATTTATACTGATAATAGAGCGGGACGGATGTAGAGGTTGTCTGGGCTACAGACACTTTGGCTCAGCGCTGGGCCGGGTCACACAGCCTGATGACTGTCCTCCGCTTTGGAGTGCAACAAAGGTCAGTTGTAAGAGTCAAGCCACAGTGATGCCTGGAGCACAGGCATGCCTGCTGTTGGCTGTCAGAACTTGCTGGATAACAGCTGTGTCATCATTGGAGCTGAGGAGCCAGGCAGGCAGCGGGGGAAGTCAGGCACCAAGCAGAAACAAGTGGCCATACAGGCAGTGTTACTCCTTGGCGGAGGAGCACAAGTGTGTGATTTTCTTTTGGCAGATTTCCCCCTGCAAATGTCTGGCCAGGCTGATAATGAAGTGAGCCGATGCGCGCAGAGCCTGCAGTTGTGGCTGGTCAGCTGTGCTTTTGAGCACTCTGAATGGCCTGACCCTCCCTGGCCATGTGCCACAGAAAACCCTGGGCTCGGGCAGCAGAACCTACCTTCAGATCGAGAGACAAGATAGGCAGGGAGTGGCCAGGCACCATGCCTGTGTGACTGGAATCACAGCCCTAGTCAGCAGGTTGTGGCCAAGGGTCTTCCCCACCCCCAAGGGTCTCCAGCCCCCAAGGCTTCCAGCCAGTGTTGCTCCCTTCTGCTGCTCAGGGCACATGAGGCTCATGCGAGTGAGCGGAGCTAGGGGAGCACACTGGAGTCAGTAAGAGAGGAAGCCTCCCCTACCTTCCTGTGGGGTTGTCTTGGGCAGTTAAAAGGCCTCAGGGAAAGGCAAGCGTTAGGAAGGCCCAGAGATAGGGACTGGCCCTTCTCATCTATCCCTGGACCACACTGACCTCTCTCTCATGGTCTAATGTAAACTTGTTTCTTTTTCCTCTTCCTTCTCTTTCTCTTTACCTACCTTCCTCCCTCCCTCCCCTTTTTTCCTAAGTTCTTTTGACCATGGAATCTTAGGCCATTTTCCTACTGTTTTCTGAGAGGTTTTGACCACTTTCTTTGGTCGTTCATCCCTCAAGTTCTAGAACTAACCAAACACACCCTTCACTTCGGTGAGGTCACACCCGGCTCCAGCTGATTTTAGTTAACATGCCTTGAACAAAAATCTCTGTGAGCGAGCGGAGCGGCTTTTTGTGTAAAGGGTCAGACGTGCTTGCCTATGTAACTACAGTGCGTTCTCAGCTTTCCCCCAGCACAGGGGGCTCAGCTCTAGGCTGCTGTATCCATGTGGGTTGGTGGAGGGTGTCCTAGAGGTGACCTGGAGTTGTGATGCAGCAGCGTGTCTGAGGGAAGCTGTGGATTCCAGCCAGCCGGAAGCAGGCATCCTGTGTCAATCGGAAGGTCCAGCAAGCATGAATGACCAGAGATGGGACCACCCCTTCCTGGCCGCTGGCCAAGCCTGCCTACCCTGAGGGGAGGGGCGGGGGGAGAAGGGACCATACAAGATGGGAGATAGTTATGAGCCGTACTGCCTAGCTGCAACTCTATGGAGTATCTGCGTAAGATCAGCCCAGGAGAGGAGGATTTGCCACCAGCTCTGGAACAGCTAGACTCCTAAGCATATCAGTGTCCTCTTGAGAAAGTCGTGGCCCTCTCTCTTCATGATCTACCCACTGTCCAGTCCTTGTTGGTGTCCAGAAGGTGGTTCAGAGCATGTCTGGGAGGCAAGACTCCAGGAGGGGCCCTGATCTGCTTCTCCTAGGCCTTTCCTCTGGAAAGTAGCTCTACTGTGATGGCGCTCCCTCCTGCCCCGAGGTCAAGGTGCCCAGCTCCTGTTTTGATCCCCCATCGGTTTTGTGGGGATACCCATCACTTTAGTGTTAGGGTACCTTCCCTGCTTAACCCCCTCTCATGTCTTTAGACCTCTGAGTGCCACTTTCCCAGAGTCCCCTGTGTTGCTTGACACTACTAACTCTGCCCTGAAGTTTGCTTGTCCCACGGCACAACCCTGGTCTTCCCAAGGAGGCAGGGACCTTTTCTCTCTTACAGATTTTTTTGGGGGGAGGGGGTGAGACAGGGTTTCTCTGTGTAGTCCTGGCTGTCCTGGAACTCACTCTGTAGACCAGGCTGGCCTCGAACTCAGAAATCCACCTGCCTCTGCCTCCCAAATGCTGGGATTAAAAGCGTGCGCCGCCACCACCCGGTTTCTTACAGATTTTAACAGCAGCTTTGGTGGTTTCTTTTTGTTTCCTTGTGTTTCCTAGAGAAGGTCTCTGTTATAAGATGTACCAGCTTTAGTGTAGACTATCACCACATAAGTGGCCAGTGTGCCCTGAAGGACACTGACAGGTGAACTCTGTGTGCGGATGGGGTTGGAGCCCAGGGTACCCAGACACTGGCATCAGGTTCTTCCCAGCACCAGAACTGCCAGGAAGCCCCACCCTAGAGGTCAGCTCTTAGGGTTGCAGTTGGGCCCAGGCATTGCGGCTCACTGAGCCTTGTCCAGAGACTGACAGATGGGGATCCTGAAGTAACACAGGGCTTCAAACACTGGACCCATGAGTGCAGAGGCTCCTCCATGGGCCAGGAGTAACTTTTATGCCCTGGAAACCTCTTCCACAGAGCTGACTCCTCGGCCAGTTCACTGTAGTAGGGTGCAGATGGATTTGGCTTGGTTCCTGCTGTCAGCATTGGGAATGTCTGCAGGTGGCAAATTGACCAGTATACCAGATACATCTCTAAGCTCTGAGACCCTAGAGCTTCCTTTTAACACCAGCATGATGTCACGGGCATCATGCCCCCATAGTCAGACTTACAGAGTACAGCTGAGCCTTTGGGACCACGTACAGCGGCTAACGACGACCACCTTGATTTTTCTCAGAGACTGTGTCGAATGCTTGCTACTTCACCAGGGGAAACCTGACAACCAGACCTGCCACCACCAGTGCAAAGATGAGGTGATCACGTGGGTAGACACCATCGGTGAGTGCCCTGCAGAACTATGGACAGCTGTCTCTCTGGATCTTGTCAGGCATCTAGGATTTTTTTCCTTCCCTAGGGAGTGAATGGTCTCAGCCTTGAGTTTAGCCTGGTGTAGCTTCCTTGGCACGATTGCTGGCTCCCCAAGGGGACCCTGGGGTGAGGCGCTTGCATGTTATTGGCAGGACTCTTAGTTTGGAGGCTGCCCAAAAGGCTGCCCATAGAATCAGCACACAGCCATGACCTGAAGATTTGGGGCTGGTTTTTATGTAAATGATTATGGTGTTGATTGTAATGGTCATTAACTGATGAATGGTAAAGCAAATGTATCATATGTATCCATAATGGGATATTATCTTACCACAAAACAACGAGGCAGAGCACTGGTATTATAATGTGTACGAGCCTCCAAAATATTGGGCTAAGTAAAGAAGCTAGGGAGAAAAAGAACATAGATATTAAACAATGTCTACAGTAGGCAATGCCAATTGAGAAAGACTAGGAAGAGGGGACGTGAGATTGAATGGAGACAGCAGATGGAGACATTTTTGGGTGGTGGTACAACATTGTGAGTTTCCTAAATTGGCCACATTTTGAAATGATTAAGCAGTTCCTAAGGGACTGCATATCTGAAGAGAGAAATTTCAACCAAGGCTCGCCAGTACTAGCAGACTTGCCCTCTGCCATGACCCCCAGCTGCTGTAAACTCCCGGCCCTGGCTTTGTCTGCCTCGGTCCTGGAGTCTCTCTTTATAGATTCTTGCTTCCTCTTCCCTGGTTTTGATGGACTGCTTGGCCCGGTCACATAGCATTGATGTCTGCTGAGTCTGTTTATCTCACGAACATTCAGTGAGCGTTTACCATGTGGCCAGCCTCCTGCCAGACTCTGGGGAGTTGGGAATTCTTTGCAGCCCCTCACATCCCAGCCTTTTGCTCTTTCCATGGCTTGCTCTCCAGGGCCTTGGCTGAGCTCTTTTTTCATGAAGCACATGTAGTGAGGAAAGAAGGGTTCCCTTCCCACCTCCCACAAACAAGCCTGTCCTATGTGGGACAGCTTCTTCCTACCAGACCCACCACGAGGTATCTGCAGAGAAGTATGCGTCTAAGTTACCGTCTGCCCCTAGACAGGCTTTCCTTCTTTCCTTATTTATTTACTTGTTTGTTTGCTTGCTTCTTTACTTATTTTCAAGGCAAGGTCTCACTATGGGAGTCCTGGCTGACCTGGAAGTCACTATGTAGACTGAGCTGGCCTCCAGCTCACAGAGACCCACCCGTCTCTGCCTCATGGGTGCCAGGATTAAAGCTGTGCACCACCATGCCCAGCCTTATTATTTTGTTCCTATTTTTATATTTTTCTCACTATATATCCCACTTCAAAGTTTCTGTCCTCCTGTCTCAGACTCCCAAGTACTGGGATTATAATTGGGTGCCGTGGCATCCAGTTCTTCCTTGTGCTTTTAAAAATACGCTCTCACTAAGTCTGAGGGGGACTGAGAAAACAGTTGGGCCATCATGTTTGGGAACCACGCCAGGTGTCCATCTACTTCCTAGCTGAAGCGCCTGTTGAAAAGATAGGAAAGGAAACACATTTAGTGTCGCAGCATTGACCTGTGGCTGTGGTTTGGGATGCTTGTACCCCTACGGCCTAACTTCCCTTTCTCCAACCTCTTTGCCTCCTAAAGATCAGTCCCTTTTCTGGGGTCCTGGTACCTGGACAGGACAGGGTCGAGGGCAGTGTGGGGAGAGAGGAGGATTATGACAGCCAAGGAAGGGGTTTGTCAGGAGTGAGACCTGTTATACACAGAGCTGGCCCTTTAATGGCCTGATCTCTGACAGTGTGGAGCGCCACCACACAGCAGCCTTTCATCCTCAAAGCCTCGCACCTTGAGTTCTAGCTCTCAAGGAAGAGCGACCTCTGGTCCTCTTTAGTCAACTCAGTCCGGCAGACTGGGCCAGGTTCCAAAAGCAGTCACTCACTCAGGCCTGCAGCATCCAGTTCTGTTCAACCGTGTCCACTCCTAACCATTGGAGACTTCTTTTATTTCATGTCACCACTAGCCAACACTTCAGAGGGTTGACAATCCTGATGGGATCCACATGTCCCCAAATCAATAAGCTCAGCCCTGGGTCTGTGATCTTGGTGTTAGAAATCTGAGCTCGTTTTAAAGCCCTGTGGCCTCTTGGAGTCTCCCATCTTTTCCTGCGGGGCTTGGCTTCCAACCCCATCCATGAGTGGTTCTAGTGCTACCCAGAGAGATGCTTAGGGTGTCTCTGCTTGCTTCTCTCCTAGTCAAAGATGACCAGGAGGCTGTGCTTTGCTTCTACAAAACTGCTAAGGACTGCGTTATGATGTTCAGCTACACAGAACTGCCCAATGGGAGGTCCAACTTGACGGTCCTCCGGGAGCCAGGTACGTGAGAGTCTGAGGGACCATCCTCGGCCCTGTTTCTTGTGCCAGTCCCTTTGTGGTGGTGCAAGCCTGTGAACCCAGCACTCTGGAAGGTAAAGACGGGGAGATGAGAGATTCAAGCCATTTAAAGGCCAGTCTGGGCTACTTGAGACTCCATCTCAAAGTACGTGTGTGGAGCACACTAGCAGAGCGCTGAGGCTGGGGCAGTGGGGCTTTGGGAACGATGCTGTGGGGGCTTACTGTGGAGGAAACCTCGAGTACTGAGTTAAAGGGTTTTGCAAGGTGCAAGGCAGCTGCTCCACCAGGGCAGCTAGGGGGTCCGTTAAGTTGAGGATTATCCAGTCCGTCTGACTGCTGCTATTTTCCCCAGTGGAGATTCCAAGGGCAGATGGAGCTCTGGGCCTAGCTTTCCTCCCTGCCGCCTGCTCAGTACCAACAATTCTATCTTGTGTTTGTTCTGGGCACCAGGACTAACGCCTGGGCCTCAAAGTGACTGGGACTCCAGCCATTTCAGTTTTTGGATTGGAGGAGGGAGTAGAAAAAGGTTTGTAGAGTCCAGGTCGCAGAGCCCAATTTGCAAGTTGAGCCCAATGCCCCAAACACTGTAATGCCTTCCTAGGCCAGAGACAGGAAGTGTAGCATCAACCCAGGGCGCTTGCCTGTGGCTTTGAGGCCTTGCTTTCAAGCCCTATCTTTGCTTAGAAATAAGCACATTTACTCCTTAGCGCTCTTTGCTAAGGGCTCAGAAATGCTTGACCTCAGACCAGGCCTTTCGGAAATGGTGCATGCTACCTCCTGCCTGCCTGGTTTGTTCCTGAAGCCTCCTGCCCTGGAGGTGGGCTAGGCTTGAGCCTCTGGGACACAGCCCAATAGAGGTATAGCCATTGATCAGGGGCCTCATTTCTGTCACGGCTTGGCTGTGTGACCTTGAAACAGTGACTGAATTCTCTGACTCTGTCTGTTCCTTGGGGAGACCTAGCTCAGCTTTCAGTCTCACTGAGGCAACATGAAGGGGGAATGGACAGAAGGGAGGGAGCAACTTTTCACCTCGGACATAACCAGGATGCTAACGGCTCTGCCCACCCGTCTCCTGGTCCCTTCCAGAATGTGGAAGTGCCCCCAATGCCATGACCATCCTGCTGGCTGTGGTTGGCAGCATCCTCCTGATTGGGATGGCACTCCTGGCCATCTGGAAGCTGCTCGTCACCATCCACGACCGCCGAGAGTTTGCCAAGTTCCAAAGTGAGCGCTCCAGGGCCCGTTATGAAATGGTAAGAGGGGGTGGTTAAAAAAGAGGTTGCTGGCTTAGAGCCAGGGTCAAAGGCTAAAAACAATCAATCAAACAAACAAAAAAAAGAGCTAGGTGTGGTAGTATTCACCTATAATCCCAGCTGCTTTGGAGGCTGAGACAGGAGTTTGAAGTTCAAAGCTTAGCCTGGGTTACTTACCAAGCCCTTGTCTGGAAATAAATGACCAAATTTTGAGTGTAGTTCAGTGGTAGTGTGCTTGCCTAGCATGCGCAGGGCTCTGGGCTCAATCCTCAGTATCACAGAGCAAACAAACCGACCTACCAACAATGAAGAGTCAACACCTTCAGTACTGAATAGGAGAATTACACACCTGGAAGACTCGAGGGGCGTGCAGATCCTGGTGCATGTTGGGACTGCTGAGGGTGAAGCGCCAGAGGCAGGCTCAGTGGGGAGTTGGACAGACACAGAGACGGAACCCAAGAAAAAAGCTCGAGCTCTCAGGCCTGGTTGGATGGTCACATGAGCAAGCCCTCTGCCCCGGGCACACGCAGGCTCAGAACAGAGCTCAGGGGAAGTACCCCTGACTCCCCAGAGTTAAGAGTCTGTCTGTTCAGGTTCCAGGGGACTTCTGGGGCTTTCTGCCTAAGCCCTGTATTCCACAGATGAAAAGTAAGAGCTCAGAGAAGGAAAGGGATTCCCCCAGAGCACAGAACAAGTCAGAAGCAGGCATCCCTGCAGGTGCTGGACGGGCCTGAGGCTGAACTAACACGTGTGCTCTCCTCTCTTGTGCTCGCAGGCCTCAAACCCCCTGTACAGAAAGCCCATCTCCACACACACTGTCGATTTCGCCTTCAACAAGTTCAACAAATCCTACAATGGCTCAGTGGACTGAGGCTCCTGGATGGCTGGAGGGGGACTAAGGATGAAGACTCTGGCGTGCCTTGGACTTCCTGGACCATTTGCTCACGCTAGCTAGGCACGCACGGATAATGGAGATGCCCTCCATTGAGCCCTAAGGGACCTGGTAGCCACACAGCGGGCCACAGGCACTTGGGGCCACTTCCCTCCAAGCCAGGGAAAGCAAGGAGACTCTGGTGTTCTCAGCTTCCCCTCTGCCGCCTCCAGCTTGCTGTCTCCATGAACCTCTGAAGGCCTGGCTGCCCTCTTCCCTGCTGGGCCAGACAAGAAGGTATCCGGAAGAGTCTGTGTGTACAAAGCTAGCGCGCAGCCTGGCTTTTTCCAGTTGATCGTTTTTTTTTCTATGAAATAAAAAGGTCACGCATTTATGGTGTAGATCTGATTACTGGTTCCCTGAGGGCTGTCTGCCTGGCATCTGTGGGTGTTGGTAGAATTGGGGAGTTGCCTGTTGAAAGTACATGCCTTGCAAATGTTAGGTTTTGCCCTCCGGTCTGTGTTTGTTTAGTGCTTTTGTAATGAAAAGGAAAGACTGGGAATGAAAAAGTAAGGATGGAAACCAAGCAACTTTGTGTTGGCTTTGTACATTCGGGCATGCGCCTCCTTTTCTGAGCGGTCTTGAGTAGCCCCAGTAGAGACTGGCATGTCCATACACTTTATCAGGGACAGGACTTGAACCAGACCAATACTCTGGAGCTGGGCTCCCTGATGTGCGTGGGTAATTACGGTGCTGAGCAGGTACCATTGGGCCTCCCTGGTTTTGCTTAGAGTTCTAGATAGACACTGTCCAGACCACACGTGTTTCCCACCTATGTTCTGCATTAGTAAAGCTAGGCAGGAATAGATGGTGCAGATGCCAGTGAGTGGAGGGGCGTGGCTTCCACACGAAGTGTTTCTTATGCTGTGTGTACTGGCTGGTTTTGTGTGTCAACTTGACATGAGCTGGAGCTATCACAAAGAAGCCTCCCTTGAGGAAATGCCTCCGTGAGATCCAGCTGTAAGGCATTTTCTTAATTAGTGATCAAGGGCAGAGGGCCCATTGTGGGTGGGACCATCCCTGGGTTGGTAGTCCTGGGTTTTATAAGAAAGCAAGCTGAGCAAGCCAGGGGAAGTAGTGCAGTAAGCAGCATCCCTCCATGACCTCTGCATCAGCTCCTGCCTCCAAGTTCCTGCCCTGTGCGAGTTCCTATTCTGACTTCCTTTGGTGATGAATAGTAATGTGGGAGTATAAACTGAATAAACCCTTTTCTCCCCAAATTGCTTCTTGGTCACGATGTTTGTACAGGAATATAGACTCTAAGACACTGACCAACACCTTCCTTCATCGAGCCCTTACATCCTACCCAGGCCCAGAGCCTGAGTTCATCTCAGCTACTGTTTCCTGCAGAGCCATTACTCTCTTTAGATTCCCTTCAGAGATAAGTGGCTCCCAGTAGCCTCCTGACCCATTGCTTTGAGTATAGAAGAGTAGGTAGGCTCTGGAAAGGGAAGTGGCTTGCTGAGGGTCAGGCGAGCTGAGGCCCTTGTGATGCTAAGCCCTGGGCTCACAATGTCTCACTCATTAATGTTCTGCTTTTGAAAAATTGATTTTTTTAAAAAATTATGAGTGTTTAGCTTGCCTGTGTGTCTGAACACAACACGTGTGTCTGGTACCCACAGAGGCCAGAAGAGGGCGTTAAATTTGGTCCCTGGGAACTAGAGTTACACTCTGTTGTGAGCCATCATGTGTGTTCTGGAGACTGAACCTGGATCCTGCGCAAGAGGAGTCAGTAATCTTAACAGTTGAGCATCTCAGCCGCTCGCTAAAGGTTTCTGTCACAGCAACACTTCAAGCCTAGGCTGAGCATTGGACCAAATTTCTCTTTTGTGATTGGCCTGCTTTAGGGTGAGTGCTGACTGTGTGGGACAAAGAGAACCGATTTCTGAGTGTTCTTCCTCTTGTGGAACTTGGAGACCATAAGTCCCTTTACAAATATATAAGACAATAAAATGATGGCTTTGAGACTCTCTAAAGGGGGGGGGAGGAGGAGGAGGAGGGGGGGAGGAGGAGGTGGTGAATGACCGTGGAAAAACTTAGCTTTTCTTCTAACGTGTTCAAATCACGTTTTCTATAGGCAGTACTGTGAGCACTTGACACTCTTCAGCCACAGACTAACACACAGGGTTACCACTCCTCATTTCCACCCAATGCCTAGGTTATTAGGTGTGTTTTCACAGTGACACCAAGAGGAAGACATGCCTAGTGGTGTCCTGCTGCCCCCTGCTGGAAGTTCTTGACATAAGCTGGGATACTGTGGCCCAAGATGACCAACCATGATTTCCTCATTCCTAGGGTTAGTTGCATAATGAGCCAAAAGTGGTGACAATGCCCTCTACTACAAATGCCTCATCTTGCACAACCTGGTCCCATAGACATACACGAATTATTTGGGGCAGGGATAGGTTTGCCACAGCATACATGAAGACAACTTTGTGGAGTTGGTTCTTCCATCCTTTTGTAGGTTCCAGTATTGAACTCTGGTAGGTTCAATGTTGAACTCAAGTCCACAGGCTTACAACGTAAGTGGCTTCACGCACTATTCTCTTGGTGGCTCTACTGGTTTGGTTTGTTGGGGCATGACCTCAGTCTATAGCTCAGACTTTCCTTAGAACTATGTAGCCCAGGCTGGTCTTGAACTCACCTAAGTCCTCTTCCCAACCTCGAGTGCTGGGATTCCAGGTGTGCATTACCATGCCAGGATCAGATCTCATAATTTAAAAATTATAAAGCAAGCACTTTACTGACTGGTCTGACCACTTGGCTTTTGTATTTTATTGATTGTCTTGAATGATTTTTTTTTTCTAACTAAAAAAATTCTTACGGAACAAAATAGGAGATAGGAAAAAAAAAAGTTTTTGCATCTAAGTTAGAACCTTTGAATTTTAGGTCCCAAGACAAAACCGTCTTGTTCTGGTATGTAGGGATGGAGACCTGGCAGATCTAGCAGGGGTTCCCTTCTACAGAGACCATTTGTGTCCTGTGCAGTCACAATGCTCCTTCCCCTGGGCAGGGTGCTTTCCTGCCATGGCACTGACAGTCACAGATGTTGCTGCCTTGCTTTCTTCCCTAGCACCAGATTTCCTCTGCAACTGCTGCTTTCTTCCCTTGGTTCTGTACACTTCGAGGGGACAAAAGCGTTTTAAGGCAAAAACCCTCACTCCAGGATCTCCATGGACTAGGTTAGACAACCACTTATGATCTGTCCATCAAATGGATGGGCACTGAAGGACGGAGAAGGGAACTTTTTTTTTTTTTTTTTTTGAGACAGGGTTTCTCTGTGTAGCCCTGGATGTCCTGGAACTCACTTTGTAGACCAGGTTGGCCTTAAAATCAGAAATCCGCCTGCCTCTGCCTCCCAAGTGCTGGGATTAAAGGCGTGCGCCACCATGCCTAGCTGGGAACTTTTTTTTGTTTAAGACAGTCTTGCATTGTAGCCCTCCAATTTGCTGACTAAGCCTCTAAGTGCTGCCAGGGTGAGCTGCTGTGCCTTTTTTTTATGGACAGTGTAGCCTTAAGTTGCTAGAACTCATGATTACTAGGGTTATAGGTATGAGACACTATGCCTTGTAGGAGGGAAAAGTCAGGCCAGCCAGGGCCACTATAGAGAAACCTTATCTGAATGAAAGAGAAAGGGGTGGGGGGAAAGGAAGAAAAGAAAAACAAGTGAAAGAAGTACCAGAGAGGGACAGAATGGAGGTGGTGTTAGGCCAATGACTGGTGACCTCCCTCGGACCCTCGTGTAGAGTTAATCACAGTGGCTTTTGCCATTTGCTTTCAGAGTTTCACGTTTGGTAAATCCACTAATGAAGACAGGCAATGGCGGCACACACCTTTAGACCTGGCACTCAGGAGGCAGGGGCAGGTGAATCTCTGGTTCGAGACCAGCCTAGTCTACAGAGTTGCAGAACAGCCAGGGCTACACAGAATCTCTGCCTCAAAACAAACCAATCTAATGAAGGAGCATGCTGGCTTTATGTAGCACAAAGCCAGGGCTATTTTTGACACCAAAAGCTTTGAACCAAGGAAACATGTTCCTTAAGGTTACAAAATGGTGTCCACAAAACAGAAATGCAAACCCAAACCACTCACTGCCTAGATCTTACAGGCTTTAAACAATTTGTGTGTATGTATATATACTGAAACCTGAAAATACCAGGCATGCTTTTAGACAGTGAAGCTCTATGGTGAACCTTGCAAAATCTGAAGTTGGCTCCTATTAGAGACCCCACCCTGCTTGGTCTGGTCTAATAAGGATAGTGAGAACCTGAGTTTGTTTTTCTAACATAGGAAACGTTGACTCTGTGTTTGTGTATGCAAGTGTGTCTAGGCCAGAGGTTGGCACCAGGTGTCTTATTTGCTCTCCATCTTGTATTTGTGTATGGAGTGGGGTGCCATGACTTGCACATGAGAGTCAGAGCATCCATGGGTATTGGTTCTTACTTAACTATGTAGATTCCGGGGATTAAACTATGGTTGTCAGGATTGAGAGGACAGCATTACCTGTTTGTCCATTCACTTTCGTTTTTTGAGACAGGGTCTACTATTTAAACTCGGCTGGCCTTTAACATAGAGTCCCACCTGCTTCTGCTTCCTGAGTGCTTCCCACCTTATTATTTTGGAGACATGGTCTCTCACAGAACCTGGGGCTCGCCGATTTGGCTACAGTAACTGGCGACTGAGCTGCAGGGATCTGTGGTTCCTTTTGTGCATGTCTGGTATGTGCACTGATGTGCAGTGGCTGCTGGCTCTTCCATGGATGCTGGGGATCTGAGCTCAGGCTTCCCAGCTTACACACAGGCAAGCACTAACCAGCTGGAAATCTGAGAATGTTTTTTCCCCTCAAGTCGCTTGGTTTTGGTCTGAACAAATTCTGTAAGATTGGTCCAAATCTAATCGGCAACAGCAGCCTTTAAAATCTTTTTTTCATGTTAAAGTTTTTGGGCTATGGATGTTTTGCTCGATGTATGTCTAGGGCCTCGAATCCCCCTGGGTCTGTAGTTAAACAGGCTGAGTTGCCAAGTGTGCTGGGAATTGAACCTGGGTCCTCTGGAAGAACAGCAAGTGCTTTCAACTACTGAGCCACTTCTCCAGTCCATATAGTGGCCCCTTTAATGCATATATATGTATGCCTGAATTAGGGAAACAAAACCAGTATTTGAAAAGAATTCTGCCTGGCGTGGTAGCATAGACCTTTAATCCCAGGACTCAAGTGGCTAAGGTAGGCAGTTGGCTAAGAGTTCTAAGCCAGCTAGTTCCAGCCAGGGCTATAGCAACAGATAATCCAGTGTGAAGTATGTATCACTGTGAAGGGCCGGGATAGCTACTTGTCCCTTCCTTGTGTTTAAAGTTTCCATTGTTAGAAGTGCTGTACCACAGTACCTTTCATTGGAGCAAAGTGAAATGAATTCTAGCAACAGTACGCCAACTTCTCTGAAATTGCTGAGATGAGGCCGTTTGGTATACACACCTGTAATCCTCACCTTGTGAATCCAAAGCAAGGCTGAGCTAACATGACAAAATTATTTCTCAAAAAAATAACCTTGGAGCTGGAGAGATAGCTCCGTGGTTGAGAGCACCCTCTGTTCTTCCAGAAGTCCTGAGTTCAATTCCCAGCAACCACATGATGGTTCACAACCATATATAATGAGATCTGATGCCCTCTTCTGGTTTATCTAAAGACAGCTACAGTGTGGTCATATACATAAAATAAATAGATCTCTTTAAAAAAAAATAACCTTGCCAAAGAGTTATTGCCAATGTGTATCATCATATCAAGCCCCCGATCCTGAGACTCCTCCCAAAACTTACAGAGGTCTATTCTTACACTCATTCTTAGTGTTTCTACTGTGACCAAAAGCATCTTGTGAAGGGAAGGGGTTCACTTCAGCATGCGATCCTCAGGTCACACTGAAGTCCGAGCAAGGAACCTAATGCGAGAGCTGAAGCAGAGGCAGGAGACTACAGAGGATGTTCTTATTGGCTTGCTTAGCCTTTATATAATTCAAGACTATGTGAATAGGGGTGTCACTGCCCATTGTGGACTGGGCTCTTCCACCTCACAGGATTATTAAACAAGAAAATGCCCTCACAGGAGTGTCCATAGTGCAATCTTGGCACACTGATGGACCGCCAAAGAGGAACTCAGGAGTTTAAAGAGGAACTTACAAGAGGAACTCATAAAACTGCCACCTTCAGTAGGACATAAATATTTTCTCATGATAGTTTGTTTTTTGCTTATAGGAAGGCCATTGTGACAGGAGCAGATAAGATGCCACTGGGGAGCATCTTATTTATGGAGTAAACATTGGAGACATCTCCAGTGACAAAACCATTTTCTTGGGTAAATTATGTAGCTGTTAATTATGAAACTGCCATGCCCAGCCATCTGGAAAAGCAGACAGCATTTAACATTATTTTTGATGAACTGATTTGGCCAAGGGTACTGTTGTTAGTTTTAATGGGTGGAATAGTAAGTCGTCCTCAAGAGGACTTTGTTTCCTATTTCCCCAAATACTGATCTGAGTTAACAGTGTAGAACTTAATGCATTTTTCCTTTTGGTTCCTAAAAGCCTGCTCTAAAGAGCGTGTGTGTGCACTTAACTTCAGGGTCTCAGTTTAGGTCTGCATCTTACAACTCCTGGACCTTGGACTCCTGGAACCACATAGCTGTTGGAGACTATGACTAAGCTAAAGCCTAGAAGGGAAGTTCCATTAGCTCCTGACAGCTTTTCTCAGACATTAGCTCAAACCCACCTGAGGCTCATGCCTTGTTATGCTTTTACTCGATGGGACCATGCTGCAGTCGGACTCCTTCAAGCACGTGCTATTGCTACTTTGATTCCACTTTACTACAGGATGCACCATTACTTGCTGAGTGTATGCAGTTGCTAATCTTATAGATGTGTAGACCGGGTGCTGTACTGACTCAGTGCTAAGGAAGTTAGCAGGCTACATACTCTCAGACCATTCTGTCTGGCGCTCACCAGTTATCTCAAGTCTAGACTATTTACATACAGCTGTCTGTGAGTGCTAAAGGATCTTTCCTTTTGGCAGGAATAAGACTTAAGGTACCACTGATGATGTGTGGAGGGCAGAAACTAGGGTGGTGGTGCTTTGCTCAGTAAGCATGCGGACCACAGGGGCAACTGGTTCAAGTTTACGGGGGCTGTGAATTCCACTTGCAATGGACACGGCTAAGTTCTATGTGTTAAAGAGCGGTCAGATCACACTGTAGGAGGCACCCAATTTCTCAGTCTGTGAGCAAATATTTCTGTACTAAAATTTTCCCTCTTAGCACTGGCAAAGACTGTCTTTGTAAAGTAAAGGTGCATTGTATCACATGCATGTAGCCCCTGGAAGCTATAAGAGGAAACTGGATCCCCTGGAATTGGAGTTACAGATGGTTTTGAGACACAATGTGGGTGCTGGGAACCACATGCTGATCCTACATAAGAGGAACAGTGCTCTTAACCACTGAGCCATTCACTATGAGCCCCCAGGTTATTAGCAAACACACAATGACAGTGGGGAACTGGTACTGCCGTTCTCTCTTGGATACAGAGGCGGCAAGAGGAAGCTGTGCCTGACTTTCTACACTGACTGCTGAGTAGAATGAACTAGAACTCCTGCTCCACGAAAGGATCCAGCTTCATGGCACTGAAGGAGGTAAGCGGCTAACATTAGATGTGTGTGACTAAGTCACACTGGAACTAAAAGAATTAAGCAGTATAGCCCAAGGAATCTGAAAGGTGGCAGCTGCCAAACAAATACCAGTCTTGAGAAAGCTTTCAAAAGGGCTGCTCATTACAGTACCAATGCAGTGATTACAAGTTAGACCATGATACAATGCTGCAGAGTCTCTCTTCACAGACCCTGTGCAGGGCCCTGAGCACTGGTCTCTGAAGCCAGCGGCTTTTGGGATACCACCCATTTTCAGTGTCTTCTGTCTCACTGAACAGCAAGCCTACTCAGATATGCCTCCCAGGCAGCCTTCCTGTACATCTCAGCTGCTTCTAGGCGGTTAGCCGCTGCAAGTATTCCCCGGCCTACAATGATGACATCAGAACCGCGTTTCCCGATCACTTCTTGGGGACTATTGTACTGCTGGCCAAGGTGATCCCCTGCGGAGAAACAAAAGCTATTTAACATGATGCAAACTCAGGAAGCCATACAAAGTGTCCAGAGAGCATTTACTATATAATACACCTTATTATCCATAACCATTTCTACTATAATCCCACCAAGTTCTCAGCCCCCTAATCCTTTGTTTTTGGAAACAATGTAAACCAAGCTGGCCTTGAACTCAGAAATTTGCCTGCCTCCCTAATGCCAGTATTAAAGGCATGTGGATACTTGGATATGACTTATTAATAATATCTGCTGTTCTAGAGATATTATGTTAAATGGATTTGATGCCTTCAATCTTTAAAGGCCTAGGTTCTAATGTGCTATCTAGTGAAAGAATTGCAGGTATTCTGAATATAGCAGTCAAACGCAGCTTGCTTTGTTGAGGGACTATGCTAAATAGATATAATATTCATACCATCCCCATGCCTCCCACTATCTTAAGGTCAGTGCTATAAATCCCTACATTTTACAGATTAAGAAGATGAGATTAAAAGTAGTTTACTCTGAGGCTGGGCATGGTAGTGCACACCTTTAGTCCTAGCACTAGGGCGGCAGAAGCAGGCGGATCTCTTGAGTTTGAGGCCACCCGGATCTACATTTTAGTTCCAGGGCAGCCAGAGCTAAAATAGAGAGATCCCATCTCAAAAAAAACAAGTTGCTTAGTGTCTGGGCTGGAGCTCAGTGTGCCGACTATGTGCAAAGCCTTACTTTAGTCAGCTGGGAATGGTGGCATATGCACTCAGTCATTCGAGACCAGCCTATGCTACACAAGAAAAAAAAGCCAGGTATGGTTGTGCACACCTTTAATCCCAGCAACAGCGAGGCAGGAGAATCTCTTGAGTTCAAGGCAGTCTGGTCTACATAGAGAGTTCCAGGACAAAATAGAGATCCTGTCTAAAGCAAAACCAGGATACACAGAATGGAAGGACAAAGAACTCAGATCTTTTCAACTGCAGTTTAAAAAGTTACTGAGAGGGACTGGTGAGATGGCTCAGCAGTTAAGAGCGCCAACTGCTCTTCTGAAGATCGTGAGTTCAAATCCCAGCAACCACATGGTGGCTCACAACCATCTGTAATGAGATCCGATGCCCTCTTCTAGGGTGTCTGAAGACAGCTTCAGTGTACTTACATATAATAAATAAACAAGTCTTAAAAAAAAAAAGTTACTGAGAGTTGTTGACTTCCAAGGCCACTTAGTCTGTGGAGGTCTATCTACTCCATAATGTGCAAAATTTGAGACTGTTTTAAGTAACTCCAAACAAAAGGCAGTGCTTTTCCCCCTCAACATGGGAAATACTATGATTCCTAGAAATACTCAACAGACACAAAACACTGCCAGCTGAGCTACACCCCTGAGCCATGACCAATCCAGCTCTAGGGAGCCCAACCTTTACCTGTTCTACAGGACAGTTACACTCTTGTTGGCTGGCAGAGGCGAGGTACTGGAGACTAAAGCCTTGTGTCAGCTAAGCACACACCATTTAGAACTACATCCAGCCCTTATCCGTGCCTGGTTTTACATCCTGGCTTGCTCCCTTACAACTGCATATGAGATGGTTACAAGTTTAAGAACCACAGCCAGGCACTGGCACAGCAAAGTTGCTGACAATCTGTTTAGTTTAGAGTTTTCCAGACCTGCTGGAACATAGAATGCTTCCTCAGAGCACCAAATAGAAAATGCTAACCCAAAATATCAGGTTTCTAGCCAGAATGACGGCACATGCCTTTAGCCACAACACTTGGGAGGCAGAGTTAAATTAAGCAGATCTCTCCACGTTCCATCTCAAAAGTAGTCTTCAATCCTAAAATTAAACTGTCTTACACAGTACACACTATTACCAGGTCAAAAGGCTCACCCATTGGTCTAGATCAGTGGTTCTCAACCTTCCTAATGCTAGAAATGCTGACCCTGCCCCCAACCATAAAACTATTTCATTGCTACTCCATAACTGATATGTGACCTTCCTCCTCTAAAAGGGGTTGGACCCACAGGTTGAGAACTGTCGCCCTAGACTAAGACAACACCACCACCACAGTTTACAATGTGTTACCCTGCCTGACATGGATAAGGAAATGAGTTTGGAAGAGCCACAGCTATGAGCATCCTTACCTCCTGTTTCTAACTGAACTCCTGGGGTCAAGTGAAGAAACTCTGGTTTCATGCTTACTCGGGAGCCAGAAATGAAGCCAATGACAAATTCACAGTGCTCCTCAGCCATCCCGACCTAAATGGGACACAGTGGGCAGTATTACAAGAACACAAGAACACAACTAAGGTTCTGAGATGACCCCCTTCGCCCAAGGAGCCATGCCTGAGAAGATCTGACAGAGCAAGTATCAGACAAGATGCTGTATAGTTCTTCCTTTAACAATGCCTAATGGCTCACCTACTTGGAAGGATTTGAGGTGTGTACCATCATAGACAAAACAGCCACACCTTCAAGACCTAAGCAACACTCTTCCAGCACTTTCTCTTTGGCACCTGCTCTTCACTGGCCTCATTCCTGCACTCTTTCCTCACAGGCACATGCTAACCTTGCCACCAGCTACTACCACAATAAGGAACAGCTTAACCTTGAGCCAGATCTAAACCCCAGACCTTTTGTTTTTGACTAGGAAGTTGGGATTTATGGCCCATTCAGGGATTTAAATTTACCATAGAGGGTGAGATATAGATATATGGCTCAGCAGTTAAGAGTACTGCTTCCTCTTTTAGGACCCAAGTTCAATTCCTAGCACCCACTTGGTGGCTCACAACCATCTGTAACTTCAGTTACTGGGAATCCAATGCTCTCTGCTGGCTTCTGTGGGCACTAGGAACACATGTGGTACACAGACAGACATGCAGGCAAAACATCGCACAAAAACCATGACTGCAGTCCTTAAAGTATCTACAAATACCATTTATTCACTTTCTAGATGACTATCCAACTAGAAAATTTACCATAGGAAAACATGAAGAGCAACTTAAAATTCAACCCTTATCTTCAGTTTTACCTCAAGATGAAAAGCAAACATATGTCCAAATGGGCTGGTATACAATCCAAACCCTTCACCTACTACAAGATCAACATGTTCAACTGGTGCTGATAAACTGTCAGAATAGCTGGATTGAGGATCGGTACGGGGTGAGGCCATGGCTGCCTCGGGCCTCAGATGAAGGTATTTTCTTGCCCTAGAACATACAGCACATACAGACCCAGTCTCCTCTCCCTCCAGCACCCCATCACTTACTGCTGCCTTGGTGTAGTTTCCAGTGGCCAAGGAGCCAGCAGAGCTCATTTCTGCAATGAGCAGGCAGGCTCGATGTAAAGGCAGACCCACTTCCTGTAAGCCTTTCACAACTCCTGAGCCTGGCACGACGTGAGCATTCACTATATCTGCCCATGAAGCTATTTTAAAGGTGCCACCTGAGGACAAATAAAAAAGGTATTTGCTAATTTCAAAGATAAAACTACAACCTTTTGCCC
This sequence comes from Mus musculus, assembly GCF_000001635.26. Classification (NCBI taxonomy): domain Eukaryota; kingdom Metazoa; phylum Chordata; class Mammalia; order Rodentia; family Muridae; genus Mus; species Mus musculus. The sequence goes on from NC_000082.6 coordinate 33,960,413, forward strand.
AACCAACTACGGTATGAAATTATCTTCTACTAACAAGTTAGAATCGAGCACTTTATCAGTGGACCCATGGTTCCATCTGGTAGCTCAGTGAGAGGTCACAGTGAGGAAAAATCCTTGCAAAAAGTGCTGCACTTGGTTGGTCAGGAACACTGATGGGCTGATACTTTTGTTTGCAGATTCAGACCACTGATCAAGCCTATGCTATTACAGAGGGGCTGCTATGAAGATGGACAGAGCTCAAGCAGTGTAACATCCCGACATTCTCCTGAAGACAAGATTTTTCCACCCTATAGAGATCTCTCGGCAACTTTACCCCTACCGGTTTTCTTGGCTCTCCCAATCTTACAGGCATCTATATACATTTTTAACAGATAGTAAAAATGCAGAGTTTTGAAAAATGAACACACAAACATAAAATAAAGACAGGTTATCCTTCAGCCAGCAAGCTAAGCAAGGTTGTCCTGGTAGGACATCATTAGTACATGAGGTTGCAGACAGTTCTACTTGAAAGAAAGAAATTAGGTGTAGGGATGCACCAGAAAAGAGACCGTGTGGCCACTCAACTGTTCTACAGAGTCTTGAAAAAGCATCAGATCCACACAGTACAAACCAGGGCCACTTGTTTCTAAGAAATCTGCACGAGAAAGCAGGTATAAGACTAAGCATTTCCCAAGCCACTTATAAGTTCCTCTCTCTGCCTGGCTGATACTAAAAACGTGAATGGGGAAAAAGTGTATCAACACATCGTGCTAAGTAGTACTTAATATTTTCCTATTCTTTCCTATATTGGCAATTTTCAGCCAGTGTTTTGTTTTGCCTGCCCAGAACTCAAGACACCTTCTGACAGCAGCTCATCCATTTTCTTTATGGGAATTGACAGGATTCTGAGTCCTCGATGGTTAAACAGAGCTCGACCTTGTAGTGGTAGGAGCAGGTGTATTCCCCAGGCCAGCTAACGAAGGGAGTTTACACAGAGGTAAGAGAGGCGTGGAATTCCCTACCTGGGAAACAAATCAACAAAGAAAGCAGACTGGAGAACACAGCGGAGATATGGAGAGAAACAAGGCCAGCTCAGGGCCTGACAGCTCTGTCTTCTGCTGACTCCTGTGAGCCAACACACCTTCCCTTCAGCCAGTCTGTTTCTGAGCACACTTACTTTCATACTGCTTTTTAACTGTGTTTCCAATATCAGCGAATTTCCTGTCTTCAAATATTAAGAACTCGTGGCGTTTTGCCAGGGCTGTCAACTCCTCCATCACATCCAGAGTAAAATCATTCAGAATGTCGACATGAGTTTTGAGCATGCAGATGCTGGGTCCCAAGGCGTCTGCGAGCTGCAGCAGCTCCCTGGCCTCCGACACATCGGCAGACAGACACAGATTGGTCTCCTTCTTCTGCATGAGCCGGAGCAGCTTTGAGGCAAGCGGGTGGGTTCCAGGCAGCTCAGCTCGAGCACCAAAGCTGAGTTCTTTGCACGCTTTCTTCTCAGGAGGGGGGAGACCGTTATGATTAGCTGCTGAGAAAACGTTCTCCTGAATGAACCTCTTCACTCTCCCGACCATGTCAGCGTCGATCTTTTCCTGCTGCTGGAGAATCTCCAGCATTTGGGAGAGCGTGCACACGGCGTGGAGGCGGATCCCCTGGGCCTGCAGCTTGTCCTTGCCTCCCTGCTCCCGGTCCAACAGCACTATGGCATCAGTTACCTTTAGACCCTCCTTCTGAAGAACTTCCACAGTCTCCAAAACACTGGCTCCGCTGGTGACGACGTCCTCAATGACCAGACAGGTCTGGCCCGGATTAATCTCTCCTTCTACAAGGCGCTTGGTACCTAGAGAAGAAAAGCTTCTGTTGAAACACTATGTAAGACAGTTCAGCTAGCACAAGATGTACCGAGTCTACACTTGCTAGGACCCTCTAAAGAGCCGCGACTATGTAAATCTTAGTTGTGGTCATTTACTTTGAAGCTACTTTCTGTTAATCAATGCACCGCAACTATTTGTTCGCTATCCTCTGTATCTCCAAATTATCAATTATATACAGAATAGTTAGAGTAAAACAAATTATTTCACTGTGTAACAACTCATTTTTTTCTGAGCAATGTGGAGTTTTTTTAAAAATCACATCACTTATACAATAATGAAAGACAGAATAGGCCAGTATCATCAATAAAATCATTCCTTTCCCATCTAAATTGATTATAAGTTTACCACTCATGACCAACTGAACAATCTACTTTTTTTAAAAAAGCCATTTAAAGTGTGTGACACATGCTTAATCTTAGTACTTAGGAGGCTAAAATAGGAGGGCTGCCAGAGCCTTAGAATCAGCCTAGGCCATGCAGGCCGGTCAGGGATCTACAGCAAGACTCTACCTCAAACAAAGTGAGGGTTAGGGAGCAGGCTCAGTGGCCCAAGAACACAGCTGCTCTTTCAGAGAACCAGGTTCAGTTCCCAGCACCCATAGGGCAGCTCGCAACTCTATATAACTACAGTTCCAGGGACTCCAATGCCCTTACAGCCTCTGCTGGCACTGCATGCACGTAGCACACATACAGGTAAAACACGAACACTCATAAACTAAATTCAGATGGGGAACATTTCACAACTTCTTGCATACCGTAACCACAGTGACTTCTCCACCCTTAAGCCCCACTATAATCTACAAAATATAGGTAACTCAGGCTCTAGACTTCATATTCATTTTTTGAGATTCAGTTTTACATTTGAGTGGGACCCAGCGCCCAAACTCAGGTCAGAGTTAGCTGCAGGCTTCTCTACCCATTGAGCTATCTCACTGTCCTCTCACAAGTCTCAGAAGCAAACCCAAGATATTGCATAGTTTATCTTAAAAGATCTCTTTTTAAAAACTAACAAGGCACCACCATATCAATATAAACAAAAATCTCGCTAATTCTCTAATATTATTAAGTAACAACTCAGTCCTCATATCTTTAGATTGATTTTCAGGTTCTTAAGCAAACACACCTGACGTGGACCCCAACAAAAGATGTGTGCCCAAGGTGTCTGTAGTTTCATTAGAGGACCTTACTCTTCATGACTGCATGCATTTGAATGGAAAGATACCTACAAGTATGTGCTCCTAGAACATTCTACTGATGAAGAAAGGGCCAATACAAAGGTTGGGGTTCACCAAGCACTTTGCTTCTACTGCCCAGTCAACAGAAAGCATTTCAGAGCCAGACTGTACGGGAAGGTCTCCTGCAGCAAGAGTCAGCAACTCGACAGCTGACCAGGCCTCTGGAGAGCGTGCAACAGCTCTGGTAAACACCAGGGCCTGATAGAGAACAAAATCCTAGCAGGTTACATATTAACCTGAGGCTTAGGATATTTTTATTTTACCATAATCCTTTGTTTCCTTCCTCCTAATGAGCATGGGAATGTGATTGGCTGAGCAGATAACTGTCGCCAGTGGTAACGCTGTATAAGGAACTCCACACACACTGTCAAAACTGATCCCCGCATTTTTTGCAGTCTGGAATAAAATGTCTGCGACCTGTAAAAAAAGGAACACACATACTTTCCATTATTACTACTTCAAATGACATATGAATCATGCCACAGCACAACAGAATTGGAAAGACGTGACCCCAGGAGATTTTTTAAATTTAAAAATTTAAAATAAAAATTTAAGCCTAAGATATAAATGGATTATTCATAACAATTTACCATGAGTATCTATGCCTCCTAAGCACTGCGACTAAAGGCATGGACCACTTCCACCAGGCCAAATCAAGCATATTTTAATGTTAGAATGCATACTCTCATCTAACACTACCTTTAAAATAAAATTTTACGCTGGGCAGTGGTGACAGACACCTTTAATCTCAGCACTTGGGAGGCAGAGGCAGGCGGATTTTTGAGTTCGAGGCCAGCCTGGTCTACAGAGTGAGTTCCAAGACAGTCAGGGCTACACAGAGAAACCCTGTCTCGAAAAAACAAACAAACAAAAAACAAAACAAAACAAAACAAAAAAACAACCAACAACAACAAAACTTTATTTCTTGTACATCTACCACTTAAGAATGAGAGCTTTTTTTTTTTTTAAAGATTTATTTTATGTATATGGTACATTGTAGCTCATTTACAGACTGTCACTGTCTTGCAACACACCAGAAGAGGGCATCGAGTCCCATTACAGATGGTTGTGAGCTACCATGTGGTTGCTGGGAATTGAACTCAGGACTTCTGGAAGAGCAGTCAGTGCTCTTGGCTGTTGAGCCATCGCTCCAGTCATCTACTTTTGAGGTTCTGAAGGGTCAAAACTGGTCAACTCATGTGGCTGTTCCTGCCTCATCAGCCACCCAGGCGCTGGGATTGTAGGCATGGGCATGCTCTACTCATGCCACCCTTCTGGAGTTGGAAAAGCTTGTGACTATTTTTAAGTTACAAAGTGTGTAATTTCTAATACTAAAATCATGGACATACTCAGAACTGTTATAACACTATCTGTAATGAATGTGGGAAGGTAGGTACTAGGGCTAAGTGATAGAGCACTTGGCCTGGTATACTTACAGCCCGGGACCCAAGCCTCAGTAACACACACACACACACACACACACACACACACACACACACACACACACTGCTAGATAAGACTATGAAAACTGAAACATTGGTTTTCTCAAATTACTATTATCACTCCACTATGTGCACAGAATTACAGTACAATACATACTTCTTCCTGCAGGCTTTTACTGATCTGTCATGCTTTACATGCACCTAAACCAAGATGTATAGCAACTGAAACTTAAGATTACCAAGTTAAATACATTTCATGATTAAGTCTGCTAGACACTCTTTTGGATTATCACTGACATGAGCATATACCTACAACATAAACCCACAAATCATAAGAGTATAAGAAATGATTTGGGGGAATTTGTTTTTTAGGGAAATAAATACTATCGTTTCCCTTCAATTGTTTATGTGTGTACACAACCAGTCAATTATCACTTATTGCTACGAAGTTAGAAGCATATTATCTATTGGGTTTTTGGGCGGTGCTATATATCTTGAGAACACCTATTTACATAAACCTCTTTAAAATTTTAATTAGATAGTTCTTGGTAATACGGTTCCTAATCATAGTAAGATTCTGGATGGTGAAAAGCCAATAATTCAAACCACGTCAATCAGGGTTTCAATCTACTCACAACAATTTAGGCAAAATGGGTACCCAAGAAACAAACCTTAAGTATGTGATAGGAACAGTACATTGAGGGCAGAGGGGTTGGTTTTTAAAAACAGGGTCTCCCTGTGCAACCCAGGCTGACCTCAAACTCACAATTCTCCTGCCTCAGCTTCCTGAATGCAGGAATTATAGATGTGCACCACCATACCTGGCTACATACATATTATGTCTTGATAGACCTCTGCAAATAATGGAAATATTCTACAGTTACACTAGGCAACAAAGTAGCCACTAGTAACTTTTAACTATTCCATTAGTATGTTTGGTCTTGGGACAAATTCTCATGTAGCCCAGGCTGGCCTTGAGCAGCACTATGAAGTGGGACCTTTAACTTTTGACTCCAACCCCAGTGCTTTATTTATTAACAATTCTGGCAGGCACACTGGCTCCTCTGGTAAAGGTTTTTCTGCCCAGCCTGACCACCTGAGTTCAATCCGTTTAACCCTCAAGACAGAGAGGGAGGGCGAGAACACACTCTGATCTTCGAAAGTGTACCACGGCACGTGCACACCTGGACACACACCCACACCCACTATAAACGCTAATACAAACTTCACAATGATCTATAATCCACACAGAGTCCCTAGCAACACTTCCTGCCATTTCTAACCTTTTATTCTAAATGCCATCTGCATGCAGTTCGGCTGGAGGCTTGTTATTCTAGAAAGCACTGCCTCAAGGCCGACTTGGCGGTGACTCACAGACAACCGACACGAGGTTTGAGAAACAACAGGCTAGAAACCTCTAAGTGCACACTTTACCCTTGCCAACCAAAAAATTCTGCCTTTCTGGTATCCACCATATGGCTTTCACTTCTTGCTACTGGCCATGCACTATTAAATCGAGTCGTTTGATCCGCTACTAATTTCTCCACCCTCCCGCCTTTTCCTTTCCTCCCTAATTGTCACTTTCTGGGGGTTAGGTACACAGAACTCACTCAAGGACTTCTCCGCCGGCCAGAGCCCAACAGGACACCCGGACTCTCGCAAAACACGTGTCTACACCGATCGGTCCAGAAACAAGGTCTCAAAGAAGCTGAAGGCTCCCGGTCCCCAAGCTCCTCCACACTCTCCAGACCAGCAGTCGGGAGGGCTTGCCTGCCTGGTCTGTGGCTCTCCCTTGTCCCCAATTTCGGCCACCCCCGCCATCTCCTGCTCTCTTTTCCCGCCACCCGGAGCCATCCCGTCCCTCGGGGCTGGTACCTGACTGAGAAGACGCGGGCGTGACACGATGCCCCGCAGGTCGATGTAGACTGGGGAGGAGAGCCCGCTCTTCAGGACGAAGCTCCCGAACTTGAAAGCCTGCACGTCATACAGCTCGGTGACCAAGGGGCCCAGGGCTTGGCTGGCGACCTCCATTCTCGCGCGCTCAGTTCGCTCTGGAAGCCGAGGGGCTTGGGGCCCGTGACGTCACCCAGAAGTCCCGCCTCTTCCGCCCCCCTTTCCGGCCCGGGCCGCGGGCTTCATTGAGTGTTCTAGATGCTTCCTGGTTGGGGAGGTGGGTTTTCAAACCTGAAAGCTAGATCGAAGCCTGATTTCCCCCGGAGGGATCTGTAGGCTTCGTTCATTTTTTATTTTGTTTGTTTTGTTTATAGCTGAGCGCTTCTTTATCTGATCCAGTCACTGTTAACAGCCACTTCCCTAATCTCTCAGGGTTTCTTTCCATAAAATAAAAATCCTCTAAGACAGAGCCTGTGGCTACCTTCTTGTATTAATTTTACAGCAGTTGGCGTGGGAGAGTTTCATAGTAATTTGCACATAGAAATCTGAAGCAGGTCACCGTGCACTCAGGGGCTGACAAACTTCCTTTAGACCACTTGAAGTGTACCAGATGAAGAAGGGTGGGGCCAGTTAGGGAGGATCAACTGACAGTATCTATTGGCTAACTGGAAGGGGAATGTTGGGCAGTTTGAAAACTCAAGCATATTTGGTTTACAAAACCCTTAGCTGGTTAAGTGAACTCCTGTAGTCCTAGCTATGTAAGAACCTGAAATGGGAGGATTCCAAGTTCAAGGCTGACCTAGGTATCTAGTGAGCCTGTGTTAATAATAATGATAATCCCCTAAGACTGTATTTTCCTTTTTGTTTGTTTGTTTGTTTTTTTCTTTTTTTCTTTTTTTTTTTTTTTTTTTTTTTTTTTGAGACAGGGTTTCTCTGTATAGCCTTGGCTGTCCTGGAACTCACTCTGTAGACCAGGCTGGCCTCGAACTCAGAGATCCACCTGCCTCTCAAGTGCTGGGATTGACTGTATTTTCCTATTTTAAGGAAATGCCACTTATCAAACAGACTGAGATTTCATTTTGTCTCTTTGTTTTCTCTAAAGAGATCGTGTTGAGCTCCCAGCGTGGAAACCCCCATAGATCCCAGCGTTTGTTTTGGGTTTGAAACAGGGCTTCCTTATGTTACCCAGCCTGATGTAGACTTCACAATGTAGTGAAGGCTCAGATTGCCCTCGAACTCACAGAGATCCATCTGCCTCTGCCTCCTGGGTGCTTGAATTAAAAGTGTTCACCACCATGACAGGTAAAATTTGTTGTCTTGACAGTTGTTTCTCATTACCAGCAACTTCAGTAAGGCCTTGATTAAATAAGAATTCAGATGTTAAAATGCTTTGTTCTTCTTGCTAGGTCAACAACTACGTTCATCTCTGTGTGCTGTTAATTGACAGAATGCTCAATAGATCAGCCTCATTCCCAGCTGTGCATCACCTGCAGACACTGGAAGCCTGATCAAGCCTCCTACCAACCTGTATGCATAAACCTGTGCGATCCAGCTGGAGCTGAAGCTGAAGCTCTGCATTCACTCTGCAGGCCTGTGGGTCACACTCAAATCCTCAGGCCTGGTGACAAGCGCTGTTATCTGATGAGCCATCTTGCTGGGCCACTGATGGGATTTTTTTTTTAAAGCTTGCCAGGCTTTCAAATATTTGAGGGGAAAGAGAGGACAACCATATTACCTCAGTGTCCCCACTGGGAGAAAAAGCAGAAGTTTTAGTTAGAAAAAAAGACAACTGCCAGTAAGAGGTAGCTCAGTGGGTGAAGGAGAGACTTGCCACTAAGCCTGGCGACCTGAATTCAGTCTATTGGACCCACATGGTGAAAAGAGAGAACCAGATTCTGCAGACCCACACACACACATACACACATTCATACACACATACATACATATACACACATACATACATACACACACAGACACACATACATACATACATACACACACAGACGCACACATACATACATACACACATACACACACAGACACACATACATACATATACACACATACATACACACACATACACACACACATACATACATACACATACATACACACATACACATACGTACATACACACATACACACACGTTCACACACATATACACACATACATACACACACACACACACAAATGTTATAACATTTTAAAGGGGAACAGGACTAAAGAAGTACCTTCAGTATATTATATTTATAGGAATGCATAACATGTGAAATGTACATTTTGAAGTTTCATCCACAACTTATAACGTTTACTGCAATAAGAACAAGACAGCAGGTCGGCACTTTACAACATTACACAGGAGTGAGTGAGTGAGTGAGTGAGTGAGTGAGTCAGACTTACAAATAAAATATTTACAACCTACCTTTACAAAACAACATCATGTGCATACAAAATGAACAGCTGCAGAAAAAGTTAAAATAATAAGACAACCAAAACCCAAAAACCCCAGAAGATACATTAAGGCAGACCAGCAAGACACTGAAATAATTAAGGCTGTGGAATTCTTCTGCACCTTGAAAATATAGAGCTATTTACCAATACTGTGGAGTGATTTTAAAACAATTGTCACAAGCCTGATGGAAGTATGTACTTATATGTATATGTGTAATGGTCCCTATGGGGAAACCTGTCCACTTATTGATAAGGCCTTTTACAGATTGGCCAGAGATGCCCACCACAAATTCTCAAAAGGCTTTGGGGAAGGGATCACTCAAAACCAAGAAGTGTTGGTGCAGTTTGAAAATCAGATATTAAAATTCAAATATTGGCTGGACCTGATGGCACATGCCTTTAATCCCAGCACTCAGGAGGCAGAGGCAGGCAGACCTCTGTGAGTTCAAGGCCAGCCTGGTCTATAGAATGAGTCCCAGGACAGCCACAACTACATAGAGGGACCCTGTCTCATCAAAAACAAACAAACAAAAAAATCCAAACATACACACATACAAAAGAATTCAAATATAGACTTCTGAGTAAACAGAGTCACATAAATTATAGTCTCAATGCATTTCATACTTTGTTCATTTGGCCATGTGGACTTCAGAAGTCAACAAATCAACTCCCATGTGACGAGAATTCTCCATGTATTATCCCTAATGGTTTTGAATGGTCCTAAATGGTTTTCCAGTAGAAAAACTGACCCACCTGGGCTGCCTGAAAAATGGATAGATTTCTGCATATGAGCAATAACATATACATACATATTATACACTATATACATGCTCAGATGTACATATATCAATATTTTCCAACAGTTTGCCCTCCATTGCCACTGTTCTCTGCATAAATAGCATTTTCTCAAGGGTATGGTTAGTTTTTCACAGTCTTTCTATTTATTCCTCTTCTAGTTTTATTGACTTTCCCACAGAGTCGTCTAACGTTCAGCAGAAACAGAAGTAAAAGCACCAGGGTTTTGATTTAAAAAAAAAAAAATTCAAACACAGAGGTGAAAGATATGGCTTAAGTTAGTAAGAGAAGACTTGAGATTCGTAGCCACAGTCTTTGAGGTCACAGTAACGGTCTTCATGGACTCCGACATGCGGACTTAGTTATTGATGGAAATGGGGGATTAATGCAGCTCCTATCCCTGCACTGGCAGATCTACTTGGTTAAATTAACACTCAGGAGTTCCAAGACTTGCTATCTAAACCTTTCCTTGCGCTCCCCCCTTGTGAACTGTTGGGTTGGTCATTCAGATAAAAATGAAATCTGACCACAGCATGGAAGTTCTTGACAATAGCCTGGGAGTGTTAATTTTAGGCTTTTAATTAATGTCATTTAAGATTAAAGCATTGTAGTGGAATGACCGTTTTCTTCTCCTATAATGTCAACTTATATTTAAAAAATAAGAGAAAAATGTCTTTTATAACAAATATGATCATATGATAATTCTGTATTCAATTTCCATATGGATTTTTCATGAAAAACATTTCCTATTTAAAAAAAATATGTCTATGGATAAATTTCAGCCCCTTTGAGCTCTTTAAAATGAATGAGACAGTGAGAGCCTTACCATTCTCAGAAAATAATTACTAACATAGCATCTTCTTTCCTGTTGGTGGAATCTATGTGAGCATTTCCTTTAGCCTATTCTAGGTCTAATAACTTCCTTCCCTAAAGGTCTTTAGATTTCAAATAGCAAACAAAAATCATTAGGTTTATTTTTCTTTAACAGATAAATCTATTGAAAGCTTATATATGTTTGCCTAACTCAGACTCCAATGGAATGTTACCCAGGCAAGAAAAGAATATGGTCTAAGTTCCTCAAAACTCACCCAGTGCAATTGATGGGCTATCCTAGGGTGTGGTGATTGTGTTCTTTTGTCTACTACAGAGACCCTTTGTGTTCAATGTATTTCCCTCTATCAGGTATAGAGGAGAGAGTTTCTATTAACACTGAAAAATAACCACCATTTTCTTTAGATGGCATTTTCTCCATCATATTCTCAAAAATCTAACTTGCCATGTTTTTCAAGATAAGCAAGAAGGAAGGAAGGATGAGTGGGTCATGGGCATGGGGGTTTGGAGACAACAGAAGACGACCCTCGAAGAGCAAAGCCAAAGCTCTCTTTCTCCAAAATCTAATTCTCTTTCCCACTGTGGGCATCACTTGCCTTTTCTAAAAGATTCCTGTGGGTCTCTAAGGAAATGAATTGTGACGAGGGAGCCTAGGAAGTGTATTCGATTCTCACATCTGTCCTTCCAGTGTGGAAAGTAGCTATTTGGATTCTTCTTTGTCCTCCCCCTGCCCCCAGCATAAAGCTTGGTAAGAGAAAGAAATGGTTCTCTGTCTTGGTAGGCATCAGACTCATGTCCACCCTAAGAATACTGTGGAAAACAGCTTATGGACATTTTAGGCCTCCTCAGTTCTCCCAAACCCTGCTCTGTAGAGAAGCTCTTAGAGGTTAGAAATTAAAAGGTAAGAACAATTAACATGTAGATGAGAAGGACCCAGACCTTCCAGTGAGAAGCAATTTACAGAGGTCAACCTCATGAGTTTGTAAACGGTACCCAAAGATAAGACTGTGGGAAACTGGAATGTTCAAAGTTGCTGTCGATAAAATTCTAAACACTGGCAGTGTGTAGCACTTGAAGAAAATCAAAACATCTTATAGATGTGTCGACAAGGATATTTTTCTCAACATTCTTAAGAGATTAATGTTCTCTCCTCTTCTCCCCAAATTCCATTTTATCAATGGAGACATTTGGGCCAGAAAACAACAAAAGACTTCCTGGAAGAAAGACTGGGTTTGGAATAGCTGAGATGGAGACTCAAAAATTCCTGTTCCCATCCTACATTCAGATATTCTCATTTAAAACATAGCTTAAACCTAAGGGGAAAAAAAGACCGCAGTATCAGCAAATCTAAACGCAATCTAACTTCACTCTCCACCTCCCCTCTGAAAGGCACTACTGTTTATAAAGGCTTCGTTAAGCACAAAGCCAAAGCCAGCTTTCCCCTCTGCCTCCTCTACCCACTTAGGCTGCTGGTGGCTGGGAGAGACCTGAAGGACACATCCAACATTGCCATGTTTGTTTGTTTGTTTGTTTGTTTTGTGTTTTGTTGTTTTCTTTCTTAACAGTTTTTAACCACATTCTGTTATAAGTGGGTAGAAATCTGTTTAATTCGAAACAAACATAAATGGCGCAAAAAATCATGAGTTCTCATCAGGGATCCTGGGCTGTCCCTGATCGTTTCCATCTTTCTGTACCCCACCCTTTGAACACAAAACAAATGAGCTCAAAATGATGAGTAGAAACCAAATAAGAAATCTTTCGCCAGCACTGTTGCTCTCCTGGGGTCAGCTGACAGCTCACTCTCAGCAAGAACAATTGGGATGGGGTTCGGAGTGGGAGATTTTTCTCCCCTCCCCACCTTTCTCTCCTAGTTCTAAGTCTCCCTGCCAACACAGGTACAGGAGAGTGGTCTTGGGGTGGGTCTTCTTCTCCAGCCACTGTGGAGCACAGTTGTACTCCAAACTCTATTTCCTAGCCCTGTCAATGGTGTTTCTCTTACTAATTCCCACCTTGCTAGGGAAAAGTCTCCAGCCAAGACTCTCTTGCCCCCTATTTGGAGGGATCAGGTGCTTTGTAGACAGGGGCCTCCCTGTTCACTTCAGTCATCAAACTATACAGAGAATGCCCCTTTCTCTTTGTACGTCCCTGAAGCTTACACTACTCTTAACAGTTGTACTGTGTACCTGGGGCAATTCCACATAGCCCCATATCTAGACCATTCCAACTCTGACACAAACATGGCTGGGAAAACTTGGCTCTCTATAGAGTTCTACCACGCACTACATCCTTTCAATGTGGCCCTTCTGTAGCGTCTGAACACCAGTCTTAGGCTCTGTGTCCCTCTCTAGTCAAAACTTGACCGGTCAGAACAATTCTAAGTAACTCAGCAGGAAGCCCTTCTTTCAAGACAGCCAGAGTGGACAAGTGGACAGAACAGACCTGGCCATGTCACTTTGTGGATCTTTGGAGTCCTCAGAGCCTGCATTTTATCCTAGAATAAGCCCTCTGGCCCCAGGCCTTCCTCCTCAATGCTACATTTCTTAATAAAGACACGTTTATTTTAAAAAGCTTCAGTAAGCATGCTTTGGGCATGCATTGTGGTTTAAGTGAAAACCATGGAGGTAAGCAAGCTCTGAGGGAGTGAGGCCTGATGACCCAGGGCCACCCGGAGACAAGGAGAATACAGTCAGAGTCGGTTCCCACGTATTTGGTTAATCCCCACAATACTAGGTGCTATCTAGCTTTATTGCTTTTACTTCCTACTAGTTTATTTCCCTATCATCTCGGATAAGCTGGGATGGAGGATGGATGATGAGTAATCTGACTTTGAAACTGACGGGGCGGGGGGAGGTGGTGATGAGTATTTTAATTCTATAGTTCCACCATGGGAATAAGTGGTTTTATACCTTAAAATTAGACTGTTCCCATCATGTCTCCTTTAAATAGTTTAAATAGTTATGCAGTTCCATTTTCCCTTCCCAGATTCTCTGATTGCACTTTGTGCTACATAACTTCCATTTTCTCAGTTCCCACTAGCAGGAGCGACACGATGACATGAAACCCGGTTTACACAAACATTTCAGTTATATATTTTTTAAGAATATTATTTGCTTCAAAGCGATTTTTAAAGCACACTCTAGGAAACAAAGGGTGGATCATGTACAAACAGAAAATAATTTTTAAAAAAACAAAGCAAAAAACCAAACCTCCCCCACCCCCCTTCCAACAGAAGAAGTAAAAACCAAAAAACCAACAAAACATAACAAAACAAAAAAACATGAAGTGCCCTGGTTAATGTGTTTTCCCTCCAGAGGGCACTGGGCATAATCTTGTATGAGAAAGCGGCACTGGCCTCAGAATACAATTGGTCCTTTCTGTCCAGAGCCGTTGGTGGCTGTGTGGTGATAGGTATTGCTACCACAGTTAAAACCCCGTGCTGTGTTAGAGTGATGGGTCAGGCTTTGCTCCATGGCTTCAGGAAGGACTTAGGACTAGCCTTTAAAAGGCTTTTATGGCTGCCTCCTTTTGGTAAGCACCCCGAAGCTTCACGAGGGGTTAGGAATAAAGCAAGCTAACTTTCTGAAAACTGTATTCTACAGCTATGAAATCAGAAAGCGCTGCTACGCTGTTCACAGGAACTGTAGGAAAAGCTTCCGTGTGCCCTCCTGTATGAACTTGTGATATTCATTTGCCTATGGCAGGCCTAGGGTGGACATAAAAACAACCCCCACCCGCCAACTCTTACTAGATTTGGATTTATTTCCTGGCAGTCTTTCCCACAGGAGGAACTCTGAGCTGCCCATGAGTTCAGGGCAGGGAAAGCTTTGATCTACAGAACCTATCTTAGTCATACAACCCATGATGGAGGGAAAAATATCCCAGTCACAGATCGCAAAAGGGTCACATTGCTTTCTCTTAATACACAGGTTCTGATAAAAGATTTCTATACAAGATTTATAAAATGCTCTAAAAAACTTGTCATCTAATTGTGCTTAGTCAAAATAATGCAATGCTTCGGTAAAGAAATTACTGTCTTAATGGGAGCACTCAAAGTTACTTATGATAGATTTCATATAGAACTCTATATTATAAAACTCTGAAACCTGAATGAGATCTATTATATTGTATGCGTATATGTATCCTGTTAAGAAACTATATCTAAGCCATCTAAAGCAGAATAGTTGACATCTCTGTTAAATAGAACTTTTTTTTGTTTTTGTTTTTTTTGTTTTTTTGTTTTTGCTTAAATTTTCAATGGAGTCAGAAACCTACCATACTGCTCACAGTGGGTGTACGGTTTTCCCACTTAACTGCTCATTTTGGAATGTACAATTACCATTTTCATACCAAGTACTGTCTCCTTAGCCTTGCCCTTTCTTTTAATACTTTCTGCAACTCTGTATCTTTACTTCTTCAGCATGACCTTCTGGGATTAAGGTGACTTTCATGGTACTCAGACCCCGGGTAACCACAGACAAGGTTTAAGAGGATCACCTGTCAGTCCAGAGAACCACATGGAGTGAAATGATGATCAGAGTTATTTACAGACACGCTCAGTCTTGCTTTGGTTCACACTGCACTACTATGTGAAACCTCAGGGGTTGTGGGATAGCGAGGTCCCTTGGTTCACCCTATTGACGATGTAACTCTTGACATTGGGAATGGGCCGCACATCATTCTGGTGCTTGCGGCGTTCTATGAAGCAGGCCAGACGGGAGGTGTCCAAGGGGATCTTGGAGTAGCTGCCGTTGTGGGGCTGTAGCCAGGGATGCTGCAGGCACGTGGCTGCTGTGGGCCGCCTCCGGAAGTCTTCCTGTAAGATTACGTTGATGAAATCCCTGGCAGCATTGCTCACACCGCAGAAGTACTCGTGGGGGAAGCTAAAGTCCACCCTGCACACGTTGATACAGGTTTCCTCTTTGCTCTCATCTAAGAAGGGGGAGACCCCACTAAGCATGACATATGTCAGAACCCCGATGCTCCAGATGTCTGTGCCCAGGGAGACAGGGATGCCTTGGATCACTTCGGGGGCAGCGAACTCAGGGTTCCCCAGCAGATGGTGGATATGGAAGTGGCCTGAGATCTGGACAGCGTCTTCCAAGTCGATGAGCTTCACTCGAGGCACTGGGATCCGGAGGTCAATGAGCAGGTTTTCGGGCTGCAGGGACCCAGGAAGGCAGGGACAAGAGAGGTAAGATGAGGTCTTTGCTGACCTCCCTACCCCAGCTGCAATCTGTTAGCTAACACAGATTATTATTCTTTGATTCAGTCATGTGGAATACTCCCTATGCAAAGGCAAAGGAGGTTTCAAACTCACTAAACTCTGGGGTTAGGTGGCTTTTTAGATAAGTTGGTTGGCATTGGGGAAGGAGTACAGGGCTAATCGTGTACTCCTGATTGGCCCAGAACTTACTCTGTATACCAGGCTGGCCCAGAACTTACAGAGATCCTTCTGTCTTTGTCTACTGACTGCTGAGCTTAGAGGTAAGGGTTGCAGCACTCAGCCTGTACTTCCCCACCCTAGTGTTAGAGATCCAACCCAGGGCCTTACACATGCTAAGCAGGTGTTCTGCTACTAAGTCACACACGTATTCCAGAAGAGCATGCCTTCTTACCTACCCTTGCCTTGCAGTGAATCAAGGAAAGAACTAAATTTTTAAGAAAAAAACAAGCTTCTCAGAAACTGTGTGTGCACGCACGTGTGTGTGTATACATGTATATGTGTATGTATATGTGTGTGTATACATGTATATGTCTGTGTGTGTGTATATATGTGTGTGTGTGTGTGTGTGTGTGTGTGTGTGCGCGTGCGTGTATTGCTGGGTGGTGATAACACAGGCCTTTAATCTCAGCATTTGGGAAAAAGAAACAGATGGATCTCTGATTTGGAGGCCAGCCTGATCTACAGAGTGAATTCCAGCATAGACAGGGCTACACAGAGAAACCCTTTCTTGGAAAAAAATTTTTTTTCTTTATGTGTACGTATCTATATGAGTGTATTCCATGTTCGTGCAGGTGCTGTTAGAGGCCGTAAGAAAACACTGGGTCTACTACAGTTGGAGTTGCAGGTGGTTGTGAGCCAAGCAATATGAGTGCTGGCAAGAGAACTTGGGTCTTAAGCACTGAGTCATCTCTCCAGCCCTCCGAAGCTCCTTTTTCTTACAGAATGAATGGGAACAGGACATTAAGTGATGTCTATAAAGTTAGACTGCTTGGTTAAAGCTTTCCCTTACCCCGTGTGCCACCATCTCTCTGGTGTGTTTCCTTCATTCCTGAACAATGCACTTAGGTAGAGTGAAAGTCTAGTTCTAGTTTAATAGTCACATGACATCACAGGAAAGACAAAAGAAATGTAAATCTTCCCCCTAGCAGTAGTGATGCATGTCTTTAATCCCAGCACTTGGGAGTCAGAGGCAGGCAGATCTCTGAGTTTGAGGCCAGCCTAGTCAGCAGAATGAGTTCCAGGACAGAGAAACCCTGTCTTTATAAAAACAAAACAACAACAATAAAAAGAAATTCAATTTTGTATTTTGTATTCCTCAAGGAAATGTCTGGGAAGCTGAACCCGTCTATTTCACTGTAACAGGCACTGACTTTTTATTACCTTTATGTCCAAATGTGCGACCCTACAGTTGTGCAGGTACTGCAGAGCTTCCATGATGTCTCGAATGTAGAAAGCTACCTTTTCTTCCATCAGCTCATCATGATTCATAAGGTAGTCCAAGAGTCGGCCGTCATCCATCCTGACAGCAAAGAGGGGTGGGGGGAGAAATAGAGAAATGACCCATGCACATAGCTTAAAAAGTTCTAGGAGGTCTCTTATTAATAAAGCTTGGTATTGCAACACACATGTATTTTAGAGCCCAAAGTAAGTGCCACATTCAGAACTAGAATGAATCAAGTTACAAATGAGTTACACGGCAGGAGAAATCCTTACAGCCTTACACAACACCGTTTTGTTGACTCTAAGGTCTAACCTGGCTTTAAGAGGTTAGGTTGAAGAGAAAAGAAAAGGAAAAGAAAAGTCTGGTGCCTATAGTGAGCCTCATATACATTAAAAGTATTTCCACTTTTTAACATTTTTAGATGGGAGAAATGTGAAAGAGGAAAGGTTTGCTCTCAGCATATCTGATCACTTCTTAACTCTTTTGCCTTTCTAACAGCTTGCCAACTTTTAAAGACAGATTGAAAATGGGCTAAGTGGAGCCAACCATAAGCAGATTTCTGTTCTGGTTCTGCCTCTTACCAGCTGGTGGCTGTAGGTCATCACTTAAACCCTCTGTGATTTGGCTTTCCTGAAAGGCACCGCCTTTTAAGGTGGGCATAGCAACTGGCTGCCAACAGCAACATCAATGACAAAATAAGACCTACTTCTTTGGCAGGCTTGTGAGAGCCAGGTGAGGCAATGAAGATTTGAGGCATGGTCAAATATGTTTGAATACTTGTCCCCAGCTGCTGGAACTGTTTGGGAAGAATTAGGAGGTGTGGCCTTGCTGGAGAAGGTGTGGCACTAGAGCAGGCTTTGAAGGTTTCAAAAGCCCATACCATTCTCAGTCACTTTCCTGCCTTGTGCTGTGTGGGTCAAGATGTAAGCTCTCAACTACAGCTCTAGAACCAAGAGCTGCCTGCTGCCATGCTCCTCACCATGATGGTCATGGACTCACCCTTTGAAACTTTAAGCCCTTAATAAACTCTCTTCTATATGTGGCCTTGACCATGGTGTCTCATCACAGAAAGAAAGAAGTAACACACGGTGCTGAATAAACAGTAGCTATTTCTAGGCTTCCTATGCCCTTTTGTAACAAGTGATCAAACCTTTAATGTGAAGTGGGTCATTTGAGATACGTCTCAGGAAATGCCCATGTCAAGGAGTGTGATCCAGTACAGGAATAACTTCCAACCATAGCTGAAACCTGCATAGCTGACTTCATTTTCTCCCCTAATTTGTTCCTTGCTACGGGATCCTTCTATTTTATTGATAAGTGGAAAAGGATGGAGCCCCTGGAAGGCTCCCTACCTCCCTCTGGTCTTCTAGTATGAGGCAAGAGAGGAAAGATCAGAGAGGAGTGGTACTGTGCTCATCACAAGGAACTCTCAGAGATACTTGGAACAAATGAGGGGGACAGTTACAGCAACACTGCTCCAAGCCAGAAAAGATCAGCCACCCCACCTTCCTTAGAGCTGTTCTCTAGCCTGCATCCATCTGAGACTAGGGAATGGGAATCTTGATTTTCTGGTCCAGGAGGGTTGCACCAGTTATCCCTATTGACCACTACAGGCAGAGCAAGATTGAGCACGTGATTCTAGTCAGGCCTTGCTTCCCACACGTCTTCCCTGAAGATCACATCCAACAAAGAACAGTTCTATGTTCTCACAGCCCTGAGTAATACATGGTCTCTAGTATTTCCACGCCATATTTAAAGCATTATTTATCTCTTGGTTCTAACTGTTGGACTTGTGGCCCCTAAGGATAAGAGCTGTACCTTTCTTTCTGTGCCTGGTCCTACAGCAAACTTATATGTCAGGGCAGATTGTGAGGAGAAAGGGAGGGGATGCCAACCCAGTGTGGTCTTGGTGAGGACAGAGTGACATGGTTCCTGAGCCTTGGACAGGATCCTGGTGTGAGCCTCCATGAGTGTCAATGGCTGCTGTGGGTGTAAGGCTTGTTTGTGTAATAATGTACTAGCAGTTGAAGACTCTTTCCTTCCAAGGAATATCCTCCCTGATAATATTAATGACTTCATGATAATTAAAAACAGCACATCCAGAAATTGAGGGTGTGGCTAAGTCTCAGCAAAATGGTAAACACTGGGACCTTCAGGACAGGCCTTAAGGCTATGGGAAAGAGCTCTAAGTACATGAAATCAAATATATATAATTTCTCAACTATGTAAAAATGTAACTATGCAATATGAATTATAAGGGGTTCACAATCTAAGGGAGCGTGGGCAGCTGCATTAATGAGCCAGTTTGTCAGAAAGAGTCAAAGGCAGGCAGATTCCTGAGTCCAAGGTCATTCTGGGACACGGAAAGTCCAGGCCCTAGTGTGGTAGAATTGGTCATTTCAGGGAGGGGTCCCACCCAACTACTTTCTCATCTGTGCTTAACAAAGGCAGGCAGGTCTCTGAATTCTTTTGCAATGTTAAGGAAAATGTATGCTTGCTGTCTCCTAGGAAACAAAGGTCTGGGGTCACTGGAATGCTGACTCATAGGATAATCAAAAGGAAACCTAAAGTAAATGCCTGAATTGATCTGTAAACAAAAAGACAGGCCTTTGGTCCTCTTGGTCTGTATGAGATGAGGTAGGCAGAGTGTGACAGAAGTGCTTTAGAATTTTCTCTCTCAAGGGCTGAGCTGTCCGAAATCTCTGGAGAGCAAAAACAGCTCTTCAACAATTTTTTTTCTAACAGGATTTCTGACTTGGATGAAAGATCCAATAATTTTTTTTATAGCAGCTTTTCTGACTTTGGTTAGAAAATTTATGAACTATCTCGGTTTCTTGTAGAATTTCTACTAGCAGAGAGAGCTGTCTCAACCAGAAAAATTTTTTAAAAAAGGAAGACAATGCTGAAAACACACACACACACACACACACACACACACACACACGCAAACACACACACACACACACACACACACGCACACACACACGCACACACACGCACACACATACACACACGCACACACACACATACACACACACACACACACACACACACAGCAATCTGAAAAGCCATTTCAACAGAACCTAGGTGGCCAGCTTGGACCCACAATTTGACTTCTGTAGGGGAGGTTCTGATGCTAAGGTCCTGTTCACCAACTGGTTCTTGATCTGTCAATAAAGAATGCCATGAGACAATTGCTGGTCAGAAGATACATGTGGGACTTCTAGGTTCTGGGAGGCAAGCAGGATGATGCAAGGAAGGAGAGAGGGAGTTCGCCATGCTTTGGAGAGAGAAGAACCAGGCAACCATGATGTGAGGTCTGAGGAGGAGTCATGGGCTGTTGCCACTCCTATAGGTGGATGGTTAGAGATGTTTATCAGGGACTAGATGCAACTGACCAACTAAAGATAGGGTAGTGGGAAGTTTTGAGCTAAGGGCATGTTTTTCCAGGTAAGAAATAGTAGCACCCAGCAATTGTGCCAAGAAGGCAAGCTGAAAATGAACAACTCTGTGTGTGTGTGTGTGTGTGTGTGTGTATCTTCTATCCTTTGATTCAAAGAAAGCTGGGAGGGGATTGGTAGCACAGCCTGTTCCCAGAGCTTAGGCAGGATAGCAAAAAGCTACACACAACACACTTTAAGTTGTTTGTTTTCACAGCTCCCAGACACCCCTTCTCTCAGAACTCCTCTTCCAAACTGAGACTGGTCCTTTGCGGAGGGTGGGATGAGGGATGTGAAGAGGTAAGGTGAGTGGGAAGGACTGGGAGGAGAGGAGGGAGAAGGAGTTTTGATTGGGATGTAAAGTAAATAAGCAAATTAATTAATGAAAAAAGCTGTATCTTTCTATGTTTGATATCTAGATAATCTGACATTCCAGAGATGTCTTGGATAGAAAATTCTAGGTAGTAGTTTGGGGGTGCTATGGCTATAGATTGATAGATAAACTTCTCTCATTCCAACTCCACTCTTGTCAATCAGTCAACCACCAGGAAAGTCTTCTTAAATGAGTCAAGCCTGAGAGTACATAATAGGAAGAAAATGAAAATAAGTGTAAGAAATACAGATTATAGCTAGGGAAGAGAAATACGTTCTGGTGATCTAGTTTATAATATGGTGACTGTTGGTATCAGGACCTCTGAAACCTGTGACATCACATAGGCAACAGTGCAATCTACACACCTGTTGCCAAGACAATGGCCACCATATTCCCAGAATCCATTGGGCTCACCTCCCACCTTTACCTGTGACCACGTTACCATCCATATATATAAGAGGAACAACCCCCCCTGTCTTTCTCTCTTCCCTCTTCTCTTTTCACCACCACCTTCCTTGCCCCTCTCTCTCCCAATAAACTTCTTACACATGGAACTGCTTTGGCCTGGTATGCTGTGTTCAGATATTCTAACACATCAGAGACCAGAGTTAACAATATGAACTGTTAATATATTTCAAATAGCTTGAGAAGAGGAATTTAAAAAAAAATGTTTTCCTTACAAAGAAACAACCTACGCAAATATCCAGGTTTGATGATTACACAGTTTATCCATGCAATGAAACACTGTAACCATAAATATAAAACATGAAATAAAGCTTAGAAAAGCTAGGAAAAGTGGATGAGAAGACATGGTTTCAAGATCCACTGTATGGATCCAATAAAAGGAGGGATTCTTCACCCATACTTTCACAGAGCTCGCTTTAAAAACCTTCTCCATGGGCTGGTGAGATGGCTCAGTGGGTAAGAGCACCCGACTGCTCTTCTGAAGGTCCGGAGTTCAAATCCCAGCAACCACATGGTGGCTCACAACCATCTGTAACAAGATCTGACTCCCTCTTCTGGAGTGTCTGAAGAGAGCTACAATGTACTTACATATAATAAATAAATAAATCTTTAAAAAAAAAAACCTTCTCCACTCTTGATTTCTCTAGTCTTCAGAATGAGAGCTACATTAATATAAAGCTGGAGGTGAAAGAAAACACGGTCCACGGCACACTTTATAAACCCATACAGCACAGAACAAAATGAGACTCTTGTCTGTTAATTGTGGGCAATGGGGAACCCAAGCAGGTGAGGACCACACTAGAGATGCTACCTCTGTACTCACAGTTCCAAAATCAGGATGTAGGATGTGGGGGACTCGTAGGTGTCATGGAGCGTGACATACTGAGGGTGCTGCAGGTGCTGGAGCAGGGCGGCCTCGTGAGCAGCCTGCTCCTTCTTCTTCATTTTTTTGCTCACAAATTTCACAGCAACATCTTTGCGGGTAGCTTTGTGAATGCATTTCTTTACAATAGAGAAACGGCCTCTGCAAGACAAAGTGGGAAAGGGTTTCCAAGATTTATCCCATCAGTCAGCAGGGCATCATTTACCAGAATATGGTAGGGTGTGTGCGTGTGCGCACATCCCAGATGCATCCCTGAAACAGGAACATCTGACAGGTTGAGTTCCCTAATTCAAAAATCGAAAATCCAAAATGCTCTAAGATCTGACACCCTTTGTGTGCAGACATGAAATTAATGTGGAAAGTTCCACGGCTGGCCTCACATGGTGAGTGACAAAGTACCGGTACACTAGCTACATCACTTGAAGACACCCTCAGGCAAAGGAGTACAAAAAATATAGGTGACTGTCGTTTTTAGACTTGGGTCCCAGACTCAAGACATCTCTTTGTGGACATGTACATAGTTCCTAAAATCCTTTGTGCAAAAACACTTCTGGTCCCAAGCATTTTGAAGAAGAGAGATCAAGCAATATTAGAAATCTTTCTGGGGCTGGAGTGATGGCTCAGAGGCTAAAGGTTCTGGCTGCTCTTCCAGAGGTCAGGGCTTACAGTCTCAGCATCCACAAGGCTGCTCACAGCCTTCTTTACTTCCAGTTCCAAGGTATCTGATGCCCTCTTCCTCTCCAGACACATATGTGGTGCATATACATAAGTGCAGGCACTTAACCGTGTTCATAAAAATAAATAAATTTGAAAAAAAAGAGAGAGAGAAATATTTCCTCCTGAGCCTGGTAATTTGGCTCAGGGCATAAAGGCACCTGCTATCTGAAGATATAGACCTGAAAGCCTGAAACTCACTTAAAAGCATGAGAGTACTGACTCCACAAATTTGTCTCTGACCTCCACACATGCACTGTCCACACATGCGCTGTCCAAGCATGGGATGTCCACACATGGGCTGTACACACATGCGCTGTCCACACATGGGCTGTCCACACATGGGCTGTCCACACATGCTCTGTCCACACATGCACTGTCCACACATGCACTGTCCACACATGCGCTGTCCACGCATGGGCTGTCCACACATGGGCTGTCCACACATGTGCTGTTCACACATGCTCTGTCTACACATGGGCTATCCACACACGTGCTGTACACACATGTGGTGTTCGCACATGCTCTGTCCACACATGCACTGTCCACACATGGGCTGTCCACATGTGCTGTTCACACATGCACTATCCACACATGGGCTGTCCACACATGGACTGTCCACACATGGACTGTCCACACATGAGCTGTCCACACATGAGCTGTCCACACATGAGCTGTCCACACATGGGCTGTCCACACATGAGCTATGGCATGCACTGCCCCCAAACCACATAACATACACATATGAATACACAACAAAGTGAAAAGAAACTTTTCCTTCTGTACATTTAATTTTATTATTATTATTATTATTATTATTATTATTATTAAAAACCCTTCTCTACTTTCTCAGTATCCTAGACTCTTTGAGACCCTGAAGGTAAACTAATATAATTTTTTAGCCAAGATATTTCTGTGCCATTTGGAGCATCAAATGTGGGTTTGTTTTCCTTTCTAAGCAGAATATACTTTTACACACAACAATGGGTTGGAGAGATGGCTTAGTGGTTAAGAGTCCTTGTTCCTGCAGAAGACTGGGGTTTAGTTCCCAGCACCCACAGGGTGGCCTCTTCTGGCCTCTGTAGGGACCAGGCATGCATGTGGTGCAGACCCAGGCATGGTGCAGGCCCAGGCATGTGGTGCAGACATATAGAGGTAAAAGTCGTACACATAAAAGAAATTAATTTAAAAAAAGAAAGCAAAATGCATACATGAAACTTTTAAGGCTTAAAAATCTTATATTATGCCAGGCATGGTGGCACACACCTTTAATCCCAGCACTCGGGAGGCAGAGGCAGGCGGATTTCTGAGTTCAAGGCCAGCCTTGTCTACAGAGTGAGTTCCAGAACAGCCAGGGCTACACAGAGAAACCCTGTCTCAAAAACAAACAAACAAACAAACAAACAAACTTATAATATACCAGGCCTGGTAGCACATGCCTTTCATCCCAGCACTGGGGAGGCAGAGGCAGGCAGATGTCTCAGTTCAAGGCCAGTCTGGTCTACCCAGGACAGCCAGGGCCCCTGTCTCAAAAAACAAACAAAATAAAACAAAAAGCTAAGTATTGACAAGGCAAGCTTCCAACTCCAGTAAAGAAAAAGATCGGGAGAAAATTCCCGGGAATGCACTACCTGCTCTCCGACAAGAAGAGACAAGACAGAAACAACAAACCACACCAGCCATTCTCTGTTGTGAGATGGCTGGTATCCTTACCTGCCAATCTCGTTCAGTTCAGTGTAAGCAGAATCAAAATTTTCCTTCCAAGAAATGGTGGCACCGTCGGCGGCTGCATCTTTGGGAGAGGGAGAATCCACAGGTGACATTATGAAGATACTCCAGTATAATGTCCTCAGGGAAACTCTTGGGACTAAGCATGGAGACCACCCAGAGAGGAAAGGCTGTCATTCTCTGAACTGTTATTTTAAAAATGTTGGAGGGGACTGTATATAACAAAGTCAGACCTTCTGTCATCTTCTCAGACAGAGGGGAGAGCAGGAACATGAGCAGAAATGAGCTTCACCAAAAATTCAGAGAAAGGCTAGGGAGGCGGAAAGAGGAACTCTGGAAGGATTAGGAAAGTCAGTGAAAACCAGAGGTATGGGACGCAGAGAGGATGGGCGAGAAAGAGGAAGCAGTGTGACAGAGCGTTCTAGAGACTTCTCTGACATCACCGTCCTTGTCCCTTTGCAAGCTCTTCCTGTATGTCAGTGGTCTTCAACCTTCCTAATGCTGAGACCCTTGAATACAGTTCCTCATGCTGTGGCGACCCCCAAGCATACCATTATTTCATAGCTACTTCATAACATTTATTTTGCTACTGTTATGAATTGTAATGTAAATATCTGATCTGCAGGATATCTGCTCGAGACCCACAGGTGAGGACCTCTGCTCTATGTGAACTGATTGAACTTCACTCACGCATGACTGGTTCTCCTGGGTGATTGGGTGGTTCAGTTTGACCCTGTATGGCATGTTAATTCTCATCACACATACAAGCATACACACCCACATGTATCTGCGGCATCTGCTGGGGATCACATCTTAGAAGTAACGAAACAAAAATGGTGGCCATCTGTAGCCACACTGAGTTAGTGGCTTCGAAAGAAAGGAACCGCCCAAAGCAACTCAGTTCTTCTGACACCATCCTGGTCAGTCACCTCAGCTATCTGGGGACGTTCCCACGGTGAGTTCTGAGCACACGAAGACCCAGGGCTAGAGTTTTCCAGAGTCACAAGACTGTGAGAGCAAGTCAAGGTCACCCGCAGCCTAGGCTGATCCTGACCTGGGACTGCAGGGTGTTTCCTGACTCAGCTGGGGCAGTGTGAAGCCCAAGGCACTCTGGGGACTCCAGGCTCCCTTTGTGGGGACCACAGAGACACTCAGTCTGCTGCTTTTAAGTATGGTGAAACTCCCACCCTTTCCTGACCTGTCCTAAGTATACACATGCCACTTCTGCGCGCTGCCCAAAGTGTCACCAATGGAATACTTTTTCAGACCAACATTTCCTCTTTAAAAATGTCTCCAGCACCAAAGTGGGCAGGAAAGGTGGGTCAACAAGCAAGGTGGGCAAAGTGAGAACCACACTGGTAAAATATTTATATCTTGTTAGTTACGCGTATGTTTTAGCCAATTTCTATTTTATGTAGATTCATGCTGAAAAGCAAATTCTGGAAGGATGGGTCAAGTATTAAGGTTTCATCCAGTAGTGACCTCCTTTTCTCTCCGTGTTTTAAGTTGTTGAGCCCCACATTCCCTGAGTATGGTAGGAAACACATGTCTGACAGAGGCACTCAGGGGAAAACAGGCTTTGAATTCCACAAGAGGTCTCAGAGGAGGGCCAGAGCCAGAAAGAAAGCACATGGTGGCAAAGGTCTCCTGCTTGTCCTTTGAGGTTTCCCTGAGGAGCCCCAAAAGGCACATGGTCAGCACAGGTGGTAGATCTAATGTTGGTTTGGAGATACCACCTGGAGACACTCCATCTAGTCTCTCAAAGCTAGTCTGATGGAAGCTGCCACATGGCCCCAAGACACCTCCCCTTGGGGGTCAGAGACACCACCAATTTTGTTACAGTGACCCACTGCCTTGCTTCCATTGGCTAGCTGTCCTTGGTCTGCTGGGACTCACCGTACTCTGGAAGGCGCACAAACTCCGAGGGCTCACTGGGAAGGCTGATTCCCCAGGGGTTGCTGGCACTGACCCTGAACTGATAAGGGCACCCAGGACTAAGGTCTTCAATGACCAGGTAAGTGTCCAAGGTCGAAGCTACGGATTGCTGCCAGACCTGGGAACCTAGAGAGATAGAGTCAGAAACTTTGTTTCAAAGGCCTAGAAAAAAACGGAGACAGTCAGAGACATTGTTTCAAAGGCCTTCAGCAAACAAAGATAGGTAATGGACAGTATGGTCACTGTCCGGCTGTGAAAGTCTGCAGGCCAACTGTGGGGGGATTTGGCCTAAGTAACAGTTAAATGCCAGCAGGTGCAAGAAATTGACCTATGGGTTCTTCTCAAACGTGCAAGGTGAGGCGTTAACACTGATCCATTATACGTGGGAATCCGTGGCAGTGTGATTAGGTCGGAGGACAATACAAGTCAGGAACAAAATGCGAGGAAGCATGCCTTTGGAAATTGAAACAAAAATTAACACATATGGGGCATTTACATGTGGAAACACTCTAAGGCACCGCCCAACTCTCTCCTTTAACTCCAGCTAAAGTTCACAGAAACCCAACCATGACGGGAGCACTAATCTTACTTGACAGATGAAGAAGCAGGAGACTCGGGAACACTGAGCAGTGACACTGCCTACGAGAACTTAGTTTCTGAGATGAGCTATGAGCTTAACACAGAAATAGTGAACTGGGTTTCCTGGCTCAGCAGGCACACAGGGGCTGGCCCTGCATGCCCTGTTGCAGACAGCTTTAGGAAAAGGCTGAAATAAGTAGGTTTATAACTTCACACTTCCTGCTTAAGGAAAAAGAATCAAAATGACAATAGTAATAGAAAGCAAAGCAAAGCAAATGGTCTTAGGGGGCAAGCAGGTGCTTTAAGTTCAATTGGGCCATTCGTGGTGTGGTTCAGAGCTGTGTCATGACAACTAACTGGAAGCACCTTTAAAACATTATTATTATTGTTGTTATTACTATTATTATTACTATTACTACTACTACTGTTGTTGTTGTTGTTAAGACAGAGTCTTACTATGTAGCTAGCTCTAGCTGACCTTTGTAGATGAGGCTGGCTTTGAACTCAAGGAGTTCCTCTTGCCAATGCCTCCCCAGTGCTAGGATTAAAAGTGTGCGCCACCACACCTGGCTTAAACTTTCTTTCTTTCCCTACAATGAAAGCTATATGTGTGTACAGTTTCTATAGATTATGTCTGGAGGGGGAAGGGTGGAGCTCCAATCATTCTACCGTGGTTTCTGGTCTGGGAGAAAAACCAAATTAGCCAACTACAGAGCTGTGTCTAGTGGGAGCTTGCCCCATATTAACAGTCTTGTGTTTCTTTACTCTTCAGGCTTTAGCTTCCCCACCTGTAACATGGGCTCGATTGCCCATCTGTGCGATTAAGCTGGGTAAACAGGACAAAGCAATGACACTGCCACCTAGTGGCTGGGTCAGGACGGCACCAGAGAGGTTTTCATTTGGGAACCTTGGGCAGATACAGCCTGGCCCCAGGCTTCTGTGCTAAAACTCCGAGGGTGCCCTAGCCAGGCTGATTCCAGTGAATGGGAGAATACTTGAAGTCTAAGGTTCGAGACTCTGAAGACCTCCTGAGAGGAAGCAGATACAGAAGAGCTGAGCAACACACCTTCCTCGCGATACTCCACTGTGTACCCCGAAATAGTGCAGTTTCCGGTGCTGGCTGGGGGCAGCCAGCGGAGGATGACGGAGGTGCAGCTCCTCTCCTGTGCGATTGGGCGGTTGGGGGCTGCGGGGACACCTGTAGAGACAGACAGCAGGACGTGTGGCTTCTCAGCTGGGAGTTGCATGCCCTAGAAGCACGGTGTACAGAAAACATACCAACCATGTCTTAAATCTGGCCCATAACCTTGTCCACGTTTCTTCAGGCCCAAGGGAGGCCTAGAAAATGGGACCTGCTGTGTGAACCTCCCTCAATAGAACACCACACGTAGGAAAAGCTGGACAGGACCCATGCTGGAGGTTAGGGTAGGAGAGCTTAGCAGGTTGGGTGTCTTCCCATTGGTCGGGGTTCTGCTTTAGATCCTTTCTTCTCTGAGTCTCAGGGTGTCCTTGTCATGTTCACTTAAAATGACCAAGGTAATGTCTTTGAGGCCATAATAGGAAAGGCAGAGTAGGAGCAGCCAAGGGCAGTGGGGAGGGAGGAATTTGGAGTTATTGTTTAACAGGAACAGATAATAAAAGTTATATGGATGGATGGTGGTGGCCATAAACTGATGGGTGTGTCCTAAATGCCATTAAACTTGACACTTAAAAATGGCTAAGATGCAGACAGGCAGTAGTGGTGCATGCCTTTAATCCCAGCACTTGGGAGGTAGAGGCTGGTGGATTTCTGAGTTCCAGGTCAGCCTGGTCTACAGAGTGAGTTCCAGGACAGCCAGGGCTACACAGAGAAACCCTGTCTCAAAAAAACAAACAAACCAAAATCAAAAACAAAAAACAAAACCAAACAAAATCCCCAAACCAAAAAAGGTTAAGATGCTAAGTTTTATTGTTGTGTTTTGTTACAGTTAAGAAATGCTGAGAGAGAGAGAGAGGGAGAGGGAGAGGGAGAGGGAGAGGGAGAGAGAGAGGGAGAGAGGGAGAGGGAGAGAGATCACAGCATACCTTGCACCTTAACTGTAGCAGATGTGGATGCAGTCCCGTGGTCGTTTGCTGCTATGCAGGTATAAATCCCACTATCCTGGGGCATCAGGTTGCAGATCTTGAGGGTGCTTTCCCCAGAATCACTAGGACATGAAACGGATCACCTTCAGACTCCCGTGGGGAGACAGGTGAGGGATGGGGAAAATGCCGGAGGAGGCTTGGCTCACGGTGTGCAGAGCTGGGAGTGCCTGCCTCCTCCAGCTCAGCCCAGCTCTACAACTTGGGCTAACACCTTGTATCCATTTTCTTATGTGGGAATTAATTAATTAATTAAATTCACTTTGCATCCCAATGGCTGCTCTCCCTTCTGGTGCCTCCCCCCCCCCAATCCCACCCTCTCACCTCCTCCCTTTCTCCCCTGAGAGGATGCAGGCCCACCTCTGGATGTCCCCTAACCCTGGCACATCTAGTCTTTACAGGGCTAGGCACATCCTCTCCCACTGAGGCCAGACAAAGCAGCCCAGTTAGGGGATGTATTCTACCCACAGACAGCAGATTTAGGGGTATTCCCCTTTCCAGTTGTTGGGAAACCCACATGAAGACGGAGCTGCACATCTGCTACATATGTACAGGGAGGCCTAGGTCCAGCCCATGTATGTTCTGTGGTTGGCAGTTCAGTCTCTGAGAGCCCCCAAGTGTCCAGGTTAGTTGATTCTGTTGGTCTTCTTGTGGAGTTCCTATCCCCTTCTGGGGCCCTCAATGTGGTGATTTTTTTTTTCCTGGCTATGGTCACTGTCCAAATTTGTGTAAACAAGGACTAGAATAGGGGTGGAATGAGATATGAATTAGAAATAAATAAAATCCTATAACCTACTAGTTTGCAATGTAATTATGAGTATATCACACAAATAATTCTTGTGCTGAAATAACCTCTGTCAGTAACAAATGGTAAGACAGAATCAATAAGGAATATGCTTAAGTATTTCAAACCTTACATGACGGACTGATCCTTAAAATCATTAAGTGGGTGTCTGCGGAGATGACTCGGTGGCTAGAGTGCTTGTTGTACAAGCACAAGAATCTGAGTTAGTAACAAGTTGGGTGTGGCTTGTGCCTGTGACCCCAGAACTGGGTGGGTCTGGAGCAGGCAGATCCAGAGGCTGTCTGGCAGCTAGTCTAGCTGAAACCGGAAGCTCTAGGCTTCATGAGAGATGCTGTCTCAACAAAACAGGAGAGCAGCAGACAAAGATGCTTGAAGTGGACCTCTGGCCTCCATGTGCTCACACCCTGCCATATGTATACACAGACAGACAGACAGACAGACAGATATACACACACACACAGAGCACACAGTACACACACTGTACACACACACACAAACACACCACAGACACATAAACACACATCACACACATACACACACTGCACACTCATATACCCACACTATACACACACATGCCATACACACACATACACACCATACACACATACCACATACACACCACACATATATACACACACACCACACACATACATGCATCACATACCATAGACACACACATACCACATACACACCATACACAGATACCACATATACACACCATACACCACACATATACACACCATACACACACACCACACACACATATGCACATACCATACACACACATACCATACACACACCATACACACACACATCACACACACACCACACACATACACACCACACATACACACATCACACACACACACACACAAAGTGAACTAAGAAAGGGTAAATTCCTGCACTTAAGTGGTAAATTTCTCTCTTGCTCCAGATGGTTCAGAAGCATTTCACAAAAGGAACATCTCTGAAAGGGTTAAATTACAGGGAAGTCAGCCTGTTCCCTCTGTGGTGATTTGAATGAGAATGGCTACCACAACCTCAAATATTTGAATGTTTAGACCCCAGTTGGTGGACCTGCTTAGCAAGGGTTAGGAGATATGGCCTTGTGGAAAGAAGTGTGCCGCTGGGGTGAGCTTTCAGATTTCATGAGCTCGAGCTTGTGCCAGGCCCAGTCTCCCTCTCTGCCTCCTGCTTGTGGATGAAATGTAAGCTCTCAGCTAGTGCTATGGAGCCATGCCTACCTGCCTGCTGCCATGCTCCCTGCCTTGATGGTCATGGGTCTCTTACTCTCTGCAACCTTGAGCTCCAAAGTAAATGCTTTCTTCTCTATGTTCCCTTGGTCACAGTGCCTTTTCACACCAAAAGAAAGGTGACTAAGACACTATGCCTGACACTATGTATATTCTGAGATCTTCTTGGTCTTTGCCAAACAATGACTCTCACGCTGAGCTGCTGAGACCCATGAGGCCTCAGCAGACATCTCTTTTGGAAACATCAAAGAAGATAACTCCCTCAACACACACACATACATGCACACTCACAAACACAGACACACAAATACATACACAGACATACAATCACAACCACAGACTCATACTCTCACACACACAGACACACACACACACCCCTCCCCCATAAAAAAGGTCTTAGGTAGGGAATGAATCACATCACCATTTTTATCTGAAAGCATCCTGATGGGCATCAAGCATCCCCGGGGGTTCAGTTAGCACTCAGTACTTCTGACAGATCTCCCTGGGGATCCTTGGGCAGATCATCTAACAGTGTGGCCATAAGGCAGGACCACGGGAACATTTTATATTTATAGTTCAGACCAGGCCCATTATTTTAAGGATAATGCTTTATTTGTTTTCTGTAGGCCCTGCCCAGAGTGTTTCTTGATGGTTCCTGTAAGCGTCACATCTGACTGTCTGGTGCTGGACAGCACACTCAATGTACGCTGGCCCAGTCCAGAGCCAGGCTGAGGGACCAGCTACAGAGTGGGCAGTTGAGGCTGCACTTGAGACTTGAATACAAGGTGCTCTGGTGGGGGTGGGGTGGCTGACCCACCCATGCTTTTAATGCAGTCTCTTTCCTAATCAAGGCCAATCATATGATCTGGAATAAACACTAGGAGCGATCTTTTGGGGTGACTAGTAATCCAGAGAGAATTTCACCCCAGTCCAACCTCTGGGAGCTATGGGCCCAGACCCTGGGCGACCCACTTACCAGGAGGAGATGGTGTATGTTGCTGAACTGTTGTCAGTGTCTAGGATGTTCTGATCCGGACCCTTCCAGGTGATGCTGGGCTTTGGCCGCCCACAGGCTTTACACTGCAGTAGCACTGTGTCTCCAAGCAAACAGGTCACATCTACTAAGGGCACGAGGAATTCTGGAGCCACTGCAATGGAATTGATATACACTCATGTTGCCTCTCGAAACACACTCACAACAGCCGTTTTAGACCTTGTAGTATTCTTCCCCTCCCCCCCCCCCCCCCCAGAGATGGAGCGTCAGGGTTCAAATGACCCACAGCCTAACATTGGTCAGTGTGCATTGTTTGATCTGTGAGAAACTCACTATGTAGATCAGGCCGGCTTCAGACCCAGAAAGATCTGCCTGCCCCTCGGTGCTGGGATTAAAGGTGTGCAACCACCGTGCCCACCTTTGTGCCCCTTTATTTAACAGCAACATTAGAAACAAAAGGAAAAGGAAAAGCTGCATGCATGGTGGTGTAATGTGGAGGTGGTATTTGGGAACGTTTCACAATACAGTCTTTGAGCTTTATACAAACATATTCTTTTTATTTGTTTAATCAAAGCCCAACTCCTTACATATCTTCCCTGCTGTGCTCTTTGTATTTACTAGTTTATCTTAATGATCTCTCCTTAGCCATAAATACAGAGGCATCTCACCACTGCTTAAAGTCCCCACCTTAAAGCTAGATATAATGTCATTTATCTAGCCAGGCCCCACATCCTCAGTTCTATCCCCTTAAAAACTCACCTTCCTGGATGAAATTTGGATTCAAGATCTGAAAAAAACCACACACACAAAAGAAGAGAAAATTACTTGAACCTTCACAGCTCGGAGAAGACGATAGACTTTACTGAGTCAAAAGCAAGGACCGTTCGGGGTAATGACTCCAGGAGCCCACACCTTCTTGCCCTGTTCTGTTATGGACGACCACAGTCATAGATACCCTCTTCAACATCAAAGGGCACAGGATTACTTCCTGTCTAAGATGGCCACTGCATGGGCTTCCTGCTTGATGGTGGTTGTGGCTGCCTTTCTCCCGTCCTCTCTGTTGCTCTTTTTCCATGCACAACCCTATACCCTTCTTATTCAACATATCCTCTATCAGTACCATAGCAACAATTTCCCCCACAAATTACAGACAGGAACAAAAGCTATGAGAGCGATCTAACTGGGTCACTGCAACGAAATCTACCCAGTCCCCCTCCACCCATAGTTGGCCCGAAGCAGAGCTCCACTGGCTAAAGGAAAAGAGCAGTAGATCCCAGATGTCTTTCTGATCCCAGTCCCAACTCTGTGGCCCTGGCCTCCACGGGGATAAACACCCAATGGTTGTGCTACTTGAGAGGGAGCAAAGGAAGATTCAAGCCCACCAAATGATTCTTGTGTTCCATGGCTGGTCTGAGGAGAAAATAGCAGTACACTCAAATGCGCCCTGCCTGCCCCAGAACACCTGGCCGGCCTCTCTCGCCAGCCTGGAAAGTTATCCTTTCTCAAGAGGCTGCTTGCTTTGCTCTGTCCCCAACCTTTTGGATTACCTCTCCCCAGGCAACGAGAAGCCCGGTTCGTACAAATCTGGCTTTTGAGACAGCACAAGCTTTAGTGAAATGAGAGCCAGGTGTCACCTGTACTGTTCCATGTGGTTGCATGCTCGCTACTTGGCATTGATTGGCATTAATTTTCCTCCACTATGAAATGGGGGAGGGGGGAAAGGCCAAGTGTGGCTGGCTATCACAGACTAATAATAAGTACAGTTATATATGCCAAGGACTCAGCATGGTGCATGCTGAATAATGAGTACATAATTCCTATTCAGATAAAAAAAATGTGAAGTTCTAGTGGCCTTCCTTCTGCTAAGCTGTTTGCTGGGGTGCCTAACCTCCACTATTTTATCATGCAAGGTCCTTACCTTCCAACCAGGGTGGAAAACTCACCCGATACAAAGAAAAGCTCAGGTAGAGCTTTTTACATGGTCTATCCCTGCCTCCTGCAAACACTCAGTTTCTGTGTGTTCCCATATAGAGGGGTGCGTAGGAGCCCCCTGGAAGATGCTATTTCCTCCCTGGGGTTCCCCTAGCACAGAAACTACCCTTTTACACTTCAGTTTTTCACAAAGTTGGCTGAAGGCAGGTGATAATTCTGGAACAGTGTGGGGACGGCAACTTATGCAGTATTAGTCTGAAAACGCCACCCCCGAGCTCCTTCAAACCAATGGTCCCTGCTCCTTGACTGAGGCAGCTTCAAACCAGAAAGTGGAGCCAACGCCTGGACCTCATGAGCAAAGCTCCTGTCTGGGTTGGCGTGAAGAAGTGTGCGGGTGTTTGGAGTAATGGAGAGTGTACTAGGGACCGAGCCCATAGCTTTGCCTGTTAGGCAAGTGCGCTGTGCTAACCTACAACCCTTCGTAAATTTCCTCATTTAAAATTTTGATATAAGGAAGGTCTTACCAAATTGCTAGAGCAGGCTTTGAACTAGTGCTTCTCCTGCCTCAGCCTTCTGAAGACTTGGGGTTCCAGGCATCGTGTGTCATTATGTCTGGCTGGCATTTCACACACACACACACACACACACACACACACACACACACACACTATATTCATTCTTTGAGAATTGTATACATATATACAGTATATTTTGATCATATCACCCCACTCCCTCTCTAGTTCCTTCCAGAACTCCCCGCCATATTGTCTCCCAGCTTCTGTCCTCTCTTCTCCTAGCCCAGAGTCCAGTCAGTACTGTCTGTGTGTGTGGTGCTGTGCAGGGCCATCTGCTGGAGCACAGGCAGCCTACCAAGGGCCACTTCCCTGAGGACACTGACCTTTCTATTCTAGGAGACTTCAGTTGACAGAGCTGCTCAGCTAGGGCTGGGCTCTGAGTCGCTCTCCTATCTTGTCTGGCTTGGTCCTGTGCAGGGAACTCCTGCTGCAGAGAAGCCACATGAGCGATGGCTCTGATACCCAGGACACACTTTTTCATGGTTGTCCTCCTTAACCTTTGGCCCTTATAACCTTGCTGCTCCTCTTCTGCAGTGCTCCCTCTGGGGGAGGGGCTGTGATACGGACTTCTCATTTAGGGTTGAACGCTCCACAGTCCAATTCATTCATGCTCAGGACTCTAACCAGTTATGGGTCTGTGTATTAATTAATTGTCCACGACAAAAGAAGCTACACTGATCTATTGGGAGTTAGGCAGGACAGTCTTTTTTTTTTTTTTTTTTAAAATGGCTCCACTCAGTAGAATTCCCAGGCAGCCTGGATGAAGGACCTCTGGTAGCTGATTGAGTCTGTTTGAGGAAACTGATATCTTACCTGCTAGCTTCCTGTCCCTGAGGCTTGTGTGGGTGTGTGAGATTCATGGAAGGATATGGTAAGTGAAGGATATGAAACTTCAGGGTGTTGAAGGTGATCAATTAACTACTGCAGTAGCACCATGGTACCAGCAGGGGGCGAGCAAAAGAGGTAGTACGCCGATCGGCCTGACTTAGGCAACCTGGTCTAGGTCAGTTATTCAGCACAGAAAAGAGGCTAAGAATATTTCCAGATATTGATGGTGGTTACTCAGTGCTGGACTTACAGGAGGCTTTCCTTCCCACTCAAGAATCACTGGCTGGTGTGTAAAATAGTATATAATATTTTCCTTCTCTGCTTCTTCCTCCTCCCCCCTCCTTTTTGTTTTTTTTTTGGGTTTTGTTTTGTTTCCTCTGAGGCAGGGTTTCCTTGTGTAGCCCTGGCTGTCCAGGAACTTGCTCCACAGATCAGGCTGGCCTTGAACTTAGAGAGACCCGCCTGTCCTCTGTCTCCTGAGGGTTGGATTAAAGACATGCATCAGGTTCCAGCTCACCTTTTCCATCTTACACGAACTTTCCAAATTTTCTGCAGTCAACCCATTTCACTGTCCAAATATTTTGTAAAGAAAAGGGGCAGTCAGACCAATTAGACCCAGAGATCTCCAGGGTGGGAGCTGCTGTGATTCACCCCTGTGCCCAGGATCTCCACACAATGGCCACTTGATACATGTTTCACCTCATTTCATGTCTCCCAGGAAGGTTCGGTTCATAAACAGGATCTCAAAACAGGATCACAAGATGTATAAAATAATTAGTCCTGGGTAAATGTCTAATGTCTGACTAGAGCCTGTTTGCAAACATCTGGAACACAAACTTTGGAAAATGATTCTAAAACAACACTGAGAGTGGCGGCTCTTAGCAGAGTGGGGTGAAGTGTGTGAACGCTGGGAGAGGGCAGGAATGAGGAGGCCCTGGGGCGCTCTGCACTTGGCTACAATCCTTGGCTACAACGTAGGACTCCGCTTCATCTGAGGAGTGTAGCGCTAACCTGGTTTTGTGAGCACAGACCTCTGTAATCTGGGGATTGTAATGCCAACATGGAAGGGT
Source organism: Mus musculus (assembly GCF_000001635.26). Lineage (NCBI taxonomy): Eukaryota > Metazoa > Chordata > Mammalia > Rodentia > Muridae > Mus > Mus musculus. The sequence continues at coordinate 33,997,282 of NC_000082.6, forward strand.
TATTTGATGTTGGTAAAGATTTATTGAACAGTCCCCGGTTAGGTTGGTTGTACCAAGAGGGAACAAGAGAGGCAGGTGCATTGCTGTCCACAGGCTGCAGCACAGTGGGAAGACAGGATGACATTTGTGTTATAAGTTTACCATAGCAGTGGTGGCACACACCTTTAATCCTAGCACTTGGGAAGCAGAGGCAGGTGGATTTCTGAGTTCAAGGCCAGCCTGGTCTACAAAGTGAGTTCCAGGACAGCCAGGGCTACACAGAGAAACCCTGTCTCGGAAAAAACAACAACATAAAACAAAATTTGCCGTGATATGGAGCACTCCTCAACAGACAGCAGAGCTTTAGCCTCTGCAACATCCCATTCCCCTACCCCATCGGGACTCTAGTGGAGAAAGAACCTGAGGATGCCGAGAACTGTTCAGTGGCCTCTATGTCCCACCACGCTGGAGATTCCCCAGAGAGAAGGATATGGAGCCCCCACCAGGAGTCTCACAGGGAAGACAAGGGAGCGAGTGGCAAGTTAACATATTTCATATACACTTGAGGTGCCAGGCACTGAACCCAGGACGTGTCCGTGCTGGGTAAGCACCCCAGCACTGAGTTACATCCTCAGGTCTTGGTAGGAAGAATTGAAGTGAGGCTTCAAAAGCCTGGGAGGACACATCCCAGATGGCTGCAGAGAGAACGTTTCCTACTCCTCTTCCCCATCACAGAACCCTAGCTGGAGAGTGTATGCTATCAAACGCACACTGCTTAAGAAATGAACGTTCCTACTGAGGGTGTAGGTTTAGTGAAGATGCTGAGGAGAGGCTCAACTGTAGGTTCTTCACCTGGAAAGACCCAGGGAAACCAGCCATCTTCATTTCTTTGCCATTTGGCTGACCCAGCGAGGAGAGCAGGTGTTGCTGACCGTGATACCAGCATGGATCTGGGCAGCATTATCTGATTGGTATACACTACTCACAAACACCTTCCTTAGATCCTCTGAAGCCCCAGAGAAACATGGAGGCAGGATTGCCGATCCCCATCTCCTGAATGAGATGGGGAAGTGAAGTGTAAGATCCCACAGTGACAGCGGGCTGACTGGCTATGGGAGTCTCTGATTTGGCTCAGGACTCTGTCCATCACAGTGTGGGGTGCACTGGGAGATGTCATTGATGCCAAAGGCCCACCTGCTCTGCTGGGCTGCCTCTGACGGATCTCTTTCCAGTCCTCTGTAAACTTTCCGGCAGGAACTTAGACCCCGAGTGAGGTTCCATACCAATGCTTTTGCTAGCTGTGCCTGTGGCTCACATCTACAGAAGATAATTTTCCTCTATTTGAAGCAAACCTAAGTATGGGGGCAGGAGACGGCCGCCACGCTGCTCTCCTACTGTGGTCTCCTCAGGAATGTTTTTGTCTATGGATCTGTATGGGTCCCAAGCCCACAAGGGCAAGGGTTAAGTTGTCTTCTTATTGTCTCCAAATTTAGTACCAACTGTGGCATGTGGTGTTCTGTATCTGTCAAATCACTGACAGCTTTTAGTGGTGGGATTCTAAGTCCGAGGAGGAAAAGATAATGCATACCCCCCCCCACCCCGGGTAACTGGAGTGCTTTTCATTTTCTATAAACTGGACATATGACTTCCTTAGGAATCCCACTGGTCAGTCCAAGCCTGAGATTCAGTCGATGGTGATCTTCTTCCTCTATGCTCATTCAGAGGCTGGCACCTTGGGGGCCTCTGGTCATGAGCTGCCATGCATAACACTTTATCCGCGTCGCATTTGCTCACTAGTCCTGTGCACCGTCGGCAGGTGGCAACCCTTCTGGGGTTTATGTACCATCAGAGTCATCAATCGTGGTGTCAAACACAGTATCTGTTGTAGGACAGGCCAAAGTGGTTGGATCAGATTAACTCGGGCCACTCTATCACTGGTCTAGAATTTGGGTCTCCTGGCTGTCTTGTCTGGTGACCACTGCGGGTAAGTACAGGGACCGGAGGTACTAATCCCAAGTCTCCGATATTTCTGAGTGTCCCCCAAACAGGTGGGCAGTGAGCATGGTGTCAGATGTGAAGCCACAGAGAACTAGGATGTCAGAGAGATGTGGTCATGGAGGAAACGTGGGGTTAGTCACACAGAATGCACGTAGTCTGACTCTGAGAGATGCAGGGATGGATGGAGGGATGGAGGGAGGGGAAGAGAAAGGGGAGGGGGAGGGGGAGAGGGAGAGATAGATTATGCTGGGGTGGGGTGGGGGAGTAGGAGAGAGGCAAGGATGAACAACTGGGGAGCCTGGTTTTATTTGAACAGCAGAGGGCAGCAGGTAGCAAGGTTTCCTGAAGCCACAAGACAAGAATCGCCACTGCACCTTAGTTCCTGCCTTCTGGATTTTTCTTCAAAATGGGACAACAGCGAGTTCAGGGGAAATGTTACAGGTAAAATCCACCAGTGTTGAATAACAAACTGAGTTTGAAGAGAGCTTGAGTATCCCCCTCAGTTAATGCCTAAGAGTCTGACTTAGAGAAAGAAGGTGAAATTCTGTCTGGAAAACAGTTGTCAGCTGGGGATGACCTGACCTTGTTTTTTTCTGAGTCCCTCATCATCCAATCACAAAACACAGTTCCACACGGCACACAAAGGATGCTAATGGTGTAAAGATGGCAGAAACAAGCTCAAACCGAACGCCCTCAACCGTCTCAGAGCTACAAATCTGAGTGCAGGGAAGGAAAGGGATGCTAGATAACATTTAGTTAGAAAACGAGCAGAGAGTAAAAAGAGATTTTCCAGGTTGAGGATCTAGCACAGTGGTAGAACACTTGCCTGGCATGTGTGGTTCAATCCCCAGCATAAAATAAAACTCCCTAAACACTACTTCTGCATGTGGTCCTGGGGCTGGGTGTGATTTCTTATTTGAAGGTTTAGCTATTCATTATTTCAATCTGACTAGATCAGTTTTCCAGTTATTTATTTATTCATTTATGTATTTAGAGATAGGGTTTCTCTGTATAGCCCTGGTCATCCCAGAACTCACTCTTGTAGACCAGACTGTCCTCAAACTCACAGAGATCCACCTGCTTCTGTCTCCTGAGTGCTGGGATTAAAGGCATTCACCTTGGCCTAGCTTCAAATAATTAAAAAAAAAATTAAGTGTGTGTGTGTGTGTGTGTGTGTGTGTGTGTGTGTGATATACATGTGAATGCATGTGTCCAAGAAGGCCAGGGGCATTAGATTCCCTGGAGCTGGAAGCTGTGAGCTGCCTAACATGGCCTCAAACTTCAGTACCCAACTCTCCAGCTCCCTCCAAACCTTTCCTTTTTTAAAATTATCTTTGTAGTTGGAGAACCTGGTCTGTCTATGTGCTGCCGATTCCTTGATTTTCCTGAGATTTGCTTTGTGAATCACTGAGGAATGTACACTGAACTTTGTAGGTAAACTTTGATAGTATTTGGATGTTTGTGTATACAGGGAAGTGGGAATGGTGGCTTTGTCTCTTCTAGTGCTGCACTCTTAGGGAAACTCCCAGGTCAGTGGAACTTGCAAACTTGTAAGTGTGCAATATAAGGAAATGGGTCAGACCTTCCGACTAGGGTGAGGCGCCTCAGGACACACATGACTAAGAGCTCAACATGGATGCGAGCCCAGGAAACCAATCGAGACTTTTCCAACTCGTGTCAAATAGACTTACTCTCGTGGCTGCAACAGCTGAGCTCCTGAGTCACTGGGACAGGGTGTGCCTAAAGACCTGCGATTACCGGAGCAGTCAGGGGATTATAAAAGCTGTTGAAGAAGAAATTCTCCTCTTACAAGCAGATGTGCAACAAGGAAGGGCCTGAGCCTCTGCATTCAGACTTTCTGCAGGACATAGGTCGAGCTGAGGACATCAGTCAAAAGCAAGACCTGCTTTTTCATTGGCTGTGTGACCTTGACCTCATTGCCTTTGCTTTTTCTAGGAGGTTGATTTTTTTTTTATTTGTTTCTTGTTTTGTTTTGTTTTTGAGACAGGGGTTTCTCCGTGTAACAGCCCTGGCTGTCCTAAAAACTCCATTTAGACCAGGCTGGCCTCAAACTTACAGAGACCCATGTGCCTCTGCCTCCCAAGTGCTGGGACTAAAGGTGTGTGCCACCACTGCCTGGCTGAGAGGTGTTAATGTTTATGGTCAACTTGGATTGACACATGCCTAGGAGATTTGTAAAGCACAGCTCTAGCTGTGTCTATGAGGGCATTTCCAGAGATGATCAATTAGGATGGGGGAACAAAGGGCTCTGAATGTGGTGGCACCATCCCATAACCTGAGTGAAGGCTACTGCCCTGTAGTGTGAACACTCCATTTCTGTTTCCCAGACATCATGAGGGATCAGCCTCCTCTACCACACACTCCTGCCACCACAAGCTTCAGCCTTCTCTTCATCCCAGAGCATCAGGGATGAAGGAACAACTACAGAAACCCAGAGGCCGTGAGGCAAAGCCACTCCTCCTTTACAGTAGCTTTTCTTGGGGACTTGGTCAGTGACAAGACTAACACAGGTGAGCAACCGTGTCCTCCCTGATGGCCAGGGCACAGGATGGAGGGCCATCTTGTTTCAGCGAAGGTCCCTTGGGTAGTAGGACATCCATCTGCCCTTATAGGGAATCAGAACAGATCTGGGCAGGAAGAGAGTGTGTGGTTGCCAAACGCATCAGATACGTTACAAAGCAAATGTTTTGTCAAAATGACCGGAATGTGATGCTTCGCTTTCTTTTCCTTTAAAGAGTCCTTTTCATGGATTCTGTTATTAAAATACAAAAACAGGCTTCAGTGCAAACATACTGGCAATGCCAGGAGGTCAGTTGCCCGACTCGGGTATCGAAGTTTCGTCTGTGTGGCCAGGTCATTTTGAAGCCCTGTATCTGGGCTGGGGATACCAGAGTATCAAAGGTGGGATGACAGGCTGGCTCTTCAAGGATGGGATATCTAGGGCCTGAAATTGTGTGTTGGGAAGAAATTAGGTACCAGCTCAGGACACTCACCGTTCCTAGAACCGAGAGTGGTCATTTCAGTCGCCATCCCTACCCCCACTCAACAGCAGAAAGCACCTCTTCCAGTTTCTTCTGTCGTGGTCTCAATGCTGACATGGTTCAGAGCCAAGTTCCCGACATACATTACCTCTTAGATTTACATGGTGTTCAAAGGGCTATGTGTCAGTGTCTGAAGGCCTGCACACTAGGGACTGTGTAAGCTGCCTGCAGAGAAACCCAGAGCTCAAGAAAGTTAACTGGCCCAAGGTCACACAGCTTCCTCGATCTGGAGTCCAGGTTTCCTGACTCCGGGTCAGATCCACTGGCTTGCTTTGTGTGGCTTCAGTTTGCATCATATTTCAGCCTTGAGAAGGCAAGACTGGTGCAAAGGAGAGTCCCATGGGTTGAGCTGGACAGAACAATACATCCATACAGGGCGACTGGCAGAGGAAGGTCGGCCTTCTCAATTCCCAGAAACTGTGTTTTAGATTAAAACCAAACCTAGAAAGGCTGTGATCTAAGTTGCCACAAGATGATGTGAGAGGGGGGAAAATGGCCAGAAGAACTGAGCAACTGTTTCCCTTTCTTCTCTTCTTCTTTCATCAGTATGTATGTGTATATGTGGTCATGAGCATGTGCTGTGTGCCTGTGTGTGTGTGGAGACCAGAGGTCAGCTCTGAGAGTCTTCCTTGACTATTCTCTGACTCATTTCTGACACAGGGTCTCTCATTGAACTGTGAGCCCACTGATTCAGCTGCCCTGGCCAGCCAGCCAACCTAGGGATCTTGTCTGTCACCTCAGCTTTGGGATTATTGTTGGGATGGATGCCACCACGTCCAACTTTTTACACGGACGCTGGCGATCAAAACGCAGACCCTGGTGCTTTCAGGGCAATCATTTCACTGACTAGACTGAAGGTTGCAGCTTTAAAAATTGTTCTGTGTGCATGTGTTTGCCTGTATACGTGTGTGCATGTGCCAATGCATGCCTGGTGCCCACAGAGGCCAGACGAGGGCATCTGATCCCCTGGAACTGGGGTTTGAATGGTTGTGAGCCACTCTGTAGGTGTTGGGAACCAAACCCAGGTCTTCTGGATGAGCAACAAGTTGTTCTTAACCACTGAGCCATCTCTCCAGCCCTGAGTTACAAATTTTTTGTACTTCAACTCCCTGTCCGAAAAGGTAAAAGAGCCGGGGAGATGGGAACACACAGAAACGAAGGTGCTGATGCCCGCCAATTCCGGGAAGTCTTTCCTGTCGCTGAACTCTGTTCTTCCAACAGGCAGGATGCTTATTTAGGTTATGTCCACTGTAAAGTGGCATGAGAAATCCATAAAAGCAGCTGTTAAAATGCTACTCCTACCCTGATTAGTAAAATCTCCCCAATAGCCTCTTCTTTTCAAGGGTCTAGCCTTGCCACCTTCCAGAGCCCTTCTCCACAATGCAGTCCTCATTAGCTCCCTAAGCCACATCGCTGGCATCTGAAAGAGGGCAAAGCCTGCAGGGGTTGGGAAGTCTTTCTCACTCCGACGGATTGGCCACTGCCAAGAGGGCTACGGAGCTTTATTAAAGACGTTAAAATGCATGTAGTTAATTAGGTTCAACTGAAGAGCTGGGCTGAGAATTCTGATCCTCAGAGATAAAGACCCAAGTCTGGCAGCTGGTTCAGAGTTTCAGCCTCAATGAGTGACGCAGGCAGGTGGAAATGTGGGGCTCAGGAGCTGTGAAAACCCAGGAATGGCCTCCCGAGCTTTTCAGAGGTGATATGGATGTGGGAACCTCCTGGCAGCAGTTACGAGTCCAAAGGGAAATCTAGCCCAGACCAGAGAAGATGTCGGTTTCTTAGAGACAGTCCCTGGCTAGAGGCGATGTTGGGCCTGGGTACTCGGGCCCCAGCTCTAGTCTGGAGTGTCACTTCTAGATATGGGCGTGGCCATGGGACTGAAGGAGCTGGCAGGCAGCCATGTGGCTCTAAGCCCAGAAGAGCTGTTCTCAAGAGACCCCAGTGTTTCATTTTTATCCTCATTTGGAATTTTTTTTTGCATGTAAATTTCTTTCACACATAATGTCCCCATTCAGTCCCTCCCCCCAAGGGTGCAAGGAAAAGCTGGGCTACAGGCATTCATTTTTAAAACAGATCTCCATGTGGTGTGGTGTGGTGTGGTGACAGATGGAGAGACGGAGAGGGGATGCAGGGACCTGGTGCCTATCTTGCTATGGCTGGGGGTATGGCCTGCAGAGATGGGAGTGGATGACGTGTGTGAGAATATCCACAAGTGTTGCTTGACAGGGGAAGGAGGGGCTGTGCCAACAGCCTCCCTTAATGTAAGTGGCTGGTTAAATCTGAGGATCCAGTGTACTGTAGTCTCCTCTTTAAACTGCTTTCAAGGACAGCCTATGTCTTCTTAGAGTACTGTGGAGACTCAAATATATGCCGAGATAGGATACTTCTGGTGTAAAGACCCAGCCAACTGCCCCTTGCAGGAATGCGGTCCCCAGTCGAGAGAAGGTAGAGGGTGCCTTGGTGACGCCAGTCTCACGGAGGCAGATGAGTTCGTTTACAGTGTACTGCAGGAGACGCATGCTGCAAAACATGCTGCAATGCATGCCACGGTGGTTGGTTGGCAGGGCAAGACTGTCACAGTTGGAGTCCAGGCATGGAGCTAAGGTACATAAAGCCGGGTCTTGGGGTCCCAGGAACAGAGGCTGAGTATAGATCGGACTAGCGGGGGCTGCTCCACTCAATGAGAGCATAGACTACGCTTCCAGAAGACAAGGGTGAAGTTGGGGAGCTTTGGGAATAGGTCCCAAACCATCACTTTAGCATTAAGAGGCCTTTCAGAGGAAGCGCAGCCATCTGGGTTCCAACTGGTCTTCAGCATGTATTACCAGGCATTTTCGTCTACCACCTCTGCTGCAATAAAGTTCCATTTTCATGTCATCCATGTTTAACAACTCAATGTTCATTGTCCCACGTGCTTTTTGTCTATGAAGTCACTAAGCCGACATTGGAGATGATGGCTACCATCAGGATAGTGACAGGTTCAGAGGAGCTCATGGACCCTTGATCAGCATGGAATGATTGCCAATGGCGGTCGGGGCAACTGTGCTGGACACCCTGGAGCAATGGGCGGATCCATGCGTCTCCCCTCTAGCGGTTAGGTTAACGGAACTTTCTGCCTACAGGAAGCTTTGAGTCTCAGTTATCATATGCAAAAACTTTCTGTTCATGTAGCAACACACGTGGGGGCTTTCTTCTGCCATCAAGAACCCCCTGATGTCTTTGCTTGGGGAGCCAGTAGCACCTCTGGGAGACTCATTTCCCTCAGTTCACAAAGAGGCTACTCTGCTTTGAATATTAAGAACCTTAAAATGGTTCCCAAGGGTCCATGAGCTCCTCTGAACCTTGAAAGCAGGACTAAGGTAGGCATGTATGTATGTGTGTGTGGTGTGTGTGTATGTGTACATGTGTGTTCTTCTTATCTAAGTAATCTAAGTATAAACATCTGACTAGACCAATTAATTTTCTCAGTGGATGACAACTGGCACATTCCTGTGTATTAACCTCTACTCTGCCAGTGTGGGAATCAGAGCTAGACAAAGTCCCAAGGTGCTTGAGACACAGATGCCTGGCTCCTACACCTGTCTGGTTTCCCTCTACTTGCAGCTGACTCCTTCAGTACATGCCAGCGACATCTATGCACGGGGATAAGGCACCATGGGTGTCTACAACAGACATAGGACAGATGTGGGACCTGTGCATGCTCGTGCCTGTCCTATGAAACGCGAGGAGAGCAGAGTCAGGAATCTCCATCTTCCCCATCTCTAACATGCACTTAGGCTGTGAATGTCCCCACCTCTTCCTTCCACAACAGAGTGCTCTACTGACCCACACCTTGGCTCTGTGGCAGAACCCACACCCCACAGGGGACTGCTTTATTTGGCAGAGCTCCTGTTTTCAACCTCTAACCTCCTGGCTCAGCTCAATTCAGGTGGCTTCTTCAATAGCTGGCTTTCCTCTTCTGAGGCCACATGGTCTCTCAGAAGTTTTTAAGTTGCTTTTGTAATATGGTGGTGGACTTCTTAGAGATTATGCCAAATAAATAATAATATAACAGTAGCAATAATAATGCTACCTCCCTAGGTGAAAACTTTAGGGCTACACATAAGAAAGGGTTTAGGGGAAACCTACTACTGTTATGCTAAATGGACATGGTGTCAAACTGTCTTCTACATATTTAAGTTTGTAGCCATAGATCAGTGCTTTTCTCTTTCTTTCTTTCTTTCTTTCTTTCTTTCTTTCTTTCTTTCTTTCTTTCTTTCTTTCTTTCTTTTTTTCTCCTTTCCTTTCCTTTCCTTTCCTTTCCTTTCCTTTCCTTTCCTTTCCTTTCCTTTCCTTTCCTTTCCTTTCCTTTCCTTTCCTTTCCTTTCCTTTCCTTTCCTTTCCTTTCCTTCCTTCCTTCCTCCTTCCTTCCTTCCTCCTTCCTTCCTTCCTTCCTTTCTTTCTTTCTTTCTTTCTTTTTTTTTTTTTTTGACTGTCCTAAATTGTTTATTGGATATGAATTTTACAAATATCACGTGTATTAGCGGTAACGGTGGAGCTGGAGAGTATTGCGCCTTCTCCAGGCTGCACGGCGGGAACCACCAATAGTGTGGTGGAACTTGTGGCCCTTTCCAAGGCCACGGCTCTTTCGGCCAGCAGATGTCAGCCCACGCATTTCTCTGTGTTTGTGGACTGGTTTGGTGATCCACTGGGTGTCAGGATTTCTTCTGATAGCTTTATGGAACGGATCAATGAGGATAACCTCAAAAAATTTATATGTGGAATCTTCACCAACCCAGTAGGAATTCAGGACTCTCAAAGCCCCACAATGGCGCCCAGCTCTCTCCTCAGCAACAGACTGAAGGCTTCGGGCAAATTTCAGCTGGTTAACACCATGGTGGACAGGCTTGCCGTAAATTGCACCCTTAGGAACTGGGCGTTTACGACCACCACGGCGGACACGAATCCTGTAAATGACATAGCCTTGCTTAGCCTTGTATCCCAGTCTTCGAGCTTTATCAGGCCGGGTGGGGCGGGGAGCCCTGTGCAGCGCAGAGAGCTGGCGGTATTGCCAACAGCGGACCCTCAGAAGAAAGCGCATCACGTCGGACTGCTTCTTCCTCCATAGCTCCTGGATGTACTTGTATGCACCCATCTTGGCTCACCTGATGGCTGCCGCCAGAGGAAAGGAAGAACTCTTTTTTTCTTTCTTTCTTTCTTTCTTTCTTTCTTTCTTTCTTTCTTTCTTTCTTTCTTTCCTTTGAGATTCATTCTCTCTCTCTCTCTCTCTCTCTCTCTCTCTCTCTCTCTCTCTCTCTCTCTCTCTCTCTCTTTGTGTGTATGTATATGTGTGTGCTCTGGATCTCCTGGAACTAGTTCTGTAGACCAGCAGGCTGGCCTTGAACTCTGAGATCCACCTGCCCATGTCTCCCAAGTGCCTGACGGAGACGCTCCTTTCTGCATAGGGCAGTGAGTGGTTAATGTATAGATTCACAAACGGTCAAAGTGCTAAAGATGAGTGACTTCTGAGTGCTCAGTCACACGTGAGATATGCACATTACACATATTGCCCCCACCCCCCATCCCCAGACACTGGGAACACCCTAGAAGAGGGGACAGAGAGAATGCAAGATCTGGAGGATGCAGAGGACTGTTACATCATGAACGCAGAGCTGTAGTTATCCCCACAAGATTGGGCCTGACAAGATTACACTTGGAAGAGGCGAGGCACACATAAGGCCCCATCCCTAGCTGTGGAGCTACTATCATTGCTGGAGTGGGGGCGGGGTTGTCCTCCTTTCTTCAGTGTCGTAGTCACTGATAGGTTATCAGTGAGAAACCCCGATTAAACTCTGAGAGTTCAAGAATAAACCAAACACTATGGGAGGAGGAAGGTGACTTGTTGGGGAGAATGGGGTTTGGAGGGAGAGGGGGAGGTAAGAGCAGTAGGGGGTGTAGATATGATAAAAGTATATTCTATACACATATGGAATAGTCAAGAATACATTTAAAACTAAAGAAATTATTTTGCATTAGAGGAAATCTATAATTTTTAATAAGCTGGTAGGGATGGGACACAGAATTGGAGAAAGACATTTCAGTCTACCTTGAAAGTCTAAATAGCAAGGTGAGCTAGGTCACACTTGCTCTGCCTTTCCAGGGTTTGTGGGTTTGTGTGGTTATAGACTTGGCAATGGATGTTCAAGATGGCAGGACACTACTCCAACTCCTGTACTCACACAAACCTGCAGTATGGAAAAGGTCTACCCCATGTTCCTCCCTCACTGTCTCTAGACCAAGGTTCCTGGAAAGAGGCTGCTAGGTGGGCCTTTTCATATGGTAGCCATAGTCACTGGCCTTGCCTGGGCCCTGAAAGTGGGCAAGAGAATGCCTGAATTAATCTTTTCTTGCTTTGTTCTTAACCAGCTACCATTAACACAGTAACTAGGAGCCAGGTCATCAGAAAAAACACAGAGCATCAAAGGACTGGGAGCCCAGAAGATTGAGAGGAAGAAAAAGGGGCACAGGGGAAGAGGAAAGAGTAGAGAAAACTATAAAGAGAAAAACAAAACAAGACAAAACCCAATGGCTCTTATCCTTCCGATGTGAGCCAACTACCAATTATAGCTGTTTTCTATGAAAAAAATAACGTATTCTATGTTACAAATAATTAAGTTGGATATCTTCTACATAAAGCCAAACCTTCCAAGGAAGAAAACACTAAGAAAGCATTCAAGAGAAAAGCACAAGGTTTTGTTTTTAAAACGATACCACAGTAGAGTTTCCGAGCCAAATAGAGGTGAATTTTAGGTTTTGTTTTGTTTTGCTTTAGTCTAGATGGGACACCCTGAGATGACCTGACATTATAGAAGCACGAGCCACCCTGGATTCTAGTGAGGTCACTGTTAGAGAACACACTGGGAAAAGGCAATCAGTGTAGGAAATAGGACAACATAGCTGCTTCTACCTCCATACTAGTATTAGGGTCAAGATCATCACACTCTGACTCCTCGGAACTGTTCGTCTCCTTGGTTGGCAGCATGTAGAAGGGGGGAGAAAAAGAACATAGTTAGAACACAGTAGTCTGGCTAGCGGGGCATATCAGAGAAGCATGGATATGGGAAACCAGGCAGAGAAACGACCAGGAACTTTTCAGGTGGGACGTGGGGCGTCATGGCAGCAGCATGCTCTCTCAAGGGACCGTGGACACCTGTTTATCACACCGGGAAGAGCAATGGAAGTGACCGGATGAAGCGTGAGTGCCGGAATTAAACTGTCCACTCTGGCAAGGCTGGGCTTCCCAATTTCTTTTCCCCAAAAGGATCTTGAATAGGTTTTGGTTGCTCTTTGCTTGGGAAGGCAAAGTGCCCAAGAGATAATCAATGCGTGATTTTCTTTCTTTCTCTCTCTCTTTTTTATTTTATTTTTTTTAGATTATGGCCTGCAGCCAGAAGAGGGCACCAGATCTCATTATAGATGGTTGTGAGCCACTATAAGGTTGCTGGGAATTAAACTCAGGACCTCTGGAAGAGCAGACAGTGCTCTTAACCTCTGAGCCATCTCTCCAGCTCCAATGAGTGATTTTCATTGTCCCAAGGCAAAGCATTTCTGAAGGCGGATCATGATCACATTGTTTCTGGATGGGAAAAATGGAATGTCTGCTGAGCTCACAGTTGATAGTTCAAAGTAACAGATAATTTAAAAACCAACGCAGGCTTTGCCAATGTGGATCCCTATTTCTCCCATGCACAGCAGGAACATAAGGAAATTGCTTACAGGTGATGTCTGGGGAAAAGAAATGAAACTTCACTAAGGGCAAGATGGACTTGAAGTGCCAAACCTCTGCCATCATGAGATCAGGGGTTTGGGGGTGTACCCCTTTAACCTGAATGTGTCCCCAAGCCTAGGCTACTGAATGGGTGTCTTTGAGAAGTTTAATATGAACCAAGCATCTTGCATTTCTAAGAAGGCTGCAGATAATTTTGCTGCAAAATATCTGCTTCACCATAAAAAGAAAGGGAAACGAGAGGTACTTACTTGAATTGAAGGTGCCAGGAGAAATAAAAAATAAAAAACAGATTGATCTTGCATGCAGAATCTTGCTAAACTACTCCCCCTTTGGTCCCCACACTGGGCAGTGGTCAAATAGCCAATCCCCACCCACCCAAGCTGCCTGTGAGAACAGATGACAGGGACCCAGTTCCGAACACCTTACTCACTTTAACAGAGACTTTGTTGCCCAGAATATCCTTGGGTTTACGAGGCCCTGTGGCTTCATTTTTACCCGAGTTCTCCACGTCTGCCCGCTTTCTCATGCGTAGAGTGTGCCAAGAGCATGACTTCCTGTTATACCAAAAAATGCACCAATCAAAATGGCAGGATGGAGCAGAGTGAGGTGGTGGGTGGGCTCAGCAACCACTGTGTATCAGAGGAGACGTTCCAGTGAAGCCCCTGCCACCTTCAGGGCCCCAGACCTGCGTACTAGCTCCTGCGGTGGCTGGGGCTGACCTCACCTCTAACTGGGAGTGAGGATGAACTTTGACCCTTCCTGAAAGTATGCTAGGTAAAGTACAGCATTCGGAAGAAATGGGTACCAGGTCACCAGACCCAGGGAGGTTTTCTTTGAGTATCTGATGAAGCCTCCTAGGACTGAGGTAGCGTTTTGAGAAGGGCATGGTAGATGGGATGAGTATAGTATAGGAAAGATAAAGGAAACACATTTGATTCTGTGCAAACAAGCCACTGGCACCTTCTATAATACATCATATATTATCTGGAGTAAGGCCCTCTCAAGCACTGGGAAAGAAGTGCAAGGTTTCTTGGAAGTTGCCTTGGTAAGCGGAGGTGTGTACCTCACACATATCTGCATACTTCACGACAAGGTTTCCGTGTGTGTCCTCCATGTGTATGTTTGTGATGTTAGGGCCCATCACTAAAGGGTTCCACATTCCCCATTGGAATAAGGCCCAGTGTGTGCTCCCAGGGAAGTGACCGTGGTGATCTTTCACACAATCTGTCCCACTTGGGGGCTGGGTTCCACTTCACAGCTATAGAAAAGAGGCTCAGCCCTTGAGTCCCACATCTGTCAGTGTCAAGGGCAGCAAAGGCCGTGACCTAGGCAGCATCAGGGACCTGAGCAGCAGTGGTGTTTCATGTCTATAGGATTTGCATGAGTTAGTTCTTGTCTGGAGTGAGGCCTGTACTTCCTTCTTTGTTTCTTGGTTAAATATGGGGCTCCACAGATAGGGCTGCATGAAAAGAACCTTCATGAAGGGAGGGGCAGGTGAGACTCAGGAGGAAAATACTTCATATGCCTCTCCTCCACAGCATTCCAGAGCCACCAGGAGTCGAAGGAACCCAAAGTTCTAGGAACATTCATTACCTAGCATGCAGCCTCAACAATTAACCGGAAGAGGAAAAGCCAACCGCAATCGTGTTCTGGCATGTTCTGGGAAGCGGGATCCTTCCAAAGGCCAGAGCTTGTCACAGAGCCCCTGACCGGAAACTCCTCAGGCCACTCCTCGAGAGCACCTGGCTCCACCTTCTCTACCCCAGTGAGAACCAGACATGAAAGACACCCCAAGATCATGACACTGCTGACGACAGACTTTTGTCTTTTGTCGTTTATTCCCAAATCCATGTCCCTGGCTCCTCTGGGAATATTCTGAGTCAGGGAGGTCCCTGCTGAAAAGAATCCCAAGGCAGAAGGTGTATCTGTGCACGTGTGGGGCGTACGCCTGTTTACTGCTGTCACCCTCTGGACTCCCCAGTGTGCTTGGTGAGAACTGTTAAAAATAGCGCAGGAGGAAGATCGGAGGAGCACAGAGGCGGGAGAGGTTCGATTTCAAATTCTTCTTCCCAGAAGAACACGCCATGGTTTGGGGAGCGTCCGTCTCTTGGCCACAAGCCCAGCGACTGAGGTGGACACAGGTTCAGTGACATTTTATCCTGTAGGTATCCTTGTGGTCACAGCAGGCCCAGGGAAGGGGAAGTGAGTAGCCTTTGCTAATTACCACTAGTACTGCATTTACTCAGTGGCTCACCTCCAGGGCCACCAACCCTTATGAAGCTGTGGCTTGCAAGGACCCCAAGAAGCTAGTGGGTACATCTATCTGGTCTCTTCGCCCCTCTCCCCTGAGACCAAGACACCGAAGGTGGAGGCAGGGAAGGTGGGCTCAGTGTCTGGGTGACCAGGGCGCTACCCATTAAGAACTACCTCTGTGAGGCTTGGTTACATGGGGCTCTGTGGCCTTTCTATCCGAGGTTTCTGCAATAAACATCTCTAGACTAGGACAGGCAGGGCCTATTTCACTGTGAGGCCGCGTCTGATTTCTGTGGTCACGAGGAGAGGCCAGTGACATCAGTACCTTCTAGTCCCTGAGAGGAAAGGACCAAAGCAGAGCACTGCTGCTGCTGTTGCTGCTCTGTCACCTCAGGATAGTGCCTGGGACCCTCCCACGGGTGACCGTGATGCAAGGCAGCTGTGAAGCTGTGAGAAAAGCAGGCTGACACTGGCCTATGCTGGCTACCCATAGATGTCAGCACTTGAAGGACCCCCGGGTGCTGGGAACGCTCTGGAGAGCCCTGACTCTCTGTCCTTCCCGTTTGCTAAAGTCAGAGAAAATCCAGAGGGGATGTTTAGAGGAAAGGGCCAGGTTCAGGGTTGAGCAACAAAGGCACCTTTTATATAGGAAGAAAACAAAAAAAAACAAACAATGCAGCCAACCAACCCATAAACTATAGAAAAGAAAGGAAAAAAAAATCATTTTCACACTCAAAGTCTGAGAATAATGAGATGGGGGAGGGAAGGGTCAACTAACCTTTGACCTCATTAAAACATGCTCATGGTGAAAATTTATTTTACATATTTAAAATAGTACATTTAAAATTATTAGTTACATTACAGGTACAATGCTAAACATTGCGGCTCCCCATATTGCACAACCTGACTTCATCCACAAGGGTTTCTTTAAATAGTGCAAAATGCTTTATACAGGAATGTGTTCAGAAGAGTTTTTGCAATCAAAATAAGGAAAAGGAATATCTTACAAATTACCATGAACATATATTAAAGTGACAGGGGAGGAGAGAAATAAAAATAAAAAGTTACAATCTGTACAGTGGAATTGCCGTGGACAGCCAAAAAAAAAAAAAAAAAAAAAGTCCCCTCTCTTTTGGGAGAAGCAGCAGGCTCTGACCTGTCCAGGCCTGGCATTTGTGCTAAGGTCATTTCTAGGTGCCAATCAAAAAAAAAATATATATATATCAGTAACTTCATACAATATAAATAGAAGTCCAGTCCAGTGAGTCCCGTGGTGGGCCAAATGTAGCAACGGAAGGCATGCCTTTTCTCCCCTAGGGTTTCAGTAGGGTTCTTTTCTTAACGAGTTGGGGGGAAAAAGAAGGGGAAAGATGAACAGAAAATTATAAACGAAAGGGAAATAAAATCCACCATCACCATCACCACCACCACCATGACCCCAGAGCGGTCTAGCCTAGACACCCCGAGCTGCAGGTGGGCGGCTCCACACCCCATCCCCCTAATCAAGCAGCAGCCATTCCCTATGGGGCTTGTATTTTGTGGGTTTTTTTGGTTTTGACTTTTTTTTTTTTTAACCCGCATACTCCTCTCCGGGTAGCCATGGAAGCACTTACTTGATGCTCCCGTCACTACTTTCGGCCGCTGCTGTGGCTTTGGCGAGGGGCGCCAGGATGCTGCCTGGGACCCAGCCCTCTGCTGCCGGGGAATGGTCGCTGGCAGGCTGGTACACCAGACACATGTTCTGCTGGTTGACGGCGAGGACCTGTACCACCTCACCTTGGCTCACGCAGATTTCATTCTCCTTCAGTGCATAGTAATCTTTGATTACAGTCATGGTTGATGTCCCATTGCAGCCTCCCAGGTCGTTCTGCTAAGGAGACAGGGCGGAAGGCACACAGACACAAGGAGGGTGGTTCGCACAGGCTTGCTCTGCATCCTGTTGCACGGCCAAAGGCCAGGCGGCTCACTGGCAGGATGAAGGGCAAGCGGAAGAGCAGAGCACTCCTGAGGGAGAACTTTTTGGTACCCATGCTCTGAAAGCGCATTTGATAGCAGAACAGTATTATAACCAAAGTGTATAACCAAGTATTATAATGGCTTCAGATGGTGTCCGGAGAAAGCTACAGACGGACACAACTTCAACTGGAAGCTCCCTTCTAGCATGCAGCCTTCCTGATGGCATCCTCTTGCTGATGGCAGGAAGAACCTGCTATCAGCACCAGGGCATGGAAGCACTTGGGCAGAGTGAGGTCAGGGTGAATGTCAGGTCAGGGGTCACAATCCTCCTCTATGGGTAGAACATAGACCCTTTGATGCTACGTCCCTCCCCCCTTCTTTAGACTTCATTTGACATGTCAGCCAGGACCTTGGACTCGTGATCCTTGAGCCTCAGCCTCCCCAAGTGCTGGAATTCACAGGCATGCACCACCATGCCCAGCTCGTTCCTTTATCCTTTTAAGAAGCATCACTTGCCTGTGCTCCTCATCCTGACCCTCTCTGACACAGGAGTAAGAATGGCACTGTGTCTGATGCACAGGTAAAGCCCTGGGCTACCCTGTGAAACAGACATCCTGAGGTCTCCCCACCACTGCACTTAATACAGGAGGTGCTGCCCATGTGACCTCTTCATGCGAGTCATACCGGGGCAGCTGCGTCTACACAGACCTGTAACTCCCCGGGAGGCCAGGCTGCCCCCTAGGGCATGGTGAGAGCCAGAAAATCTTCCATATGGCTGACAAAATGCCAAAGTGACTTCAACTGATTCACACGGGCAGGGTTTTTCTAGGGTAGAAAATTATTTCAGGTGGTACGGTGAGAAAGGCGAGTGGGACAGTTACTGTAGTATAGGGCTGAACTTAAACGTCAACCATTCATTTGAACAAAATCAGCATCAACTAATGATTTGGGGGGCGAGAAGAATTACATCTGTAACACTGGACCACGTGTGTAAGAAATGCAGGTGTCCCAATTCCCAGACCTAATGAGTTCTGGAGACTACTTAGGTCTGCTGGGCAAATCTGCTAGGTTTTAAAAGCAAGTGGAAAGCAAATCGCCTGGCTCCTAATCTATCTAGCACTTCCCCAGTTTTCTCCTGTTCCTACTGTGGTTTAGGATGAAGCCAGCTGTGCAGACTAGACCTGCAGTACACTGTATCCCTGCAGCACACTGTATCCCTGTGGTACACTGTATCCCTGCGGCACACTGTATCCCTGCAGTACACTGTATCCCTGCAGTACACTGTATCCCTGTGGTACACTGTATCCTTGCAGTACACTGTATCCCTGCGGCACACTGTATCCCTGTGGTACACTGTATCCCTGCGGCACACTGTATCCCTGTGGTACACTGTATCCCTGCGGCACACTGTATCCCTGCAGTACACTGTATCCCTGCAGTACACTGTATCCCTGTGGTCTTTGAAGTGTGGACTATGGAGTCTAGCTTCCACATGTGCTCAGCTTCCTCTTACCACATCAGCCAATGGAAGGTGAGCTTCCTTTTGTAGGTCCTGGTGCATATCACTGTTAGATGGGGCTGGCTTTCTCTCTCTCTCTCTCTCTCTCTCTCTCTCTTTCTTTCTAAGATTTATTATATACAAGTACACTGTAGCTGTCTTCAGAAGAGGGCATCAATCTCATTACAAATGGTTGTGAGCCAATATGTGGTTGCTGGGATTTGAACTCAGGATCCATGGAAGAGCAGTCAGTGTTCTTAACCGCTATGCCATCTCTCCAGCCCCTGACTCTTTCTAATATGGCAACCAGGAGCTAT
This sequence comes from Mus musculus, assembly GCF_000001635.26. Lineage (NCBI taxonomy): Eukaryota > Metazoa > Chordata > Mammalia > Rodentia > Muridae > Mus > Mus musculus. The sequence goes on from NC_000082.6 coordinate 34,016,116, forward strand.
GGTTTAAAGCACCAATTTTCCCTATGGCCACAGGGATTCCCTCACATTTAGATGCTAACAGCTCTTGGGCACACAGTGCCCCAGTCAGAAGAAACTGGTTTCAGTTAATGACAAGGGAAGAAAGAAAAATAATTAAAAATAATAAAAACAATAATTAAGACTCTTTAATCTTTAATGGATTTTTCCTGTTTAGATAATCGACAGGAGATGGGGCTGTTTCCTAAGGATGACTTCAGGTCTCAGAGGTGACAAGGGCATGAGCAAGCTGCCACTTACCTTGCTAGCGTCAAACTTGTCCCCAGGCTGATGGTAGTCGAACCCTGGACTGCCATTAGAGGTAGATATCTTCAGGGGTGGCAGAGGCGGGTTATAGCTGGAGCCCTTGGGGGGCTTCTCTGAGCCCACCGGGCCAGAAGAGTAGGGCCTGGGGCTGGCTTGTGGAACCCTCGGGGGCTGGGACCGGATCACAGCTGTGCTTCTCTCCTTCCGCTGATACTCAATGGGTGACTGTAGTGCTGCAGGTGAGAAGAGTGAGTTACTCTACCTTCAGGGATCCCGAGAGGATGCAGAGGCCGGCTAGGTACCAAAGTTTATGCTAGGTGTGTGCACGTGTGTGTGTGTGTGTGTGTGTGTGTGTGTGTGTGTGTGTGTGTGTGTGTGTGCGTGTTTAAAGAACTTCAGAAGGGGACTGGCTGCCACTCTGACATTTAAAAGGGCAGAAGTATGTGTGAACTATTGGGAATAGGTAGCACTCAGAAGACCTGTGTTAGGGTCACAGGTCTCCATGGAAGGGGAGGGGACGAAACAGGTAAGGGAGATAGGGTGCCTGGGTCTTAGGAGGCTCAGCGCAGCTGGCCGTCAGCCTGAAGACTAGAAGCGGTTGTATTAAGTAACCTTAAAAGTTTTGGATTCAGACTCCTATCACTGGGGTGCATTTGAGGAATGCAAACCTTGTAGCAGGTAGACAGCAGATTTGAAAGGAGCAGGCAGAAGAAAGTCCTCGGTAGACTGCTGTATAAAGGACTTTCAGGGCAAGTGCAATTAGGCTACTTTTACTGGTGTTTGCCATAGAAGCAATTTAAGTAGATTAATTGCTGCAGTCCAGCACACAGTGATGGGTGCAGCATGCATTTCAGCAGATTCAATGGGGGGGGTGTTGGGGGGTGGCGGGGTGTGTGTGTGTGTCACACACTCCTTTTTAACCGGTCTCAAGAGGGAAGTCTGACGGAGGTGCCCGCACATGTGTCTGTAAGAAGCCTGGCCCTGTTCTATTACTGCATCATTTCTCCCGTGTGTATCAAAATGTATAGCAGGCCTGCCTGAGCGCAGCCCCTGCGGCTCCTGGGGAGAATTCTGTGGGCATTAAATATTTAGGTAATGATCATCCAGTTTAGTGATAGCTGCATCATTCACTATAATTAGGAGGAAGGTCTTTCGGGACCATGTAAAATCTGATCCATTGAGTGTACTGAAAGCAGTGTGGTTCCAAGTTTAAGCACATCATAGACTACTTTAGTACTTTCTCGCTCGGTAAGCCCTTTAAACTGAGTTGCAAACTCTACCCATGATGTAGAATTGGGGTGCTATAAGGTTATGAGCACTGACTACCCAGAAGTGCTGGAAAATACTGTTTTCCTCTGTGAGCTACGAAGAAGGCTAGGCCTGTACTCTCTCACTAGCCTGCATGGGAATACCTCAGTCATGCAACCAGGAAGCCTGTTTCTCTCACTTAGTCCTTACTGCTGCAACCACAGACATGTACCGTTCAAACATCGGGCATTTCTAACAGTGAGGTCTTGCCTTTGGGGTTCATTTCCTTACACCTGCTCTGCTGCTGGCGACCATATGGAAGAACCATCGAACCAGCTCTCAAGTCACAGCTTTGGGTTCAGAACCCCCCCCAACCCCTATTTCTGAGGCAGGGTTTCTCTGTATGGCCCTGGCTGTCCGGTAGACCAGGCTGGCCTAGAACCTGGAGATCTGCCTGCCTCTGCCTCCCAAGCACCTCCCATCTCCGACCCTTTCCTAACGTCTACTGCTTTTGCTTGAGATGAGTTTCTTAATGCCTTCAAGTCTGGTTTTCCTCACATGAAAAAAAAGCAGGCTGCAGCCACATCGTGTTCTTCGGGGATTAAGTGTGAATAAACAGACGAAATGCTTAGTTTAACTCCTGATGGGAGGAGGGGTGAATACACGGGAGTCACTATTGTTAATTTGTTTATTTCTGGTTTCAACAGACTATTTTTTATTTTCTTTTAGTTCTGAAGTGATGAGGTTTAAAAAAAAACCCTCATTCCCACCTTAGTCCACTGGAAATCTTTCCTAGAATGTAACTTAAATGAATCTATTTCACACACACACATATATTTTTGCATCGCACCAGCCACAAGCTGTGTTTACTCAAAGCTGCATATTGAGAAACTGTAAGCTCTATAGCTTTCAGCTCTAACCTTTGTAGTTTAATTGTCAATGTTTTAAAAGAAAAGGGAGCCTTGGGAGCTCTTAGTGTCTCCTGGCAACCTTTTCCAGTTGGGAACATGACCCCTAAATACTCCCTGAAAGTCTGAAATGGCACTGAACTTCTATGTTCTGTCTTTAAAACTCATGGAATCAAATGCTGACACTGTTGGGAGCCGCGCCCACATTCGCCGTTACAAGATGGCGCTGACAGCTGTGTTCTAAGTGGTAAACAAATAATCTGCGCATGTGCCAAGGGTATCTTATGACTACTTGTGCTCTGCCTTCCCCGTGACGTCAACTCGGCCGATGGGCTGCAGCCAATCAGGGAGTGACACGTCCGAGGCGAAGGAGAATGCTCCTTAAGAGGGACGGGGTTTCGTTTTCTCTCTCTCTTGCTTCTTGCTCTCTTGCTTCTTGCTCTCTTGCTTCTTGCTCTCTTGCTTCCTGCACCCTGGCTCCTGAAGATGTAAGAATAAAGCTTTGCCGCAGAAGATTCTGGTCTGTGGTGTTCTTCCTGGCCGGTCGTGAGAACGCGTCTAATAACAATTGGTGCCGAAACCCGGGACGGGACGAGAAAAAATCCGGGACGAAAAAATACGAGAAAAAACTCGGGACTGGCGCAAGGAAGATCCCTCATTCCAGAACCAGAACTGCGGGTCGCGGTAATAAAGGTTCCCGTAAAGCAGACTGTTAAGAAGGATTCAACTGTATGAATTCAGAACTTTTCAGCTGGGGAACGAGAGTACCAGTGAGTACAGCTTTACGAGGTAAGTCTGATCTTGAACTTTCTAACGAAATTCAAGACAGTCTATCAGAAGTAAAGTGGAATATGTTTGGCCTTGAATTTTTTCTGGTGTTAGGAGCCCTTTTGTTCCTTTTCACATGTTATCAGGTGATTAAGATAGGGAGGATTCTAGATGAAATTCAGGACAAGCTATCAGAAGTAAAGCGGGGAGAGAGAGTAGGAACAAAGAGGAAATATGGTACACAAAATAAGTATACAGGCCTTTCCAAGGGTCTTGAACCCGAGGAAAAGTTAAGGTTAGGTAGGAATACCTGGAGAGAGATTAGAAGAAAAAGAGGAAAAAGGGAAAAGAAGAAAGATCAATTAGCGGAGGTCTCTAGGAAAAGGAGCCTGTGCTCATCGCTGGATGGGCTCGGGGAGCCAGCTCTTAGTAGCTCTGAAGCAGGTGAAGAATCCTCCTCTGAGGAAACAGACTGGGAGGAAGAAGCAGCCCATTACCAGCCAGCTAATTGGTCAAGAAAAAAGCCAAAAGCGGCTGGCGAAGGCCAGTTTGCTGATTGGCCTCAGGGCAGTCGGCTTCAAGGTCCGCCCTATGCGGAGTCCCCGCCCTGCGTAGTGCGTCAGCAATGCGCAGAGAGGCAGTGCGCAGAGAGGCAGTGTGCAGACTCATTCATTCCCAGAGAGGAACAAAGGAAAATACAACAGGCATTTCCGGTCTTTGAAGGAGCCGAGGGTGGGCGTGTCCACGCTCCGGTAGAATACTTACAAATTAAGGAAATTGCCGAGTCGGTTCGTAAATATGGAATCAATGCTAATTTTACCTTGGTGCAGTTAGACAGGCTCGCCGGCATGGCACTAACTCCTGCTGACTGGCAAACGGTTGTAAAAGCCGCTCTCCCTAGTATGGGCAAATATATGGAATGGAGAGCGCTTTGGCACGAAGCTGCACAAGCGCAGGCCCGAGCAAACGCAGCTGCTTTGACTCCAGAGCAGAGAGATTGGACTTTTGACTTGTTAACGGGTCAGGGAGCTTATTCTGCTGATCAGACAAACTACCATTGGGGAGCTTATGCCCAGATTTCTTCCACGGCTATTAGGGCCTGGAAGGCGCTCTCTCGAGCAGGTGAAACCACTGGGCAGTTGACAAAGATAATCCAGGGACCTCAGGAATCCTTCTCAGATTTTGTGGCCAGAATGACAGAGGCAGCAGAGCGTATTTTTGGAGATTCAGAGCAAGCCGCCCCTCTGGTAGAACAGCTCATTTATGAGCAAGCCACACAGGAGTGCCGAGCAGCCATAGCCCCAAGAAAGAACAAAGGTTTACAAGACTGGCTCAGGGTTTGTCGGGAGCTTGGGGGACCTCTCACCAATGCAGGCTTAGCGGCTGCCATCCTTCAATCCCAAAAATGCTCCATGGGCAGAAATGATCGGAGGACATGTTTTAATTGCAGGAAGCCTGGGCATTTTAAGAAAGATTGCAGAGCTCCAGATAAACAGGGAGGGACTCTCACTCTTTGCTCTAAGTGTGGCAAGGGTTATCATAGAGCTGACCAGTGTCGCTCTGTGAGGGATATAAAGGGCAGAGTCCTTCCCCCACCTGATAGTCAATCAACTGATGTGCCAAAAAACGGGTCATCGGGCCCTCGGTCCCAGGGCCCTCAAAGATATGGGAACCGGTTTGTCAGGACCCAGGAAGCAGTCAGAGAGGCGACCCAGGAAGACCCACAAGGGTGGACCTGCGTGCCGCCTCCGACTTCCTATTAATGCCTCAAATGAGTATTCAGCCGGTGCCAGTGGAGCCTATACCATCCTTGCCCCCGGGAACCATGGGCCTTATTCTCGGCCGGGGTTCACTCACCTTGCAGGGCTTAGTAGTCCACCCTGGAGTTATGGATTGTCAACATTCCCCTGAAATACAGGTCCTGTGCTCAAGCCCTAAAGGCGTTTTTTCTATTAGTAAAGGAGATAGGATAGCTCAGCTGCTGCTCCTCCCTGATAATACCAGGGAGAAATTTGCAGGACCTGAGATAAAGAAAATGGGCTCCTCAGGAAATGATTCTGCCTATTTGGTTGTATCTTTAAATGATAGACCTAAGCTCCGCCTTAAGATCAATGGAAAAGAGTTTGAAGGCATCCTTGATACCGGAGCAGATAAAAGTATAATCTCTACACATTGGTGGCCCAAAGCATGGCCCACCACAGAGTCATCTCATTCATTACAGGGCCTAGGATATCAATCATGTCCCACTATAAGCTCCATTGCCTTGACGTGGGAATCCTCTGAAGGGCAGCAAGGGAAATTCATACCTTATGTGCTCCCACTCCCGGTTAACCTCTGGGGAAGGGATATTATGCAGCATTTGGGCCTTATTTTGTCCAATGAAAACGCCCCATCGGGAGGGTATTCAACTAAAACAAAAAATATCATGGCAAAGATGGGTTATAAAGAAGGAAAAGGGTTAGGACATCAAGAACAGGGAAGGATAGAGCCCATCTTACCTAATGGAAACCAAGACAGACAGGGTCTGGGTTTTCCTTAGCGGCCATTGGGGCAGCACGACCCATACCATGGAAAACAGGGGACCCAGTGTGGGTTCCTCAATGGCACCTATCCTCTGAAAAACTAGAAGCTGTGATTCAACTGGTAGAGGAACAATTAAAATTAGGCCATATTGAACCCTCTACCTCACCTTGGAATACTCCAATTTTTGTAATTAAGAAAAAGTCAGGAAAGTGGAGACTGCTCCATGACCTCAGAGCCATTAATGAGCAAATGAACTTATTTGGCCCAGTACAGAGGGGTCTCCCTGTACTTTCCGCCTTACCACGTGGCTGGAATTTAATTATTATAGATATTAAAGATTGTTTCTTTTCTATACCTTTGTGTCCAAGGGATAGGCCCAGATTTGCCTTTACCATCCCCTCTATTAATCACATGGAACCTGATAAGAGGTATCAATGGAAGGTCTTACCACAGGGAATGTCCAATAGTCCTACTATGTGTCAACTTTATGTGCAAGAAGCTCTTTTGCCAGTGAGGGAACAATTCCCCTCTTTAATTTTGCTCCTTTACATGGATGACATCCTCCTGTGCCATAAAGACCTTACCATGCTACAAAAGGCATATCCTTTTCTACTTAAAACTTTAAGTCAGTGGGGTTTACAGATAGCCACAGAAAAGGTCCAAATTTCTGATACAGGACAATTCTTGGGCTCTGTGGTGTCCCCAGATAAGATTGTGCCCCAAAAGGTAGAGATAAGAAGAGATCACCTCCATACCTTAAATGATTTTCAAAAGCTGTTGGGAGATATTAATTGGCTCAGACCTTTTTTAAAGATTCCTTCCGCTGAGTTAAGGCCTTTGTTTAGTATTTTAGAAGGAGATCCTCATATCTCCTCCCCTAGGACTCTTACTCTAGCTGCTAACCAGGCCTTACAAAAAGTGGAAAAGGCCTTACAGAATGCACAATTACAACGTATTGAGGATTCGCAGCCTTTCAGTTTGTGTGTCTTTAAGACAGCACAATTGCCAACTGCAGTTTTGTGGCAGAATGGGCCATTGTTGTGGATCCATCCAAACGTATCCCCAGCTAAAATAATAGATTGGTATCCTGATGCAATTACACAGCTTGCCCTTAAAGGTCTAAAAGCAGCAATCACCCACTTTGGGCAAAGTCCATATCTTTTAATTGTACCTTATACCGCTGCACAGGTTCAAACCTTGGCAGCCACATCTAATGATTGGGCAGTTTTAGTTACCTCCTTTTCAGGAAAAATAGATAACCATTATCCAAAGCATCCAATCTTACAGTTTGCCCAAAATCAATCTGTTGTGTTTCCACAAATAACAGTAAGAAACCCACTTAAAAATGGGATTGTGGTATATACTGATGGATCAAAAACTGGCATAGGTGCCTATGTGGCTAATGGTAAAGTGGTATCCAAACAATATAATGAAAATTCACCTCAAGTGGTAGAATGTTTAGTGGTCTTAGAAGTTTTAAAAACCTTTTTAGAACCCCTTAATATTGTGTCAGATTCCTGTTATGTGGTTAATGCAGTAAATCTTTTAGAAGTGGCTGGAGTGATTAAGCCTTCCAGTAGAGTTGCCAATATTTTTCAGCAAATACAATTAGTTTTGTTATCTAGAAGATCTCCTGTTTATATTACTCATGTTAGAGCCCACTCAGGCCTACCTGGCCCCATGGCTCTGGGAAATGATTTGGCAGATAAGGCCACTAAAGTGGTGGCTGCTGCCCTATCATCCCCGGTAGAGGCTGCAAGAAATTTTCATAACAATTTTCATGTGACGGCTGAAACATTACGCAGTCGTTTCTCCTTGACAAGAAAAGAAGCCCGTGACATTGTTACTCAATGTCAAAGCTGCTGTGAGTTCTTGCCAGTTCCTCATGTGGGAATTAACCCACGCGGTATTCGACCTCTACAGGTCTGGCAAATGGATGTTACACATGTTTCTTCCTTTGGAAAACTTCAATATCTCCATGTGTCCATTGACACATGTTCTGGCATCATGTTTGCCTCTCCGTTAACCGGAGAAAAAGCCTCACATGTGATTCAACATTGTCTTAAGGCATGGAGTGCTTGGGGGAAACCCAGACTCCTTAAGACTGATAATGGACCAGCTTATACGTCTCAAAAATTCCAGCAGTTCTGCCGTCAAATGGACGTAACCCACCTGACTGGACTTCCATACAACCCTCAAGGACAGGGTATTGTTGAGCGTGCGCATCGCACCCTCAAAGCCTATCTTATAAAACAGAAGAGGGGAATTGAAGAGATTTTACCCCGAGCACCAAGAGTGTCGGTGTCTTTGGCACTCTTTACACTCAATTTTTTAAATATTGATGTTCATGGCCATACTGCGGCTGAACGTCATTGTTCAGAGCCAGATAGGCCCAATGAGATGGTTAAATGGAAAAATGTCCTTGATAATAAATGGTATGGCCCGGATCCTATTTTGATAAGATCCAGGGGAGCTATCTGTGTTTTCCCACAGAATGAAGACAACCCATTTTGGGTACCAGAAAGACTCACCCGAAAAATCCAGACTGACCAAGGGAATACTAATGTCCCTCGTCTTGGTGATGTCCAGGGCGTCAATAATAAAGAGAGAGCAGCGTTGGGGGATAATGTCGACATTTCCACTCCCAATGACGGTGATGTATAATGCTCAAGTATTCTCCTGCTTTTTTACCACTAACTAGGAACTGGGTTTGGCCTTGATTCAGACAGCCTTGGCTCTGTCTGGACAGGTCCAGATGACTGACACCATTAACACTTTGTCAGCCTCAGTGACTACAGTCATAGATGAACAGGCCTCAGCTAATGTCAAGATACAGAGAGGTCTCATGCTGGTTAATCAACTCATAGATCTTGTCCAGATACAACTAGATGTATTATGACAAATAACTCAGCAGGGTTGTGAACAAAAGTTTCCGGGATTGTGTGTTATTTCCATTCAGTATGAGAAATTTACTAGGGCAGCTAATTTGTCAAAAAGTCTTTTTCAGTATATGTTACAGAATTGGATGGCTGAATTTGAACAGATCCTTCGGGAATTGAGACTTCAGGTCAACTCCACGCGCTTGGACCTGTCGCTGACCAAAGGATTACCCAATTGGATCTCCTCAGCATTTTCTTTCTTTAAAAAATGGGTGGGATTAATATTATTTGGAGATACACTTTGCTGTGGATTAGTGTTGCTTCTTTGATTGGTCTGTAAGCTTAAGGCCTAAACTAGGAGAGACAAGGTGGTTATTGCCCAGGCGCTTGCAGGACTAGAACATGGAGCTTCCCCTGATATATCTATGCTTAGGCAATAGGTCGCTGGCCACTCAGCTCTTATATCCCATGAGGCTAGACTCATTGCACGGGATAGAGTGAGTGTGCTTCAGCAGCCCGAGAGAGTTGCACGGCTAAGCACTGCAATGGAAAGGCTCTGCGGCATATATGAGCCTATTCTAGGGAGACATGTCATCTTTCATGAAGGTTCAGTGTCCTAGTTCCCTTCCCCCAGGCAAAACGACACGGGAGCAGGTCAGGGTTGCTCTGGGTAAAAGCCTGTAAGCCTAAGAGCTAATCCTGTACATGGCTCCTTTACCTACACACTGGGGATTTGACCTCTATCTCCACTCTCATTAATATGGGTGGCCTATTTGCTCTTATTAAAAGGATAGGGGGAGATGTTGGGAGCCGCGCCCACATTCGCCGTTACAAGATGGCGCTGACAGCTGTGTTCTAAGTGGTAAACAAATAATCTGCGCATGTGCCAAGGGTATCTTATGACTACTTGTGCTCTGCCTTCCCCGTGACGTCAACTCGGCCGATGGGCTGCAGCCAATCAGGGAGTGACACGTCCGAGGCGAAGGAGAATGCTCCTTAAGAGGGACGGGGTTTCGTTTTCTCTCTATTGCTTCTTGCTCTCTTGCTTCTTGCTCTCTTGCTTCTTGCTCTCTTGCTTCCTGCACCCTGGCTCCTGAAGATGTAAGAATAAAGCTTTGCCGCAGAAGATTCTGGTCTGTGGTGTTCTTCCTGGCCGGTCGTGAGAACGCGTCTAATAACAATGACACCATTGCATACACTAGCAAGATTTCGCTGAAACAACCCAGTTATAGCTCTCTCTTGTGAGACTATGCCGGGGCCTAGCAAACACAGAAGTGGATGATCACAGTCAGCTATTGGATGGGTCACACGGCCCCTAATGGAGGAGCTAGAGAAATTACCCAAGGAGCTATAGGGAACTGCAACCCTATAGGTGGAACAACAATATGAACTAACCAGTACCCGGGAGCTCTTGTCTTTAGCTGCATATGTATCAAAAGATGGCCTAGTCGGCCATCACTGCAAAGAGAGGCCCATTAGACTTGCAAACTTTATATGCCCCAGTACAGGGGAACGCCAGGGCCAAAAAGGGGGAGTGGGTGGGTAGGGGATTGGGGGGTTGGGTATGGGGGACCTTTGGGATAGCATTGAAAATGTAAATGAGGAAAATACCTAATTAAAAAAAAAAAACAAAAAAACTCATGGAATCTTGAGCCAGGCTGTGGTGGACACCCAGCTCTACACAGAGAAACCCTGTCTTGAAAAACAAAAGACCCCTCCCCCAAATAAAATAACAACAACAACAATAACAACAACAACAACAACAACAACAACAACAACAAAGCTATGGGACCCTGTTTATAGTAGCTTTCCCGTTTAATACCCAGAAACCTTTTTTTTTTTTTAAAATAAGGTATAGGGCTTGAACTCAAGACCCCATGAGTACCGGCTAAGCAAGGACTCAACCACCGAGCAATGTCCCTAGTCCTAACCTTTTGTTTTAGGATGAAAATATGGTGTTCCATTCCTTACCTCAGAGAGAAGTGTCAGGGCAGGTGGATAGGCCGTGCTGCCCTGTGGGAGCACTGTGTGCCTGCCTGTGTACCCCAACATGGGCAGACAGATCTAGTTCTAGTTTCCTTTCTGAGCGAGGCACAGAGAATCATCCCATCCCACCCAAGGTCCTCAGCTAGGATGGTACCTCTTACCTTCCCCCAGAGCACTCAGTGCCATACTAGACACCTGGTGAATGGTATGTTCACCCCATCGAAAGAGTCTAGAGACTGCACCCACAAGGGTGGGCCCACGAGAGGATGCATATATGTGCAAGTACACCTGGCCATTCGGTAAGACTCTCATAGAGGCAAGAAGTGCACACCAAGGTGGTCCAGTGTTATGGGCATGCACATGTTTGAATGTATGTGGAAACCAAGAAAGGCATATGCCACAATCCTTGCCACTATACTGATGAGAAGAGAGGGGGCACCTGGGGTTTGTGGGCACACACAAGTAAGTATGTATGTATGGGAACAAGTGGTCTTGTGTACAGTGCAGATCTTATCTCACAGATAAGAAGAGGTGATACGCCTGAAAGTGCTGTCCTGTGTGTCTGTGTGTCTGTGTGTCTGTGTGTGTGTGCTTGGGAGGCTACTCATTCACTGCATGGCTGCTTCCATTTTACCTTCCAGCTGTCTATCTCCACCCCTTGTGCTCAGCTAAAGGTGAACAGAAACTAGCAGGCACAAAAGGGAAACCCAAACAAGACAGCAACCCAACTTCTCCTCTTACGGAGGATACTTGTGGGGTCCACGTTGTCTGAGTGACCACCAGTTTGTTGTGGAAAGTTTGGATACTACTGAGTATGGGCTTAGCGATTGTTTCTCATCTGAAAGGGGGTGAGGTAGGCTAGATGGGTAGCTTAGACAGGCTCTCACCTGCTGGGGAAAGAGGAAGGATTTGAACTGCTTTACCAAACTCCTATTTATTTCTATCTAATCCTAGAGCATTCCAGTCATCAGCTACAAGCTGAGAAAACAAGAATCATGGAACTCAGGCCCCTATAATACAAGATGTGCCTGTCTTATACTTTCCCCAAATTATTACAGGTTGGTCATGGGATCACAAAAAAATGCATACACAATAGCCTACGAACTATGAGGTTAGAGACCGGACAGAATGTGATGAGACCTTGTAAGTCTGCATGAACTTAGACCCAAGGATGCCCAGGGGCAGGGTCCCCTGAAACGGCCCTGCTAGAAGCAGGCCTATCACATACCATTTAAGAAGTCCCTCTGTGTTTCTAGGACTTGGTTGATGTCCTGCACCCAGGCCTGCTGGATGTCTGAGTTGGCAGCCTGTAGAATGACCCTTTCTGAAGTCTCCCTGTTCATGAGTGCAAATTTGCAGGGGTCACCATCCACATTGTCTTCCAGGACCAAGTAATTCATCTGAAATAAACACGTTTATTCTTTTTATACTCACAGAGTTAAAATAAACCGGCATGCCTACAACCACCCTTCAAAGGTATTTTTTTTTATATTAAACTTCATGTTTTTTCACTTTTATTTTTATGTAGAAGTGTTTTATCTGTACACCACATTCACGCTTGGTGCCCATGGAGATCAGTAGAGAGCATCAGATGCCCTGGATTTGGAGTTACAGGTGGTTGTGAGCCACCATGTAGGTGCTAGGAATCGAACCCAGGCCCTCTGGAAAAGCAGCCAGTGCTCTTAAGTGCTAAGAAATTTCTCCAGCTTCTCTTTCAAAATTTCTAATCTCAGGAAAGGTTTCCAAATTTACTCCGGATTTAAGAGGAAAGTCTCAAGCTCTGTCTTTGGGTGAATGACACGGATGGGTGTTATGCTGGAGACTGGCCCTGGGCCATCACTGCTTCTTATCATGATCAGCAGTTAGCTTCACCCCCTGCCCCCTGTGATGTCCCTCCTTGCCCCTCTGCACCCCCACTACCCCTTGTCACCTTGATGCTTCTTTTGAACATGTAGCCTGGGGTGAGGGACCCCTTTCGGAGCAGTTCACTGAAGATGACAATCTGCTCAAAGAGAAACACACGCCTCTCCTTGGTCCGGGACTGCATGCCGGCATCCAGCTCGATCACATAGAATGTGTCCTGCTGCAGTAGCTTGCCCTGGGCGGTCAGGGTGCCCTGGTGGAGACAAGGGTCAAGGGAAGGGTATGAAAAGATAGATTCAGTCCTCGTGGGCTACATGTTTCCTACCTGTGGGGGATGTAGACAATAGACCTGATAATCACTGAATTAGGACCCAGTATTCATCCAGGGATAGACCATGGACATTTCCCTAAATAGGATGGCTAAAAGGAAAGGGCTTACATCATGGAATCAACAATAAACAATGTCCAAAAAATGCCAGAGGAAATCAGCTAAAACAGAATGACAGAACACATATATACTTCCACATATAGCTTTGGCTGGCCTGAAACTTGCTAGATAGATTAGGCTGGCCTTGAACTCTCAGAGATTCATCTGCCTCTGTCTCCTGAGTGATGGGATTAAAGGTGTGTGCCACTTTGCTGTGTGCTCTCTCCTGTATGGTTTTTGTTGTTGCTGTTGTTGCTTTGTTTTGCTTGTTTTTTTTGTTTTGTTTTGTTTTGTTTTGTTTTGTTCTAATTAAAGAAGACTCATGATGCTCAGAGCTGGAAGTAGTCTATCTTCCCTTGCAGCCCTGAGAATCTTGTCTGCCTGGCTTCTTTGTGGGATGGGACAACTGCCTGGGGCACTCTCATTGTGGCCAAGGAGAGTGATACAGACAGGATCTCAAATAACCTGAAGAAGTGGGTCCCTCTCACCTCCTTCTGTTATTTAAGACAGGGATACTCTGAAGTTTTAGTTTCTTGCCAAGACTGACAGATGAAGTTAGAATATATATATCTCAATATCATTACCCTTATTTTATAAGGTCAGACATATTTCTCTGAATCCCGTGATCCTTCTTAAAATGATGCCAGCTATCAAGCTATATACTACCTCGCTGGGATGGGAAAGCACATATGGTTTACCAGCTTCTAATCAGCTTCCCAGAGAAATTTTTAAGGGAATGTGCCCATCCAGCAGATCTCCGCAGACCCTATCAGGAAGACTCCTACTTATCATTTATTTACTTATTGAATTGCTTTGCAATGCGAAGACTGGCATCTGGGAGTGAGGTCAGAGGGTCTATGGAGTATGCTCCTTAGGGCGACTTCTGCCCTTTGGTGCAAATGTCAGTCATGCCCTGCACGTGATACCACATGCCCAAGCCTCCCTGGCACAGGGCTCATTTTCCTTCATGTTACTGAGAAACACCCGCCCTTTGCTTGGACCATGGCTCCTGACTGCCAAGGTCAGCGGGAGAACAGGCTTATCTCTACCCTGGTCCAAAGTTAATATTAAGCCAATGACCAGCTAGCCAGAAAAGCTCTACACACTCTGCTAACATTACACAAGAACTTAGGGGCTTGGGCAGCCAGGACTAAAGGAGAAAAAAAAAAAAACAAACAAAAAAACTACAAGATCTGAGAGGGAGACAACGGGAATGAGGGGCCCAGAGAGGGAGGAGGCAGATGCTCAATGTCCTTCCCAATCAGCTGAGGAAATGCAGAACGGATTCTCTGTGGCTAAATGATGAAAATACAGATGATGGTGCGTGATTTACAAGAAAAAACATCACACACACACACACACACACACACACACACACACACACACACACACACACTCAGAGTCAGTCTCAGGTGGGTCAGACAGCATAAATGGGGGTGGGGAGAGGTTCCCTTCCCTCAGCAGGCACTATCTGAAGGGACTCAGAGAAAGCTAGCTAGACTCCTATTCAAAAAACACCAGGAAGTCAAGGTCGAAGAGCAAGAGGCAGCGAGAGGCATTTGGAGGGTACTTGACTTGCTTACAATAGCCTTAGGCTTGGTATAAAGCCAGGAGAGGAAAGCATACAATCTCTCCAGGAAGACTAACAAGAAACTACCCATGAATACTCAACTTATGCTAATATCTGACAGGTCTACCCAGAGAGCAGGGAACCCATGAAAACCCGCCACCTGGCTCCTATCATGGAAAAGCATGGGACCCCGGCAGGGGCAGGCAGGATGGACTAGAAGGGAGAAGACAACCCAAGCTGCGCTGTAGCATCTCCCATCCTCCGTGACACTTCAGCCAGCCTTCCTTCTGCGCTTTGACTTGACAGAGCTGGGCTAGGCTAGCACCTCTTCCCTAAGGATCTCAACTTCCAGGAACCTCCTTTCTCCAAAGAAAGAATAATGAGAGCTTAGACTTTGGGATTGCTGGGAGGGAGGATTGTGATCCAGAGATGCCCTGGGGACATGAAGATGCCACCAACAAACTAAGGAAGGAGACTGGGAGCAGATTGTCCCTCAAGCTGCTCAGGCCTCAGGCTGGTGAGCAGGAATTTCTGTCATTTAAGTTATCCGATGTGTAGTGTTCTGCAATGGCCGCTCTTCCAAACCAGTGTGTCCTCTGGACATCTAGCTGTTTCTCTTAAGACTTGGTTTCCTTGTCCCGGGACAGAAATGTGTGAAGTATTAGAGCTTTACCCCTTCACTGACATGAGATCCAATCATTATACAGACCTCTATAAAAGACCTGCCCCCAGAACAGTCCGTTTGCCCACTTGGGTTCCTGGCTCACCACACAGCCTGCTGGACCTGGGATGCACATGTTTCTCAGTCAGGAGGAAGGGGAGAGACCATTGGCTCAGTCATAAGGAACTTCATCTCTTCCCAATCCCCCTGGAAGTCTGATCCCAGTTTGGCCCAAACCTTTCTTTCTCCGTTATCACTGAACTTCAGCAATAGCTCCCCGGCTTCCAGATCTATGACCTGGAGGGGTACCCATAAGGGCTCACCTCGAAGCCCTGCAGGCGTCCCAGATTCATCATGTCATTACAGCGCTTGGGGACAAGGCACATTAACTCCACTGCTTTCTGTGGGAAAGAACACGTTATTCAGGATGCAGGAACCAACATTCAGTAGGAAGCTCACAAAACTCAGGGCTGGAAAGAGGGACTTATCTCCCCTAGTCCCTTTGTTCTCAGAAAGGGTGCGGTCCCTGCGGCCCACTCTCAGAGGCCTGTGTGGGGTTTTTAGATAAGGGAGCCTGGCATTAGCATGGGGGCTCCATATCAACGGTGACACACATGGGGAAATGCTACCCAACCTAACCTTTCTCTACCTTCCGCTTTCATCATCCCCTCCCCTTCTATTTTCTTTCTCTTCTGTGTTGCTTTCCGAACGCCCAAGCAACAGCTTAGCCTGGCTGTTGAAACACGGGAGGGTTTGACCTAAAATAACCTGCCAGAAATGGCTGCAACCCTCTTTGGCTTAAAATAATCCCTATGGTGGCACAAAGAACTCACTTAGGGGGTAAATCCTCAGGGTATGTCAGGGAATGGAAATGGGATAATTTATGTGTTTGGGTCAAATGGCACCTGGAGCCAGGGACAAAGTTGCATATTGGATCTCAGCAATTTAACCAAGTGTCAAATATCATTCATACCCAGTAAGAGCCCCAAACACCAGTGGGCTAGGCTCTGGGCTGGCCCAGGACAGAGGGGAATTCTTGAATTCTAGAAACACTCCGTGCTCAGCAGCACTTGCCATTCCTCATGCTGCTGACTAAGAGGGGAGTGGCTTGGACCCTGGACCTCCTTTGGGGACAAGCCACTCGATATGGTCCCTAAGAAGAGCAAGCATTACAAGAAGAAACCTACCTCAATATCGGAACACTCCAAACCAGCCTTCTCGCTGTATCGCAGGAAGTCCTATCGAGGAAGGGTGCGAGAGGGGTGAATCAGAGAGTAAAATAGTCAGAGAGCCATAAAAGAAAAACTTATCATAAAAACCCAACAACACCCCGATGACTGCCCTTCCGAGCCGGGGCGGCAATGGTTTGTCGTGGCTGAGAAGTGAATAATGAGTCATGTTAGACATAAAGATGGAATATTACAAATAAACTGTGGGGAAGGGGAGGAAGGGAAGGACAGTGGGACCATGACAAGACAGACAGGAGAAAGGAGGAAAAAAATCAAGTTAAGTTGTTTAGAGCATGGTTGGCCCTTAGGGACTATGTAAGGTCTCCAGGCTCTGCCCATTCCCTTAGATGCCATCCTGGTCTTATAGTCTTGCTAGCCCCTAGGGCTTTTTTGTTGGTTTGACATAGGATTTCATAGCCTATCATAGCCCAGGCTGGTTACATACTCATGACCTTGATGAGTGTCACCATGCCTGGCTTTTGCTTTGGTTTTCAAGGGCCTTGTGTCAGTGGCTATAACAAAATGAGAGAAGAAGCTCAGAGTGGAGATGCAGCATAGAGCCCCGGTTCTCAACCTGGGGTGGGTGTGTGTCTCATGTCAGATATCCTGCATATCAGATATTATGATTCACAGTAGTAGCAAAATTATAGTCATGGAGTAACAAGGAAATGGTCCTATGGTTGGGGTTCACCATGGCATCTGGAACTGTATTAAAGGGCTGCAGCATTAGGAAGGGTGAGAAGCACACAAGCACAGAGGTAGGCCCTGGGCTCAGTTCCCCAAATGAAGGATGAAAGAGAGAGTGAGACGGGCGTGGGCGTAAGATAAATCAAAGGAAAACAAAACAAGACAAAGCAAAAAAATATGAAAACAAGCCACTTTGGGCAGAAACAAGGGCCATGCAAGCTATTCAGGCCCAAAGCTGAGGGCTGGCCACTTTCCAGTCCTGAAGGACAGTGTAATGGAGGTGATTCCAGTCCTATGCCCGTGGCTCCAGCCTTTGAGGAGACCCTTCTCCAGCCTGGACCCCAGCTCCCAGCTTCTCACCTTGAGTAGCAGCTGGTACTTTGTTATTCTCTGAATGGGCTTGATCAGGAAGTCACTAAGGGTCAGCCTTTGATTGATCTCTTGTTTAACCTCCTGAAACAAAAGGGAAAAGGGGTGAGCGGCCAGCCTTCAAGCTCTCCAGAAAACTTCCGAATCTTCACACTACAACTGCCTACCCCACGGTTCATGTTCTGAGCAAGGTGTCACCCAGCCCCAAAGACCTTGCTTGGCTCCTTGGCACTGTCCCACCACTGTCCCCCACCTTAGTCCTGGGAGAAAAGCTGAAACAGGTACTGTGCTCTCTCTACGACTCCAGGAAAGAATTAGGAGATGACTTCCCCTCAGACACAACAGGCCTACAAGGCTGGATCCTGAACTCTGTTCTCTAAACACTCAGGGCTCTCGCTAAGGTGGTCGGGGGAGGGGTAGTGTTGCCTCTTTGCCCTTGGAAGAAGCCAGGCTGGGGCATCTACACACTTGGAGGTGCTAGACACGGGAATTATATTAGAAAGAAAGGATCCCAAGGTGTGGGGTGCTGTGGATGGATCAGTTCAAAGGCGTGAGAGACCAGCTAGAGGCTGAGAACACGGCCAACTGTGAAGTGGCTGTAAACCCTTTAACCAGGGGCAAGGACTTAGTAATGTTCCTAGGGGAAGGTGGGGGAAGAGTGTTGGACAGTCAGTGCTCAGTGGTCACATGAGATCAAGAGCTTCCACCGACAGTCTGGGACAGTCTTCCCATAAATGAAGACTTCTCAACAGTGGGTAGACAGAGCCACCTCAGCTCCTCCTCAAGCAAAGGCGCACATGCGGATGGAATTAAGAAGCTACCAGCTCTGCGGAGGCTGGTTTCCCGCCATGAAGACCACTGGCAGGGACACCTGCGGGTGGAGAACCCGGGTGTGTCTCATTGCAGCTGTCTTAGCCTGGGAGCCTAGGGAGCCGCTCACCTCAAAATAGGCATCGTACTCAGCCACGATGTACTCGGAACGCGGCTTGTTCTGGCAGTACCACACGTAGATGTGCAGCTTCCGCTCCTGGTACGGGAGAAAATGTGACAATCACACACCTTGGCTTCCGGCTCACCTCCCCCGCCCCCACCCCCACCCCCATCCCCACCCCCACCCCCAACCCCACAGAGTCAAGGGCAGTTAAAGACAAGGAATGAGCCGTATAAAGGAAAGAACAGGGCGGACAAATGGTCAAATGTGCTAAAAAACAAAACCAGAGTGTTCAGAGAGGGCAAACTCGAGAAGAGCTGAAGACAGGAGGACTTTAAAATGAGTGTGTTGGCACCCAGGGAGATGGGGACAGCTGGGGTGACACTCACGTGTTTAATGAAGAGCTGGGCCAATCTGTCTTGCTCTTGGATACATTTTTCCAGTTCAGCCAGGAAAAAACTAAGAGGAGAGAGGGGAAGGAAGTCACACTACTTGGAGACATCCTCTCTCAGTGACAAGATAAATGACGGGGCCTCCCCTCAAAAGCCCCGCTTGGGTCAGATGCAAGGGTCAGATGCCCCACTCTCGGGGCAGCTCAGGACTCACTCTTTATGCCAGTCGTAAATCTGGTGGATATTTCCAAACACGATCTTTTCCTTCCCTCGCATGTCCTCAGGGACCCCCTTCTCTTCTATTCTCTTCATGAAGCCCTGCACGACAGAGGTGACATTAGTGGTAGGTTTCACAGACAGCGTCCGTTAGCACCCATGTCAGCTCACGCTCTGTGTAGATCTGCAGACAGCACTGTGGGAGCTTCTCCCACCCAACCAGGGCCCCCTCCCTCTAAATACATTAAAATACTTCAAGAGGAAAACAAAGTATGTCTCCGTGTTCTGCCTGAATTGTACCAATTTTAGTTTCATTTCTGCAAATTACCAGAGAGTCGAATATGCACAGTCGCCAGGTTAAAGCGCTCGGTCCCAGGTAGGGTCCCCGTTTGCTCCTGATCAAGTGAGCACGGATAGAGCCACCCTGCCACTGCTCACCTCCACCACAATCCCCAGGTCCTTGACGTAGTCCTTCTCTGTCTGTACCAGCTCATTCAGGACAAACCTGAGCGAGAGATAAGGACAGTGAGGCCCCAACTCGTTATTAAACAAGAGATCTCATCCCTCCTCCGCAAGACAAGGTCTATTTCCCAGGCTGGCCTCAAATTCCCTATAGAGCCCAGGATGGTCCTGCAGCTCTGCTCATCCTGCCTTCATCTCCTGAGTGCCAGGATTAGAGATGTACCACAGCCGGTTTTATGCAGTGCTGGAAACTGAACCCGAGACTTTGTATATTCAAGGTAAGCACCCGATGAACCAAGCTATACCCCATCTCCTGCGGCAGAAATACAGGGTAGGAAGCACTATAAGTACCTTTTACAAAACTGAGTTATGAAAGCTTTGAGACCAAGGGATTAATATGAGATTTTATTTCTTTACTTTGGCTCCCTCCTTATCTTATCAAAAGAGGAAAGACATTGGTGTGATAACCAGCCTTGAAAGGCTGCAGAGATACACTAAACCTTCTATAAAGCATAATCAGAAGTTAGTCAGGAATGTATCCATGGTTACTGGCCTGGAAAATCCTCAGTCAAGGTCAAAGAACCTAGGTTGGCTGCAGACATTCCCATGTTCACACCTCTGACTGTATATAGAATTTCCTACCCTGGGATAATGGGACTGTTAACAAGGGCATCTACTTTTTTGGGTTCCTTGTGAATTATTTCCATCTCTTAGGTTTATATCTCTTGGAGCATTTATTATATACCAGTTATCCCACCTGGGTTTTCTCGTGCTTATAACAAGGCAGGGATTGTAAAATCTTACTAAATACTAAGATAGGTAGGAAGGCAGGCGATTCACCCAAGCCTACACAGGGAAGAGCAGAGGTAGAATTTGATCCTAAGTGTGAAGGGTGCAAAGATTTTTCTTTCCCAGTAGCCTACTGCCTAGGGAATGGCCTGGCCAGGCCTCTGGCATGCCCCAAGTCTCCACCCTACTCCTTCCTCAGTTCTGAGAGTCAAGCACGGTACAGAAGACACCATAGCTATGCACATGACACAGAGGCCCTGTGTTTACAGGAGACGGAAAGAGTGTGGCCTGGAGGCACACCAGCGTATATTTTTGGTCCGAGTGTCAGAAGGGATACGATTCTGAGATGTCAAAGAAGAACTGTAAGTAACCATTACAACCCAGCAACTGTTCTCATCCCAGGAAGCAATTCATCTGAAATGCTTGTCCTCCACAGCACAGAGAAACCACTGAGTCGCGCTGGGAGGGGTAGAGGGATTGGGAGGTGTCTGGGACCTCAGAACATAAGGGGGCGGGGGGAGCAGAGAACACATGCTTTATCAATGTGCTCAGCACTTGCAGCTGGCTCCCTTCCTCTAACACACGATCATGGGTTTCAGGCCACAGGAAGGAACTGGCCAGGACAAATAGAAGCCTTTAGATATATCTTTAGCAAGGCCCAAGTTACTTCCTGGAGGAGAGTGGTTAGTGAAAACCCACAGGCAAGTGAGAATTCAGGACTGGGCTAGCCCTTTGGAGAGGAAAGTTGCCAGGTAGAAATATTTTTATCTTCAGTTGTTTGCTGACCCATAGAAGTTGCCTTGGTTTCTGAGTCTCTAGGAATTGCACTGGATTCCTATGAAGGGTCATTAAAGATCCTAAGAAGATGAGACATGACCAAAGAAGCCTAGCTGGTGTGAAAGGGAGCAGCACCACCTTCCAGTTCTCCAGTTCGGAGAATCGAGAGTTTGAGGCCAGCCTGGGCTACTTAACAAGACTCCTTCAGAAACAAAACGAAACAAAACAAACAAACAAAAAAACTAGATTGATATACATGCATTTCAAGGCACTGCATGATCAACAGCCAAACGATTTAAAAATAATACAATGCTTTTTCATGGTCAGTTCCAACATTAAAAGTTACTCAAAAATGAATGTTAGTTACTCTTTGGTCTACCTGAAATTCTTCTAGCTACAAACAGACTTTATTTAGTTACTTTGTTATTGTTGTTGTTGTTGTTATAATAAAATACTTGAGGAAAGCAACTGAAGAAGTAAGGAAGGATTTCTTTTGGCTCTGGTTTAAGGTGTTTAAGGGGGTAAGCTCTACCCCGATGGGGAGGACACAGTGTCTGGGGGTGAGCTGGTCACATTGTATCCATATAGATGAACCCTGGCGTTCAGCTCAGATTCTCCTTTGTTCTTTTTTATTTAGTATAGAACCCTATCCCCTGGGAGGGTGTTGTGCACACTCAGGGTCAGTCTTCTAGAAACATCTTCACAGGCATGCCCAGAGTAGTGTCTCCAGGGGATGTTCATCTAGTCAAGCACCAGTGAAGATTCGCTATCTCACACCTGCCGTCTTTCACACTGGTAGGGGATGGGTGGCCTTTGGGAGCTTTGGTGCTGGGTGTGCCACTGTGAAGACACTGTGGATTCTTACCTCTTCCTGCTCTTTGTGCAAGGCCAGAACCATTTCAAGCTGCAGCTTTGCTCTCGGCCTTACCCATGCGCAATCTTCTTCATTCTGCTCTATTTCTCTCTTCTCCAGATTCCAACCTACTACTTAACTTATTTTCTTTGTCTGATTTCTCCCAGTAGAACATAAATGTGCCACGCGTGAAGGCTTTCTGCTGTTGCTATTGTGTGTCTGACTCATTGATCTGTCCCACTGGTGGGGCAGATGATGTGCTTAACAAGGGTCTGGTGAGTGACTGACGAGTGGCAAGTCCCCTCTCAGCATCTTCCTCCTTCTATACAAACGATACCTGTTTGCATCCTCTCTCCATGTGGCTCTCATGTGACTCCTTGGTGACCTCCTCCCGTGCCCTGATGGAGCCTTCAGTGTCTGCACTCTGCTCTAGCCTCTCACGGTATTTATACCTGAGCACCATGTATCTGCTCTTTCCTGTTGGCCGTGGGGTCCAGCAGGTTAGAGCGAGGGCATCAACAGTCAGAGACATTCAGCAGGTCAGTTTTCAAGAGCATTCAGGATATGGAAAATGGAGGGTGAGCTGAGAGAGGAGATGGTACAGTGGGCTGAGAGAGCAACAACCATGTCTGTCTTGTTATCACAAAGTCGAACAATATCTCACTTGGATAATGACACGTGCTCTTAAGGCTCACTCAGAGTGACAATCGGAGGGAATGGCTTTTCCAAGGACCACATGTCACTTCAAAGGTCACTTTGCTTCATCTTGACCAAGGAATAGGAACGAGTTCTGACCACTCCCCACCCCCACCACTGTAACAACCTTGGGAGCAGCTGGGGAAGGAAGGGCACGTGCTCTGCAAGGCTCCGGAAGCTTCACTTAGGAGATGACAGCTCATTTAGATAATTCTTGGGGGTCCTTCTGACCCTCAAAAAGTTCTGGGGGTAAACACAGGTATTAGTTTACATGACATACTCCTCTCCAGCACATGGTGACAGCCCTGCTTTGATAGCAGGCTCTTGCTATGAGCTACCACTTTTGCTTCTAAGGAGACAAAACTCTAAATGTTTACTTTGTCTATTTGCCAGCATGAAAGAACTTGGCTTATTTGATTCACTTATTTCTGCTCATTTTTAAGTTTGTGGCCTAGATAAGGGAGGCATGGATGTAAAGGAGAAAGGAAGACAGAGACTAAGACGGGACCCATAACACCTGCCTAGCCCTGTCTGCCTGCTACTCACACACCGAGTTACTGGCAGCTTGCTTCCAGAGGACTGGATCGGCCCCAAAGGAGAAAACTTAAGTTCTGAAGAGGTATGGTTGTCTCTGCTTCGCTGATGTCTAGTACAGTCTTCATATCTCAAATACCAGGAGACTGACTTTGCATCAAGGTAGAGAACTCAAACCTTCCACAGCATGTGGGGTTTTGTGAGATGTGAATGGGATCTTACCACTAGACATTCATAGTGAGAGGAGGTTCTTGCACAACGAAATCTACAAATAGATGTGAAATGAAAGACCAGGGAGAAGGAGCAGAAGTGTGCCTTGCCTGGCAGCAGAGCCTCTCCTGTGCTTCTCTTGCCAGCATCTGAGGAGCTCCTCCTCAGATATCTCCACTAGACTTCTGCCACAGTTAGGGACTCTGTCGCTGCATACCCACTGGACTCATCTGCGTTCTCTAAATTCCATTATTTTCATTTTTAAAAGCATGTTTTACAGTTGTATTAATCTTGGCTATAGTCACATTTTTGTCAATAACAACAATCTCACAGAATATTCCCCGAGCCCAAGCTTCCTTAAGGCAGTGCCAAAATGTTGTTCTGTATAGATATGGGCCATCTTCACTTAAAAAGGATGAGAGTAGTTAGACAGGCAGCACGGGCCTGTCTAATTTCCTCCTCGAAATTGCCCAGCACACACATGTACCAGGTGGGCCACTTACATCCTGCCTCTCAGCGCCTTGGCTTTCTGTTCTTCTTCCAGGTTTCTAGGAGGTGTGGGAGGGGTCATCCCCTCATTCAGGCAGCCTGTAGGGTCCTTCAAGCTCCCCCGGTAAGAGCCTCCTTCCAGAGTCTAAAAAGAGAAGAATAAATAGTCTGAGAGTGAGAACTGGAAAGTTCTTTACAAGCCCTGTGTCTCCCCAGCCTGGCCACAGGCAATAGGAAGGCCAGCAGCCAAGGCTGTGCTCTCTGAACTACAGTGAAGCATCAGGAGATCAGAGACTTCCTCCTCCTTGCAGCAGGTTGCTGCCATCCACAATCAGGGATGACACTACTTGTCATGTGATCAGGACACATCAGGAACCCGTGTGATCAGGGCACACTAGGCATCCATGTGCCACCAACTGCCCAGACATAATGAAATTGTCACGGCGATTTATCTCTGGGTGAGGCTCCAGCAGGAAAGCTAACCACTACGGTTCTATACCAAATAAGGTGTTGTTGGGAAGGAAAACGGGTCATAGGACTACTTCATGCAAATTGGAAAGCGAAGGAAAGTGACAGAGGTAGGTGGTGGAAACCATACTTTGTTAGGGTAACTGCAATTCTTGGAAGAAGACAATGAGATGTAGTCGGAAAAACAGCCAACAGATGGAGCCTGTTCTAAAAACATCTTTGTTAATGTTGCCAAGAGCTTTCTTTCATTAATCCTCATTCCTGTTAATTAAGGTGGTACATAAGGTGCTTACTTGTTTGAGAAAAAAAAAGGTAAGTGGATTAATCCAGTATCTAGAAGCAGCCGAGAAAAGGAACCTGAGGGCTAAGCCCAGATCTGAAGAACACAGGGTTCTCTTGTAGGAGACACGAAACTGTCCCGTGTGTCCCTGGGTTTTCAGATCAGATCCTCCCTTTTAGCAAATTTCTAAAGGACAGAGATGATGCTTGTACAAACCCCAGGAAAGGCTAAGAGTGCTCCCCAGTGGTTAGTTCTCTCTGTCACTGGTACTGGTAACAGTAACATATTCAAGTTGTAACATACTCAAGTTGTAACTGGTAGCGTAATATCCTCTTTGGGGCCAAACTAACATTTTAATGTCCTAAGTTGATTTGCTTAATGCTTATGTTTAGGATACTGGATAGGTCTTTGAAGAGTTTTTAATTTTAATTTTTTGGCAGTCTCATACATATATGCAATGAACTTTAGCTCTTTTGTTTTTCCCCTATTACTACCCTGTCCTATCCCCACCCCTTTTTCACCTGAAACCCTTCTTTCCTAACAAGGTGCCTCCTACTTTCGTCTCTGTGTGTAATAAATAAATAAATAAATAAATAAATAAATAAATAAATAAGGCTACTTCCTGGGTGGGAGGTTACTTACTTGAGCGTGCCCAACTTATCAGTGGACTTATCAGTGGCTACACCACTGAAGAAAGTGACATCTCGGGCTGGAGAGATGACTCAGCGGTTAAGAGCACTGACTGCTCTTCTGAAGGTCCTGAGTTCAAATCCCAGAAACCACATGGTGGCTCACAACCACCCTTAACGAGATCTGATGCCCTCTTCTGGAGTGTCTGAAGACAGCTATAGTATACTTACATATAATAAATAAATAGGTCTTTAAAAAAATTTATTAAAAAAAAAAAAAAGAAAGAAAGAAAGTAACATCTCCCCTGTGAAACTGTTAATAGTCCTCAGGGAGGGAGGTTCCTGAGCCCTTCCTTGTTTCATGATGAAATGTTGCTGGGTCCAATCTTAGATAGGTCTTGTCAGATAACCATAGCTGCTTTGAGTTCATGGGTGCAAGAGCCATGAAACAATGGAAGCCCAAGAGATGATGTTCTGCAACATTGTATCCCATCTTCCAACCCTTGCATTCTTTCTAACCCCTCATTGGTTGTGTTCCCTGAGCCTGAGAGTGGGGCTGTATGCAATGTAAGTGCCCTGAGGATCAGCGGAAGCTACAAGGGAAACAACAGAGATCAAGGTCAAGGCAGACATCCAAGGTCAAGGCGGGCATCCATAACACAAGCATGAAAGGCAAATGTCAACTACCCAAGGTGCCTGACCATGCCGGCCTCTGTGGTTTCTAGAAAGAAAGGCTTCGTTTAGTAGTCTTTGAAAACTTTAGTTCTAAGACACAAGACACCAAGTTCTAATAGTGCCGATCATCGAGGCGGTAGAGCAAAAGGCTGTGGCCTGGTCTTAAACAGTCTGCGCTTGAGAATATCCATCACTGACTCTCTTAGCTGCTACATTTCAACAGAAGCCAAACAGAGGCAGGAAGGAACATTCCAGGGAAATAAATGAAAGCAAATGTGGTACCCAAGAGGAGAAATGAAAGAGAATATTAAAGCCTTATATATTGTCGAACGGTGACATCAGCCTTCTCCCCCACTCCCTAAACTGAGCAACAGTGTCAAGGGTCAAACAGGGATCTGTTGCCAACACTAGAATTAAACGCACAGACAGCATCTTCCAGCTTGAGAGAGACAACTGCTTTCCACTTGACGTAAAGGTGTTTACAGAACACGTAATCAACCATGGAAACTGTTATATCCAGAGCAGCAGTATAGGCTAAAAATAAAGAAAGGTCGAGGAGGGTTTAGCTACATTTATAGATACAGGATCTGTAACCTGTTATTAAGGAAATTAGAATGTCGGGTGCTGAGGCTGGACAAGCCAGTGGACAGGCAGCTTCCCAGCGCATGTCCCTTGGTGCCATCACCAGAGACAGGCTCCGGGACAGATGGACCTAGCTGGGGATGGATATGATTAGTACCTTTAACTCCCCATCTTCCTCACTGTCCTGGTGTGGCCTTTATTCTGTGGCCTGTAGGCTGGTGGGAAGGTGAGTGCCAGGCTCAGTGAGCAGGCCTACACCACTGCCTCCAGGGTGTGTGGCACAATCAGCTTGGCATGGGCCAATCAGTCCACAGGGTAAAGGGCCTCTGAGGAGCCCAATGTGTCACACAGGAGGATCTGCAGTTCCCTCTTGACTTTGTATGAACAAAGAAGCCGGGTTATGTCTTGGAGAGGACTCTGGGACAGCTTCAGAAACTGGCACGGTGGCAAGGAAAAAGAGGGCCCGCTAAGCTCTTATGGTGGGCAGCCTGCCTGCAATGATGGAGTTGGCTCTCCTGCTTATAGCAATTTCAGAGTGATCCCCTAGGTCTCGGATGCCAGGGCTGGATACAGGGATCTAACTTAGGGCAACCAGGGCAACCAACCTGTCATCATTGTTGTCTCTGGGGAAAGAGACAGTGACTGCCAGTTTGTCTCCACAGTAGAGACGTCTGTCCTACCTGTGGTTCAGGGTCATAACATGCAGCATATGAAAAGGAACTGAAACAAGGAAGGAGCAAATACAAGTCCCTATAACTGTCCATTTCCTTACAGAAATGCAAAGAGATTCAAATAGACAGCTTACTGTAGAGGAAGGCCACTGTCCCAGTCATGCCCATAAAATGCCCTTCCTGTAAGCACACTCTCACTCTCCCTGCATATTACTCATTATATGGCATTGTAATTAATGTCTTACTTGCACATAGAAAATCAAGCATCTACTATATTATATACTGAATACTTGGAGAGGCTGGAGAAATGAGGACGAGGAAGAGTCTCAGACCTCCATAGTCTAACCCACACTGAGAGTTCTGACAGATGGACCACATGGACAGGCAGCTGTGAAGTGGGAGGGAGATAGAAAAGAAAGACTACAGCAAAGGCAAAGCTGAGTCAAACTATCCCTCGGTATCCTGGGGGACTGGCTCAGGAATCCCTGGGATCCCCAAATCCAGGGCGCTCAGATCCTTTTAAAATGCTTAGTGTTTCCACAACTACATTCACCCTCCTATATAGTTAACTAATTTCTGCATTATTTATATAGCGAGTATAATGTAGATGCTATACAGGGATTGTTACACTGTCTTGCTTAGGGAACAAGGAAGAAAAAAGTCAATACATATTCAGGGCAGATGTAATTTCTCCCCAAAGAGCTTTGATCTGAGGTTGGGTGAATCTACAGAAAAGGAACCCAAGGATGTGAAGAACTGGCTACTCTAACAAGTTAAAGACAAACAAACAAACAAGCAAACAAACAAAAGAGAGAGAGAGAGAGTTCACTGGATATAGAAACTGAGGAACATACATTCCTAGTAGGAACTGCACTGTGAGAAAGGTTATGGAGTGAAACCATGTGAGGTGAGCTAAAAACCTGTTGCAGGTAGAGTTGGATATGTGAGGATCTGGACTGGCAGAAGACAGTGCTAATGAATGGTGTGTGCATGTGTGTGTGTGTGTGTGTGTGTGTGTGTGTGTGTGTGTGTGTGTGTGTTAGTGACCTGGGATGGGTGCTAGTGTGTGGGGGAGTGCTAGTGTCAGGGGTGCTGGTGAGCAGGGGTAGATACCAGTGAGCTGGGGTAGGTGGGTACCACAGAAAGAAGGCAGGAGCATCAAGGTTGGAACCTGGAGATGCATAGAAGAGATTCTAAAGACCCTTGTCCGTGGCAGTAAGCAGGAGAATGAGACTGGATGTAAGTTTTAGAAAGATCACTCTCAACACTCTAAAGAGCTTTTAATGCCACATCTCTGACAGGACAGCGAAGGAGAGCAGGATTTAAAATCTAATACCATGATTACATTATTTACCAAAGGGTCTGAGAGAAAACATATGAAAGCTCTAGCACTGAGTGTATCAAATGATGATCTCTGCCTGGACCGCCGTCATTTCCACAGTCTCTCCGGAATGAGGATATAAAGCTTTTATTAAGTTGCTTTTAAGAGGGAAGGCACGCCTTTGGCAATCATGTGGAGAGGTGCCATACTAAAATCAGGGAGGGACAGACTGCACCAGTACAGGCAGGAAAGGCTTCTGAGCGTTATCTTAGGCTGTGGGCTGTATAAGGAAGGCTCCGTGCTGGATCTCAGAGGTAGGTGCCGGGTAGGCTTCAAGGGACTACACTGTGGCTGCCTGGGTGGAGATCAAGGCTCATCCAATAAGATAACAGGGAAGTGGCTGGTCTAGCACCACTCACCACGCTAACCAGCCCCCTCTTAGCTGCTCTAACACTAAAAACTTCTTTATCATGCCCTTAGGATAGTTATCGTATACTGGGTGAGAAGAAGTGGGGAGAAGAGAAAGAGGTAGAGGTGGGGGAAGAAAGCAAGTACTAGTTGGTGAGAGGGGAGAGAAGAAGAAACTTCCTCATGCTGTTGGTGGGAGTGAAGACTGGGATGCAGTCACCTGGGAAAACAGTGTGTCCATTCCTAAGGAAAGGAAATATAGAAGTATCATAAGGTTCAGCACTCCAGCTGGGCGTGGTGGCTCACACCTTACTCCCAACACTAGGGAGGCAGAGGCAGGCCGATCTCTGTGAGTTCAAGGCCAGCCTGGTCTATGGAGTGAGTTCCAGGACAGCCAGGGCTATGTAGAGGGACCCCACCCCCCAAAGCCTAAAATAAAAAGGGAGATGGGTGAGGAATGAGGTGAAGATGTCTATATCTGAGCTCACAGGGACACCATTTACAACAGCCAAGATGACAGCTTAAGCTTTGCCGCTACATGAATGGATAAAGGGGCACACATACGTGCCTACACATACACTTTTTTAGTCAGGCATGAAGAAAATATTCTACCATTTGCCACATTTTAGATAAACTTGGACAACCTGATGCCAAATGAAATAAGCCAAACACAGAGGAAAAATATCACATTTTCCCTTCTATAAAGGACGTCTTTCTCAAGAGTCAAGTTTGTATGGAATTAGAGAAATGGAGTAGAGGCTGCCAGTGTGGGAGGATAGGGAGGGGAGGAAGGGAGGGACAACAGAAGTCAGCAGTGCTAGGTCTCAGGCCTGCGGCACAAACAGTTCCAGACCTGAGCCATACCCGAAGGCTGCACTTAACATGGAATTACATCAGGGACCTTCGTCAAAGAGATAGATTTAGGTGTTCTTGTCACACAGGAAGTAACCAGGTGAAATAACAGCTCTGTGTCTCCATAGAGTGAACAGTTGACACACACTCTCTCTCTCTCTCTCTCTCTCTCTCTCTCTCTCTCTCTCTCCCCCTCTGTGTGTGTGTGTGTGTGTGTGTGTGTGTACATATACCCATCACGTCATATTGGGAAGCTCACATTTTGACACTAATGTACTTTTAATATTTTTTTTTCATACTATCCCCCTGACAAAAAAGCTTTAGGGCTAAGCCATCCTCACCAGGGTCAGCTACAGGACACCTGCATGGCAGAAACCTGAGGTGTGGGATTTCCAGGCACACGATACTGCAGGTTGGTGCCTCCAGGTTTTAAAATCTTTGTTGGATTCTAACCTTTCCAATTCTGAACCTCAGGAGCCCTGACTGGAATATTAAGACCAGACGACCCAGTTCTAGATAGCGTGCACCTCCAGAATGGATATGATGGATATTGCTTTATTTCCTGCTAACTCGACAGGGCTACTGACTGACCAAGTGAACTGATGTAAAGGGATAGCCCGGCACCGACGGAAACACATCCCGGCCTGAGCCACACACAGGGCTGCCCTGGGGAAGAGAGTGTTCTCAAAGCAGGAGAGCCAGAAGTAGAAGCTTGACTGATGCCAGCCTATGCCACCCACAGCAAGCACTGCGCTGAGATGGGGCTTTCTTCTTGGAGGCTCAGTCCTGTCTGCCAGGCAGGTGGCAGAACCCTGGGGGCTCCAGGCCACAGTAAATAAACACATTCGACTCTCCCATGGACAGGGAGCTAGGACTCTTTAGATCTGAAGGATAAAACCAAACGGTATCATCTATTAAACTCTTTTCCTAAAACGTTCACCCATCACCAATCTGCCAACAGATACTAACTTCCCACATGTTCCACATGAGGTTGTGGAAGCTGGAGACAGCTGGGTTTTCACTATCCCTAAGCGATAATATTTGCAGGTGCCTGCTTATCAGTGTGTGGAGCATGGCTGTGCCTAGGCACTCGTCTTGACTCTCTTGAGATTAGATTCAGGTTATCAGATTCATCATCATTATCAGGAGGGGTCAAACACCCAAGTCACTCTCCAGAGTAGACAAAGAGACGTCTCTAGGGCTCTGTTATCAGTAGGAGCCCCCAGGACCTTTGCCTTCCAGTCCTGCACACACTTGGTACCTGTTACAAAACCACAGTTGCTAAAGAATGAAAAGTCTTATCAAGATTCATATGGAACGAGAGAAAAAAATGTTTGTTTCTGAGTTTAAGACAGAACCCAGGAAAAGTGGGTTAGCTCTGCTGGGGGAAGTGTGGGCAGGCTAAAGACAAGTAAGCCAGTAAGAACTCTGAAGGGCCCCACCATGCCTAGGAGAGTGGAGGCTCTCCAGGGATTTAACTGCATCGGAGGCAAGCCTTCGAATCCTGCTTTCGATCTCCAGTAGCAATTCTGGGTAGCAAAGGTGGAATCTTGCTGCAACAATAACCAGGGACTGCACTGGGGCAGCCCTGGGACCTAGAACATGGGAGGATCGCACAGCCCCCATCGAGCTAGGGAGCCAAGTGAATCTAAGTGCAGAATCTGATGCTATGGCTTGAACAATTGTTCAAAGAAAGCAGACAGACTCCAGACTGAAATCCTGGCCTATGAGAAACTCCTTAAAATGGAATCAGACTTTTAATCGAAAAGGACTCTGTTAGTTCTTCCTCATGTCATACTGAGATAACAACCCCTCCAAGTCCAGGTTCCGTCCTCTGGAGCAAGCATTAGACCAAGGCTTCATTTCCAGAGCAGCACTTCAGGGACTGGCAGAGACGCCCCTCTAGATGACTGCATTCAGGATGAATAGATTACTCTCACACAGCTCACAGAGGCGTGGTTAGGAGGCTTGGAGCTCAATGGTACCGCCGCTCTTGGCCTGCATGCTGAACTTTGGACAATTCTGTAATGTCGACATAGACCCTGAACTTTAATTGGCTAAGTCTGTGACAACACTGGCTACTCTGGACACCTCTCTGCGGCTGTGTTCCATCAAATAAACCCTAGAACTATCTAAAGAGCCTCTTTTCTTTGAAGCCAAAAGCTAATGGTGAATAAATTAGGTATACATCTTAGAAGTCAAAAAGCAACTCAGTTTTTTCAAACATGGTTGAAATACCCTTCATTTGCTGCTGCTGCTCTGTGGCTACACTACAGTGGGGTGGGGAAGAAAGAAGGAGAAAAGAAAAAGAATCAAATTTTGGTGGGAAAATTCTAAGAAACCAAACCACCACTCCCTCACTCCTTTCTTAAGATGTGTTTGGTTTCTTACATTATGACAAAGATATCCCTAGATTGTAGTTCCATGGAGATCTTCAAGAAGCTAATTATTGGTAGGAAAAGTTGATGCTCTTTTTATGGTAAATGTACCACAGAAAGGGCGTCGATTCAGCAGCTATTTATTGAGAGTCTGTGATCTGGCCTGTGAACAGTCACCTCAGCCCATACTTCCTTTTTCTCTCAGACTTTTGCCTCTGTGGGGCATCCTAGTAGTTTCACTCAGGTTTCTAACACTGGACCCAACAACCACATAAACCGGGGGGCCAACAGTGCAAAGGTTACCAGTGGTAAGAGTCAGGGTAAAGGTCACCCCAAATAGAAGCAGATATGGATCTTTGGAAACAAGTGTGCATGAAGAACCTATTCAGTGTAAAAGACTACTATCTATTAATGGGAGAGAAATAATAATACTGCCTGGAATAACGAGTGAACAGGGAGAGAAATGGCAGTATTCAGCCATTTTAACAACAGAGCTGTCTCTGACAGTACGGAAGCTTCGGAACGGCCGTGAGACCTCAGAGGAAATCTGGCCAGGCCTGTCCAGGGAAGCCTTTGTGAGAGATGAGATTGGGTGGGTGGGGCCCTGAAGGCCTACTGTGCATTAGATAAGCAAAAGGAAGCAGGAGACCATCCCAGAGAAATGGAGGATAGCAACAAAAACTTGAGAGAAGAGAGACAAGCCTGCGACACTGTAAAATCAACAATGTGACTGGAAATAAAAAGCAAAGCAAAACAACAAACACAAAACAAAAACAAAAGCCCATGCGTAGGGCAGGGGAAATGGTGTGAAAGGGGACAGCCTCCCAGAACTCGCCCTTTTCCCAGAACCACCATCTACAGTCACCATTTGCTCTGTCCTCAACAACCATCAGGCCTAGAGAGGATGCCCCACGGTCCTCCAACCCCTGGGCCAAGTGGAGGAGGGTTAGTATTGGAAGAACAGCGACTCAGCCAAGTGACAGAAAAGCCAACCAGGAGGCACAGACGACAGAGGAAGACAGGAGCACATTTCTCACTGCTGCCTTATTGCTTACACAGAAAGATGGGGGCAGAGAGACAGCTGCATCTAGGAGGAGCATTAGCACACCCCTGAAATCCTGATCCAGCTCAGGCTAACTGCCCTCCCTGTGGTATTCTGGTTGGCCCGTAAGATTGCCACAGGCTAGACAAGTTGTTGGTGGCTCATGTGGCAGAGACACGTTCGGCTCCAGTCTTTCCTGGCGTGGTTATTTCCATGTTTCTATATCATGTCTAATTTCTAAGGCTTGCTAAACTAGGGACTCTCTAAATAAAACATCCTGGTTCTTTAAAACGCCCAGACCACACTCTGTCTCAGCAGCGCGGGACACTGGTTTCAGAGCTAGCCGGAAACACGTCCATCAGCCGCTGAGTGCCACATGTCTAGGGACCAGTTGGTCAGCTTCGGTGAGTATATTTGCTTTGGAAACTTTTCACCTTTTGTCCACCTCAACACTAAAGGCCCTGCTGGTTTCCTATGCCAATTTCCACATAAAGATGAAAAGGCCCCTGGGGCAGTTCATTTTTTAGAAAACACCATTATATGCAGTTGCGATTCGTGAAATTAGGATGTGGGAGACCGGTTCGAGGCCCTGGTTGAGGTCCTGGGAGCCACACGGAGGTGAGAGGTAACTCGGAGCTGCCTCCAGCATGCCCACTTACCAGCTTATTTTTGACCAACTTTTCTATTGCACTGACAAGGTCTGCAGCAGTAGGCACGTCAGGGGGAGCCTGCCGGGCTGCTAGCAAAGACGACTGCAAGACACGGACAGCAAAGGAAAAGCAGGTTAGCGAGAGGCGAGGAACGCAGTTAGGAAGCAAACCACACACGCTCCAAAGCTCCAGTTAGAAAAGCACAGCTTAGTGTTCAGAGGACAGAGACAACAGAGGGAGATGGCGGTGGTTAGTGGGGTAGAGGGAGGCCTGCAGATCCCTTGTGAGGGACTCTGGTCAGTTACCAAGTATAGATGGGCCTGGTTTTCCTTAGAGGCTGAGGGAGGGGTCATTGGATCCCCCAGGAAACCCACAGGCAAGAGCTATGCGGACTGATAGCAGAGCAGGGGAAACTGTTCTGAGGGAGATCAAGACTTCAGCCTCTTGTAGTAGCCCGCTGCTGTCCCATGGTCTGGTAGGTACAAGCAATTCCAGGCTCAAATGTGGGTGAAGGAGATAAAGTCCTGCCTCGCTACAGCCCTAGCTCTGGAGCGGCACTGTGTGTCAAGCAAGCCTGATACCTCTCTCCATATCTTCTCCCTCCCTTTCGTTCTCATTTCCCACCTCCCACCACACACACACACACACACACACACACACGCACACGCACACGCACACACACACACACACAGCACTCGTAAGGGTCCCCAAAGAGTTGTATGTCACAGGCGGGGACTCCCAGAGACGCTGCTCACAGCAAAGGGAGACTCAACTATAGGCCTCTCTGTGTCCTTCCCCTGGACCAGTGGCAAGGCTTTGTGCAGTGGTCGTTTGCATAATTGCTGGGTATTTCTCCCACACACTAAAGGAACCTTTGGCTATTAGTCTGCTTGCATTTTCCTTCTTCCACCCTCCTGAGGTAAAGCTAGGGGAGAGATGGCTAGCTCTGTATTAAGGTGTGTGCTTCTAGTCCGGTGCATCAGGGGATGGGGGAGAGGGCAGAGGGCCCAGGGCAGAGGGCAGAGGGCAGAGAGCAGATAGCAGACAGCAGTGGTGTTCCCAGGCTGAGACATGAGGAGAATTACTTAGGAACATAGAAAGAGCAATGTCCTGGGCTAGGCCAGCTTCAGTTTCTCCCTTTAGGTTAGGGAAGAGTTTCCAAAAGAACTTTAACTCTTTACTTTTAAGATTGAAGGAGATCAAATAAATGTAATTAAGAAAGATAAAGCAATACTGTTTTTGTTTTCCTCTTTGGAGAGAATGCAAAAAAAAAAAGTCTTGGTTTGAAAAATTTAGTTACCATCTCTGATTGGGTAATCTTACTTCTGGAAACTCATTCCAGAGTCAGATGTCCGAAAAACAGAAGCTGGAGCTACACAGTGGTCTTCAGGGGTATTACTCAGAGGTACAAAGACCGGAAACACCTAGGGCTGTCTCACAAAGGTCCGCTCAGGACAATTATGGAGCATACAGGTCAGTAAAATATCCTCCAGTTACTGAAATTAAGGTTGAACAGGCAACACTAATAAGATTCTAAAAGCAGGAATAGATGAAGCATTGATCACCATACACAGTGGAAGTGGGAAACATCCACAGATGTGAACAAAGCACACATGACACAGGGAATAAAGGAGCCTTTGTTAACTTTAAATGATTAAACTTTCAGTTAAAGTTCCTTCAGGGCTGGTGGGGCACACCTGGAATTTTAACATTCAGTAGGCAGAGGCAAAAGGGTTGCAGCAAGTTCAGGGCCAGCTTGTGCCACGCACACTCCAGTGAAGTCTGCAAGCTTGGTCTATGAAATGAGTTCCAGGCCAGCCAGGGCTAGTAGACTCTGTCTCCTCAAATCAAAATTGTTTCAATAAACTCAACTCTACTTGCTAGGAGTGCTAGGTAGGACTTATTCCAATTCCAAATAGTTCAACAAAAACCAAATGGACAGAAATCAAGCCAGCCAGCGTGGGGAGAGCTGATTGTCTAACATGGAACTATTGCCATGCATGAGGTACAACAGAGAAAAGGACCACGTAGATGCCTGGAGTAAGCCTGCATTCTCAGTTAAAAATTATTCAGGAACAGCCTAACACCATTCACCCCAACAAACTGTGAGGGGACCAGGAGAGGGTTCATGGCCTGTTTTATGCAGACAATGGAACCTGGAAACTCTACCATCCCCTCCCTCCACCCCCATCTGTCTGTCTCTGTCTCTGTCTCTCTGTCTCTCTGTCTCTCTGTCTCTCTGTCTCTCTGTCTCTCTCTCTCTCTCTCTCTCTCTCTCTCTCTCTCTCTCTCACACACACACACACACACACACACACACACACACACACACACAGTTCATAGGCCATTTTACAAGGGTGAGTGGGGAAGTCAGGAGGCTAGATCTCATGAAGGTGAAGGGCAGGCATCTCTGCCTCTGGGAATCCCTTTGGGTACAATGTCATACATCCTTCTGTTGCTTTCTTTCTCAATGGCCCAGAGTCAACTTGGCCTAGAAACTAGGGTCCAAACATCTCTGTAGAAATGGACCCAACTGTATGCTTCTTAGGGGGAGCAAAATGGGAGGCCACCACATCTTAATCCCTGGCTCTACACCTTGGATATTTACTATGGGTTAACAACCAAATGCAAAGCAGACAGAATTAAAATCAGAAATGCTGGAACATCCATAAACAGAGCCTATAAAGTCTGATGCCTATACATGCTTAGCCTGCTAACTCAAAGGAGGCTTCCCCAGTACAGGGCACAGGGAAGAACATAGTGAGAATCAAAGACAACCAGGCGAGCCACCACTGCCACCACAAAACCACACTTGGGAAGACAATGGCAAGTGCAATCAAAAGCTGCAACTTCCGACTCAATGACCAGAGTCAAGCCACTGTATAAGAAAGCAAGGAGAATCCAAGGAGCCCAGGCACAGCTGTGAGGAGAGCAAGGACACACAGCACCACCACAGCTCCAGTCGGGAATGGTGGCACGTGCCTTTAATGCCAGAGTTAGGGAGACAGAGGCAAGTGGATCTCTGCAAACCTGGGGTCAAGCCTGGTCTATATAATGAGTTTCTGGCTGGGCAAGGCTACATAGTATCGAAAGAAACAAAGCAGCCCCAAGCTGTCCGTCAGTACCTGGAAGTCAAGACCTCCAGAGTCAAGCCACGGCTCCCTCGGGAACAAGTAGAACAGGCTGACCACTGGGGCATTAGTGGCAGAGGGGACAAGGACCTTTCCAACCAGTGAGCAGAACATGTCACAAAACAAAAGGCGGTGGCAATTTGACATGCTTTGCTTTCCCATGATTGACAGCAACCCCTTCACCACGAGCATCTCTACCCTATGTGCTGAGATGGCCGAGTTTTATCAGCACTGGCTCAAGGAGAAGAGGCTGTTGTTAGACTTTTAGAGCCGAGTGCAGAAGATGACTAAAACACAAGTTGGGCATCAGGCATTATGCAATGATTGCCACCTGGCCCCTCACAGATTCCTTTTAGGACTGCTGCCTGCAAATACTGAAGTCCCCACGGGACCCTTTGAGCTTTCCCAGGCGAGTTCCTGCTTGAACTGGTCTTTGCGTGTCCCTACACTGCCCAGAACAAGGCCAAGCCTCCATGATCGTGGGGGAGGACACCTGCTCACTGACACCCGTGTCCTCGAGGGCTCAGGAAGGGAAAGCACCAATGGGGAGGGCAGCGCTGATTCCTGCTTTACAAACTCAGGAAGAGAAACCTCAGCAGAGTTCCTACCATCTCATCCTGTGTGGGGTCGTTGTCAAAGATCTTCATGGGCGGAGGGAGGGGTGTGTGTGACTCTTCATCTGGCTCGTCTTCGCCCCAACCCTTCTTGCTCTTCTAGAACAAAATAACACCATTAGGTACTGCCACACCAATAAAAGATACCAATAAGTCAAGACTTGACATTTAGGAAAAGCTCTTAAAGGAGAAATACTCAGGAAGGGAGAAGGCTGGAAGTTTTTTTTTTTTAAAGCTAATTTTCTCCTCCCTTTGCAACCCCCACTCCTTCCTCCGCCTCCCCCCAGGGTCTAGGCTGGCCTTGAACTCATGATTCCTATGTCTGCCTCTTGGGTGCTGGAATTACAGGTGTGTCACCTCACCACACCTAACTTCAAATTTTTCTGAAGGGCTATTAAGCTACCATCCAAATCTCACCAGGGTTGTATGCCATCTCTACCTTGAGAAATGACAGATGGAACAAAATTACAAGGCAGAGTCTGGCTCTGCATCTGAAAGACTTTCCTAGCTTCACCAGTGATTGGAGTCGGCAAGTTCTGCAGATAACACGGGCATTTCATTCCCCAAGCCAAAGTGCACGCCCTATATTTTTATTATAGAATCTCAGCTCTACAAGAACCCAGTGTTCTGTGACTAACATGAGGTCAGAGGTCTCACTGCATCGTCACCAGCTGCCTCCAAAGTCCCTCAGTGAGCGTAGGTCTTGTCCACTGTGGCCTTTATGTACTCTTCATAGCTTCCCTCTGTAACTCCTCTGTTTGTTTGTTTGTTTACTTATTTATTTATTTGAGATAAGGTCCCAGTGTGCAGCCCCAGCTTGCCTAGAACTCAGTATATAGAACAAGCTGACCTCAACTTCAGAGACTGGCTGCCTCTGCCTCCCGAGTTCTGGGACTAAAGGAGGCCACTACCACTGCCATTCACAGCACGCTTTAAGGTGACACTGCTCAAAACCCTTGGTTGCACTCAGCCTCTAGTTTCCAGAGTGACAGTCTCCGGCCTTGCATTCTTACTCTGTGTCTGGCCAGTTTTAATGTCATCCTCAGTAGAGGCAGGGGATTGACTGGCCAGAGATTCTGATCTCTGAATCTGGCAAATCTACTTGATGGTCATAGCACTTATCGGTCTGTGAATGGGTCATAAATCAAGGTAGTCAAGACTCAGGAATGGGAAGTTCAAGATGACATAGTACTAGAGAGGGTAGAGCTGTTTATTACATGGCTGGGAGGGAAACAAGTTGGGGTCTCTTGTGGCCCTGGTGAGTACCTCGTCAGCGCTGTCTCCCTGAGGTGTCGTCTCATCCCCAGGCTTGGGCGATCCCAGATCGAAGCTCTTCCGCCCATCCCGGACTTTCTTCTGCTTTTTGATGTTCCCGTCGGCTTTTCCGCTGTTGAGGCGGCGCACGGGGCTGGTCAGCCACTTTTTGAGGGTGTTGGTGGAGCGCTTGGGACCAGGGGAACTGTGGATGGAGTTCAGGGAGGGCTGAGACTGCAGGTGGGCCACGGACTCGGATTTGCCTCCATTCTCACTGGAGGAATGAGAGTATGAATCTGAGGAGGAAGGACAGACAGAGACATCACGTCAGAACCTGTTAAAGCAGGCTTTTGAACTGCTGAGTAAGACAGTTTCACCCTCAGGGAGCAAAAGAGACGTCAAGGCCAGCTGTGGACCCAGGCAAGAGAAAGCAGTAACAGTTGACACTGATTCGAATGTTCACATGTGAGATACCATTCCAGGTTTTATAGAAACTCACAGGAGACAAAGGCTCCTGCTTCCATGGAGGTTATATTCTGATGGAAAATATAATAATATACCATAACAACGAAATAGGTAAGGTAAGGTATCATAGATAATGAGAACAACTATATTAAAAAATAAGGTTGGACTGGGCAGTGGTGGCACATGCCTTTAATCCCAGCACTCAGGAGGCAGAGGCAGGCGGATCTCTAAGAATTGGAGGCCAGCCTGGTCTACAGAGCGAGTGTTGGGATAGCCAGGGCTATAGAGAGAAACCCTGTCTTGAAAAGAAACTAATGATGATGGTGATGGTGACAGTGGTGGTGACAGTGTCAGCGATGATGAGAAATGCAGTGGGCAGTAGAGGGTACAAATTAACAGTAATTGAGTAATTGAGGTTAGATCATGACTCAATCGATGTCTGAGCATGTTCCTAACAGCGGCGAGAGACAAGCCATGCAGCCATTTAACAAAGGCCAAGGCAGGCAAGTAGAAGATGAAAAAGTATAGCTGTCCCAAGGTAGTGTGTGGGGTATGCTGGGTGGCATCAGAGCAGTGAGCAAGGGGAACAGAGTGGGGGTCAGTGAAAGCAAAAGGGACTGGACCACCCGGACTGGGTAGCCAATAGTATGATACCTTTGTTTTTACCTACATGGAAAATTCCCAGAAGATGGATATCATCTATCATAATACTAAAATGCCATTCTTACTTGCAATTGAGGTCAGTGGCAACAGACTGCCTAGGAGACCACCATATTCCTTTCAACTGAGTGATTCTGGTGGCCACCAGAAGGGATCAGACTCTGGATATGTTTTGACAGCAGGACAAAGGATAAAGTTCCCGAGGCAGGCAGAGTATGGAAGTGTGACTCTGAGGGTAGATGGAAGGGAGGCCAGTTGCAGGCATCTTCGAGATGCTCATAGATAGATACTAGCAGACAGGCTGAGGAGCCACTAGACTTCAAGCCTGGAGCTGGAGCTGGGGGTGGGGGCGTGGGGGGGGAGTGCTGGTAAGCTGCCGGTGACTGAGGGCTACAGGGAAGAGAGGGCGCTGGATGCCGTGAATGAAAACACCAAGAGGCATGGATGTGGGGAACAGAGAAGTCTGGAGACTCAGCAAGAGGCAGGAGGATGAGAAAGCGAAGAAAATGTCAGAAAGGCAGGGAGAGATGAGAGCAGGAGCTGGCCAGGAGGCTGCACGGAGGAAAGACATGATCAGCTGTGTCGGATGCTCCTTGACAGGTCAAGAGTTCTCACCAAAGAAACCTTAAACTTAGTTACACAGCCGTCGGTCGCCGGTGACTTTGCAGAAAAGCAGCTGTGGTGTGCTGGAGGGGGCATGCTCGTTACACAGGGCGGAGAGAGGAAGGGAGGACTTCGGTTTTGTTTTAAAGGGACAATGATTGGAGATCAAGAGAGTTTGCTTTGTTCTTTCAAATAGGAGAAATCAGCATATTGTCTGTAAGTTGCATTTGTGGACTATCTCAATGCTTTAATGAGCTTACAATAGCCTAAGTATTTTACAGGACCATCTTGTTTCATTCTCTGACAACACAACTGGGCTCAAGGGGTGGAGGGTTGTCTTATTATCTTCATTTTACAGAAGAGGAAACTGCCCATTTAGAGACATCAATCAGTTTGCCCAAGGACACACAGCTCCCAGGGACAGGGTGAGATCTGTTGGTCATTCAGCCAGACTTGAGCAATTAACCATCTACTGGCCCTTCACACCTGTTCATGCCCAGTGCCCTTCACACCTGTTCATACTCAGTGCCCTTCATACCTGGTCATGCCCAGTGCTTGAGTTCCCACTGACTACAGGCAAAGCAAACCCAAGGAACCACACTATTGAAGTGGGAGAGCTAGAGAGGGCACAGCACAGGAGAAACATGGCCGACAATCCTTATTTGACACTTGAAGACTTGCTACTCTTTGAGGAGACCGGCAGTACATCTACAGAGTTGAGCCTCTAGAAAACCTGACTAAGCCAAACACAAGATTTTAAAGTCCGTTTCAGGTGTTCTAGCCCCAGCTGCTCAGTGATGATGTTTTTTGGTTCCACCCATGCTGAGAGAACTAGGGTCCTCAGACTTCTGAAAGTTGCACAGCAACACCAGCATCCTGGCACCCAAGTCAAGTGCCAAGCAAGAGTCACTAACCAGTAACAACATCACAGAGAGTGTAGTGGAGAGTGAATTCTAAAAATATAAGATCCAGGCTCCATTTTCATTGATCTCTTGTCTAGCTACGCACGCTTCCACATGCACGACAGCAGAGAGAAGCCGGGAGGGAGAGAAAAGAACAGAACAGAACAGCAAGCAGAGCAAAGGAGATAAAGATTTTCTCACAAAGCCATGTGTGATTAATTGCCAGCAGGCTGGTAAGAACAGACTCTCCTGATAAGTGAGCCCAGTTCAGAGAAGGGTCATAACTGTGTAGGAGAGACTAGCCTGGAAAAGTTTAAGGACAGAGATGTTTGGGGGAGGTCTGCTCCCAAAGAGAAGGATAACAAGACCAATCGCAGAGTCAGGGGACTGGAAGGGAAGTTATCCAGTTCAAAGTGGGTCCTTTCCAGGGAGTAAGATCAGTGGGGTAGAAACCTGGAGGAAGGGAACATTTGGGAAAATATTGGACAATAGGCTGGACTGTGAACTTTGAGATTCTGGTGGGAAATGACACAACAGAAAAGGGGTAGGTTTTTTGTTTGCTTGTTTTGTTTTATTTTTTGTTGTTTTTCAAATTAATCTGGCAGCTCTATATAACTATCTTGGGGAAAAGGGATTGGACTTAAGATCCAGATAGCTGTGCCCGGGCTAGAGAGAATGATACTGTTAGTGTTCAGAAGACAAATTAAAGGTGAGGGTGTCATGAATGCTCATTACTACCACAGTCCTGAGGTAGCTGATCTCCACCCCAGCCCTGGTTTGCAAACTGATATTTAAACCAAGTAAACGGCTGGGTACCTAGAAGGTGTTCTGGTGGCTTTTCGTACCTACTCGGAGACTGAATCACAGTTTCCTGTGTGATTCTGCCCTGGACTTGGACAAGAGATCTCCCCTAGCCTTGGAAACCCTCAGAGCAGAAAAGATAATCCTGAAATAAAATTAACAAATGTATTTGCCAAGAGAGAGCTGTCTCCAGGATCTCCCTGGGGCTGATAACCCTAAGCTCCTTGTTGGGGCTCGCTGGGCCTTGGCCCTGCTGGGGCACTTCCCCGGGGGCTGTTAGGGCCTTGTGCATACTTTGGAAAGCAACAGCAGAGTATCTGTGTTTGGAAGCACAAACACAGAGCTCCTAAAATTCCCTGGTAAGAGGAGAACCTACAAGGCTGCTCTGCTCAGGGAACATCTGGGGATTCACTGGCATGTCTTTAAGGACAAAGGTGTAATCTTATCTCAGAAAATTCCTCTCTGGCTGTGGTCTTCTGTGTTGACATTATTTCTCAAGGGTTTGGTATGGGTGATAAGCATCTGCAGTAGCTGATAGAAACAGGGCCTCCCTGAAGATAAGCAGCAGGCTCTCCAAATTCAC
Source organism: Mus musculus (assembly GCF_000001635.26). Lineage (NCBI taxonomy): Eukaryota > Metazoa > Chordata > Mammalia > Rodentia > Muridae > Mus > Mus musculus. The sequence continues at coordinate 34,058,834 of NC_000082.6, forward strand.
TAGGCCCCAGGGATGCAACTGACTCCAAGTTTTCGAAACCCAGGTTTATAGCAGATGCTGTGTCAGCAAAGCAGCAGTCTTAGCCGCATTAACTGTGCCTCGGTTACCAAGCAAAGCAAGTTGATGTTCCAGGGTAAACCATGGCCTGGCTTGGACATTCCCAGATGCATGTTAGGAATGGCCATTCCTCTTTCCTGGCTACTACTGATATCTGCTTCTTATGCTTTCTGTATAAAGTGATGGCAAAAATACACGAGTGGAAAATGAGATCTCCAGAATATTCTCAATGCTGTTTCAAGTTTGCTTTAGGCAAACAGCTGGAGTCATTGAACGGTGGCTAAGCACCACCAAGTCAGAAGCAGTATAAGATTCATCATGTAGCCGGTGTCCTAGCATAAGACAGGAAAAGAGGTAGGGGGACACAGGGTCTTACCACGTAGCCTTGCCTGGCTCAGAACTTGTTCTGTAGGCCAGGCTGGCCTCAAACTCATCAAGATTTACCAGCCTCTGCCTCTTGAGCCCTGGCATTAAAGGCCTGCCTGTACTACCTGCCTGGCCTAAATCACTTAAAATGCCTAGCTGTAAAAAAAAATGTGGAATTACTTGGACAAGAAACAGCTGCCTCTTCGGGATTACTATGCCCACACCATCTCTGTAAAATGGCTACATTAGTGAAATGTGTTCCCGGTAATAGGACAGTTCCGTGACTAGTTCACGTCAACTACAATAACCCTGTCTCTCACCCCAGTCGTCGTAGTTGAGGCAGGTTACACGAATTACGGTTCCCGTGTTAGGAAATAGAGAAATGAGAGGGTTTCAGCAAACCAAGGTCAGTGGCAGAGTCAAACCCCAAATCCAGGCCAGGCTTTATAGCACACACCTTAGCCTTATTTCTCTCTATCGGTTCAGCCCGTGGATTACCGATCCTCTGTGATTATGGTATAAGGGACTATCCGGTTGCTAGTCTCTTCAACATCTTAATATAAACTTACCCATCTGTTGTATAAATGATAAAGTTTCCGTGTTGAAAACCATCTTCAAATTTACCCAATAATTGTGCAGGTTAAGCAACAGAGCCACAGTCACAAACTAGTAATGAAACTAGGACCAGACCTAGCATCCCCTCGACCACTGAGGCCGTTGGATCAACACATGCTCTTGACTCTGAGGTTAGGAATTGCCCTGAGGACCGGTTTCAAGTGTGTGGGAGCTGTGGATACCGTAAGTAGATGAGAGTCCCTTATCTGCAATTTGTTTACAGGATTAAAAATAACAGTGAATTTCCTTAGGCAAATTTTTACTATGAAATTGCCTTGTATCTTTGGTTTTTCTAAGACAGGGTTTCTCTTTGTAGCCCTGGCTGTCCTAGAAGTCACTGTATAGACCAGGCTGGCCTCGAACTCACAGAGATACACCTGCCTCTGCCTCCCTAGTGCTGGGATTAAAGGTGTGCGCCACCACCACCACACCACCACCACCACCCTGGAAAAATATTTTTAAATAAAGAAAAATACAGGGGAAAAAACAGCTATTTAATTATCAAAATGTACATATTTTGTCATATTTGCTTCATCTGTCTTTTAAGAATGAAAGGTTTCAGATATAGCTGAAGGCGGCCACTTATCTTTACAATCTCACACTCTTCTTCCATCCCAGAATTAAAGGGAGTTCTAAGGTTGGTATACCCCTTCACATCCATGCCATTTACTTTACATGCAAGTGTGGCCCTATTTTTATTTTATATAATCATGATATAGGTATCATTTTGCAACTTGCAAATTCTCCGTGGCTCAGCCCATGAAAGTCTTAACACAAGGGCCATTACCTAGCCATGACAAGAACGTCCTCTGTGTCTCCCTCCGAATAGGAGCTTCTGATGAACTCAGGATAGGGCAGGTGAGCAACCTGAGGTCAAGGTCTCAGATGGTTGACCAGTTAAGATTATGCTACCCGTGTTGTCATCGTCCCCCTGGGGCCAGGTCTCAGTCACTCTAGGTGTTTTAGTCACTGTGCAGCCTGGGGTCCAACAGCTCAGAAGTGAGTGCTGTCTGCTGCCCTGAAGATGAAATCTGGGAAAAGCCAGGACAGCCTCCTCACTGCAGGCATCCTAACAACTCCCTGTCTACAAACACCATCTTTTCCTTTATTAGCAAGCAAAACAGAAGATACTGAAAAGAACACGGGCAGAGTACGGGAGAGGTGTGTCACATCCCATACAGCTCATCTTGAAACTCAGCCTCCCTCCCGTTGATGACGCTTCTATTCACACTTTTGACTTTTCTGTTGTATCCAAAGAAAAGTTCTACCTTCATTGGCCTGCTGTGAAGGTTGCAGGTTTCTGAGAGGGGCTATCCTGAGCTAGGCATCGCAGCTAGGCTTCTGAGGAGGGCTATCCTGAGCTAGGCATCATCGCATGCTCAAGTGTCTCAGGGCTGTATCCACAGCATAAAACACTGATGTAGCCTTGTTTCTGCTCCCTTCGGTGGCAGGTGAAGGACTATACCTCCTCGACAGAAAGAGGAGAAAGTCCTTCTATCTGTGGGTTTATTGTCCCCAAGGACCCAAACAGAGTATTGGAAGAGCTAGCCTGCAAACCAGGGAACACGAGAGCAGAGGAAAATCAAGTCTGCTTCTCTCTATTTCCAAGACTCGTCTCACACCAGACACATATATGGTTGTTTCTTACACACCAAGCCAGCAATCAGGTAGGTGTCAACTCTGGCACTGTCATCCTGAAGAAGGCATTAGATTCTACAGGTTGACGGCTCAATCCCCAGTTCTGCCACCTCAGATGCCAGTCACAAGCCCCCAGTTGTTTTACCTATGCTTGACTGGCTGGACACAAACCTCCCTTTAATAAATAGATAAATAAATAAATAAATAAATAAATAATAAAAAAGAAATTGGTTTTCCAAGACAGGGTTTCTCTGTGTAGCTCTGGTTGTCCTGTAACTCACTCTGAAGACCAGGTTGGCCTCAAACTCAGAGATCCAGTTGCCTCTGCCTGCCAAGTGCTGGGGTTAATGGCATGGACTATCACTGCCTGGCCCACAGCCTCCCTTCTAGTGCCCAGTCTCCTTTTCCAGCTTGACTAATGTACTTCAGAGTCTCTCAAAACTCAGGGAAACAATGCTTACTGGTTTACTATAAAAGATCTGCCAAATGGTACAGACAATGAGACTGTAGGGCACTAACGGTGGCACCTCTATGCCCTCTTTAGCTGTACTGTCTCTCAGGCACCTGCTTGAATTGTGCTACCCTGAGGTTCTCAACTCCCATCTCTTCTGGAGATTTTAGGGAGGCTTTATAACATAGCCATGGTCAACGAAATTGCTGGCCAACCTAACCTCCAACCCCTCTCCTCTCCCAAAGGTTGTTGGGAGAAGCTTAAAATCCCAACTCTGTAAGCCTGCCATGGTATCTGGGTGAACTCTACCCACCGGGAGTGGCTGGAAGCCCTCAGCCGATCGTTAGCACACCAAGAATCACTATTTTGGAGATGCCAATGATGATAGGAGTTGTATTCTGAGCAACAGAATAATGTCAGATATGTATCAGGGTCTGTGTATGTGCAAAGTGGCTGCCAAAGGATTTTTCTATGTTGCCTTGAGCGGCACCTGTCAAGATGGAAAGCTGATTCCCACTCCATTCTTCCACAGTCCAACAGTTGTCTTCTATCACACTAACACATTTCCATAAGAAGTATCAGGTCATTGTTAAAACACACAAGATCTAGTTGTTGGTGTTTTTTTTTTTGTTTTTTTGTTTTTTTTTTTTTTGAGATCGGGTCTTAGTGTGCAGTTTTGGCTGGCCTGGAATTCATTATGTAGAATAAGCTGGCTTCAAACTTATGGAGACTCACTCACCTGCCTCCGTCTCGTAAATGCTTGGAGTTAAAAGTGTGTGTCGCCACACATGGCTAGCTGCTTGATCTTAATCTTTACAGAGCTGATCTAGATCAGAGGTTCTCAAGCTGTGGGTCGTGACTCCTGTGGGGGCTGAATAACCCTTTCACAGGATCACCTAACACCATAACAAAAACACAGAGATTTACATTATGATTCATAACAGTAGCAAAATTACAGTTATGAAGTAGCAACAAAAATAAAATTTTGGTTGGGGAGTCACCACACGAAGAACAACTGTATTAAAAGGTCGCAGCATTAGGAAGGTTGAGAACCACTGGTTTAAATGGTCATTAGGTCTATAAGCATTTCTCTGGTATTTATCATGATAATGTATGGGAAACATTTAACTCCAATCACTAAAATAGAAAACCCCAAAGATTCCTAACATGGTGACATTGGCTCTAGTAATAGAGAAATAGTTGTAAATCTAGCCTATTGCTTTCTACGCCCTGAGCTACAAGGCCAGCATGTCAATACGTTTGGCTGCAAAAACCATGCACACAGGTATCCTGCTTTCTTTCTCTGCCTTTCTAGAAGGAACTTACATTTCTCTTTCCTTAGTATTTTTCACACTGGAATGTACATCTGGAGAAGGCTGTATGATGGACAGAATAATAAGAATTCTCTGGATGATAAATACATATGTGTGTTTATAAGCATGCACAGTTCAGTATGAATATGTCCCGTGTGGCCTAGGATAATGAGCCTGCCAGGTTTTTCAAGAGGAATGTTAGTTGCATATTCAGTGAGGTCCTGAGGCTGTATACCATCGGTGTCCGGTATGGCTGGCTTCCCAGCAAACCATCTGGTTGGCATCATGGCGCCTAGGCTGCTCTGTGCTGGAGAATGAAGGATGTTTCTATAGAGCCAGCAGTGGGAAGTAAACTGGAGGGGCAAAGAGGGAAACCCTGGCTTCATAATGGTGGCCTCTTGCTGCCATTTCACTTACTCCTGCTGCATTTTAGCCTGAACTTGGCACACTCAGTGTAGCACAGGATAGTCTTTCTCTCCCTTTGTAGTCATTCTCAAGTCTCAAACACACGTTGCAAGGCCCTGCTCCTGCTGGTTGCACCAAAGTTCTTGTGCCAGCTTCAAGACTCTCTTCTTGCTGGGCAGTGATGGTGTACACCTTTAATCCCAGCACTCAGGAGGCAGAGGCAGAGGCAGAGGCAGAGGCAGAGGCAGAGGCAGAGGCAGAGGCAGAGGCAGAGGCAGAGGCAGAGGCAGAGGCAGAGGCAGAGGCAGAGGCAGAGGCAGAGGCAGAGGCAGAGGCAGAGGCAGAGGCAGAGGCAGAGGCAGAGGCAGAGGCAGAGGCAGAGGCAGAGGCAGAGGCAGAGGCAGAGGCAGATAAATCTCTGAGTTCGAGGCCAGCCTGGTCTACAGAGTGGGTTCCAGGATAGGCAGGGCTACACAAAATACTGTCTCAAAAACAAAAACAAAAACAAAAAAACATAAACAAAATCAAGCAAGCAAGCAAGCAAGCAAGCAAACAAACAAACACCCTTCTCTAATGAGTCCTCTACCAGACTACGGCTCTTTACAGAGACTCAGTATCTTTATAAATGTTGTATATCTGAATTTCTCTGCACTTAACACTGGTGTTTGATTTTTCTCACTGAAGTATAAATTCTTGGGCCTCTGTGAACCTTGCAACTTTGGTAGTAGCTGTCTTAGCTCACTTCCACTCAGTGGTCCCTTCTTTGCTTTCTTCCTTTGCTGATGCTCTGGCCTGTAGAACACAGATCCAAGCCACAGAACTGAGTCATATGCAGTGGCCACACAGGACAGGAATCTTTCTAGCTCCTGGCCCTTGGTAATGTCAGCTCTTCATAGGACAGTCTTTGCCAACAGTCTTCACAGAAAGGAAGAGTCAAAGCCTTTGGTTCTATCTTCATGGGAGTCTCCTGAATTCAGTCCTAACTCAGTCCCAATTCCCCTCAGCAGCTGCCATGTCTGTCCATCACTTTAACCCTCGCCCACGCTTCAGCTCCAAGATGCCATGGGTAACAGAAGATGTAGTTCCTAATTGCTTGTCTTCAGGGTCTCCTTGACCTCAGTTCTGAGTCAGAAGTGGTGAGAGGAAAGTCCACAAAGGGTACTGAATCTTTATTTTAGGTAGCAATTATTTACTGTAGCTGTCTTTAGACACACCAGAAGAGGGCATCGGATACCATTGCAGATGGTCATGAGCCACCATGTGGTTGCTGGGAATTGAACTCAGGACCTCTGGAAGAGCAGTCGGTGTTCTTATCCTCTGAGCCATCTCTCCAGCCCCCATTATTCAGTCTTTAAAAAGGAGATTTTTTTCCCTACTTGTTACACGTGGATGAACATGAAGGACATTAAATTAAATGAAACAAGCCAGACACAGAAAATGATTATATGATATTACTTAAATGTCAAATCTTTAAGAAGCTGTGTGTTGGGGGAAAGGTCAAATATACTAGAGAAAGAGGATAAGCAGGGGCCGCCTGGTGCAGGGAGTGGAACGGAGGTAAGGAAAGAGATGTAGGTCAGGGGATATGAACTGACAGAGACGTGGTCTAGCAAGTCTAGAGGTCTAATGCATTATGTGAGGATTAGCATTAATAAAATTGCTGCTGAACTGAAGTTGTCCTTGCCATGAAAGAAGGGGTAACTCTGAGATGGTGATGTTTCACCATAGTAACCATTTATACAATAACACAATTTATGTGTCCCACACACTGTGTCCTGTATCTTAAAAATATATTAAAAAATTTATTTAAAAACAAAATAATGGCTTGTACTTGCAGGTTATTGATAGGACAATAAGAATTAGTGGATAAACAGGAGATAAAATGGCCTGAAACCTGTACTCATCTCTAAAGAGCATAAGAAGGGTCATCCTATTATGACACAGGGTACCAGGCATGCTCCAAGGCTGGGGTGGGCCCTATCAGGGTTCCTCTCTCTCTGTACCGCCCTTCCAAGCTACACATCTAACAGGTGAGCTTATCTCCCTGGCAAAACAGGGCTGCTCCTGAGTCTGGGGTGCATCCAAAGTCTTGCATTGCTGGTCCTACTGACTCACACGGCAACACCGTCCCTTCTTTACGGATAGTGTGCACATATCACGTTCAACACTGTTAGATCACACACTACAAATGACTGCACTCCACAAGGCTAACTCAGTCTCTTCCTATCACAGGCTCTTCACAAAGATTTTTGCACTACCATATTCCTTCCACTCTCTCTGTCACTGCCTTCCTTCAGATCCTTCAGTCCACTTGGGTCAACTCCATGTTGGCCTCTGGATTGTCCTCTCTGTGTCTACTGCAACTTTGTTACTATGGCAACCACACCACCTTGTTCAGCCACTCTTCCAAACCTGATCACTGAGACCCACTTGGTCAGGCCCACGCACTGGGTGGGAATAGCAAGATTCTCCATCTATGGTCTTTAGGTAAGTTGTATCCGTACCACCTAGGGACGCAGCAGAGATGAAAGGTGTCAGGTCCTGCTCCCGAGCTGGCTGGTCAAAATCTATGGGGGCTTGCCATGGGATTTGAGGTGTCTCAAGTTTGAAAATCACCATTCCACATGAAGCCTCTGCTCTGGTCTAATTGCCCAGGCTGATATGCCAACCGTGCCATGTTTCTCCCAGCTCACCTTACCCTTTAGGTATCTTCTGAAGCTGATCCAGAATTCTTGAACAATTAAACTCAGCCGTTGTCCTTTTCCTCTGATAGCATGCTTGTGCCATTCCTTGGGCACTGATAAATGCTACTTTACATATTTCCCCTTGCTGAGGGATGCCCTTCAGGACAGAGGTAGTATCCATCTCTGTACCCCGGGCACAAATTCTTTAGTCATTACATGACCAGTGGTGAATAGGGAATGACAAAAGCAGATAAATCATTGGAGTGTGGATATTTTTAGGCCCAAAGAGCTTTAAGAAAAAGTCTTTGTCAGTGAGGCCTCTGACGCTTGGACTTAGCAATGTAGCTATCAACATAGACTTCTGTTTCCTGTGTTCCTTACGATGTCCAAGGTACATCTTAAGGACCTTTTAAGGACAACCTAAGTCACTCACTTCTTTACTGTGGGACTTCTCAGAACCTTGAATACCCTGGTGTAAGTGCTGACTGCAGAGGCAATGTAGTATTTAGCAAATTACTATTAATATGTCCTTGGATTCTCAGTGTGGCTAGCATGGCATCTTGGCTATGATGACATTCAAGTTTAGGATACAGATGTGACTCAGACTCCTGAGGATAGCTGTCCTGACATCAGAGTTCCTGGTCAAATTCAAAACCTGTTGCAAAAGCCCAAGTAAGAGCTAAGTTACAAGCCAGTTATTTTAAGCTGATGTGTTACCACATGAGAGCCTACCCAGAAGCCAGTGGGAAGCTGGCCTGGATTCAGGTGATAATGTAACCTTTGTAGTAACCTTGCTCAAAGTAACTTCCAAAGGCTTCTCTGCAGGGACAGGGGGAGGAGTTAGGAAGGGTGACTGGAAAGCTTAAGACTGTCATTAAGTGCTGCTTAACTGAAATGCCAAAGTGGAAACTCTCCTTGGAAACAGAGGGACAAGAAAGAGGAAACTGCCCTCTTGGAGGAGCATGTAGCTGTTGAAGGTTAACAACTGCCTGTCTTTAGTGGTGTGTGTGTGTGTGTGTGTGTGTGTGTGTGTGCATGCATGAATGTGTGTCCAAGTAGCGAAAGGAAATGTAAAGGTTCAGGCTCTCCTGGCTTTACCTAATAGGAGGTTCTGCATCTTTTACTTTTTGCCAAGGTGAGCATCCTCTAGGACTCCCTCCCTCCCTGGCCTTGGGGAAAAGCCCTTCCTCCTGCATCTCTCAGCACAGGGCTCCTTTCACACAAGCATCCCTGTGCCTGTCCCTGACGCCTCACAGCTAGGAGCTCAGAGCCAATGCTAACCGTGGCTATGGACGTCCACTGCCTGCCTTGCAAAGCAGGGTTCACACGTGTGATCCCACTAACAGCGGTTCTTCAAAGCCTTTTACTCTGACAGCATTTCAGACTTGGAGAAAAGTTTCAAGGCCAATACAAAGGGTCTACATATACCTAGCCCTGACTCCCTTTCTGACCTCAGTATGAATTACACATTTATTTCCTTTTATTTCCAAATATTTCGACTTTTTTTTCCCCCTGAAATCAAAGCTGCTTTCTTGCACAGTTAAAGCACAGTGAACGGAACGCTAGCATGCTCTCTGTTCAGATGTCACCAACTGTTCTAATGGCCTTTACAGACGGACGAGGCTTATCGTGATCTGTGTACCTTTTATGAGGTCAAAATAGCTACACTACTGAACTCCTCCCACTCTGGGTTTGGAGATGTTTCCTCAGGCTTGGATTCAGGGTGCACACTGTGGAGAGGCAGCCTCACACATACACTGACTGCAACGGAGGCACACAGTATGGAGTTGACTCTTCTAGAGATGTGAGCCTGGCTCCTCTGGCTCAAGGGCTTTCTGTCACCCGCACTGTTCTTTGGTAAGGACTTTCTGTCACCAACACTGTTCTTTGGTACACTCCTGAAGCCTGCCTTGCCTAACCTAGGGCATCTACATGACAAATCAGCTATAGGTAGATAATGTTTGAGCAAAATTACTATGTAACATACTCAACTCCATTCATAAGACAGTTCCTTGGTCACAAGAGAAGAATTCATCCCTTCATTGAAGACAAGAGTGGAAATATATAATACAAGCTGTAATTACACTAAAAGCTAGAACTAGATTTTTTAAAAAATTAATACTTTGTAATGAGCTTATAAAATAGTGGGCTTTCTTAGGATACTTTTATACACGTGTATTGCCCACATCTGCCCTTGCTCTCCTTTCCAACCCCACATCCATATTTTGTTAAAATTTTGCAAGTTTTGCTTCAAGATGTTACTCATATTCAAGTCTTCCACCTCCGGGGAAGTTTCTGAAAGCTAGCTTGTACAACCAAACCACAAGCCTCTTCTGCAGATCTCAGACTGTCTTTGAAAATTGGGTTAGCTGGGCCATGGTGGCTCACGCCTTCAGCCCTAGTGCTGGGAAGCAGAAGCAGACGGATCTCTCTGTGTCTGAGGCCAGCCTGGGCTACAGAGTGAGTCCTAGGACGGCCAAGGCTACACAGAGAAACCCTGTCTTGGAAAGAAAGAAAGAGAGAAAGAAAGAAAGAAAGAAAGAAAGAAAGAAAGAAAGAAAGAAAGAAAGGAAGGAAGGAAGGAAGGAAGGAAGGAAGGAAGGAAGGAAGGAAGGAAGGAAGAGAGAGAGAGAGAGAGAGAGAGAGAGAAAGAGAGAGAGAGAGAAAGAAAGAAAGAAAGAAAGAAAGAAAGAAAGAAAGAAAGAAAGAGAGGAAGAGAGGAAGAGAGAAAGAGAGGAAGGAAGGAAGGAAGGAAGGAAGGAAGGAAGGAAGGAAGGAAGGAAGGAAGGAAAAGAAAACAATGTTGGCACTTTTGTGGAGCGACATGAAGCGTGAAGTTCTGGCTAGATCAGTTAGCTACTCCTGTTACTAAGAGACCTGGAAGATCCCCATGACAGGGAGCAGTGCTTACTCTTGGGTCTAGAGCAGAATGGACTCAGTGAAAAAGCCACAGGCTGAACATCGGATGGAGCATTCAAAGATACCGCAGGTAGCGCTGGATCATCTCTGTTCTCCCAGGTTGGATTTAAACATTAAAGGCAGGAGAAATGGCAAGGACACAGGAGAGGACAGACGGGCAAGGGCCTCAGAGGCTCCGAGCTTGAGGGCAGACAACAACAAACCGTTACCTAGTTGTCCTAGCAAACAGTCAGCCTTGGCACAAGGAAAGCTGAGGATTGATTGGGAAGGCCATTTCCAGTTATCCTCAGGACTAGACAGTGCCCTATCAGGCACCAATTGTCCTTGGGGCAGGTAAGACAGGTTGACACCTTGTTCTGTTTAAGAACCAGTTTCCAAGATTTATGAGCATTTCCTAATCAGGAAAAACATCCAAGGTACCCAATGGGCTGCAAAGAATTAGGATATTTATTTACTTAGGGCAAAGGTCAGAACTCAGGCATCTTTACAGATCGATAGGAGAGGTATGCAGGAGAAACTAGACGCTGGGCAGCAAGGGCTGAGGTATAATGGAGGGTGGAGGACATTCTTATTCATGCATATTTCCAAAAAAAACCCAAAAACCTATCCCTAAGCTAGACCATCAGACACTAAGTGTCTTGGGCCACAGTGTACAGCTTTGTTGATTCTGCTCAGCAGTGACCTGGGTGGAGTATGGCCCTACCAGTGACCCTGCAGAGGCTGTACAGAGCTAGACCACTCCCGTAAGAGCACCCATTTCCTAGATGCTAAGGGTGCACACAGCCTAGACACTGCCGACCGTGATGGCTCTTCTATTAACTGGATGCTGGCTCTCATAATAAGTTACCTCATGTGTGAAGGTGTTGCACTGTTATCAGCTCATTTAACAACTGTTTTTGAGTGTCTTCTGTGTGCTATCCTGATGTGAGCTCTAGTTGGGCAGTAGACAAAACCCCTGGTGACGTTCAGGGGGGCAGATGGAGTTAGACAGTAAACTTAAGTGGCTTAAGAAAACCTTCCAATCCGGAACTGTATCTGGGGAATTTAAATGGGTAGGAAAGGATGGTTCCTTCAGCATGAGAAGCTGGTGACGGTCTTTCTGAGAAGTGATCTTTAACCAAAAGACAGGAAAGAGCCAACTTTGTGAAGAGAGGGGTAAGGCTTCCTGCTAAGGGAGAAGTTTAAGTCCCCTGAAGGGAAGTCCTTGTGACTGGCACAGTTACTCATGAAGGGACATGAAATGAAGCTGGATAGAGAGGCAGAGACTGGACCTAGACCTCTGTGAACCATGCCAGAGCACTAGAAATTCATCTTAAAGCTGGGCGTGGTGGCACATGCCTTTAATCCTAGCACTCAGAAAACCAAAAGAGAGAGAGAGAGAGAGAGAGAGAGAGAGAGAGAGAGAGATGATTTATTTTGATCGATAATCTTGTATTCTTATATGGTCAGTTAAATTTCTCTTGAATTGGAATCATTTTTCCACTATGAATCACCTTTTCTTCTGGCAAAGGTTAAAAAGGATATTGCTCGCAGTTCCCAAGAGGAGGAGTAGGTCGCATGTGGCCATGAGAAAAAGGTTGTACAGGTGGAGAAGGAAGCAGAGAGCTAAGTCTATTAGGGGCAAGGCAGGAAAAGCAGGTTTCGAATTGACTAGTTTGAATCACTTCATCGGCACCAGAGCGTAAGAGGCTGCCTTTATCTACCTGGTACCTGGCCCTGGCGTGACTCGGGGAGGTGGACAGTAGTCTAGGGAGGAAATATCTTACTAAATATGGATGAATAAGAATGACCAGGACATGTAAGTCAGGTATCTGGACAAAACACTCCATAGTGAACTCACACATATATGGCCTTCTCATCCCTCCTAGGCAGCTCGTGTGTCTGACATCTGTGTCTGCCACCTGGTCTCTTTCTTCCTGCCACGGTTGGTAGTTGGTATTACCAATGAGCTATGCTTCCACCTCTGATCTTGCTTACTGCCCTGTTTAGAGAGCTCTTTGCCAGACCCACACAGCTCAGTCAGCCTTCCTTTGGGTAGTTACTAAAACACAGTCTTCTTAGGACACTCCTTTGCCACTCCACCCTCCGGGCCACAGTTCCCCATCACTCACCCTGAGTGCTGTCTAGCCAGCTGTACTAACTGTATCTCATTATTTCTCAAATATTTGTTCTTCCCTTTGATATCCAGTGCCTTGTTGATACTGCAGAGGGCTGTTCTCAGAGCTAGCTCATTCCTCAAGACAGTCAGTGACTCTTAACAGAAAAGTCACCTACCTATCCAGGTCCAGGTCTAGATCCAGATCTCCTTTATCAGCCTTACTTCCCTAGGCTACCCTCCACCTCCCTGAGTCACCCTAGGGCCAGGTACCAGATAGATAGGGACAGCCTCTTACACTCTAGTGCCCGCTGAAATGATTCAAGCTAGTCAATTTGAAACCGGCTTTTCCTGCCTTGTGCCCAGTAGAGCTCTCTCCTTCCTTCTCTACCTGTACAAACTTTTTCCCAGGGTCACATACAACCTACTTTTCCTCTTGGGAACTGTGAGCAAACTATTATTTTGATATTGATCCCCCTAAACCACTGATACTCGTGATCCTCAAATTTCCCTATTAATAAATATGATATCTATTCAGACACCTACTGTAAAATCCACTTATTCATTACTTGCTTGTCCTTTTTTAAAAAAATTATTTAATGTATATGAGTATACCATTGCTCTATTCAGACAAACCAGATCCCATTACAGATGGTTGTGAGCCACCATGTGGTTGCTGGGAATTGAACTCAGGATCTCTGGAAGAGAGCAGGCAGTGCTCTTAACCACTGAGCCATCTCCCCAGCCCACTTGTTCGTCCTCATGTCCTCACCAGAGTGCAAGCTCTAGGTCAGTGGCTTTGTGTGCTTCATGGCTGTGCTTCCAGCAACCAGAAGAGACCCTGACATGAACCGAAACTCTCTGACACACACTGGGGCAAAGATGATGTGATGTCAAAGCAAGCTCACAGTGACTATGTCTCAATACTCAATGAAGTCTAAGAAAGCAGGGGGTAGGGCCATGTGCCAGCCGGGTGTGCTTGGATGAAACCTGAAGCCAGTTGGGAGGTGATACGATTCTGTGACTTGAAGTCTGGCTTTTCCTCTCACTCTTTATGAACCCTGTAAAATGAGACTTGTTATCTGCATCTGAAGTGACAGTATTTAAAGCAATAGGAAAAGGCTGTTGTATAACAAAAAAGGAACAATAATGACTATTACTGTGTTGCAATGTAGAAATGCCCACAGGCCTTGGACCTAAGAGACAGCTTGCTTTGTCCATAGCACAAGCATGCTGTGCTCTCTGCTGCCGCCTGGATGGGTTCCCCTTGCTTCACCTCCTCAGGTACAGGAGGAGGAACCCTCCTCCCCACTGTTAGCTGTTCCTTATTCCTTTCAGAATCCCCAGGTCCCAACTGGTCACAGATGCAGAAGTTGACCGACCCTGGCTACTGCAAACACACAAATAGACTCCTAGGTGTGACAAGTGGTCAAACTTGGAAATTCAGGAAGGGATTTTTCTGGCTCCGAACATTTCCCACCCATTTCTGACTTCAGGTTAGAAAATACTTCATGGACACAACAAATAAAAATCCTTAAATGAAATAGGAGAATGTAAAGGGTGGGGTGGGGTGGGGTAGGGTGGGGTGGGGTGGGGTGGGGCATTGTAGAAGTTACATGTAGTCATTACAGGAAAAAATAGAAGAAAATTCAGTTTCTGTAACCCAACCTTTACTACTTCACAACATATATTTCACCTTCATTTGGGGGTGTGTGTGTGTGTGTGTGTGTGTGTATAGAACGGTATAATTATGGAGCCAATGACCTAAATCTCAAGCCTAAGTATAGATGACCTTCTTCATCTATGAGCCCTCATAGCTAAGTCTCGGGCCCTGGGTGGCCCAAGCATTGACAGGGTACCTTTCCTGGGCTTTTCATGGCAGCCAGGGTTATCCATGTATTAGGGGCTCCCGACACTGTAAGAGAAAGAGTAACGGCCCTGCCATAGGAGGTTGGGTACCGAGAGCCCAGAAGTGGTTGCTAACCTTCTTGCCAACTGTGGCGTGATCTCAGCTTAGCATAACTCACTGATACACCCAACAGAACCACCGTAGCTCATGTCTACCGGCCCTTCTACCTTAAGCTTCAGGGCCAGATGATTAAAATAAGGCGGACTTCTGTGTGCCATTATTGACCGGGAGGGTGACCACTTCAGATCCTGCCCTTCCTGGCCACTCAGCCAGGCTCACTGCTGGAACTCAGCCCCCAGGGGCTAAGGGGAGAACCTGAGCTGCCCGGAAGTCAGGAAGGGAAGGAAGGCACAGCATGGGTTCCATTCAGTTTTAGCAAGCTACTGCTGAATACACAAGCCCTGGTGACCTTCTTTGGCCCCGTGAGCACAGACACTGAGAGCTTCTTCAGGATTATAGCTCCAGTCAGGGTTTTGATGATCAGGATCCATCTCTCCCTCCTTTCTACCTGCCCTGGGGAGTGAGCCCACCCACAGGCTCTGTGCTATCCAGTCCTCTATGTTTGAGCTAACCCAGCTTGTATATATTCTGTCAAGTGGCCCTCTAAAACATTTCAGAGCAATGATTTCAATTCATACTCCTGCCAGCATAAGGGTGAAAAAAAAATAACCTTGGTTTTTATTTGCCCTCTTCTGACTACTATTTATACTATCTTTTCAAAACTTTGTTGTCAGGGCTGGAGAGAAACTAAGAGCACTGGCTGCTCTGTTTAAGGACCAGAGCTTGACTCCCAGCACCCATGTGGCTGCTTCCAACCGTCTCTACCTCTAGATGCAGGGATCTGTCGCCCCCTTCTGTCCTCCATGGGCACTGCTCACAAGTACATGCAGGTAAAACACTCAGAAGCATAATTAAAAAAAAAAGATTTTCATGTTGCAGGTAGAACCCAGGTCCTCACACGTCCCATGTAATCCTCTGTCAGCGAGCTACATCTCCAATGGTTATTTCCCTTTTAAAGACTTACTCCATACATTTTACCAAGCTTTTTCTTACTGGATGGCCAGCTTATTTTCTTACTGATTTATAAGAATTCTATGCATTTTAGATATTAATCTTTTATCTATTATATAGGTCATAAAAGTTTCTCCCTAGCCTGCTATTAGTTTTAACTTCGTTTACATAGTGTCTGTCATACTTGCCCAGAATTCATCTGGAATTTCTTATGTATGCTGTGGTTTGGAAATTATAATTGACTTCACTTGAAATGCTAGGAACAATAGTTTCCAGTAGGAATATCGGAGAATTTTTCAGTTTCATCTTTTATAGGCTAAATTGTTGTACGGTTTGAGAGATAAGACCGCAGAACAACTAAGAAAGAAGCCACACACCTCGCTGTGCACTCTCTCTCAGTGACTGAAGCTCACTCATGGCAGTGGGAGACGAGCTCTTGGAGGTCTGGCTTTTAGGTGGCCCTTGTGCTTCTTATGGCCACCAATGAGGGCACACACACACACACACATCAAAGAAGAGAGACATTCCAATCTAATCATTTGTGGCCAAAGTTTAAGGACTGAGGAATGCACTAAACAAGAACAGTATATTAACTGATTGCCTGTGCACAAGCTCCAACCAATGTGATTTGTTTCTCTGTGTATTTTCTACAACCATGAATTTAAGTTTCATTACACTGAGGTTCCATAATGGCTGCTGAACACATACAAGCATGAGTACACGTCCAACTTCTAAGCCATTCCTGATAGGGATGTCTGGGAGGAGTTCGCAGGGGATTGAGGCAATAGGAGGATGCCCAGAGGCAGGTTTTCTAGTAAAGCCCTGGGAGAGCTGTAAACAGTAGCAAGAAGATCATTGTGAGTATGTACCTGTGTATATGTGTGCATGCATGTGCACCTGTGTATGTGTGTGTGCATGTATTTGTACCTGTGTATGTGTGTGCATGCATGTGCACCTGTGTATGTGTGTGTGCATGCATATGCACCTGTGTATGTGTGTGCATGCATGTGCACCTGTGTATGTGTGTGTGCATGTATGTGCACCTGTGTATGTGTGTATGCATGTATGTGTACCCATGTATATGTGTGCATGTATGTGTACCTGTGTACGTGTGTGCATGCATGTACACCTGTGTATGTGTGTGTGCATGCATGTGCACCTGTGTATGTGTGTGTGCATGCATGTGCACCTGTGTATGTGTGTATGCATGCATGTGTACCTGTGCATGTGTGTGTACATGCATGTGCACCTGTGTATGTGTGTGCTGAAGAGAATGTACTTGTGCATAAAGGAAGGGTTGGGACTAGAGGCAGATCCATCTGCTGTGGCCACCACTTTGCTCTCATGTGTTTTAACAGACTCCATCATAGGTGAGTAATAGGAGTGTATTAAATTAAAAAGGCCCATGGGGCCGGGCGTGGTGGCACACGCCTTTAATCCCAGCACTTGGGAGGCAGAGGCAGAGGCAGGAGGATTTCTGAGTTCAAAGCCAGCCTGGTCTACAAATTGAGTTCCAGGACAGCCAGGGCTATACAGAGAAACCCTGTCTCGAAAAACAAAGGCCAATGGGGGCTGGAGAGATGGCTCAGCAGTTAAGAGCACTGGCTGCTTTTACAGCAAGACCTAAGCTAGTTCAACTCTCAGGACCCATATCATAACCACCTGGGACCCATATCAGATCCACCTGCACCCTCTGGTCTCTCTGGGTACCCCCAAACAGGTGTGCATAAACTCACACAAACTACACATGCACACACATAGATACAGACATACACACGCACACAAAATAAATCTAAAAAAATTTTTTAAGCTCCTTGAGCATATAAGTTCTGACAAATACATGGCACCTAAAATAACCCAGTTACCAAAACTCAGCGATAAGTAAAATACAGCAGGACACCCTAAGTCTCAGAAAACTGGGGCTGAAGGAACTGCCTGCAATGTCCCCAGTATAGCGACTGTGGAAATGACACACAAATGACTAAGGGCACAGCTGGCTCAGGACCAGGACAGGGAGGGGCTGCACTTGTGATGTGCATCTCTCGGCCCTACATGGAGATACTCATTCCAGCACTTGGAGGACAGAGCCTTGAGGCTGCCTCACAGTGTGGGACTCTGTCCTCATTTATGACATCTTTACACTCTCACCCACTTAAGCTTTAATTTTGTCATTTCTTTTTAGTTATAAAAGTAATTTTTATTGCAGGGATTTTAGAAAAGCAAAAAAGTTTAATGAAACATTAAAAAAAAAAAAAAAAAGGACCTGGGAAAGGGGTAGGCTCAGGGGGCAAGGCATTTGTCATGCAAGCTTAAGGACTGGAATTCCAGTCCTCAGAATCTACAAGTCAGAGGCTCACAGAGCAGATAGGCTAGCATGCATGATGAACAGAAGAGAGCCTGCCTCAAACATGATGGCAGGTGAAGATGGACACCTGAGATTGCTCTCTGACCTCCAGACACACTGCAGCACATGCCCAACACACATGTGTATACACACACACACACACACACACACACACACACACAGAACAAACAAGCAAACAAAAGACCCCATATTCTTAAAATCCACTGGCTTATCTGGTCAAATTCCTTCTCATTTATTTATATATTAATAGACTACTTTAATAAACTGCCTTTTAAAGTCTTGTTTCTTCATAATGTTTATATATCTACTTATTACAGGGGGTATTATTTTGTTACTTTGAATCATAGTAAGATATACATATCTTTAAAAAAATCACCATTTAAAACTATGCATAATTTGGTGGCATTAAAAAATCTTCATAATGTTGTGCAACCATTGCTGCTATCTCTATAAATTCTCCTATGCTGCCCTGTGCTGAGAACATACAACACAAAGACCTGTGCTGAGAACATACAACACAAAGACGTGTTGAACACCTCAGGGCCCTATTTGTTTCACACCAACAATTCTCTGTGTACACAGGTGCTAGTGTTTGCCTATTTTAGCACTGAGACTGATATGAAGGGGTTAAGTTCCTTATGGTGGATCACAGGGTCAGCAGATGTCAGGGCTAATACTCAAGGCTTGTCTGAAGGGCTTCAGAGTCTACGCCTTCCGTGGTTTGGGGTTCCACTCAGATCAAGGAACAGAGAGGAATGAAAGTAACCCAACCTATTATCTCTACATAGAAGATGAATTTAAAAATACCTCCATGGAACTGTGAATTAGGAAGAGGTCTGAAGATTTTCAAGTCTGATAGAATGGAAATTGCATAGAACTTTCCCCTCTTTATTTAATGGAATAATTCATTTTAAGAATCATAAAACAATATTTATAAGGCTTTCATGAGCTCATATGAAGCCTTCATCTCTCAGACCTATTTTCCACCATTAGACACCTCAACTTTGAAACCTTCTATCACGTGGTTATGCAGAAACAGCCTTTGTGGTTGGGGAACAGAAATAGTTCAACAGTGGCATCAGGAAAAGCTCTCTCCAGGGCTCAGAGGCCAGTGACTTCCACAGTCCACTCTAGCTCGCCCCAGCCACAATGAAGCCTGACACACCGAAAGGCTCCTACTCATTTAGGGCTTTCAATCTGCCTCCCCAATTTCAAAAAAGGGATCTCAATATAGAATTTGAATCTACGGCACAGAGCACAGAACCACATATACCCACTCCATTTATCCTACTGATAAAGGCTTAGACAAAGACCCTCTCAAGTGTGCTATTGTTCTCTTTGATAATGTACTGTTGGGCTTGGCAGGGGTGCAGATATGCCCTCTTTCCTTTCTTTTATCTTTATTAAGCTCAAAGCTAAAATATAGTGAACTGAGCTGAAGAGAAGGCTCAGTGGGGGAAGTGCTGGCTGCACAAGCATGAGGACCCGAGTTCAAATCCCAACAACCCTTATAAAGCTAAGCACAATGACAAACATCTGTAACAGCAGTGAGGGCGAGGCTCAGGGGCAGATAGCCTTGTATGTGTAGCTGCAAACGACACAAAGACCCTGCCTTAAACAAGGTGGGGACTGAGGACAGATACCTGAGGGTACCCTCTGACTTTGAAATGCGTGCCACGGTGCATATGCCCTTACAGATATAAACGTGTATACGTACACAGACACGAGCATGCATCATGTGCATAAATACATAAAAATAAAAAGATATGTGACAATTTTAATTTAAAGTAAAGGACCCAACAGACTAACACAAATTTTGTCTGTTTTGTTCTGTTTTGTTTTGCAGTACTGGGGATTGAGCTCAGGGCATGGTGCGTGCTAAACAAATTCACTATATCACTGTTTTACCACTGAGCTACATCCTCAGCCACACATAGCTTTAATAGCCATGCTGGGAAGGAGTCGGAGAGAGAGAACCCATGCTTCAAAAAAAGGCTTTTGCCGACCTGTAAACACACACACACACACACACACACACACACACACACACACACACACACACACACGGGTTAGGTCTAGCCTCCGGGTCATTTTCCTAGGTAAGACCAGACCCTGGCTGTGGTGCTGCAGGGGAAGACAGGTAGATCAGGCAGGGTTCTGGAAAGGCTGTGACAGCTTGGAGCTGCCTCCTCAAGAGACGCAATACTATTTTAAGAGATAAACAAGTGTGGCTGTGGTTAAAGATAATCACAGTCAGATGTTGGCAAAAGTAGAGAAACATTTCTAGGCCTGTGCTATTTAGGGTATGAAAATGTGTGTGTGTGTGTGTGTGTGTGTGCACTAGGCAATGCTTATGTTTAGAGCTTTGGTGGCAACACATTTACAGATACAAATAAAACTAACACCCTACACAAAGGCTGCTTCTGGGAGTGCTACCCCATTCTAGGGCTAAAAGAAGACACCAGGGAGCTGTATTAATACGATTCTACTGTAGTGATAAAAAACGAAAGAACATCACCCAGAAGTGAAGTTCATCTGGGCAGCATAGTAATTCTAGAGAGAGGAGACTTCAGAGAAGCCAGGACTCAACTCATTTAGCCACCTGCTCTGGGAAGAATGGTTTCATGACTGCGAGCCTCAGTGTTCTCATCTGAGAAATGAGTAGGCTGAACCACAGAGCCGAAGGGCAGCAGATACTGCAGTGCACACCATGCATTGTTGTCTGTCTGTCTGTCTTTGCTAGGGAAGTTCCTTCCTTACCCAGGCCTCCGTGCCCTTTGTGCTATGTCCTTGGTTTCTTAGGTAAAGAGCACCAGCCCTGACCCTCCAAGACCCAGGCCTTTTGTCATGACACCACTGTAAACAAAGTTCTCCCCCTCTACCTCTGTCCTTCTGTCCTCTGAGCACCATGCAGGAAAGATGGACATGTCTCAGTGATTCCTAAACTACCCCTGTTTCCCATCAGACCCAGGCTGACATTCACTGTGGAGGGCATCTGCTGGCTGTCTCCCCAGCATGCCTGCTCTTCATAAGCGCTCCCCAGACTTCCTGGCTCTGAGAGGTGAAACCCTGCCTGCTCAGTCTCTACCCCAGCAGTGTGTCCTGCAATAACACAGACATCTCACTCTCTGGACTAGAAGGATTAACTTAAGGAGGACGATGGGATACAAATTAGATGGCCCCCAGAAATCCAGAACGTCTTCCCCCTCACTAAACACGAAGCTGTAAGCCAACTCCAGAAAGTGTGGTGGCGCAGGCCCTTAATCTCAGCGCTCAGGAGGCAAAGACAGGCGGATCTCTGTGAGTTCGAAACTGGCTTGGTCTACAGAAAAGACTTCCAGACCAGCTAGTGCTACATAATAAAACCTTGTCAAAAAAAAAAAAAAAAAAAAAAAAAGACTAATTTAACCAATAGTACATTCACACGAAGAATCAGGTTTCTTTGTTTTGTGTGTGTGTAAAGTGAGAAATGTGGTTATTAAATATAATAAGCTCTAGTTGGCCCATCTAGTTCTGATGACAGAACGGAAATTAAACAGATGTAGATGGCAGGTCAGGCATTTACCAGAGCCAAGCAGATAACTATAGTAATTAAAAGAACATGTCTAAGGGGATCTGCTTTGAGCATGAATGTGGAGTAATGGCACACAATGAACAGATACGAAGCCCCTTAGTAGTGGTTTGTCATAAACAAACAAACAAACAAACAAATAAATAAAACCTGCTTAAAGAATCCAACACAGGGCTGGGAGACGGCTCAGCAGTCAAACAGTCTGCTTTGGAAGTACAGAGACTGAAGCTGGGATCTCCAGAATGCACACAAAAGCCACATGGTCATGGCAGCCCACCTATAACTCCAGAAGACACACATGGGATCCTCAGAGCAAGCTAGCTAGTGAGACTACAGTATTAGCAAGCTCTGGGTTAGAAGAGAGATCCTGTCCTTAAAGATCATGGTGGAGAGCCATCCAGGCAGAGAGAGTCCTGATGTCAAATAGACTTCCATATGAACATGCATACACACATATATCCACACACAAGTTAACATACAAACACACGCACACATAGACAACACATACAAACATATGAAAAGAAAAAAGAAGGAAAGTTAAAAAAAAAAAAAAAGAATCCACCACATTGGCCTCCAGGGTTTGAGAGGAGACCACTCTTAGGAGAACCAGCACCTAAACTCAGCCCAAGATCTGCAGATCAATAGTGGAGAGGCTCCTACAGCCCAAAGATCAGGCAAAAGGCCCAGACAGGAGGCCCATGTCCCACATCTGTCTCCTTGAAAGCAGTGCTCACTTGTCCACCCCATCCCACTTAGGAGCTCGTTCGGAATGAAGGCCTTGTAAGGACAAAAAACACCTGGCGCTGGGGAGAACGTTACAGCCCTCGAGCTAGAGTCTGCCTGCATCCTCTGAGCTCGGGAGCCAGGAACTCTGTGTTTTCACCTAAATCCTCACAACCACCTATGTTCTCTAGAGCAGACTGTGGAAGGAACTGGCCTATGGAAGTCAGGTTACCAGACAGAGCTGGCACACTTAGGGAGCACTGATGCCAGCGAGAAACTCAGCGCTAAAAGAACTGCTCATGATTAGATCGTTTACTGAGAGCGAGAGAGCGAGGGGGGGAGAGGGAGAGGGAGAGGAAGAGAGAGAGGAAGAGAGAGAGGGAGAGAGGGAGGGAGGGAGGGAGAGAGAGAGGGAGAGAGGGAGGGAGGGAGGGAGAGAGAGAGAGAGAGAGAGAGAGAGAGAGAGAGAGAGAGAGAGAGAAGAGAAGAGACAGCTAAGCCCCAGATAGCTGGCTGGCCTACACTCCCTCCCAGTCAAGTCCACTTGTGATACTAACCAGGCATTTCCCCACAAAAGCTTTGGGCTCTTTTTTGCCTCTTAACTTCCAGTGAAGGCACTTTGTAAAGACACAGGAACTCATAGGACTGCTTGCTAAGCATCTGTCAGAGATCAGATAGAAACACAGAGATGATCCCATTGAATCATAACCTGACCCAAGGCCAGAAGCATCACACAGACGCATTCTACGGCACAGAGTGCTGAATGCGACGGACCGTACTTACACATGGGGCTAAACTGCCTTCAGTGCTCTGCTCCTAGTGCCCGTCTTGACACAGCCATTCTACAACCAGGACTTCAGACACTGGTCCCGCCCCGTCTCTGCCATATGCACCCACGGATACAGAAGAAGATGCCAACCGACTCAAGCCTGGAGCCGGTGGTGGCAAGCTATCAACATAGCACAATGAGCAGGTTGTGTATCTCTCTAACCTGTGACCGGTTGTCTTTGGATTAGGAGACAAAGGTGAACACATAATTGTAGCATAATGTTTGGCAAGTAGCCATGGCAATTACAAGCCACTGAGTTATGTCATGGACATTTTACAATGGGAGGAATCTGGGAGGGCCGGAGAGTGTGAGGGACTTTCTCTGAGCGACTCAGACAAGCTAGGATAAAGGCCAACAGTGATACCTGTGGTCCCGCCCCGCCCCCCACTGCCTCCTCATCTTCTCCCAGGGCAGCTTAGGCTCTTGGAAAGGCCCATCCCCCTCCCTTCCCCCTCCCCTCTCCCACACATACACACTCCCTGGGAACAGCCCAGCTCTGGTTTTGCTCTCAAAGCTCTGGCTTGCCTCGCTGGCAGAAGGGTCAGAGTTAAATTTAGACCTGACCACCTCCCTGGGACTGAGCCGGATCACTAGCTGTGTGAGGAGAGAGGGAGTCAGTGTAGTATGGCTGGCTGCTGACGCTCTCAAATGGAAGCACTATTTGTTAGGCTGAAGGGACAGAATTTCTAAACCAAATCACAAGGAACTGGGAGATTAAAAATTAGAAAGCTTGAAACAAACCTTACAAGGGTTGCTGAGGCTTCTGACTCTGACAGAACACAAATGAACAAGCAGGGTTGTTGCTGGCTTTTCTTTTTTTTAACCTTTGTTGTTACTATTTATGTGTATGGGTGTTTTCACTTGTGTGCATGTCTTTGTACTGCATGCATGCAGTTCCCATGGAGACCAAAAGAGGGAGTCAGATACCCTAGAACTGAAGTTCCCAGACAGTTGTGAGCTGACAAGTGGGTGCTGCACATCAAACCCAAGACTTCTTGGACTTAACTGCTCAGCCATGTCTCTAGGCCTATCCCTGAACTGACTTAGAACAACGGCCCACAATCAGATCTACAATGTATCCAAAGAGGGGTCCCTAGACACACCTGAGATGGGGGCCATAACTGTGGAGGTGGTGGGTCCTGGGAGAGGCAGGAGCTGTGGATGGCGAGACCTCAGGACAGAAGCTGATCCCCGCCTTTGGGTGAGTGGGATGGGTGGGTGCTCAGGATGAGTGGGAATGGCCAAGGGAAGAGGCAGGGAATGGGAGTCTGCTGTTTTTAATTTAGATCCCAGTGGTAAGCTACCTAAGATGAAGCTTCAGGTCACAGGTTGACAGTTCCACAGGGACAGAGGTCATAAAGTAAAGGTGCCACCATGGCCCTTTGTGGCCAGAGAGCACAGATGCTCAGGGTCTGCAGAGTAAAGGCTTCCATGTGAGTACCTTGTCCCCTTCCCTCCCTGTGCTGCCCAGGCTGGCCTTGACCTCCTGGCTTCAGTCCCAGCGTTAGGACTGTGGTGTGACACTGTGCCCAGTCTATCCGAGCTACTGAAATAAAGCAGCTTCAAGCAAGGTACCCAAACTGGAACTCCACACAGCCATATCTGGCCCTGTGCACTTTGGCTGTATTCTCTTTGTGGTTTCCCATAATACTTAGCAAGGCCTTTTGGAAAGACTCCTTTAATAGGACCCAGAGTTCACACAGTGTGTTAGGGGCCCAATGAAAGGGAGCAACAAAACTTTTGATATTTATGTTACTCTTTCAGACAGGGCCCCAGTTGCCCAAATAAAATCCATCTCCACACCCTGCCAAGGGACAGTCTCAGTGTCCCATTGATTTTTATTTTGACTTGAGAGCACTTCAGAAGATGTGTATAAAAGACAACACACACACACACACACACACACACACACACACACACACACACACACACAGGAACCTAATCCATGGCTCCATCTACATTTTAAACGGAGAAGGGGTCTTTGGAGGAATTACCCATGACTAGGAGTCAGACACAGTCTGGGAGCCCAGGCCTTGCTAAGCCCGTGTGGAATTCATAGTTCTCAGTTTGACTGGACCACACTAGGTGTCTACACCTGGCTTCAGATTTGAACTGAACTGAACTTCCATCTGGCCTGGAGGGGTCATAGGAAACCCCTTGGACGTCTTACAAAGTCTTCTGGATTTGCTTGGATACTCAGACAGACTCTGATAGAATAAGACCAGCTGGACCTAGCTCTTGGCTCTTGGTTGTTGATTACCAAGTTGTGGTTTGAGATGGACTTGGGTCCCCTGAGTGGTAGAGGGTCCCCAGAATCCCAGTAGACATCTGTGAGCACCAGATGTAAGTAAGTGGCTACCACGGGAAAGGATTTTTGGTCAAAATTTAGTTTCAGGAATCTAGGAGGAAATTCCAGTTTGCCGGGTCCCCCGTTGTCCTAGATTTTTTTTTCCAAAGAGCTGTGCTCTCCGCTGGCCGGATCCAGTCCAACTCGCTCTAACTTTTCCAAACAAAGAGGCAGGTGCATTCTGCTTTCACTACCCTCCCCCTTTCAAAGGCCAAGTCATCTGCTATAGATAGTATGATGTCATCTCCCTAATTTCCACTAAAAAAATAAAAAGAGGCCAAAGTACAATGTATAGTACTCAGCACAACAAGGACTTGCAGAATATCATCTCCACTCTAACACGGAACCCAATTCAAACAATTGTGGCACTCTACTTTTTTTTTTTTTTTTAAATTAAGCTGGTGTGTGCAGCAGAGGGGCATCTCAGTTTGAACTAGCTTCACTTCATGCCCACTGAGCCCCAGGGAATAAATAGATTGGGCAGCCCTACTTTCTTTGTGGTCCACTGCATGTTTCTGCTCCTTTATTCACTTGGAATTGCAGTCCTTTAAAAGCCCTAACCTGTGTTCTGTGCTTTGGGAAGCCTCCCAGATGACCCCATTAGCATCTGCTTAATTACATTAATTAGCAATCAGATAGGAACTCACAATGCCAGCATTCTTGATCTTGATGACAAATTCTTCCTTTTCTTGTTCGTTTGCTATAACTGTTTCACACTTACGGATCAGTTCCCAAGCTGGACTGTAAAATATCTGGAAACCTGAATCTACCTAGCGTCATCTAGAATTTTCTATGAGCACTAGTCCCAAATTTACTCAACACAACAAGGACTTGCAGAATATTATCTCCACTCTAACATGGAACCAATTAAAACAACTGAAGTACTCTACTTTTTGTCTTAATTAAAAAAATTTTTTTTGATACTGTGTCTTTGACACCTGGTGAATTCTGGTAGTCCTAAAATTTTGGAGTGACTCGGAAAGTGTGTGCCTTAACTTCCCACATGATTAAGGGACTGCTGAAGTCATTTCAACATGACCCTCGGGACTTCGGGATGATCCACAACAACCAAACACTTCCCTAGCACTTACAACAAAGCAGCCTGAGTGGTTTACATATGTCAACTCATTTATGCTTTGCAAAATTCTCCATGAATAGATTCCAGGGTCATTTCTATTTTCCAGGAAAATAAAACCCTCAAACAAACAAGAAAAAGAATTTATTTATATAAGTTGTACAAGGTCTCAGAGAAAAGCAGTCTATCCGGCATTCACATTCACTGTGGCTCTTAACCCAGCCTCTCATTACAGCAATCTATTACCTTGCAATACGGAACCACAAAATACAGTTCTATTTATAGACTCTGTATATTAGTACATAGCCCAAGAATCAAAGGTATTAGTTTGTTATACTCTGAGCCAGGGCTTTTTTTTTTTTCATATAAAAGAATTAAGTTAATTCAGAAAATGTAAACAGAGGTAAACAGTTGGGAATCATGAAATTCCAAGTTCCAGAGGGTGCTTTTCATAATCCTAAACAAAACCCAGCACCCTGCTCCTCTCAAAGGGGATGAAGCTACTGGTAGCAGATGAGCTTCCAAGTTCAGAGATCCTCCCAGGGAAGACCCTCCACTCTAGGAATCTGCCCTTGGGATGCAGGTATGGGTAGGTGTCCTTATAATACTGTTTAGAGCAAAAATGAAATATCACTTCAAATAAGGAAGTTGATTAAATAGGAACAATTCACATTGATGCATGATTAAAAAGCATCTAGTGATATTGTTAAGGTCTCAAACCCAGGGCAAATGGCTAACAGAGGTGCCTATTTAACATAGCAAAGCAGACCTGGGGTTTTGCACCAGATGAAGGGAAAAGAGAAAAGAATGGTGGACAAGACCTAGGTGTGGTGGAGAAGATTTACTACAGAGAAGAGGGAGAGCATAGCCAGAGGCAGAAACATCTGGGAGAGCCCAGAGTGAATGGGGAGGGTAGCCCAGCCTCTGGGCTGGGGAGTTCAGGGAGGCGGGTGGGGAAAATGCCAGCCATACCTTGTAACAGGCAGAGATTGAGGGATGATAGGAGAGTCTGGTGGCCAGGACTCCTTGATATGTTAAATGGGCACCTCAGTTTGCTGTAGGTCCCAGGTTTGAGACTGAACAGTATTCAAATGAAATAGGAAGCCCCAAAGGGGTGTGTCTGGTTCTTTCTAGGGAGGAACCACAATGCTCCAATCTCAAGCTACCTATGGTTAGTAATCTGTTCTCAAAGTCTAGAATATTTTGTAACCCCTGTAAATGTATACACACACACACACACACACACACACGCACATGCACACACACACGTTTCCAACCTGTGGGTTAGACCATTGGAAAGCATCTATCTCCAATGGTCTTAGGAACTGAGACACTGCTCAGTAGCAAAATTACAGTTATGAAGTAGCTGTGAAAATAATTCAATGGTCAGGGGTCATCACAACATGAGGAACTGTATTAATGGATCACAGCATCAGGAAGGTTGAGAACCACTGCTCTAGAAGTTGTTATGTTTAAGGCATGGAATTTTATCTTCATCTGCCTATATTTAATTTTTTTACATTTACCTATTTTTTTTCCCTAGTCAGAAAAAAGAAATAGATCCTCCCTTCTCATTTACATGGATTTAATGACCTATATTTTATGGAATGTCTCGAAGAACAGAAACAAAAAACTCTTGGACCTGCTTTTTGAGATGAGTCACATGACCAAGGAGTGGAGGGAGGGTCGGCTCTGCAGCTCCAGCCTCTAGAGTTCACAGATGTCCCGAGGGGACAGGTGAGAGAACAGGTCTACGTGGTGAAAAAAATCTACCTCTGCAGAAACGGAAGGTATGGAAGGGAGACAAACTCCAGGCCAAGCATTCAAGCATTAGTGTGTCCGTCCACATGTGACCTCAGAAACACCTGCGTCCTAACCCTCAGCCCTCCCTCGTAGCTTCCCACAAGCTTTACTGGCTACACAAAACTCACACCAACAGTTTTCGAGCTCAAATCTGTTTACATACTTAGCCGTCCAAATATCCTGGAGGGCTGAGGACTGAGATTACTGATAGTATCTTTGCCCAGCATGCAAAAGTTTCTGCGTGCCGGCACCATCACTGGAAAAAAACAAAATTCTGCCAGGTGTGGTGGGCAGCACGACTCAGGAGGCAGAAGCAGGCAGATCTCTTGTGTTCCAAGCCTGGTGAGTTCCAGAACAACAACAACAACACAAATTCCTAATGTCTACTTGGAAGAGGTTCACAAGGTGAAATAAAAGCAAGTTCTGAAACATTATGTAAATTACGATCCAATTTGCATAGAAAGAGGTGAACTGAGTTCCAGCCAAGTCCTCTTTGTCTAACATTTGGTTTTGTGGTGACCACAGTAAGGAGAGAAACGGAGGCGACACGGTTCTTCCTGAGTAAGAAGATACCTCAGGAAGCTCCCAGAGCACAGAGCTCTCCAGGTTCCTCTTTTCCCTCTCTCTCCCAGCCCCCAGCCCAGCCAGAGTGATTGCCAAGGAGGCCTCTTGGACTTCCCAAAACAAGAATTCCCCTAGGAGAGGTGGCCTTCTCAGACAGAATGCTTTTTCTTTCAGGAGCTGGGGGAAGGGAGAGGGAGGAGATAAAGGATGAAAAGTCGGGGGGGGGGGGAGGGGGGGATAGAGAGAGGTGGGGGGGGGAGAAAAGGGACAGGGAGGGGGGAGGGGGAAAGAGGGACAAACCAGAAAGAGAAAGGAAGCCAGAGGAAACGTCAGAGAGGTACTAAGCCTTTGTGTCTCACCCCAGGTAGCTTGGTAAATCACAAGCTGTTAAGGGTCTGGGGGCTGAGACTAGCAAGTCTACCATTGTCCTTGCCATTGTCCTGACTGACCACACCAGGTCACTTCAGCTTCCAGGCTTCTGCCAGCAAGAGAGAGAGGATTCATAGCACTGGTGTGAGACGGGGCTGTGCAAACTGGCCAGTGCGGACTGTTTAGCACCATTTTTAACAGTGAAGCTTGGCTCCCATGTGGATGGAGAAAGATAACACCCCTATCCCTAAAAATGCACAGAGTCTAGTGCTGGAAGTGGAGAAGCTAGGGATGTCCTGTTATCTGGTGATCCACCAGCTGCTCTGAGAGAGGAAACTCATACGTGCTACACTCCTGCTAACAGCCATAGAGCCACGGATACAAAGTAGCTGCTGCCTTAAAGCAGCAGCAGAAGGGGTCCTTCCCTCCAACCTGGGTTCCTCACCATGGTCA
The DNA here is from genome assembly GCF_000001635.26 of Mus musculus. Classification (NCBI taxonomy): domain Eukaryota; kingdom Metazoa; phylum Chordata; class Mammalia; order Rodentia; family Muridae; genus Mus; species Mus musculus. The sequence continues at coordinate 34,088,396 of NC_000082.6, forward strand.
CCAGAGGGGCAGGAAGAATGTGGAAGAACGAGCTCCCAAACTCTTAAGCTCTGCTCACTTACAGGCAAGGCCACTGGCAGCCTCTCGGCCACTTCAGGGTGTAACCAAGACTCCCCTCCTTCCAGGAAGTACCACCCAGAAAGTGGTACTGCCTCCAGAAGTTGAAAGATGAGTCCCATTAGTCACCGAAAAGGACCAGGCAGGGAGCCAAGGCACTCTGTACCTTACCTATGAAGGATATAGGCAACCTTGCCTAAACTTCAGCTGAGCACCAAGAACTTTGGGGCGAGAGGTGTATTTTTTTTTTCCTTCCCTCCAGTCTAGGCAGAAACTGTCTGGAGAAGCATCAAAGGATCTATCTGCACACACAGTGGCTGTATCATAGGGGGACAAAGATTTCTATTAGATTGCTAGCTGAGGTCAAGAAACAGGAGAAAAAAAATGGCCTTTTTTTTTTTTTTTTTTTTTTTTGAGAATGTGGCTTCTCGGGATCTAAGCATCATAATTGACCCAGTGCTGGGTAGAGTGCTTGCCTAGCACATGGGAGATCCTGGCTTCCATCCCCAGCAAAGACAAAACAACACCCGTGTTCCCACCCAGAAGAAGGACAACCTGGGGCCACTTAGGTTTCTCAGTCCTTGGTTGAGTCCTTTATGAAATAAGATGATTATGATGCTATAGCAGTATTCATAGGTTTCAAAATTGATTTAAATTTTTTTTAAAAAAGAAGATGACACATTTGACAACTTCTTTGACAACTGCACAACACTGACCACAGTGGTGATGGTTTCAGCCAGGACCATTAAATAGTTTAGGAATGCGGATTTCATCATTATGACCCAGAGGCCAGAGTCTATGTCCAGCACACTGCTGTCATTAACAAGTGAGTCCTGTGCCTGGTGCTATCTTAGCCCTTTACAGACATCACCTTAACTGATCCTCACAGCAGCCTACTGCAGTAAGCACCACCATGGGTCCCCGCCTCTTCCAGGCGTCCCTGCTCTAGATCCAGGGCTAACATGCAGTCAGATCTTAAACATTTGTCAAGTGAATTAAAACATTGTTACATAAAACTAGATGCAGTCAAAGCTGGAATGAGAGCAATGCATTTTGTGGGTTCATTTCCACCATGCATTGAAGACGCATGCCTGTGGTTTTGGCTACTTGGAAGGCTAAGGTAGGAGGACGAGGCAGGAAGATGGTTTGAGGCCAGGAATTTGAAGCCAACCTGGGCCACATAGTAAGTCTCTTATAAATAAATAAATAGGCAAAAAAAGAGAGGGTTTTCTTTCAATGAAACTAAACCAGGGCTCAAAACAAACAACAGCAAAGTCACATGATTGCTTCCTGGGAATGATAGAGTCACGCTGGCATACACTGTCATCTTTGGATAGAAGAGTCTTTAAAGCAAACCAGGCAGATCTAATTTGAACGGCAGGCAGATGGTACCATTACCCGCAGGGACAGCACATCATTCCACAGTCAGCATCCGAGCTTCCCCTGGGGAGTGATCTGTGTTCGGCTCAGTGGTATCCCAGTGAAGAGAGCTACAGTCCCAGGAGGTGGAGTAGAGGAAGGATTGCTGGGAAGGCATTTCTAGTTCTGCTAAGAATGGCTGGGCTGGTCCTTTTCCTCCTTAGAAGAGTGTGACAAACCGGGCTTCCTTCTTGTTCTAACTTCCACTTTGGTACTTCAGTTTGAGAAGCCCCCTCCCCCGCAACTCCCACTCCCTCCCTCCCTCCCTCCTCCTGCCAGGTTAAAGCCCCCTGCCTTTCCAGGACTCCTTGGGAATGGCTGGAGTGGGGCTGGGGTTTTATCTGAAGGAGAACATAAGGGCAGCAGCCACTGAAGGGGAGTAATGTTTTTAAGAGATAGGGCAAACCAGAGCGGCCTGGTTAATGAAGACAGGTTGGACATAGGACGAGGAGAAATCAAGATGGTACTGACCAGGAAGCTCTCCCCTGCTGCCTAGATTTCAAAGTACTGAAATGTACTATGTATGCTGCTGACAGGTAAAAAATCACTAACACTCTTACCCAGCTGTGAACCCTGTGAATTACAACAATGACCGCTGGTTCGAGATATGCCTGGGTGTAGTAGTGGTCCTGATGTTATGAGGATAACCAACTGCTTGAATTTCAGGTTTGTTCCACGCATGTCCGATACTGCACATCTGGCTAAGGACCAATGTTTGTGAATCTCACAGGCCCGAGGGGTGAAACTACTACTATTATTTTTGTCAAGTGGACACAGTGTATCAAACAGCCCTCTGAATCTCTCTACCTAGAGATGACTGCAGTCTCTCACATCAGAAAGGAGCTGAATGCAAGAACTCAAACAGGTCAAGGTGCAGTGAGTGATTATGGATGCTCAGCCACAATTAGGACAGCTATATCACACCGCCTCCCCGAGGCTCAGAGACCATTACAGGAGAAGGGTCATAAAGATTCTAAGAGCCAGAGGCTGGGAAGGACAGGTGCAGATTGACCGTGACTGAACCATCACACTCATGAATTCATGCAGCTGTGGTTGCCTGTGCACTGTCAAACCAGCCAACATTCTGAGCAGGAAGGGGCTCAGGAGTCCCTGCTCCTAACTAAGGAACTACCAACAGGTGATGGGTCCTGTAGGAGGGAGAGTCGGTTTTCTTTAAGAGTATGGCTTTCAGCAAGTTCACCATGTTCCAGCCGATGATCCCATACCCAGAACGATGTGAGCATCACACACTGGTGTTAATGGGTTATTAAAATTTTTCACAAACTGATGAAAAGTTCAGATGTGCAAGGCAGGTTGTTGGGATGGATTCTGGACCTACTGTCTACTCCCTGTATGCTCTCAATGACCCTGAGACATAGTGTATATCTCCATACAGTTGGGATGATAAAAACCATCATTTAAAAAAAGAGACAGGGCAACGCTTCCCAGCAGAGAAATTTATGTTAAGGTTCCCAAAATGAACAACATGAAGTAGAACATCAAGACCTGGAGTCAGGTGTGTACACAGTGTAACTGTATGGGCTTAGTATCGCCTCCAATGGTCATCTGCTTGCCGACTTTTAAATTACCTGGAGGCTAACTAGCTAGCTAGCTAACTAACTAACTAACTCAGTAAACAACAGTCACAAGGACTGCATTTTAAACTTTCTATCCCAAAGTAGGATTTACGACCTGGCATCCATTACTGTTATCCAGGGACTAGTTGACATCCCATTACTTCTCCCTAGTCAAGAGAGATATGGAAGTCAGATATAAAAAGAACACCATAGGATTTGAGTTGGGAACAGTGTGTGTATGTGGTGTTTCTTCCCAAATTGGGGTATACCCACAGGGATGAGGGGCCTCAAGAAGTATATTGGGGAAGAAATGAATGCCAAGTGGTGAATTTAGTTTTCATGCTTGTGGTGGCTTGACTATGCTTAGCCCAGGGAGTGGTACTATGAGTAGGTGTTGTTGGAGGAAGCATGTCACTGTGGGGGTGGGCTTTGAGACCCTCCTCCTAGCCATGTGGGAGAAAGTCTTCTCCTGTTTGCCTTTGGAACAAGATGTAGAACTCTTAGCTCCTCCGTCACCATGCCTGCCTAGATGCCGCCATGTTTCCACCTTGATGATAATGGACTGAACCTCTGAACCTGTAAGCCAGCCCCAATTAAATGTTGTCCTTATAAGAGTTTCCTTGGTCGTGGTGTCTGTTCCCAGCGATGAGAACCCTAACTAAGACTTAGGTTAGGTAACTAAGGTTAGATAACTTAGATGAGGGACAATGAATGGTGTCACAACGATTCTGTCCCCTGTGTAGTGAGTTAAAGTGTGATAAGGTACCTCTCCCAGGACATCAACACTTTTCTGAAGGAACTAGGTGTCATGGTTTCACACATAAAACACAGTTTATAAAATGAGCTGCATCACATCAAGTCATAAGGCTCCTGGTTAGGGAGTCTGGGAAAAGATAGAAAAGGGTAAGATAAATATAGACGAGGATGCCTTTGGATACCCTGCGACTCCCCAGAAACTGATCTACACCCTCGGATGTCAGAGCCCAGCAGGAACTACGTGCCCTGTGCTGAAAGGACCATGGAAGGGTCACCCAGCACCTCATGAATGCATTCATCCTGGCTATGTCACCACCACTCTCCCCTCTTCGATGCTCAGCCTGCTGACGTGTCTCAGTGTGAGTAGAAAGAGATGACAGCATTGGGTTTCAAATACAAGGACGTGGATACTGTAATATACACATGCAAACAAGACCCTGCACATGACAAGAAGGATGGATGGTGGTGAGATAAGGCTTGCCAGAAGGGATACTTGTCCACAGAGCCAAAGCTACAAGCTGACTGGAAAATGGAGCGTCCTAAAATGGCTTCCTTCTAGAAGAATCTCTGTGAAATAGCCCTGGCTGTCCTGGAACTCAGTCCGTAGACCAGGCTGGTCTTGAGCTCAGAGGTCTGCCTGCCTCTGCCTCTCAAATGCTGGAATTGAAGCCATGCACCACCACCGCCCAGGTTTAATATTTATTTATCGTAGTGGTGGGTGGGTACGTAACACAGCTTGCATGTGAAGGTCAGAGGAGAACTCGGAAAGAATCGGTCTTCTCCTTCCACTATGTAGGATCCAGGGATCAAACTCAGGCTGCCAGGCTTGGCAGCAAGCACCTTTACTCACTGAGCCATCTTGCCAGCCCAGATATCTTTTGTCTTTTTTTTTTTTTAACTTTAAGCTAACTGAAGAATTCTTTTAAACTGACCCACTTCTTCAGGCTTTAAGGAGAGTTTGGCTAGCCACAGCAGTGCTGAATACCCTCACAGCGTGTGACACACTGATGATTTATGGCCCTGCAGGCACACACAGGCTGGCATTTATTTCTTTTCTTTCTGTTTATGGCATTATTTCACTTTTGTTTGTTTTCACTTTCAAAAGGGCAGCTGCAAATGTCTCATTTCCCCTCCTCACCTTATCTCTATTTCCCCTTGTAAGGAAAGGGGTAGACCTCTGATTATTTTCCTTTAACACTGGACGTCTAGGTAGGAAGGAGGGCTCATCTCTCATCAAATCTTTGTAATATTCCTGTACTCAACAGAACCAAAATATAAACGAGCGAGTGAAGAAGGGGAAACCCTACTTTTCCACATCAAAAGACAAAGCCCAACTAAGTGAGGGCACGCTTCGCTCAAACGTGAAATCTACAGGCCACATACGGGTATTTACTGAACACCAGCTTTTTCCCTAGTGACACCAACTACGATCACAAAGGTTTGCCCAGAGAAATTCAGTAAGGTGCCCTAAGCTTCAAGCAAAAACCTAGCACTTTCCACTTCACCATCTCTTTTACCTTGTGCTCCTGGTTTTGAGCCCCACATATTCTGAATGATGGTAACCAGGTTGCCAAAGCCCATTGACCTAGGAAACCCCAGCTATAGGCTCTGACCCATGAGGTTCAGAGGCAGCAAGAGAGCAAATTCTCTCAGCAGCCAGGAAAGAGACAAAATTGATGAGTTGTCTGATTTAAAAAGGGAAGTAGGGAGACTGCCTTTCAATGGTAGGTCTGTAAGACCTGAGAAACTGGTTCCAATGAGTAGGCAGGCTGATAATTCCTGCTGGTGAACACCCTCCGCTGGAACCTCTCCTTGAGTCCTTTCCTTCTGCAGTCAGCATCTTCCCACAAAGTTCTGGGCTCCAGGCAATGCGATGCAGACAGCTTCAATGAGGACCTTATCTTCTCTGTGGGCCGCTGAATTGATGCCCTGGGGCTGAGTGGAGACTCCCATCTCTCTTTTCAGAGGGAGTGCAGAGATGTGTAAAGCTCCGCAGATGCTATCTTGCTCTGCCCAGCCCCTACAACTGAGGTCAGAGCTCAGTTTCCATTCTCACACCTTTGAAATCTAGTTAAGAGTAAGGAGTGGAAGCCTGAAGGAGCAGGCGGGCAGCTTTGTTCGCTGCTTTCATTGCCTCTCACAACTCCGATCCGGATCCGCGGTCTATGGCAGCGGCAGCGCCAGCTAACTCCAGCAACATCCCCTTTCCCACGCCCCCCTCCTAGCCACAAAAGCGGCAGGTCCCAGCATTCCACTACTCAGCGATGGAGAGCCAGGGCGATTCACAAAACAGTACTGCCCCATGCGGATCCAAGAAGGCTAGCTGCAAATGACATAACCACCGCCCAAACCCCACCACCACACTCCTCTTTGACAGGAAACGGACTCCCAAGAAATCCTGCCTGGAAACCCTTCACCCTGATGCAGGCTGCAGAGACTTGAGAGCAAACCTATCCACTCAGACCCCGCTGGCTGCTTCCGGCTTCCTCTCCTCCGTAACACTCCCTCCCTTCAGTTCCCAGCCGCAGTTTTGTTTCTAGTTTCTAAACGGTCCCTGCCCACTCCGACCCCCCCCCCCCCAAAGCAGCGATTGGAGCAGGATACAGCTCCCTTTCAGGCTCGAATTAATGAAGACACAGAGAGAATCTGTTGCTGGGATTATGAGCCTTAATGACATGGAAGAAGGTCCTTGGGATTTCATTAGTCTCTGTAGCCACACATCTGTTTGGGGCTGGGAATTTGTCAAGCTTGGAAGGATGGATCACTGGGTACCTTCATGTAAAGGTGGTATGGGTGCTGCTAAGATCACGAGACTTAGACGGAGGCTCTGTAAATAGGGCGGGAGGCTAATAAGTGAAGAAAATAATTTGGGGGGGGGCATGGTCTTTGTCTGTAACCATATAAACATTTTTTCCCCTGCCTACCCAGCTGAAATGGTAAAGTGACATGAACAGCTTGGGGTCTCACTTTTTTCTCTTTTTTCTGCTCTCTCTCTCTCTCCCTCCCCCTCCCCCCTCTTGACGCTTCACAACCCATAACCCTCCCTCTAAGATCCTTCTCACCCTGTTTTGCAAACTGCATTGGGGAAACTGGTTGCTTCCTGCCAGTCTCTTCAATGACATTAAAATTAGCAGAATAATTACAGTTCTAATTAGGTCCACAAAAGAGTTCTTGGTTAATTAATGAGCCAACGTCTGGCCCAAAGCTGTAAATCCACGTTGGTCTGTGAATGCCCAGGCAGAGAAAAGTCATCTCCAGCCCCAGAAGAAAATTGTTACTTAGGAAAAACAGTGTCAAAGACATTCCTGCAGCCAGGAGCCAGTTAATCTCGAAGCCGAGATCCATATGTAAATGAGCAATGAATTGTGCTTCTTTCACCAAGTCCCTCTTCTTACTCTACATCCGCATCCCCGGAGTACAAACTCGCTGGGAAGTAACCGCGCGTACCCAAACTGCAACTCGGCATCCCCTAGCGCGAGAGCGATCTCCTGCCTGGGAAACTGAGCCCAAGGTGGTTCACAGCACACCCTCTCCAGAGCCCTCACCCCGTTCCCTTCTCAGTCCCGCCAGCCTGGTTAAAATGCCACTCACCTCTACAAGGGAAGCAACAGCAGCACTTAGCAAAGAGCCAGCCCAAAGAGGGACCTCGGGTGTAAGCCTGATCGCCACCCTTCATGCTGCAGCGCGCTCCCAGTGCTCCGGCATGGCACGAACGCCGGCCGGGGTGAGAGCGCGGCGGTAGGAAACTTCAGTGCCACCCGCCAGCCAGGTCCTGTTCCCGCCTGCCGTCCTCCTCCCGCACCCCGGCGGTGCTGGAACTTACAGGGAGTTGGGCCACCTTAGGCAGGAGGGAGGGGCCAGGCGGCAAGGGAGGGACTAAGGGGGCGGAGTTCCAAGGTCCAGCTGTTGGTTGGGGACACAGTCGGCAGCGTCCCTGAGCCTTATGAAACAGGCAAACACGCCTGTGTGGTTGTGGGTATCCAGGAGGTACTGAGAGCGCAGTCCCCCGCCGCAAAACAGATACTTAGGTGAGACTTCTAAAGGCCACCCTAATCAGCTTTAGCTTCTAACACAGTGCTAGATGAGGCCAAAGAGGGGTAGAAGACTCAAAAACAATACTTAGTCCCTATCAGATTCCCCTCATCTCCTCTCATTAAAAAACCCCTTATCTTTTTCCTTTCTTTTAATGCTTACAACTAATAATGACAGAGATCCCTCACTTCCTTATCGGCTCCCCTACTAAAATGATGTGCAAAAACTTTCTGGGTTTGGCATAATAAGAACTACAGTTCAAATCTCACTTTTGCCACTGGCTAACTGTCTGACCTTAGGCTAGATAATTTGCTTTTTGCCAACTTCAGTGTTCTCTTTAAAATAAAACGAAAACAGATGGGTGTGGTAGTACGTGACCAGGGAGGCTGAGGCTGGAGGTTCAGGAGCTAAGATGTGCCAGGGCTGTATAGCAAGACCCTGCTGGGAATTTATAAAAAGACACTCACAGAGGTGATGTTTAATGGTCCTGGTGAGTGAATGCCTGCAGACAAAATTCAAGCACCACCTACCTACTGAGGAGGGCTCCCACTATCTCCTCCCTACTATAATCCATGAATTTATCACTCTTTTTTTCTTCATCCCTGTACTTTTCTTCTTATGTCTTTCTCATGGTTCAAGGCCAAGCTTAGTGTTTACCAGCATCCTTGAAGTTCAACAGCATCAGCCGGACCATGAGTCACTGATCACATCGCTCATAGCCTATTGCTCCCACTAGTTCTTGCCCAGCTTTAGGGGAAAGGGCTTGTGGGAAGGATGAAGCATTCGTAAAGCAGGTCCATTCCTCAGGGGAAAAGGAGCTGTGGACTAGAGATATGGCTCAGGAGTCGAGGGTTGGTCTAGCATGTATAAAGGCCTGGGTTTAGGAGTTAGCACTGCAGCTGGGCGTGGTGGCTCACATCTTTAATACCTGCACTAGGAAGGAAGAGGCAAGTGGATCTCTGTGTGTTCAAGGCCAGCCTGGTCTACATAATAAGGTCCAGGACAACCAGAACTACATAGTGAGACCCTGTCTGGAAAAACAAACAAAACAAAACAAACAAAACAAAGCCGAACACAAAAGTTAACCCTGCCGGGCGTGGTCGAGCACGCCTTTAATCCCAGCACTCGGGAGGCAGAGGCAGGCGGATTTCTGAGTTCGAGGCCAGCCTGGTCTACAAAGTGAGTTCCAGGACAGCCAGGGCTATACAGAGAAACCCTGTCTCGAAAAACCAAAAAAAAAAAAAAAAAAAAAAAAAAAAAAAAAAAAAAGTTAACCCTGGGAAAAGGGAAGAAAGAAGAGAAACAAAGAAAAGGTGGCAGCTGGGGAACGTTGATGAGAAGAATAAAATCTAGACGTTTGATCATCCAGGGAAACAATTTTTCCCCCCGAAAAGGAAGACAGGTGAGGGACAGGCTCTTAGGAGTTACCAGGGTGTGGGGCTTCCAGTGTGAACCACACTCAGACCTAACTCGGGTGCTAAGATCAATATTTTGTCTAAATACCCAATCCACTTGTTTTAATATCCTGGGACAATTTTTTTCTTTTGAATCTACTCTCTAAACTGACATTGGGATTATATCTATCTATCTATGGGTACCCTGTGATATTCTGATATGCAGCATCTTGATAGGAATGAAAGATGCTTTGAAGGGTTTGGTGAGGGGCTAGACACACACTCAGTGATCATACTTGTATTGCATGTGTGGAGCCTTTGGCTTTATCACCAGCACAACTTTAATAATAATAATAATAATAATAATAATAATAATAATAATAATAATAATAATAAAAAATCAGTGAGTACCAGGTTCTTCTTTAAGTGTTCCTGTGAGTCTTTCTGTTAGGTGATATTGGATCATTTTCTGTTGCACTATTTTGTCAAAGGCTGATGACATCATCTTATAGAAACTATCTTGTCTTAGAAAGAGAAAATCAGCACTCACTTCATCCATTCGAGTGTTAGTAGGCCCTCCAGAAGTCTTGTACATGCAAAATAGGCCTATCACACATGTGTCCACTGGCACTCCTAACCTGGGAGCCCATTTCTACTCTCAGTATGAAGCTGGGTGGTGGCACACACTTTTAACCCTAACACTTGGGAGGCAGAGGAGACCTCCATGCGTTAGAGGCTTGGTCTACATACAGACAGAGGTCCAGGACAGCCAGGGATAAACTGAGAAAACCTGCCTCAGAAAAACAAACAAGCAAACAAACAAAACAACCCAAAAACTTCCTGCTGACAATTCAACATCGATAACCCAAGAGTCTCACTACCGTCCTCAGTGGCTTCCCAGAACGAGACTAGCCAGTGTCCATACCCCGACAGGGATGTCCTGAGCACCAACAGGGCACTCACGTTGGTTTTTTCATTAAGTCAGCAACTCTTTATTGAGTGCTCATTGTGTTCCAAACTCTTTCCCAGCCACTGGGTCTGCCTGAGTGAACAGAACCAATTTATGACTTTAGAAAAGAGCAACACCAGGATAGCCTCACCAAGAACACAGCTCACTTAGACACCTAACCTATTTCAGGGATTTAAGAAAATAGTGGCCCATCTTGAGGGAGCCAGCATAAGGAACTGTTCAGCAAACTTCACTTGGTTTGAACTATGTATACAACTTTCTTCTACTAATGCACGGGGCAACTCGGGACCCTTATCTGCATACACTATGCACACACACACACACACCAAACACATACACACCACACACACACACACACACACCAAACACACACACATACACACACACACACCACACACACACACACACCAAACACACACACACACACACACACACACACACACACACACCACACACACACACACACACACACACACACACACCTTTCAAACAATGCACTTAGCACCTTGGGACTCCCACCTTTACTGAGCTAAATGCATAGTCTACTCCAAACAATGTAATAAGTTCCTCCTTCCCTTAACAATTATCGAATTTAGACAAACCACACTTAATCTTACTCTAGTTGGGTTAATGCCCAATACAAGGGCAGAGCCCTGATCCAACCCAGAGTGGTTTTGGGTGGCCCCTCAGTAAACTTTTAAGGAGAGCCCTTTATTTACTATCTCATGCCTAGGCACCATTGGCATACATATGATTAAATCCAATGCATTGTGGGAAGGGACATGTCAATAGAAAAGAGGTAATATAATTCATGTCTGCTGGTCAAAATAAAGAACAACACAAATATGTCCCTTCCTTACATCTCAATCAGAAGAGCTCCTCTACCCTAGCCCATGTAGCCTGCCATTACTCTTGGCAGTACAGAGCTCTCTGATCTGTACTAATACTTTGCCTTTGTACAGTTTCTTTGTTACTTTGTAAATCTGTACGAGCCTTTATCAATGCCTTGAATGGGAGGCCGAGAGTCCGGAAACACCTGCCCTAAACCCTGGTGACCTGCAACAAGATTATCTAGCCTGCATCTAGATGTGTTACATTTTCAAGATAACTTAGAAGGGATGATGGCAGGCAGCGGCTTTTAGCACAGCTGTCAATAGGAATCACCAGAGAGCTTTACAGACCGTAGGTACTTTTTCAGACTCCCCGGGAGGCTACAAGGATTGGAGAAAGACTGAGAACCATTCATTAATGGCCAGGTCTCTCCTGTCTAGACTCACTGACCCTGAGCATCTGGGCATCAGGAGGTTTAAATGTTCCCTAGGGCTTGTAATGTGCTGCACAGCTGAAGAGCCACTGGTGAGCTGTGGTGTGTATCAGAATCGCCCAGAGGGCGTGCTGAAGCACAAATTCCTGCTCCAGTCTAGTTTCTGATTAAGTGTGTGTGGAGTGGACCTCAGAATTTTCCTTGTTGCAAGTTCTCAAGTGACACTGGTTTGGTACAGAGTTTACAATGTGAGAACCACTCAAGTGGGGATTATTTCCCTCACCTAGTTGCCAGCCATGCTTCTTTTTATACTAACCTCTCTCTCTCTCTCTCTCTCTCTCTCTCTCTCTCTCTCTCTCTCTCTCTCTCTCTGCCATTCTTCCTTCACAAGGTCAGGAATTGGTGGTTTTGTTTACCCTGGACCCAGTGTCTAGAACAGAGCCTGGCACAAATCATGTTTTCAGATGTGGCTGACTTCTTCTTGACCATCCTTTACTCCAAAGATGAGCCCAAGCAAGACCTGGGCTTGCGTGTCAGTTATAGGGTTCAACTGAGACTTAGCATCTGATCCAATTTCATGCAATGAGCGTAAACCTTGAGAACTTAGCAAGAACTAGTGAGAAAGCAGGAGTCTCTTTGTAGAGGACTTTGAAGTTGGTATAATGTCAGCCTAGAGCACCTGAGGGTAGTTTTTCTCTAACCAAGGAAGAAGTTGCATTGGAATGAAGCCAACAGAGGAAGGGGGAAACAGGGAGCAGGGAGGGAGATAGACAGAGATGAATGGATGGATAGACAGACAGACAGACAGACAGACAGACAGACAGACAAACTCTTATTTCAGAGAGTTTTTTGAAAAAGTTATCGGCTTCCTTCCAAAGTTTGGGCTAAAAACCCTGGAGCTGTAGCAGTACCTAGATTGTTCTTGATTTCTGCAGGTGGTCAAGACTCATTTTTTGGCATTGTCTTCAGTGATGATAGAAGCCTAAATCAATTAGGCTACCTGCCTGCCTGCCTGCCTACCTACCTTCCTACCTACTTACCTACCTACCCACCTACCAGTCCATTTCATGTTTCAACCCCACTGCATGCAACAGGAAACCCCAAAGGACTCTGGGTCTTGGCCTGCAGATGCCCTGGACCAGGGATTTCTCGGTGCTAGGTCTAGCGTGGGGCACTAGTATAACTACTATTTCTTTCAGGTTAGCCACCGCCTTGAGACACACTGGGCTGTGACCACAGGCACCTATCCACAGATGTCCCATTTCTTACTGCAGGAATAGTTTTCAGATTTGCAGGGCATGGGTTTTCTAGATCACAGTAATTCTCCATATTTCTTAGTGACAGCCCAGGTCGAGATATAAGGGATAGCAATGCTGCCCTAGCTCAGGCCTAGAATTCTTTGAGAACCTTTGCTCTGGGTCAAGTACATTCGGAACACCCATTTCCCCCAGCTTCCCTGGGATGTTCCCAGGCTCAGGGAGGCTGAACGCCTGGGTCCTAGTGAGCCCAGAGGACTGGCCCTGCTTTTTCCATCTCTGCTATACTGACTATAGATAGATTCCAAAAGCTCAGCAAAGGATCCTATGTGAAGCCAGGGCAGAGAAGCTTAGCTCTACACTCTACTCTCTTCCTAGGAAGAGTCTAGCTATGGGTAACCTTTCGGAAGTAGCTAATCATGAGCATCTTTGCTTCCTCCAACTCTGACATCTGGTTCCTCCGCCAGTTCTCTGTTCTTGGTCTTGTTGATACAGTCATTATTATTTGAAGATGGGAGTCTCACTGTGTGGCCCAGGCTGATCTGGAACCTTTGAACTTAAATGAATAACCTCATAAATAGCTGAGATGACAATGTGTGCGCCATGCCTGACTTTCTTTCCTGTTACGTTCTGTGACTGCTCAGTCAATGTTCTTTTATTTATCATCTTCCCTGTGTTGATTTCTGACCTCTGATCTATCTGACTGCTGACTCCAGGAGGTTCTCATAACTTTCTCCAAGGAACCCAGTCCTGGCTTCTCTCTGTGGCCATGGCTTAACATCATAAAGTTCTTGCTGGGTATTGATTCCTTATTCCACAAGTAATCTGGCCTTTGAGCAGTCCGTTTTTCTCAGTCACAACCCCTGGCTCTGTGACCCGATCCTGGTTCTGGTCCTTGTACCACTCCTGCCAAGGTTTAAGCTGGTAGAGCAGGGTATAAGTGGGAATCCATGCTGGAAGCACACATTTAATCAAACATGGTCCCCGACCAAAGACAAAGAAGATCTGGGTGAATTCTAGGAGCAGTAGACTCAGTTTTCCATGATGGACAAAGAAACAGGAGTTAGAGCCAAGCCTGGACATGCTACACAGGTTTCTCCTTTAAGTAGAAAGAGGAACAGAGGCAACAGTTACCACTGAGCAGAAACCCTGGAGACCTGAGGAAGGAGGTGTGACGTGTATGTTGTTTCTGAATTTAACTTTTAGACATACTTCAAGTATGTCTTTTTCAAAACTGTACACTATACATGCATGTGACGAGTCCCAGATGATTCCTCATTTTCATGGTGATAAGTATGGAAGAAGGATGGCTGCCTGCCAGGGTTATACACAGGGATCCCTTCTGGTCGTCTTTGTTTGGTGAGGTTTAGCCACTGCTAACCTTGTGGTACACCATCTATCCTGTGGCTGGCTACAGGACTCCAGGAATGCGACCATAGGCAACAACTGCCCTGTAAATGTGTTTCTCTGCTCCTGTCCACGGGGCATCTTCCTGCTTCTCACTGACTCTCACACTTATCCCAGAAGGAGTTAAACGCTACTTCACCCTGTCCAACGTACTCCTTTATTTAATAAAGGACCTCAGATCCCCTCTCTGGTTTGGGCCAGGCCGTAGGTAAATTGGTGAAGAATGTATGCTAGCATAGAGGACCTGGTGTCTCTCCAGAACCACCAGTGTTCCTATTCTTCTGTGGGGCTGGAGATAGAGCTGTTGGTAGCAAGGACAGATTCCTGGAGATTGACGCTGAGCAGCAGCGTCTGAGCTGAGCCCAGAGGAGGGAGCCATTTATCAAAGGGACAGGTGGCAGCAGCCAGACTGCTAAAAACAACCACTCCAGGTTCTCTCCATTTCCAAACATGCTCATTTGTAAGTAGGTCGAAGTGTTCCTAAGGGAGAGTGGAGAGAGGTGCAAGTCTACTGCTTTGGCTGAGGCCCAATTAGATAGGCATATACTTGCTGAGTGTCCACTACAAGGTTGGGTATTTAATTACGACTGTCAGAGTCACGTCCTCTCCCACCAACAGAAGCAGCAGCCCACTGCTCCCTGGGGTCGAATGGTGCTGCCCTGATGTGCCAGGAGGAAAGTCAGTTTTGTAGGGATGCAACTCATGTCAGTTTATTCAAGGTTTCCACTCACGGTCACGTTTGAGGACCTCGCTTCACCGTTCATTCTAAGTAAATGAGCAATGCTTAGTTTCATGTCCCCAGACATGGGACAGCGCGAGACATCATTCCATGCTTCCGTTCTTAAGCCTTCCTGCTAAGGCTTGAGCTAGTTCCTTCCACGTGCTAAGCCTGCCCTTTCCATGCTCACTCCACAAGGGTCCTCAGTGCACGGTTCCCCTTCCTTCTGGAAAGTATTTACTGAGAAATTAAATGCCAGGCTAGATGGGATCAAGCAATGATCAAAACGGACAAAATCCCTGCATCTGTGGGAGGAGTTTACAGGAAGGGCCATAGGAGGAAAAGTTGATATGCACTTATTGACATGTTTGGTTTGGATAAAGGAAAGGGAGGAAATTAAGGTAGGGGAAGGAGGCACAATGTGAGATAGGAGGATGGGAGGATGGGAGGATGGGAGGAGAGAAATGTCCAGGTAGGTCAGGCACAAGCAGATGTGAAGGCAGTAAGGCTCCAGCCATCAGATATGTAGGAATCTGGGTATGATGATTTGAATAGGTTTGGCCCAGGGAGTGGCACTATTTGGAGGTGTAGCCTTGCTGGAGTACAGTAGCTGTGTCACTGTAGGCATGGGCTTTAAGACCCTTGACCTAGCTGCCTGGAAGCCAGTCTTCTGTCTGCCTTCAGATGAAGAGGTAGGACTCCTAGCTCCTCCTGCACCATGCCTGCCTGGATGCTGCCATGCTCCCAACTTGAAGATAATGGACTGAACCTCTGAGCCTGTTATCCAGTCCCCATTAAATGTTGTCCTTATGAGAGTTGCCTTGATCATGGTGTCTGTTCACAGCAGTAAAACCCTAACTAAGATATTGGGGAAGTTGGTTGTTCCAGAAAGAAGACCAAACGTCTGGGCCTGTGAGGTTGAACATGTCTGGCTTCCAGTGAGAAGCTTGGTCAGGCTGGTCAGGGAGTGGTATGATGAGGTAGGCAGAATAGTGACTCTGCCAAGTGGCACTCTAATACCCAGTACCCATTCATCTGCCACCTCCCAAGACCAAGGGCTTGGCTGATGTGACCCAGTTAAGGATTTTGACATAGGGAGGTTGACCTGGGTTCTCTGGGGAGTCACAGCGTAGTTGCAGACATCCTTAAAGGCAGAAGACCTATGGAGAAGTGACAAGGACGGACCAGAGGCATGTGACACTGAGTGTTGGAGATGTAGGAAGGGAATGTGACATGAGCTAAGGCATGCCGGTGGCTACAGAAGCTAGAACAGCAGAAAGTTTCTTCTGTGGAGCTTCTGAGAGGACGGCCTTCCTCACATGTCAACCTTTGTCCAGTGCAGTTCATGCTGGATTTCTAATCTACAGCACAGCAGGCTGCTAAACCTGTGCTGTGTGAAGCAACAGAGTTCGGAGTTCGTAGTGTGACCCAGCAGTATCGGGAATCCAACACACAGGCTCCTGGGCTGGGTCTATAGATGGAAAGGACTTTTTTTTTTTTTTTTTTCTATTCAAATGAGACAGAGAAATACTTAGAGCCCAGAAGGGTCTCTAGTCCTGCCTCTGTACATTGTCACCTCGTGGTCTGCTGTGTACAAGGCTGTCACCTCAGGTTTCCTATGGCCCACAGGGCTGTGTGGAAGCTAAGGTGAGTGCACACAGTATCAGAAACAGTTCCTTGAGGTGGCTATGGACAATGCTAAGAGAGGTAGACAACCCATTCCTGCAGCCACAGCAATGATAAGGTAAGGCAGGCTGTTTCGAGACTGTGCAAAGGATAGAGTGTGGGATTTAAAATGGCCACACTTGGTTCCTAGCTCCAAATCTTCAGATGTAAGGGTAGCCCTCAGCCCTCATCAAAGAGGCTTCTCTTTGCAGCAGATAGAAACCATCACATCGAGTCAAAATGCAGAGAGCTACTGATGGCTGCAGTACCCAGCACCAGCCTAGCCTCTAAAATACAACTCCTGTCCCTAAGGCTCAGGGAGCCCGGCAGAGAGGAGTCAGAGGCCTGGAAGTCTTCAGCGAGATTGTGTTTCTTAGAAACGGCAGGGAAGCTGCACCCATGGTATCACAGGGATATGGCTGCCTAAATGATGACTAAACAATAACAACAGTCACAGACATGCTAATGCAGAGAGGGGAAATCTCAAGGAACCACGCCTGGAAACAAAAAACTACAGGGATCTGAGGACTCCAGAGAGGGAGTTAGTCTTCCACAATACCAAGGCATCAGCCTTTGTAGTATTTCTATATTTGTGCATATACAGTATCTAACAATAACATGAAAGAAAAAGAGGCCATGAATTAGACAGGCAGTGTGGGGAGGGGATAAAGAAACGGTTAAAGGAGCCGGGTGTGGTGGCTCATGCCTTTAATCCCAGCACTCGGGAGGCAGTGGCAGACGAATTTCTGAGTTTGAGGCCAGCCTGGTCTACAAAGTGAGCTCCAGGACAGCCAGGGATATATAGAGAAACCCTGTCTCAAAAAAACGAAAAAACAAAAAAACAAAAAGAAAGGGTTAGAGGGAGGGGACATGGGAGGAGTTGAGTCAGAGGGAGAAAGAAGAGGGGGGGGGGGGCTGGAGAAATGGCTCAGTGTTTAATAGCACTGACTGCTCTTCCAGAGGTCCTGAGTTTAATTCCCAGCAACACATGGTGGCTCACAACCATCTGTAATGGGACCCTATGCCCTCTTCAGATGTGTCTGAAGACAGCATATATATTTCTTTTTTAAAAAAAGAGAGGGGAAATAATATAATTATAATTTAATTAAATACAGATTATTAATACAAGAAAATGACCACAGCCGACAATGTCTTATGCTCATTTTTTAAAGGGCTAGACTAAGACTCAATGAGGAGCTGTTCCCAAGGGTCAGGTGACCAGGGCAGGCAGTGAGTAGGGTCCCAACCACTCTGTCCTGCCAGGAAGCATCAGAGTGTCACTGCCTAGACCTCTCCAAGCTGCTACAACAGAGGCCTAGGGGTCTGAGATGCTCTCGCCTTCCCTGAGCAGTGAGGGCAGACTTGTCCCTGGCTGCCCAGACCACGGCACACATTTTCCTCTCTTTGAGCCACAGTCACTGCGTTCCTGGATTTCCCCTTCAGCTGGATCCAGGTAATGGGCGACCGTGCTGTTTCCTCTCCAGGGAACACCGCTGGCTAGCCCTTCCCCACCAGCTCGGGCTTCTGGTAGGCTTTCTTCTCCAGGACCCAATCCCTGGTATTCAGTGCCATGCTGAGCTCACCAGCTGTCTGGGGAGGCCGCACACATCATACCCTCATCTCCTTGCTACTTCCCCTCTAGACAGCATCACCATCGCCATGCATCTACCGTAGATTTATATTGGGGGCAGCAGGGACTTACGGAATCGGCCCGAGGCAGAAGGCAAGTCTCGTGGGTAGGTATAAACCTCAGTAGTAGACAGGATGAGGGAAGCCTCTTGATCTCCATGGGGGTTGCCAAGGAAGCACAGCTCTGTGCCTCCTGATGTGGGCACAACATGCTGGAGCTCATGAAGCTAGGGTAGTTGGGAAATCCTTAGTTAGGACACCTAGGCCTACTTAGCTGTGTGCTCTGGCTCATACATCCCATGTGTAGCTACCACCCCTGTGATCTTATATAGAACACAAGGGCTTGGACTCCAGGCCTTGGAGAAACTGTATTAGGTCAAAGCCCTTTCTTCATCTTGTAGACAAAGGGAAGGACTTCTCAGAGACCAGAAACAGAGGCAGGGAAGAGTGTCCTGAATGGCATAATACTGAAAATCTTTAGGGTAAAACCAGAAACAGTACCCTGGCTCCTCAGACAGCCCCAATGGGGGCTCATGCTGAAACCTGGCTTGGCCTAACAGAGGTCAGAAAAGGCACCAAGGCAGGAGGATAATCAGTTTTAAGAGTCTGCTTCTAGCGTGGCGTGCACAATGACAACTCTACTGTAAGAGACATGAACGCTGATAATCCTCCAATATACTTAAATATAGGTCAAGGTCGGCAGCCAGTCAGTGTGGATGGCAGGACCCAGACTGTCATTGTTTACAAAGAGTCTCAGCTACCCGTCACATCTCACCATCTCTTCTTACTACTCTTTATGCCTCAGGTCACTTCATTCTAAAGAGAGAGCCTGTGCACACACTAGAAAGACCAGGCTCAAAGCTGAAGAGGAACTGCTATTCCACACTGCCTCTCCAACTCATCCAGGAATCTGGGAGCCATTTTTCACCAGCTTCACGGCCATTACACAGCCCAAAAAGACACTCAACTTTCCACTCAAAACAAAGGTCTTCTCGGTGTATATCCTGTCCTTTTGGAGTCCCCTGAGGGTTCTGAGTGCCCTTTTAAGGACAAGACAGGTGGATTATAACAGGTTAGCATGAATTATAAATGGTGGCATGTGCCTGTAATCCCAGGACATGGGAGGTAGAGACAGGAGGATAAGGAGTTCAAGACCAGCCTCTACAACAGGGTAACTGAGACTAGCCTAAGCTAGTAAGGTCTTGTCTCAAAAGACAAAAACAAAACCAGAAACATACAAAGTATGCTGATTGTCAGTCATTTTTGACTATAAAAGTGTAAAGTTTATGTGGTCCGGTCTGATAAATTGTACCTCAAAGTGAAGATATTTGTTCTGTGTTTGGCACAGTTAACGTTAAGTAATTTAGGCTAACTACTTCAGATCACCGCAGGCGCTTATCTAGTTTGGAGACAGAAAACAGACATTCTTTTTAGAATTCCTAGAGGCAATTCAGGAAGGCTGGGGGAGGTAATAAAAATGACCATTTCAGCCCAAACAGCAGAATGAAGGGCTGACTGTTGGAGTAAGAACTCAGATCTGAGCAGCCTGCAGACATCCAGAGTAGAAGGCCGTGAAGTCCTTTGTCAGAGAACACCAGGTCAGAGTCTGTAAACAAGAGTCCAGGCCACATGCAGATTAAGGCTGGGCTACAGAGTTCCCATCCCAAGGATATCAAACAGGACCATCAACCCACGGACACAAATAATCACTTTAAAGAACTCAGGAGTCCTGGGTCTGACGAGCTTTATTTGAAGCATTTAATAGAAGATTTGGGGAGAGACTGCTAGGTTCTTACGCCTTATGAGAGGAGAATTGGGCAATTTGGAGATATTTATTTTATGTATATGGGTGTTTTGCCTGCATGTAAGCACATGTACCGTGTGTGTGCCTGTGGAGTTCAGAAGAGGGTGTCAGATCCTCTGTGAGTGAAGTTCCAGGTGGTTGTGAGCTACCGTGTGTGTGTGTGTGTGTGTGTGTGTGTGTGTGTGTGTGTGTGTGCGCGCGTGTGCGTGCTCGTGCTGGGAACCAGATTTGGGTCCTCTGGAAAGAGCAGTCAGCACTCTTAACTGCTGAGTCATCTCTGCAGGCCCCTAACATCTAACATTTTATATATAACGCACAGCACTTCATTCCAGAAAAGGATTGGAAGTAGACAGTGGACAGGGAGTGAGAAGAGTTGGGTGGGGATGGGAAAGGAGAACTTCCTGGCCTGGGCAGGAAGCAAGAATCTAGATTTGAGGACTAAGTGTAAGGAACTTCCTAGTGTTGGGACTACTCAAGTCTGACAGGTTCCTGGGATTATGAACCCCAGTTTCTGAGGCTTTTCCTGTCATGCCTGGCTCACCTCCTGTCGGGGCCTCTGAAGAAGGGGTCACCTATATTAGGAGAGGGGTGAATCCATCATCTTCTGCAATTCTAGGGTTCCAGAAGCCCAAGGAATCCAAATTTCCCAGGTGAAATTAAACATAATCAAGAGCCATTTGCAGCTTTTATTCTATTTTTTTTGTTTTTTTTTTAATTCTATTTTAAAAAGGGGAAGTTTTAATTCTAACTTATTTTTTATTTTTTTTTCCAAGATGGGGTTTCTCTGTGTAGCCCTGGCTGTCTTGGAACTCACTCTGTTGACCAGGCTGGTCTTGAAATCACAGAGATCTCTCTGCCTCTGCCTCCTGAGTGCTAGGATTAAAGGCGTGCGCCACCACACCCGGATCAATTACAATACTTCTGATTCAATGATTTGTTTCAGGTGCCAATAGCATTGTGGTTTGGGAAAGAATCCCATCCAGTCCTGATGAGCTTGAACTTGCTGTGTAGCCAGGATTGCCCAGGACTTCCGATCTTCCTGCTTCCACCTCCCAAGAGCTTCTGTCACAGTTCGAGCCGCTTCCCCAACAGACTGGGACCAAACCACCTGACTGTTTTTTTACTGCAGGTGTAGTATAAAGGCAGTGTTATCGTGGGGTGAGATCGTATGGGTAGTGCAGGAACCCACTGTCCACTCATGCATCACGCTCCCAAGATTCCATGAGGCAGCGGACTCTAAATTCACATATAACTTGTACAAATAAAGAGGGACTGGAGGACAGCTAGCTGCAGTTTGTAACCAGTTGCTTCATGTCCCAAAGGAATTGTTTTTAGACTATCCTTTATGCCTTTTTAGTTTCTTATGGTTTTAGGTATGGCAGAGTAATATGAAACCCAAGGTTATTATACCAAAAAGTGTGTGTGTGTGTGTGTGTGTGTGTGTGTGAGATCAGGCCTTTAGAGGGTGCCCTGGTCTGTGAGGGACCATCTCACATTAGGCTAATGGAGGTGGGAAGACTGCCCTAACTGTGGACAACTATTTCATTGCTGGGGCTCTGGACTAAGGCAAAGGCCAGAACCATTAACTCTCTGGATTGGATACCAACAAGACCAGGAGAGAGATCCTCAACTTTTGGGGGTTTGGCATCTGGGATTTCAGTGGTGGAATGTGCTGTCTGTTGGGCAGACTGCAACAGCTTCAAGGCTAGGGTGGCCCCTGTCAGAGGCAGATAAGTTCTGCCCCAAGACTTCATAGTAGATCAAGTTCCCAGTTAATACTGATGTCAGCTGGACAGGCTGTAGAATCAGCAAGAAAACCAGCCTCTGGTGCTGTCTGTGGGACCATCTCACATTAGGTAATGGAGGGGGGAAACCGCCCTAACAGTGGACAACGCTATTTGATGAGCTGGGTCCTGCACTCAAAAGAAAGGGAGAGCTAGCTGAGTACCAGCATATACCTTCTTCACTTCTGGACCACAGGTACAGTGTAAACAGTGGCCTCTGGTCCCTGCTACCCTGACTTCCCCACATGACAGACAAACACACAGGACACAATCTATCTCTGCTTGCTTCCCTTTTTTGGGGTGGGGGGAGAATTTAATGTCAGAAGTGAGAGGGGGAGTCGGAAACGTATGCTGCAGTGTGTTTTATTTTGTCGTTTGGAGGCAGGACCCTGCTCTCTAGCCCAGGCTAGCCTCAGTGATCTTCCTGCCTTTGTCTCTCGAGTGCCAGGGTTACCAGCCTGAGCTGCCATGTCTGGCTGGTGTGGCCTTTGTGGTGGGGCCAGTGCTGTCTAAATCCTCATCCAAGTACTGTTCAACTCAGGGAGCCGCAGATGGAAGCCCACTAAAGTTAAAGAGCTCACTAAATTCTGATGCCTTCAGCCTTGGGAGGATGCTGAGCCGAAGGGAAGGCCAGGCCCTGAGGGCACCATCTGGGAGCTAAGCAGCCAGGGCAAGTCACCTAGTCTATAAAACGAGCAAAATATAATTTATTGCTATGAAAGCTTTAGCCCTAAAACTGGTCCAGAGGAACTCAACAAAGTGAAGGTGGTGCTGTTTTTAAGTGGATGAAGATTTACACCGCGATGTCAATTCTCACAGCCTTGTTCTCTGTCCCCAGGCCACTGGCAGTATTTACCCACAGCCTGGGTGAGTGTCCCTGAGGTCAGCTAGGTTATGACAGTGGAAACTGTCAGGTAAGTCCAAGAGACAGAATTGCCTGTATCCAGCCAGGGCCACCTGGGCTGCTGCCCTTTGCTCCAGCTCCCTGAACACCCAAGTGTATTTTATGACACTTCTTCAGAATTCCAGACTTAGCTGGAAGAAGGCACCCAGGGACAGAAAAAAACCACACACACACACACACACACACACACACACCATGTATCATGGTAGAGAGGGACCTAGATGGGGTTTTGCAGCCTGGGCCCAAGAATCCAGGGCTAACTAAATCTTCATTGTTTGTAAGCACACACCCCTATGCCATAAGGCACGTTGACTTTAAACGGTGTTTAACCTTAGGAGAATCGTGCATTCAGCGTGTTGGCCAACCAAAGGGCTCCAGAAGGGAAACTGAAACTGCACCCACTGAACAGTTAACTGCCCATCACTTCCTTCCCTGTCCCTGGAAATCACCATGCTGCCTCTTGCCTATGTAAAGTTGACTATTCAAAGTAGCCATGTAAGTGAAATAATAGACTACTGGTCTCCGTGACTGGGTCCTTTTACTTAGCATAATGTTCCCAAGGTCTGTGCATGATGGAAGCTGGTGTCAGATTTTCCTCCTTTTTAAGGCTGAATAATGTTCATTGTTCGCAGGCCATACTTTGTGTGTTCTTTTGTCCATGGGCACCTGTAGCTGCTATGCTATGAGCAATGTTATGAACATGAGTGTGTAGATATGTTTGTGTCTCTGCTTTCAATTGATTTCAAAATGCTTCCAGAAGTGGGATTACTGGGTCATAAATTATATATATATATACACACACACATATACATATATACACACACATACACATATACATGTATATATGCACACACACACACATATATATACATATATATATAATTTACATACACATATTGGGACTTCCTACAGTGTTTTCCATAGCTATGGTAACATTTTATATCTCACCCAGCCATCCAGCCACATTACAACTTCTTTTACATCTTTACAGACACTTGCTATTTTCTGAGGTGTGTCCATAACTAAGAGCTATTTTATTAGATCTAAGTGCATCCCATTACAGCATTGATTTACATTTCCCTGGTGAGCAGAGATGCTGACTCTCTTCAGTGCACTGGTACCTGTGGGTCTTCTCTGGCGAAGCATCTATCAAGCTCTTTGCCCATGTGTTAGTCCAACTGCTTTGCCCTTCCTTGCTAAATTCTCTGTCTTGATAAACCCCGATGGGACGCCACACTGCATTCTGTCACAGTTTTCATGGCTTGGGGTGCTAAGCCCATAGCCCACAGAGCATCAGAATCATCAAGGGGCTTGAAATATTGAGGCACATGCCTGAATTTTGGTCTACGGCAGAGTGTGTTACTAAAAAAACGAAACAAAACCCCTCCAGATTTCAGGAGTTGGAAATCACAATAGTCTTTGTCTTTTGTGGGGTGTTGCCCACAACTACCTGCTGCTGAGACAGTGAGAGGAAGCTGTGGAGAGAAGATTAGATCTCAGAAGGCCCAACTCCAGCGAGGATCCTGAGAGACCAGGGCGAGGAAAGGAATGTCAAAGGCAGGCCCGCCCCAACTCTGTTACAAAGTCTGGATTTTTCTTGACAATCCCGTGAGTCAACACCATTGCCTGTCTTGGAACAGCCCCCTCCTGCCCTAGAGGAGGCCCGGGAAAGGAGGGGCAGAAGAACCCTAGAGCCATCTAGAGGCCTGCAGGCTAAGTGTGCAGAGAGTGAGGTGTGGGGTGGGAGCTCCTTCTGCCTGGCTCCTTGTGGCTTGGGAGAGGTACAGTGCCTTCCTGTGGCCCAGACTCTCTTTGGAAGATGGAAGCCTGGGCTAGTGCAGAGGTTCTCAACCCAGGCTGAACCTAACATTCACTTCTCATGCCTCAGACAGGGATTCTGGCTCCAGCCAGTTCTGGGTGCTGTTCTGGAAGGCTCGTGCGACTTTAATGGACACACTGGTTGAAGACCTGTTCTAGGTGCCCTGAGTTCCCTTCCTGATGTGTAGTCCTTATGCTCCTGTTTCTGGCCCAGTTATCCATAGAGCATTTAGCGTATCATAGATAGTCCTGGGACCTCACACAGCCTGTAAGGTATCGACTTGTGCCAACCCACAAAATCTAGCAGGGCTAGTTCCTTTTTCCTGGGAACTGAAGAAGAAATCAATTCTGACCTCCACATTCCCAGTTTGAGGCTGTCCTCTCCTATTCCACAAAGCCCGGGGAACGCATTCAGGGTAATTTCTACTGTGGCGTGCCTACTGAATAAAATCAACAGCTGGCAGAAGAAAGCGCCAGGTTGCTAGTAGGTGGCCAGGCTGGGAGGCAAGCAGAATCAGCTCACTGGGTCTCTGTTGCTTCCAAACGTGGTCTTTTATTCCGGGTATGAGGGTGCCTATAGCATCCTGTGTCCTGACGGTGGGGGGCAGAGCGCTACAGTGCTCATGTCTATATTCACACCCCCAACCCCACCCCGTCTCACTGTTGCTCAGGCAGCCCAGAACTTGTGGCAAGCTTCCTGTCTCAACCTCCTAGGAGCTGGGAGTATAGGTGTAAGCTACCATGCTTGGCCTGACACCCTATTTTCTAGCTCAGCTGGAATGGGAGTGGCTTCACACACTGCTGCTTTGCAGGCCCAGCCGGCCTATGCTTGGAAAGAGAGGCCAACCTGCAACTAAAGAGCCAATGCAGACTGGTGGTCACTTTTGGAAGCCATTCTGGTTGGTTCAGTTAGCTAGAAAGTCCTGCAACTGCTTGCCTCCCTCCTTTCTTCTCCCTTTCCCACCCTGGTCCTCAGCTCTCATTGGGTCCTATCTCTACAGCTTCCCCTAGTCTGTCCCATGGGAGTTTCACCCTGAATGCCTCTCACTAGCCTCTGATTCTCCATCCTTGGTTTGATGCTAACCACCTGCACACGTAGTGAGCCCATCTTCTCGGAGGGTGTGCACATATCATTCAGTCACAGGCTGGAAAGGGGGTGCGGGCTCCTCAGGGAAAAGAACCCATACCTGGGATCTATGAAAGCTATCTTTCTCTCCTTTACTGGCTGCACTCTAAGGTCTGGGTTTGTGGAAGTTTGTAGGCACTTACTTTGCTGGACAACAAAGGTTCGGGGTAAGTCCCAGGACTGGGGAGTGTTGAGTGTGCTTTGTGTGTGCAAGCTCTGGAGAGAGAGAGAGAGAGAGAGAGAGAGAGCCATTTTTCCTCACCTAACTCAAAACAGAGGCGCACTCTAATCCTGATTTTAGTCTTCCTTTACACTAAGGATGTCAGAGGGCATTGGTGGACATTGGTGGGCATTGGTTTCTTCAAAGGAACTTGTAATTACAAATTCTATACAGCTTCTCCATAGTGTCCCCAAGGTCCTCAAAGGAAAGAGGGGAGGAAGAAGATAGTGGCTCAACTAAGGGTGGGGTGTAGCTGTGTGTGTGTGTAGGAGGAATCAAGGTTTTTTTTTTTCCTCACTAAACTTGTTTTAATGGTCTCAAAATTCTGTGACAGATTTTTGGTTGTTTCCATTAAAAAGTACTGATTTTGAAAACTAATAACTTAAAACTGCCCCCCACCCCACACACACACAAATGGTCCACAAAACATTCTTTCCTTCTGAAGGTTTTAAAATGCATTGTTATCATTAACCAGTCTTTTACTATTAAACTTAAATGGCCAATTGAGACAAACAGTTCTGAGTCCGTTCTTCCACCACTGATTAAGACTGGGTGGCAGGTGTTAGGGGTAATATTCATTTAGCCTTTAGTTTGCATTTCATATGGAAATCTCCCTGAGGCTGAAGAGCTGGGCACTACGAGAATGGTAGTCCACCACCTCCACCTAGTGGTCAGAAGCAGAAATTCATGGTCCCAGCCTTCCATGTATCAGGCAGCCTGCCCTGGGTCTCATGCACAGATGGAATCCCCATGCTAATATCTGACCATTTACACAACTCAGATCTAGACTAAGATTTGGTTCTCTGTCATTTTCTGGGCCTCAGTGTCTTCAACGGAAGATGCATGAGTTTGAGGCCACAGTGGTTTTGGAAGACAGTGTTCTCAGACTCCACTGTGAACCAGCCACCTGAAGAACTAGCTGGTGTAGAGTCACTCACGGAGCAGGTAGATGGGGCCTGAGCGGCCCTGCTGCTAACAGGCACACAGGAGCTGCTATGGTGGAGAGCTTTTTTGGAGAGCCACTACAGTTAGTCTCCCTGGCACCAGTAAATAAGAGGCACACGGAAAACAGACCAGGCCTGGATAACGGCGATCAGTGGCTATTCTTGATTGTCAAATTGACTACATTTGGAATTAACTAAAACCTCCAAATGGAGGGCGCCCCTGTGAGAGATTATATGCCTGATCTGAAGTAGGAAGACTCACTTCTAATCTGGATCTTGGAGGTGGAAAGACACACCTTTAATCCAGATCTTTTGAGATGGGAAAACCCATCTCTAATCAGGTTCACATCTGCCAGAAGTCTACATAAGCCACGGAGGAAGGAAGCTTCACTCTTAGCCTGCTTTTTCTAGCCTTGCTAGAAGGTTCATTCCTTCACCGGCCTTAGAGCCAACTTCTTCAGGACCCCAGCGCACACTGAAGACCAGCTGAGACGTCCAGCCTTGTGGACTGAAGAACTACTGAATTCTTGGACTTTCTGTTCATGGCCAGCCATTGTTGGGTTAGCTGGACCACACCCTGTAACTTATTCTAATAAATCCCCTTTATATATGTAGGATTTATTATGTATAAATGTATATCATATATATTCATTCTATAAGTTCTGTTACTCTAGAGGACCTGGACTAATACACTGAGTGCATCGAAGGAAAAAAGAGGCAGGGTGACCTCTGACCCTGAGCAGAGGGGCTAGTCAAGCCCTACTCGGCTGTGACCAGTTGCTGGGGTTGCTCAGTCCTCCTGTCAGGGTGAAAACTCAAATCTAGATGTAGTAGTGTGTATAGGGAAAGCTGGGAGAGAGCTTGGAGGTTAGTGGTTCAGCCATTGTTTCATTGTTTTTAAGATGAGATGGACACAGAAAGGTTGGATGTTTTTCTC
Organism: Mus musculus; assembly: GCF_000001635.26. Taxonomy (NCBI): domain Eukaryota; kingdom Metazoa; phylum Chordata; class Mammalia; order Rodentia; family Muridae; genus Mus; species Mus musculus. The sequence goes on from NC_000082.6 coordinate 34,116,077, forward strand.
CAAGCCACACAGACACAGACACAAGTAGCTTTTACTTCCGGCTCTCCACTCTCTCAGAGAAGCCGGCTCAACCAAAGCAGACTCTCAGGTCAGTTCTACCATGCCCAGCCCGCACCTGCCACCCCACCCCCTCAACTGTCCCTACCTTTCAAGGGGAAGAAGCAGTCCATTTCCACGCTGCTGCGAGAGTGTGAGATGCACAGGGCGCTGCTGGGTACCAGGCCTTCCTGTGGGGGGCTCCGCTCTGTGGTGCGGACCAGACACCAGCCAGGCCTCTCACTCGGTCGTTCCAGCAGCTCCACCGTCTGGCCCACCTGGATGCTCAGCTCGCTGCTGTGGCCTGCGCTGAAGTCCTGGAGGACCACGGTCAGCTCACATCCACCTGAGAGCTGTGGTGGTGGTGGCAGAGGGGTAGAATTCGAGGGTGTGTGTGTGTGTGTGTGTGTGTGTGTGTGTGTGTGTATAGGCAAGAGGGAAGAAGGCAAAGAATGGGTGAGAGTGGAGGGGAGGAGAAAGGAGGAGGATAGATGGGAGAGGGTAGAAAATGTTTGGAATAAACAGGAAGGAAAAAGAAAAGAAGAAACAAGGCAATTAGCACAGTGTTATTGGCCACTCAGACAGTTCAGCCACAGCCGCTCTGGAGCCTGCCCAGAGCCGGGGCTTTCGTTCTAATTCCCGGCCTCCTTAGAGTCCCTTCTATTACTTCTGTGCCAAGCTTCCTGTCAATTGTCCCTTCAAACTCCTTCCCTGTGTGCCCTGTTCTTCCTTCCATAGCCCTCCCTGGTCCCCAGTGACAGCCCTTAGACACAGATGTGCTCGTGTTTGTTCCCAACTCACTCTCGCTGCGATCTAGGTGATGTCTGGGAATAATGTAAGACATGATCTCCTTTTGTTCCAACCCACAGAGCATCCTTCATCCTTACCCCTCTCCGAGCCATAAGCCTAAACCAGGCTATGACAACACAAGAAAGAATGGGGCTTTGCTCACAGGCATCTGCCTGGCCCTCAGGGACCAGGGGGTGGGAAGAGAAGGGAGAAGAGGAGCCATGCCTTATTTAGGAGCAAACAGTACTGCACTCTATGCTTAAATGGCCTATGTTTCCCTACTGCAGGGGTGGGGGTGCAGAAGAATAGAGCAGGGGAGAAACCCTGGAGGACAGAAACAGGCCCTACTGGCTGCACCCTGAGGTGGCTTGCTCTTCACCTAGGAGTCTGTACCCCTTCCTCCCTTACCTTGGCCACACATCTATGGGGATCACTTATATATCATGCTCATAGAATGGAGCTCAGAGCCTCTAGTCTGGAATAGTAACTGTGTTAAGAGTCAGCAAGGAAGGCAGGGAACAGAAGGGAGGAGGCAAGAGGCCCAGCCTGCTTCCAAGGTCCATCCTAAATGTCTGTTCAGAGGGAATTTCCATATCGCCCTGGGGGAATTCAACTTTAGTCTATAGAGCTCTGATCAAGGGATTTGAGCCATCTGCTGTGGGAGCTATACCAACATGGCCATCCAGATAAGCAGCATGCCCTTCCAGTTCACACTTGTTCTAGGGGACACTTCTCCCTGAGGGAGGGTAGATATCATCATATGAGTGGGGAACTAACTATCTGACCAGAGCAAAACCTTAGCTACTGAAGGGGTCTGAATGTCAGAATGCTGGGACTGAGGAGATGGCTCAGTGGGTAGGGTGCTTGCCACGCAAGCATGGGGACCTGACTTTGGATGCCCAGCACCCATGGAAGAAGCCAGCTGTGGTGATACATTTCTGTAACCCTAGGGCTAAGAGGCAGAGACAAGAGGATCCTGCAGGCTTGCTGGACAGCCAGGCTAGATAACTGGCAAACTTAAGTTCAGTCAGAGGGGGCTGGCGAGATGGCTCAGAGGGTAAGAGCACTTCTGAAGGTTCTGAGTTCAAATTCCAGCAAGCACATGGTGGCTTACAACCATCCGTAATGAATTCTGTCGCCCTCTTCTGGTGTGGCTGAAGACATCTACAGTGTACTTACATATAATAATAAATACATCTTTGGGACCGAGTGAGCAGGGACTGAGTAAGCAGGGCCGACCTGAGCAATCGGAGAGAGCAGAGGTCCTAAAATTCAATTCCCAACAACTACACGAAGGCTGTACATCTGTACAGCTACAGTGCTGTACTCCTGTACATAAAATAAATAAATCTTTAAAAAAGAAGTTCAGAGGCCATGTCTTAGAAAACAAGGTACAGCTACAGTGCTGTACTCATGTACATAAAATAAACAAATCTTTTAAAAAGAAGTTCAGAGGCCATGTCTTAGAAAACAAGGTGAAGAATAAGAAGAGGAACATCTGACTTTGACCTCTAGATGTCATATATGTGAGCACATTCTCTTACAACACACACACACACACACACACACACACACACACACACACACAGAAATCAGATCAAGGCTGGCTGGCTGGATACACAAAAGTGTGTGTCTGTGTGTGTAAGCCCAGACCTTAGGCTATGAATGGAAGAATGGGAGTCACCTTGGAAGCTCATGAGATGCAGACTCCTGGGCTGTGCCTCCCCTGACCAAGCTGCAACCATGAATTAAACTCAGTAGGCTGGGCCTAGCAATCCAAGGGTGTGGATTTTAACAAGGATATCCTCCTCTGGAACATGGAGAAACAACTGCTGGAGGGTTTTCTACTGTCACCATGCTGAACCTGAACCTAGACCTCTAGTATGAATCCCACACACCTTAAGACTTTGCAGCGTGGGGCACACTTATTTCGGGGATGTGACCAGGCTTGGCAGCAGTGAGGCAGTGGCCTAGGGCCCTGATGCTTGGGGTGGCCTATAATAGTCCCACCCTGCTGAATTTAGCACTGTGTTTAGCACTGCCCTCCATATCATGGAAACATAGTTGCATCCTGATAGTCTAGCTCAGTCATTTTTCATTCCCTGGTTACAGCCCAGAAGATTGGTTCCTTCTCTCACTGATGGGCTCCTTATAGAGAGCTAGATGACAAAGGAACTGCTTGCATTCTGGAGAGTTTCTATGGCTGAGCCTCAGCAGAGGAGCCTCTTGTCTATTCCTGGGGCCACATACATACAGGTGGGAGTGGACCTTGCAGACTTTAGACTACACTACTAAGCCAGGGGAGAGCTGTAAGCCCTTTCGCAGGCTGCCAAGGCAGAGCAGAGGAGCCCGAGGCTATGGATGTAAATAGCTGGTAATTTACTAGACCATCTACTGTTTTCTGGGGCAAGTTCCAAGCCCTATTAGGTAGGGGAGAGGGGTAAGATTTCCAAAGGGGAGGGGAGGGAGAGACAGAGCCAGGGTATGTGTCTACAGTTCAAGATAGAGTAATGGGGACGTTGTTCAGCAGTAGAGTGTTTGCCTAGTATGCTGGAAGTACTGGGACCCCTCACTAGCACAGCAGAACAAGCAACTAACCACCACAAGGAAAAATCAGTTCCCAAATCAAGATCCAGTGCGTGAAGAAAATGCCACTAGGTGGCAATGTTGCTTCCAAAGGCTGCCCAGTTTTCACACTCAGGAGGATAGTCAGAGGCTCAGGACTCCATGTCTTCATAAGCACACACCTAACTGTAGACCAGCAAAGATGACCATTATGGCTCAAATGTCCATGCACACCTTGCCTTGATGGCTAGATCAAAAAGATTTGCCACACCAGGTCTCATTCTATGGCAAGAGTAGAAATGCAGAGTGTCTGTAGAGGATTTAAGCCGTATTGGGCAGAGCTGACTGACTGACCCGTTAACATTTCCTTCTAACATCTCTTCCCAGATCACCAGGAAGATGCCAGGTGGCTGCGGGAAGTCCAGCTCTCACCAGAGCAGCACTATTTAGAAATCCAGGCAAGAGCAGAGAGGACCAGAGATCTTGGCACACTCACGGTCCTTACACGTGATCCAGTCATGATTTCTTGACTGTGAGACTCACACCTAGTGAAAGTTAATCTCAAGATTGTGTAATAGCTCATTAAACAATAAAACCAACTCCCCTCACTATGACTGCTTAGATATGTTTGTGTGAGCATGCTGTGTGCGGAGGTCAGAGGACAACTTAGTAAAGATGTTTCTCTCCTTCCACCTTCTGGGAACTGGAGTCAGGTTGTCAGGTTCGTGTGGCAGCGCATTTACCTGCTGAGCCGTATCCCCATCCTGACACTTTCCCATCTCTGACTGGATTGGTCCAGTGCATCTGCAGGTTCTCCCCACCCGAGGGGGTCCAGGGAGCTTCAGGTACGTGTTGTTCCTTCCTCTTTCTGTCAGCAGGATTGGAGTGTGGCTTTCTACTCCATACTCTCCTTGCTGGCTCATTTCCTGGTTCTCCACTCCCTAACCCCCTCACATCTGCAAGGTTCTCACTCTCTCAACTAAAGCCCTGGTCTCAGGAGCATGAGTCGACTTTATGCTGATGTTGTAGAAACTGTTGCAGGTGGCATCTCCATTTTAATCCTTTTCTTCCACACAGCCTCTTTATTATTATTATTCTAATTAATTAATTAATTAATTAATTAATTGATTTTTATGTATGGGAGTACACTGCAGCTCCCTTCAGACACACTAGAAAAGGGCATAGGGTCCCATTACAGATGGTTGTGAGCCACCATGTGGTTGTTGGGAATTGAACTCAGGACCTCTGGAAGAACAGTCACTGCTCCCAACTGTTGAGCTATTTCTCCAGTCCTCCATCTCCCTGGCCTCTTAAGAACTATTTTAATGTTGATGTTGGCAATCTCCTTGGTTGTTATTCTGTGTGTCTTAGGTCTCTGGCATGAAGCCCTCGCCTCTGGCATTGGGTACAGTGTTTCTGTTCAGAGATGGTCTCTTTGTGTCTTCTGGGTTTCCTTTTCCTCTGACAGCTTCCTTTCCTGGTGTCTGCTGCTGCACACAGCCTGCCTTCTGCTTTTCTTCTCTTGACTCATCAACCACGGAAGCCACCCACTTCTCCTCGCCTGCCCACTACCTCTGTCTTTTGTTCACCGAATCCTTCCCGTGGGTAGAGCCGGTCTGAGGCAGGCAGCACTGATGCCGAGGTCCCCACCCCAATCTCTTCTCTAGTTCTTCCACACATACAGATCTTCCCAGCTAGCTTTGCTTGTCAGTTCCTCGGACACGAGCTTAGACAGCGTTAGTTACCCCTCGCCAGTCTCTCCAGTCTCAGAGCTTACCTTTCCCCCTTCTCCTGGCTCTGCACTGATCTCCTCTGGGTGCACTTTAACTCTCTCTTTTGCAATGGGTGGCCTCTCCACCGATATCACATGGAGTGTCAGCCTCCCCCTCTGATCCACCAAAGGACAAGCCAGTCACTGGCTCCTCTCTTCCCTCGGACAATCTTGAGAAAACCAGCTCTGCTGAGCCAACCTTTTCTACCCACTACGGTGTGAATGTGGACTCTGCTTCTCGCCCCTGGCGTGTAGCTGTCTTCAGACACCCCAGAAGAGAATGTCAGATCTCATTACGGATGGTGGTGAGTCACCATATGGTTGCTGGAGTTTGAACTCAGGACCTTTGGAAGAGCTGTCAGTGCTCTTAGCTGCTGAGCCCCCTCGCTCTAATCTTGTCATGGGACTTTTGCTTTTGATGGTGGATAACTGCATAAAGTATATTTGATTCTGAAAATGTAAGTTTAATGCAAAGCTTTATAAAGTTAAAAGACAAATGACTGTTTCCTTAGCTCTATTTTTGCTTGCTTAGCATTTGGAAGCCTCCTTTAAGAATCAGTGTGAAGCTGGACAGTGGAGGCGCACTCCTGTAATCCTAGCACTTGGGAGGGAGAGGCAGGCAGATCTCTGAGTTCAAAAACAGCCTGGTCTACACAGAGACCAGGACAGGCTGGTCTACACAGAGAAACCCTGCCTTGACAAACCGAATGAGCTGGATTGCCCCAGGGAGCCTCTTGTACTATGTATGGAACAGGAACACAGTTGATCTGCCTGACTCTGCCTCCTGATTGCTGTACTCACTAACTATTTAGAAAGCTTTGGGATAGCATCAAAACTGTGTATCTTACATAAGAACAAACAAACCAAGAACAGTATATAAAGTCGTATATATAGTTAAGTGAAGAACATCACTATTCATTGGAGCAGATGAAAATGTTAGCCTTGGCATTTTTGAGCATAGCCCTTGGGTAATTTCCCATCTGCTTCCTTTTTTAAAAACCAGTCCTGTCCAGCGTTTCTCATCTACCCAACAGTTTTATAACAAAAATAACGATAACAACGCCAAAAACATCCTTGAAAACAAACCAACAATCGTAACTAGGAGGGAAAACGGCAGCCTTTCTAGGATGGCACGCTAGTTGGAGGAAAAGGGGAGAGGGTGGGCAGGTCCCCTGCGGGCAGAAGCTTTGGGCACGTATTATTCCATGGCTGGCCCGCCTCTGCATGGTGGTTTCCAAATGCCTCTAAACCCGTGAGCTGCAGTACCGGGGAACTGAGATGAGCTCTTCGGAACTTAAGTCATTTGACAATTTACTGCTGTGGTTTATCTTGGTTGGTTATAATGTCTGAAGCAAATGTGAAAAGCAACATTAGGATGCAGGAATATTATCACACAGCTCTGGGATTTCTTCACTTTGCATGGATGCCCGGGGAGCTGCCAGGTCCAATTAAGAGTCTACAATTCGTGATGTGCTTACTCTGTGTGCTCGCACTGGGCGATAGAAGGAGCCTCTTCTTCATCTTACCGTTTTCTACAGGGCTTAAGGGGCTCCATGGCCTCGAAGGCCTCATGGACTGCACAGTAATTAATAGTTGGAAGAACATGGGAAGGAGAGTTGGGAGGCCTCAGAGCTTACAGAGCTCCTTCTACGTGACACTGCCTATATCCTTCTCCTTCTCCATACCTGAATCCTCATTCTTAGGAGAAGAAATTGGACTTGGGGCCCTACTACCTCAGACATTCCCTGAGTAGACTGTTTCTGTATTCATGGTGGGAAGCATTCCTGTTTAATCACCTCGAGCATTTTTCTTTTCTTTTCTTTTCTTTTCTTTTCTTTTCTTTTCTTTTCCTTTCTTTTCTTTTTTCTTTTGGTTTTTCAAGACAGGGTTTCTCTGTATAGCCCTGGCTGTCCTGGAACTCACTCTGTAGACCAGGCTGGCCTTGAACTCAGAAATCTGCCTGCCTCTGCCTCCCAAGTGCTGGGATTAAAGGTGTGCGCCACCACTGCCTGGCCTGAGCACTTTTCATTAATGTGTTATATCGTTTGCCACCTACATCTGCATCACAATAAAAGATCAAGTTGAGTAGAAGTCATCTGTGCTTAAATTTGTCCATCCTCTGAGTCTAGAGTGATGCCTGGCATGTAGTGTATACTCAATGAATGCCTACTGAGCACGCCTGTGACTGTGTCTCATGAATTGATGCCGGATGTGTAGGAAAGCAGAGTGACTGCAACATGGAGTGCTCCCACTGACTGCAAAACGCAGTGCTCCCACTGGCTGCAATGCTGAGTGCTCCCACTGGCTGCAACACTGAGTGTTCCTACTGGGCTGCAATGTTGAGTGCGCCCACTGGCTGCAATGCTGAGTGCTCCTACTGGCTGCAACACGGAGTGCTCCCACTGGCTGCCTGTCTGTTTCCACTACTGTGTCCTAGGCCCTATAGTCCGTTTGCCCTAGGACCCTTCCCCTTTTAAATCATCTCACCTTTTTTGGTTTGTCTATAATTCTACTAAACTGTAAACTTGACAAAAATTACTTAAGGGTGAGTTGTAACCTTTAAGAACAAAGAGAATAGGAGATCATGTAGGTGGACATGTACAGGAGAGGCCAACCTGTTTTCATTATGCTTTACTTTCTGAATGACAGACAGTAGACATAACAGAACCATATGACTTAGTAGAACAGAGAGAGGAGATAAGGTGCCTGCCAATCAGTTAGCTTTGCATAGCCCCCTGACAGGCTTAGGAAGTAGAAGCACCAGGCAGCATATACTGTGTCTATGTATATGTGTGCACATGCATATATGTGGATATGTGTATACGTGGAGGTAAGGCAGGTGGATGGGTTAAAAGTCTGTAGAGACCCTTAAACCTGCCCTCTATCTTGTCCATCCTGCTCTGGAAAGTTGAAATTCAATGCAGGTCTACATACAGAAGTAGGAAAGTGGCCACCACTGTGTTCCTCCAGCCCCCAGAGCACTGGCAGCCAAACAGAAACATTTGGATAGATCTGACAATAGAAACATTTGGATAGATTTGACCATTGTTTACTGAAGAAGCCAGAGGACTTAGAGACACTTGAATACTGACATTGAGAGTCTCTCCACCAAAGCACATCACGATGACACCTGACAGACAACAGTCCTGCTCCTTGTACCAACATCTGGTGTACCTCATGCATGCACACGTATCCTCAGCTTCAGAGAAGCCTAACAGAGGCTAAAACAGGTAGATACATATGAGCAGGACACACTACAGTGTGGTTCTTGACCCGATGTTTCAAGAGGCTGATAGGAAGAATTAAAACCCCATCCTGGAGCATGGCACTAGGAAATATTTTACAAAAGGCCACCCTGAAGCCCTCTGAGGGCAGAGGAGGAGGAGTCAGGTGAGACACAACAGTAACAGTCCTTGGCAACAGCAGATTTCAAAAGCTACAGTGAAACAAAGAGAATGGCAAACTCCTCCAAAATTCCAAGGAGGAATCCTGCTCCTGACCAGAATAGAGCTTTCTACAGGCATCTTCAAAGCGGCAGTCTCACATGTCCTATGTCCTTCAGCCACAAGTGTTCAATAAAAACATTTTTTGTTTGTTTTTTGACACGGGGTTTCTTTCTGTGTATCCCTGGCTGCCCCCGAACTCACTCTGTAGACCAGGCTGGCCTCAAACTCAGAAATCCACCTGCCTCTGCCTCCCTAGTGCTGGAATTAAAGGCATGTGACACCACTCCCTGATTTATTCTCTATCTTTAAAAAATGTATTATTTTTCTATGCACCCACTGTCTGTTCTTTATCTCTGCCCCTCCCCAGGCTTCAGAGAACAGAGAGTTGATGTTGAATTTAGTAGAGTGTTAAGGGTAGTGGCAGCTACTCTTCATTTCTTTCCCACTTCTTTGCCTCTGGAGAGCCCACACAAGTTATCAACAGAGATATGCCCAGGAGGGCTAAGCAGGTCTTTACCCATGGAGGCGACAATCCCACCAAGAGAGAGGCCATCCCAGTAAGTCTTGAGTTTGACCAAGGCTGTCTACACCATGACTCTAATTGTGCCCATGGGAGGCAATTTCCTGCATCATCAGAAAGAGAACTCCAGCTGACCTTCGGAGGAGGCAGCAGACATGGCTGGGGGAAACATGAGATTAAAGAGAAGGACAAAAGCTGTGAGTTTCTCTGAATGCCTCCAGGCAGCCCTGCAAAAGGTCTGCTGTCATAGGACACTAGAGAGCTGAACATCGGAGGAAAGCAGGCCAAAGACCGGAAGTGATTGTTTTCACGGTGCAGACTACGATCAAGCCTCAGATGTTCAGCTGTGGCTCACAAGATGACCCTTTCTGATCACCCCATCTCCCCTCCTGCTCCATTCTGCATGTACAGTCACACACCCTCTAGATACCCTTGGCTACTGCTCCCTAGTCTCTGTGCCTATAAAGTGCAGCTCCACCTTCCCCTCCTGTCCTTACTATTTGGACCGACTTGGCAGGCACTGTTGGCCACTAGAGAGCAGCAACGGCTAGGAGTTAGAAAAGGAAACCACCAACTTGCTTAGCAGATGGCAGGCTCTCAAGAGAGTCCTCCTGCCCAGCTGAAGTACACTTCTAGTTCAGGCAGAAACCACAAGGAAGCCATTGTGCATCACAGCTGGTGGGTACCAGGTGTTTACTGTTTCTTGGGAAGGAATTCCTCATTAGGAAATGAGCAACCAGAGACCAGAGCAAGTTGTGGGGTCTGATTGTAACCTTAGCAAGTGTGATCCAGGATTCCTGGTTCTTGCCTGTATGCCCGTCCAAAACACTGTGCACCAAGGTGGTGGTTGTTGTTGTTGCTGCTGCTGCTTTTGTTCCTCTTCCTCCCCCCCTCCTCCCCCTCCTCCTCCTCTTCTTCTCCTCCTTTTTCTCCTATTCCTTCTCCTCCTCCTTCTCCCATTTTCCTCTTCCTCTTCTTCCTTCTCTTCCTCCTCCTCTTCTTCTTCCTTCTTCCTGCATGTCCCCTTATGGCTTATCCTGGGTTAACCACCTGCCCACCCAGATCTCAAAATACATTTGGACAAACTAGTTGAGATAGTTATAACCGATCTGGCAGTGCTGTAAATGACTAAAACTCTTTCTTCCGTCTGTTGGCCAGCCCCATGCTAACCTTAGTCCTCACTGTCAACCAAAGCCTTTCTGCAGGCACTTCTTTCTGGGCTACTGTGTCTACTCGTCTCAGACCATCCGGCCACGTACGTGCGGCCCCTAGGCCTGGACTTCTGGATCTCCCCATACGCCCAACTTGTTTGGCTTTTGCCTCTCCAAATATGTTCTCTACTGGGTTTCTGGATGATGCCTGGGCTATGTCCTGGTCATTTCTTCCCCTGGACTTAATGATGGTCAATATTCCAACTGAGATAGTTCTCTATTCCTCTTTGCTCCTGGAGCTCATGGTTCCTATATCATATGTCTTACATTCTTTGTTGGACATCCTGAACTACTTCTGGAACTTCCTCAGACTGTAACTTTTAAAGACATTTTAGGTGATTTGTGCATGTATGCATACTATAAAATTATTTTCTGGCTTAGCTATTGAAGTATTTTTACGGTAGATTTTTGTTTTTGTTTTGTTTAAGACAGGGTCTCTCTCTATAGCCCTAGACTTTGGCTGTCCTGAAACTCACTATGTAGACCAAACCTCGAACTCACAGAGATCCACTTGTTTCTGCTTCCCAAGAGCTGGGATTAAAGGTGTGCACCATTATGTCGAGTTTTATAGTAGATTATTAACTTTATCAATTTCCCCTCTTCTATGGTACTGTTTTAACAATGGAGTATCTTATAGTTCCATGGTTTATTATCATTAAAAAGAACTGTAGCTGTGTGTGTGTGTGTATGCATGCCTGTGTGTGCATACATGTCTTTATGCACATCATTTACTAAGAGCTAAGCGGTTCTTACTGTTTCCTTACAATTTTTGTCACTTTGAGCTTTTCTTGCCATAAAATAAGTCAGCGTTTCTATCCCACATGCGATGTATCTGTCAGTTGTGATGGCTATGGGAATTGGTCAGGCTAAGAACCTTCAAGACAACATGGTGATTGAGAATCTGGGTTGGAGCTCAGCAGCTCTGGATCTGACTCAAGTTCTATTACAGATTGGCTGTATCATCTGCGAAATGTTAGAGGTGTGGACATGGTTTCTCTCCAGGATTCAGTCCCACACTGAATATGCCACACTTGAATATGAAGGCCAAATTAATAGGGGGATGTTTGTTAAAGGAGGGAGCAGCTGGAGGTACCTGAATGGCAAGGCTGGTTGAGCCTCTGAGGCTGCATGTGATGTCCCCTCCAGGCCAGCCTGTACCTGGTCCTGCTAAATAGCCCAGTGGTGTTGAGCAGTCAGGGCTGAGAACATAGGATTTTGCCTCCTTTCCTTCTGACAACCATGGCTGGCAGTGACCATGATGGTGATGGTGGTGAGGTATTACAGAAGAAAAGTAAGATGTAGCTCCCAGCAGAACACTCAAGCTAGACTTAAGACTTAGCAACTATGGCAATGGGAAAAGTCAAGAGTATATACACCCTTCAAGAACCAGGGATGGGGATTTTATTCACTTTTAAATATGAGCCAATTATATCAAACAGGGATTGAGAACAGACAGGTCATTTCAGGGAGGGAAGAGAAATTTTGATTTAAACATATTTAAAATTTTATTATTCATTTCTTCCTGTGCTGCTTCCTCTGGATTTTGGAGTACAGTGGCTAGAGTGGACCAGCTTGGCTTGAAACATGTTCTGGACGGAAAGAGAAGTCAGGGATGGAGGATTTGGTGATGGAAATCCCAGGCTCTGGGAACCCCAGGCTGCAGCTGAGAGTTCCCTGCGGTAGTTCTCAGGAGGAGAACAGATTCTCTTATATCTTTGGGGAAAACCAGAACCTGTGGGAATGGCGGGAGGGAGAGTTTGGAACTGCACCTTTGGGGATGCTCTGGGCCTCCTTTCAGCATCTGGGAGGCAGAGGAAACTTAGTCAGGAATGGCCAGGGGCGACAGCTTTGGAATATCTCCTATCTCATCAGTGAGGAAAGGAGTGTCCAGATGGAGCCCAGAACTGGCAAATAAGAGAGAGCACGTCTACCGTGGGTGCCACTGTGGTAGAGCCTTGCAGAGAGGCTGGGCTTCAGGTTTTCAAAGGGGGCTCCCTCAGGGTGAGAGGAGGGGCATGTGGCACTAGGCCTTGGTTGGACCCCAGACCTGTCTTAATGGCACAGATGAGCAGGGACTAATGACACAGATGTGATAAAGATGGAGCCATCTCTGAAGCAGGTGCAGCTCTGCCTTCTCTCTCAGCCTCTGGAGGGAACTCAAGCCAGGGCACGCTGCTCTTTTTGGCAAAGGGTGGGAGACAGAGGTTCTCATCCATTGGGCCTTTACAACATTGTAGCATCTGTGTGGAGACCTGACACTTGTGCATAGCTATGGATCATAGCTACACGAAGATTTGTTTTTTCTTTTTAACATCAGTCATGAAGTAGAAACAAGGAAAGGTGTTCTACACAGTAGAGCAGGGGACAAGTACGGTAAGAAAATCAGGGCTCATTCCCTCAGCACAAAATGTCTGCCAAGGCCATAGAATTTCCCAGGGCCTAACACTGACCTCAGGCTGTCAAGCAAAGGAGAGAGAACACAAGGAACGCCAGGATCTACAGTCTTACCCTTTTGTAGGACTACTGGGCAATGCAGAACAAACAGATTTTAGGTTATGGAGGTGTGTGTAGGAGCCTTCGCAGATTAGAGCAAGGCCATAGAGAAAACACTCAGACTCCTAACCCCATGTGTGATGCTTTCTTCCACCTGCCTCTGTGATCCTAACTTTTGCCCTGAAAACTTGCCATCTACAGACCCAGGCACACAATGGCCAATCCCTGGACTCTCAGGTGTCCAGTGGCCCTTTCTGCCTGGAGCATCCTTCTCCCCAGTGCCAACCTTCAAAGCTGTCTTGCTCCTTTAATAAAGGCTAGAGTTCAGTTTCCTTACTACTAGTCTATCTCACGTATTTGTTGAACAGACCGGTATGGGAAGCTTGCTATGTTCCAGGCTCTCCTATAGGACACAGGAACTCAGCACCAAAGGTAACCACTTCTGTCCACCTGGAGTTTGCATTGAGTAGAAACACTCAGAAAACATGATACACAGGTGAAGTCGACAAATGTTAGTGACAAGTGCTGAAGGGAAGACAGTACAAGCTGTTTGTGTCTGAATGCATGTGTGCGGACCATGCTAGCATGTGATGTGGGGGTGCAGAACTCCTTATAACCCAGGGCTGCAGAACTGCCTCTGTTCTATGCACTTTCATGTATGTCAGGAACCTTTATGATACTAATATGAGCTCGGTCCCTGTTACAGTTCGTATATAGGATGTCTCCATGGGCTCATATTTGAGTACTTGGTCTCCAGCTGGTTTTGGGGGTTGTAGAACCTTTGGGACTTGGGGTTTTTGGAACAAGGTAGGAGTAGGTCACTAAGGGTGAGCATTTAAGGACTGCATCCACCTCCAGTCTAGCTCTGTATCTCCTGGCCCAGTCACTATGGGAGGAGCTCTGTCATACTCTCTTGCCACCACTACACTTTCCCTACCATGATAGTTCATACTCTCTGACACTGTGGGTCAAAATAAACTATTTGTCATTTAATTTGTTTCTGTCAAATATTTTGTCATGGCAACGAGAGACATTGTGACTGTCGATCCTGGATGGCAGCACTTAACATCAGCTTAGGTGACTGTAGTATAGTATTTAGTACATTATGCCATCATTAAGTTTATATTATGTTATTTGTCTCATTGTGATATCTATCAGAGGTTTCAGTACCTAGACAATCTTTTTTTCTTTTTCTTTTTTTTTGGGGGGGGGTATAGGATCTTACTCCATAGTCCTAGATGGCCTGGAACTTGCTATGTAGCCTAGGCTACCTCTAACTCACAGAGGTCTGTCTGCCCCGCCTCTGTGCTGGGATTAAAGGTGTGTGCCACCATTTTTAGCATGAGCTTAGGTACCCAGCCACAGTATTTAAGGGCAGGGTTCACGTAAGCTTCTGCCACTGCCACTTGTTTTCTGTGTATTTGGGTCACTCTGTAACTTGAACTGGGATCCCTTGAGACTGTGTCTTCAAACCTGCATCTGCTCACTCAGTGTTTCCTCAACTGAAAGAAAACCCAGTGCCAGAACTCAGAACTGCGTGTGCCCAGGCTGTGGCTCTCCTTTGGCTTTCTATCCCTTAGCCCATTCTTGCATTCCACTCTTCTGTCTGTGACAGACATATTCTCCTGAGATGGTGCTGTCAAAAATTAATTTCCCTTCTACAGATTACTTCTGAATGAGAATTATCTTTAATCAAATAACTTTAAAAGAGTTTATCTGTTATAGAAATTCATTTGCAGAGAAAAAAATGTTCTCTCTCCTTCTCCCTCGCCGATATTACTCCCCTTCCCTCTCCTTCCCCCCTCTCTTGATAGACTCTATGTAGCTTGAACTCACTATGTAGTCCAGGCTAGCCTTGAACTCAGGGTTTTCCTGCCTCAGTCTTCCAAGTGCTAAGACCAGAGGCAGGAGCCATCACAACCAGTTTGACAGCTGGTAGAGGTTGCCTTCTCCTCCCCTCTAGTTGCGCTTAGCAACTGTTTCTGGTGAGAAGAGGGTGGCTGTGCTGACATGGGACTTCTGAGGCTGAGAGACAGGGACCTGTAGCTCCCTTGCATTACTTGCAGCCCGCTGGTGTGTCTCGAGGACACACTGACAACTCTACAGAATCCACGAGACAAGGAACAGCCTAGTGACAAGAGCCCAGCAAATGAGCAGTGACCCTCAAGCCTCTAGGGAGAGAGACCTGCTGCTCTATTCACCCCACCCTCAAGAGGAATCTCACATAAGAGCTGCTGGCCAAGTGTTCCACAGAAAGTTCCAAATAAATGCTTCTTGCTTCAGGTCTTTCCATTTTGAGGGAATGTGCCTGCTGCTGCTGCTGAGGAAGCTAACTATCTGCTTTTCTTCTCAAATAGAGGGGACCTGGGTCAGGAGACTAAGGACTGCCAGCTGAAACGCCATTGCTCTCTGACACACTAGAGGAACAGTGTGCCTGGGACAGCCATGTAGAAAGCAACAAGAATGACAACTCTACCCCTACCCTGTCTCTGTGCCGCTTCTGTACATTCTGACGGGGGGGGGGGGTCAACAGCTGAGCTGCAAATGCAAGTTTTGGCTGGGAGGTAATGTTCAACTTAGTAAGAGCTGCCAAAGCACACAGAGGAGAGGAACAGAGACGGTAATATCCCTTTCATGGGTATGGTACTTTGTAGCTGTGGTGGTCTGAAAGTTAAGTGACTGCCACAGTCTAAGGGCATTTAAATACTTGGTCCCCAATTGGTGGCGCTCTTTGGGTAGGTCTAAGAAGAGTGATCTTGTGGAAGAAGTATGTTACTGGTGGGGATGGGGGAGCTTTAAAATTCCAAAAGCCTTGTGTTATTTCCAATTTGCCATCTGTCTCTTGCTTTCATTTCAGATGTGAAGTCTAAATTCTCAGCTTCCTGCTCCAGCCACCACCATGTCTGCCACTTGCCACCATGTTATTCCTGTCATTATGGAATGTATCCCCCCTGGAACCATAAGCCCAAAGAAACTCTTCTGCAAGCTGCTTTGATCATGTCGTCTTAGCACAGTGATAGACGCATAACGAATACAGTAATCAACAAAATGCTTCCGTATCTACAATTTCAGTTTACTCTCATGATACTCCACTTTCCAGTTCGGAGGCTGAGGCTCAAAGAGCTTGGATGATCTATTCAAAGTCATACAGACAGTAAGTTCCAGGGTTGAAGACTGAGCAACAGAGTCTCTGCTGCTAGATTCTATTTTCTATTACTTTCAGATGCCTTCCTGATGATCTGCTTACTGGACTTTACACATTAGAGTAGGTGGGCTAAGGGCTTTCTGTGACATGGCTGCAATTTCCTGTATGAAAAGACTTCCTGGTACAGCTGACTATGGTGCAGGCTTCAGGCAGCAACATTTATTGCCGGAGTCTAGTCCCTTTGTGCTCACAAGTGATTGGACCAGGGTGAATGACAAATGATATGGCCTCTCCTCTGTGTGCTTTGGTAGCTCTTGCTAAGTTGGACATCACCTCCCAGCCGAAGCTTGCATTTGCAGTACAGCTATTGACACAGTTAACTCAACTAGTTCTCATCTGTCAGGACCTTGAGGTAGGAAATAGCAAGCAAATGGTGCATTTACCCGAGGGGGAAAAAAAGGTTGCTCTGGGAAGGAGAGAGGCCAGTGGGGCCACAGTGTGCTGGCGCTAAGGTAGTTTGTTAGGAGACCCCAGAGACTGAGCAAAAGGTCAGGGTAGGGTGCAAAGCCTGCATGTGAGATGGACAGGTGGCAGCGAGACAAGATGGAGTGTTGGTGGAGGCTTCATGCCATGCCTTGTGGATTCTTGGTAGGGCTGCCCGGGGAGAGGAAGGTAAACTGGGGCTAGCAAGCAAGGCCCCTCTAACCATCTTGATCTAGGACCACTCAATAGATACAGGCTTCTCAGGTCTTTAAGTTCTACGGCCACAAGTTCCCAGTGCCCATGATGTCTGCCATGCTTGCATGGACTCCTGGTAAGATCTAACCCTAACATGAGCTGTCTTCAGAGAGTTCTTTTCCTAGGAACTAAATGTAACTAACTCAAGCTGGCATGGCTGATGTTAAAATTTAAAAACCAACTCTGTGTTAATAAGCCTCAAGGCACATAGTGTTTTCTAGAACAAAATATGTACACATGAAGACCCACAAAGAGTCTGACAGTTAAGCAATGCCAACACTGTCAATGCTCATAACTGCTTGTAGTTCATGAAAGGAAGCTAGCTCTACCCCTCAGAGAACACTGTGACTGGGAACTCATTAACTGTCGTTAACCCACAGAGGTGACGATGACAATCGCTCCAGAGTAAGACAAGGACAACTTGTGTACACACAGTTGGGTGCTAAGTGGTACAGTCAAGGAAACAGGCTCATGAACTCTACGTGTGCATTGTAACGGACATAAACTAGTGCTTCCTGCAAGACTGTGACTAGCTAAAATGGTGTCTTCTGGGTGGTCTTTGACCTACCAAAAGATAATCTTCATAGCTCCGGAACACAGACAGTGTCAAGAGTTCTGGGCTGAAAAGAAGGGATCTGGCATGCTAGCCTAGTTCTGTAGTCTGGACAAGCAAATCTGCTTTCTTTTCTTCTCTCTCTCTCTCTCTCTCTCTCTCTCTCTCTCTCTCTCTCTCCTCTCCTCTCCTCTCCTCTCCTCTCCTCTCCTCTTCTTTCTTCCTTTCTTTTTCTCCTTCCTTTCTTCCTTCCTTTCTTCCTTCCTTTCTTCCTTCCTTTCTTCCTTCCTTTCTTCCTTCCTTCCTTCCTTCCTTCCTTCCTTCCTTCCTTCCTTCCTTTTCTTTTCCTCCCTCTTCCTCCCCCTTTTCTTCTGTCTTTTTGTTTCTTTTTGACAGGATCGTACATAACACAAGCTAGCCTTGAACTTGCAATGTAATTAAGGGTGGGTCTGAACTTCTGATTCTCCTGCCTCCAACTTCTAGATTACAGAGACTGTAGAAATGCACCATTTGTAGTGTCAGGGATCAAACCCAGGGCTTCATGTATGCTCTGCATGCACACTGTACTAATAGAGCCACACCCCCAACTCCATGATGAACAATTTCATCCCCCCCATCATAGTTACTCCATTATCAAACAAATGGGCTTACTTAAAGACGTTTAAGGTAATTATAATTCTAAAATGGTATAATGAATGATCAGTCACATATTCTACATGCGGCTAGTCATCCAGTAGCTATTCTCATTAGACACATGGCAGCCACATTCCCATTTTATGTCTAAACCCTCCCAAATAACTCAAACCAGGACACAGGGTTGGTTACTTGGTGTACAGACCTAAAGGGGCCTCAGCGACTGACTAAAGATTGAAGAGACTTCATTGAGCAGCTCATTTCTTACATCAATTACATTTAAAATAAATCAAGGTGGAATGGATAAGAGTGCACAGTCCACTCTTGTCATCCTTTCTCCCTCATTTCTTTCAAGGGCAAGCTGGGATGCTTAGTTCCCCTCTCGCAGGCTTTCCCATAGAAATGCCAGTGGCAACACCTTCTTCTTTATTTAATACCCCACTAAAGCTGGGGCACAGCGTCCACACCCCCTCCATCCTGGTTCAGTGCTGAGCTCTAAGCTGCCTGTCTGCTGGGAGTTAGGCAGGTGCATCTGGGATGGGGGGAGGGGAAGGTCATCGAGGCGGATGGTCAGCCGGGGGTGGGGTGGGGTGGTGGTGCAACCACAGAATTATCTTCCTCATCATCTAATGGACACACAGTGCTTTAAAGCTTCCAGCCTTTCTCTCTCAGTTTGGGGAGGGTTGGAATTTCAGAGGGTCAGGAATTTTGGAGAGAAGTGCTCCAAGTCCCCAGAAAGCACACACAGCCTGCGTGTGGGGTTGGGGGTGGGTGGGAGCTTATGGTGCATTTTAATGTCTCCCACCCACGGATGCTATGGAGAGTTTTCTCTAAAACCCTTCAAAACCATTTTAGAATAATTTTGGAATCCCCATCTGACTGCTTCTCCTGGATCTTCTTTCTCTGGCAGATCACACTCCCCCAGTCACTGCCTTTTGGACAGAGACGAGTCTGGCATTACCATCCCTCCTGTGACAGCATGGGAGGCTAAGTGGACTTTGCCCCCTGAGGGAGATGGAGAACCTGGGTCCATCTCTGGCTGTTTCTGGACGATTTTCTCATCTATAAAATTAGAACACTGGGCATCTGAGAAAATATTTTCAAAACATCCTTAAGCTCCAACTCTGTGTTCTGAGCCACAGCTTCTCCTGTGTGGGGTCGGGTGGGGAGTGCCAAGGACTCTGGGCAAGCGTGTGGGCTGTTCTGAACTCTGTGGCTTTGCTTCAGGAGTGTCATCTTGAAAGGCCTTCTGAGATTACAGTCTTCTACACTGCAAAGCTCTTCTGAAAGAAATGCAGGGATGAGCCTCACCTCCTCCTGGTCTACCAGACAGCATGTCCTAGCTCTAGTCTAAATTTCTCTCAGGAAAAATTCTCTTATGGAAAGTTCTTGTGTCTACATTCAGTGTACTTGTCCCCAAGGTCACTTAGCATTGCTTTAGAAAACCCTCCCAAATGTTGGCTCACTGACTCACAATGTGGCCACATGTCCTGATCCTCCAACCACATGGCACTACTAAGAGGTGAGATAGAAGTCATGTTGACTACTTAACTAAAGGCCAAATAGCCTCTCACACATACACCACATACACACCAGTCGTATTAAATGTGATCTTTCTTGGTTACTGTCAAGGTCATGAAAAATCTTCCTGCCCCCGTTGCAGGAAGATAAGTCTCTCATTAGCAACTGTCTTGCCCACTTCTTTCTGAGGAGAGAGGTTATGAAATGTGAGCAAGTGCCAGGCGGTGGTGGCACATGCCTTTAATCCCAGCACTTGGGAGGCAGAGGCAGGCGGATTTCTGAGTTCGAGGCTAGCCTGGTCTACAGAGTGAGTTCCAGGGCTACACGGAGAAACCCTGTCTCAAAAAAAAAAAAAAAAAATGTGAGCAAGCTCACACTTTTCTATCCTTTGCTGCCTACAGAACCAGGTCCGCATCTCTGAGTCTGTCTTTTGTGGCTTGGAGGAGCCAGTCTTCCCAACTCTCCAGTGCATCTGCTATATAGACAGATCCTCTGCTTCAAAGCACAGCCACCCTTGCTGATTTCCAAACACGCTCAGCATTTCTCTCAAGTCCCTGTCTCTTACCACGATGTTTCCTTACTCTGGGTAAGTATGCCTTCCTCTAAACAACACAGTTGGCACCTTCTGGAAACCCTTTGCTACCTCTAAGCTCAACTCTAAGGCAAGGAAGCCTTCCCTACAGTCATCTCTTCTATAGCCACCCCTATATGTGCCACTGACACCAGCAGGCCATAGATTTTCTATCTCACTCAAGTCAATCACGAGACTAATCCTAAGAGCTATGGGTGACAGGATCTTATGAAGGCAGACAGGGGAAACTTGAGAATGCTTTTTAATTGCATATATATATATACACACATATATATATATATACACATATACATATATACATACACATACACACACGCATACATATATATACACACACACACATATATATACACACACACATACATATATATACACACATACATACATACATACATAGATACATATATTTGGTGTTTGGCCTACATGTATGTCTGTGTGATCCACTGGAACTTGAGTTACAGAAAGTTGAGAGCTGCATGTAGGTGCTGGGAGAGTCGCCAATGCTCTTAACTGTTGAGCCATCTCTCTAGCCCCTATTATTTTAATTTTGATCAGGACAGAAAAATGAATTCAAAGATATCCTGGATCTGAGGATCTTATATTTTATTGAAAAGAGGGAGAGAGGGAAGGAATACCACAGAATTAATCATGAGATCACCCAGCAGCAGTGCCTGAGCCCAAACTGGCTCAATCTAAGGGCCCAGATGAATTGAGACTCACTCAGGCTGCCCCATAGCAGTTTTGGAAACTCAAATTCTGCTGGTCTAGGTGGAGCCTAGAACATTCTAAGATAAAGAGAAAACTACGAGAAAAGAAACCACTCTGTCAGGCGAATTCAGATAAACGAAGATGAACTGATTCCGACTCACGTTTTGTGAGATGAGCTGTTTTCTCCCCAACTACGCTTTGTTTTGTGTATTTTAACGTCTATAATTTTAATGTGGGCATACGAAATTTTTAGTTTTACGGGTGCTTCTGGGATGTTGCTTTTCTACTTGTTAAATGATCCCAAAGTCCTTGGTAAGAGTTCTAAATTCTGTAGGGCTGCTCTGGAATCTCAAAGCTCCCTTTGAGTGTTGATGAACCAATCAACTCTAACTTAAGTCATGGCTTCTTTGCTTCTTCTGTGGTGCTGGGTTTTGCACTTGGAGCCTTGGGAATGTGCTCGCCCACTGAGCTCCGTGCCCAGTCCACTCAACTCAATTTTACCCATAAGAGGCAGCTTCTTATTTTGTTAGCCACTAGCCATCTTTATCTAGCTTCCCTAGTGGGTGGGACCACTTGCATGTTTCTCCTAATGCAAAACTTCTGGAAGATTCCTAGCTTCTGGCTGCTCAGAGTTAATAGTCAAGTCTTATACCCACTATCAACTGGCATGGCCTTTATGTATTGCTTAAGATTTATAGCTCTTTCTACCCAATGTACATCTGAATTTTGAACAAATATGGCACTGAAAAATAATTTATATTTCAATTAGTGTCTTGAATCTACCTTCATTTATCATGATTCATAATATACTTAGGCTCCTGCCATTCTGTTTGTAGTTCTTCTAGTATTGAAATTTTATACTTATATTTTCCCAACATAAAAATACATACTTTTCTAACAAAAAGTTAGCTCCTACTATTTCCTTCCTTCCTTCCTTCTTTCCTTCCCTCCCTCCATCCCTCTCTCCCTCCCTCCCTACGCCCCCCCCCCTTTCTTTCTTCTGAGAGAGATTTTGCTCTGTAGCTTCTGTGGTTTAAGGCTGCCTTGAAACTTGATCTTCCCATCCTCCAGGGCTGGACTTACAGATGTGAGACCAACAGTTGCTACCTTTACCCTGTTCTTGAGGCAATCAAGGATTTCATCTTCTTGGTCTCCTTCCCTCTAAAGTGCTCCATTTTTTAAAACTGTTGTTCCCTCATTTCAAATCTGCGTTTTTCCTCATTGCTTGTACTAAATATTTAATAATATTTGAAACCATATGTTAGTATTTGTTATTCTCAGTATATCTTACACCTAATTCTTCCCTTCATATTTAATTTTCTTTTTTTTTAATCAAGGACTTATAATTCCTAGGTCCTTTTATGTCTGAAAACAGATTTATTTTATCTTTATTTTAAATTATAGTTTAGCTCAGCATAGAATTCTAAGTTATAAAAGTTTTACATTAGCACACAATCTATCCCTCAGCCTCTGCGGTGGAGAATACACACACACACACACACACACACACACACAGAGAGACACACACACACACATGTACACACATGCACATACACACACAATGCACACACAGACACCTGAGCACACACACAATGCACTCATAGTAATAACGTTTCTATTACTGCGCTTTTGCTTGCTAGCTTGACTCACTATCATTCATATGTATTCCCCCTGCCCCCATTTTAGACATTGTACCTCTTACATCTAGAAGTCCAACATGTGCAATTTTTCATATCTTCCAGGTATCTATCCAGCTTTTTAAATGTATAAATATGCCCAATAACTATAACTATAACTCTCTCTCTGTGTCTCTGTCTGTCTGTCTGTCTGTCTGTCTGTCTCTCTCTCTCTCTCTCTATATATATATATATATATATATTCATATATATTCATGTCTGTTAATTCTAGCTTCTTTGTAAATTCAGAATTAGTGTCAACTGATTCCTGCCACACATTTTCCAGATTCTTTGCATGCCTGACAATTTTTATTAGAAACTAGACATTGTCGATTTTGCCTTATTATATTTTGCCAATATTTTATATTCCCTTAACTATGCTCCCCTCTCCCCCAAAAGAAAGGTCTTTTCTGCGTAGCTCTGGATGTAGACCAGGCTGGCTTCAAACTTGGCAATCTGCCTCCCAAATGTTGGAATTAAAGGTGTGTAATACTAGCTCAGCGCCCCAGGACTATTTTTGAGTTTTATTCTGTGAAACAGTTACATCTTTAAGTCTTGTAGAGAGAACTACAGCCATCTTTAGCCCTGGACCTGCTGTTCTGCCCTGAGATAGCTTATATACACTCTGACTGATGTCTCAGAAACATCTTTGGGCTACAACCACTCCCTGTACGGAAACCTAGGGACTCAATGCAGAAAGCTGGGCTGCTTTACAGGACTCAGTTTGCCTTGCTTCTTAACCTCTCGGACATTGTCCTCATTTCTGGTGTTCATTTTCTTGAACATCATTTTTCATATTTTGTTCGCTAAAAATTGTTTTAGGCAGAAAAATAAATCTAGTCTTTGCCGCTCTATCTTGGTCAGATTTAGAAGTCTCACATCTTTCTCCAGGACCACAACCTCTCTTACTCCAATTTGCTTACTGTGTGCTTCACATAGGCTGTGCATCTCCAGTCTGAGACTCATGATGCTCAAAGAGCTCTGGGCTTTGAATTAACTTTTGATTATGGATGTTCGACTAATAAAATTTGTACAAATATTACAAAATCCAAAAAAAAAAAACCAAACAAAAAACCTCAAACAAACAAAACCTCCAAGCTTCTGGTCTCTAGTATTTGGATTAAAGATGCTAAAACTGTGTTCTGATATGTCTTTACCTCCTGGGACTGTTAGTTCAGAAAGCATCCTGCTTTTTCTAACTGACCAGCCTTCCTTCTTCACTCTCCTTCCTATGTATCAAAGATGCCTTACAGTGATGCTTTACCAACATCTCAATTCCCCTCCCAAGTCTGATAATTTTACCCAGTAGAATACATAGTGGATTCTCAATAGATTTCAATAATGAATAAGTAAGAATGGAGCTCATATTCAGATAATTTATGATAACTTCATTTTAGAGCTAAGACGTCTCTAAAACAGACCCCTGCTTCCTATGCATTTCTCATTGGTAGAGTTGTACTGCAGGCAGGTTATTGTTTATGTAAAAATGTGATTTTTCAGGGGCTGGAGAGATGGCTCAGTGGTTAAGAGCACTGACTGCTCTACCAGAGGTCCTGAGTTCAAATCCCAGCAACCACATGGTGGCTCATGACCGTCTGTAATGGGATTTGATACCCTCATCTGGTGTGTCTGAAGACAGCTACAATGTACTCACATATATAAAATAAATAAATCTTTTAAAAATGTGATTTTTTACAAGTTTCCATTAATTAGAACATATTAATTATATTTTCCTGTGAAGGTGATAGGTTTATGGGTCATAGCTAAGCTAGCAGAAAGACCCAATGATGCAACATGAAGGTGGTTCAGAGACTAATGCCTCGTTCTTTCCAATTTTATAGGTGAGGGACTAGATTTTGAAAAGACTGGTGGTTCAGTTAAAATAGCTCCCAAAACTCATATAGTTGGTCAACAGTAGAGTTAAGAATCAATAAGTTGGGGGCTGGTAAGATGGCTCAGCTGGTAAGAACACTGACTGCTCTTCTAAAGGTCCTGAGTTCAATTCCCAGCAACCACATGATGGCTCACAACCACCCATAATGAGATCTGACACCCTCCTCTGGTGCATCTGAAATCAGCTACAGTGTACTTAGATATAATAATAAATACATTCTTTAAAAAAACCAGTAAGTCACTCAGCTATTAAAAAGAATGAATTCATGAAATTCCTAGGCAAATGGTTGGACCTGGAGGGCATCATCCTGAGTGAGGTAACCCAATCACAAAAGAACTCAAATGAAATGTACTCACTAATAAGTGGATATTAACCCAGAAACTTAGTATAGCGAGATATAAGGTACAATATGTAAAACATATGAAACTGAAGAAGAACGAAGACCAAAGTGTGGACACTTTGCTCATTCTTAGAATTGGAAACAATCACCCATGGAAGGAGTTACAGAGACAAAGTTTGGAGCTGAGACAAAAGGATGGTCCATCTAGAGACTGCCATATCCAGGGATCCATCCCATAATTAGTCTCCAAGTGATGACACCATTGCATACACTAACAAGCCTTTGTTGCAAGGATGGTGATATAGCTGTCCCTTGTGAGACTAGGCCAGGGCCTAGCAAACACAGAAGTGGATGCTCACAGTCAACTATTGGATGGATCACAGGGCCCCCAATGGAGGAGCTAGAGAAAGTATCCAAGGAGCTAAAGAGATCTGCAACCCTGTCGGAGGAACAACATTATGAACTAACCAGTACCCAGTATAATTTAAGAGCTCTTGACTCTAGCTGCATATGTATCAAAAGATGACCTAGTCGGCCATCACTGGAAAGAGAGGCCCATTGGTCAGGCAAACGTTATATGCCCCAGTACAGGGGAATGCCAGGGCCAAAAAATGGGAATGGGTGGGTAGGGGGGTGGGGGTGGGGGCTTTTGGGATAGCATTGGAAATGTAATTGAAGAAAATACGTAATAAAAAAAAAAGAAAAAAAAAACAGTAAGTTGATGCAGCACCCCCATCCGAGATATTGTAGTTCCTCCCTCTAGGCATCTGACATTTGCTGTTTTTAATGCTTCTGTCCAGATTTTTGAATGTATGGAATATAATCAAGACTATATTTTTATACTCATCTGTTAAATCTAACCTCTTTGTCAATTCATAGACAATTCTAGCCCACTGTTCTCACCGTATCACTATCTATATGGATCTGCAGACAATTTGAATGTATTTCTCACTAGAATCTACCTTGGCTTCCCAGTGACCCCAGAGCTAGTCAATAGTGGAATACTCGAGTGATTTCTAGGACAAGGTCACGGCATGGCTTATAACGGGGCAGCATGGCATCTCGTCATGCTCTCACACTGAGTAAAGCAGCCTTTGAAATGCTAGCACTTTGCTATGAGAGGTTTAACAAGCTCGTGTTCTCGCGTGCACCACTCCTTGTGTGAGGTGTTATGCAAACAGAACACTCTACCAGTTATAAAATGGGCGATGCAGCAAGTATAGCTCTCACATATAGAAGGCTCACCAGGACAGGAAACCCCAGAAATTATTTCTCTAACTGGAAAAAGGGTTGACATGAACAAGAAGAATTTTCAGTTTTACACATTTTTTATAGTGTCTATATAGACATTGAAAATTGCCATTTATATGAACCAGATATTCATACACACAAATAGTAGGAATTAAGGCGAGACAAGGAACAGAAAATAATAAAAGAAACATGAAGAATGGCATCACAATGAACGCATTTGAAATTCACATGCACAAAAAAATACCTATGTGAGTCACAACCAAAATGTATATATTGAGCTACAGCCAAAATAAACATTACCCAAAAGTATGACTGACTTGAAATGGTAAGGTGGTTATTCGGATGTTTATAAAATAATTGTAGCTTCCTAGCTTTTGGATACCACTCCACTCGTCCTCCTGCCTTTCCTGTGATTGAGTAAGGATGCAGGGTTAGTTCCAGACATTATTGTTGAGCCATTTTCCTCTGAAACATTTAATTGTAGATACGGGAGCCTCCAGAATCCTCTTTCTGTCTGGGATGGTAATTGACAACTTTAAGCCTGACTCATTAGCAAGATTCTGTGATGGATAACAAACAGAGCCCTCCCTGTTGACATGACCATGGAGTGTTAACAGAAAGCAATTCTTGTTTTAAGTCATTAAAGGAAAATGTAAGGGTGGTTTGTTACTGCAGACTAACTTGAGTCTTCCTGCTGGATGGATACATCTGCTCTTTCTCTCTTCTGCATGGGATTGCCTTGGGACGAGTATTGGTAAGAACTTAGGCACACTGAAAAAGTAATGTATAGTTAAGAGACAAATGAGATGGGGCCACCCTAAGATGAACGCAAATAAACAAGTGATTTTGGCGGACTTAGTAGATTTTTATCACTGTACTATCCATACTGCAATGTCTATTACTACTATGTGGTTCTTTTTAAGCAACCCAAGGATTACGACCATTACACATAGTGATTCATTCTTGATGCTGGATAGACAGGGAGGGAGAGAGATGATTCTATCTCTTAAACTTTTTAGGCAGATGCAAGAACTGTTCCTAACCTACATGGTGTGAATTTCATCCTATGAATATTTATATGTATTTCCTCTCCTAAAGAGACTATAGTTCTAGCTAAGAACATTTTATATCTCTTTTGTGTACTTGTGGAATGGTCCTAACACATGAGGCATTCAAGCTGACAGCAGCTCCGCTCCATTAGGGAGCTGTATTAGGACTCACTACTGACATTCTCTTGGGCAGACTCACAATGGATGGGTCTAATCATACATTTTCATTTCCTGAAGCTCCTGGGGTGTTTACTGACAACTGTCAGCACAGGAGTGGGGCAGGGCAGGGCAGAGAGCAGCACCTCTGCAGTGAGCGCTGTGTTACAGTTATTCTGGCAACTGATGTAGCCAAGTAAATCAAATGAGACACATTTCTAACCTGGCTTCTTTGGACACCTGTTTCCTTCTGGGCGACATGTTCTGTTAGGGTTATTTTCCTGTTCACTGCTTCGGGCCCCTGGTGCTTTTACTTTGCCAATCTTCTTATTTGCCACTCTTAATTAGAAATGGTCCACGGAACCCAGAGGCCAACTGGATTTAACTGGATTTAAAAACTCCAGGGTTGATAATAGAATAAAATGTACTCTGGGAGAATGAACCCACATCTTCCCCTAGTTCTCGGAATTGTCACTGGCTATATCACGCTGTCACTTCCTTCCCACATCTGATTGTCCATCTGGGATCCCAGCTCACCCACTCCTCTGATTGGAGAGCTCTGCTAAATTTCCCTGTTTCCCTGTCCTGTCTCTTGATTCTGGATTTAGCTTCACCAGCAGATCATGTCTTAGAGACCCACTTATCTATGGTGTTGTCTGGGATTCAAGGCATATGCTATTGGGTTTTGCCAAAGATGGCATTATTCTCCAGAGCTCCTTCCTGTTCCACAATACTTAGCCCCTGGTCTGCGTGCTAAAAGTGGAGAAGCTTATTATTGTTTGTAGTTTTACACACTAAGGACACTGCATTCACTCTCTACACCACCCAGTTGTCTCACAGTACCTATGATGTACCTGACAATAGAGCAGCTATTGTGGATAGAGTGGTGACTAAGAAGGGGAAGGGGGAGAGAATTAGACAAGGATGCATTGTATATATGTATGAAATCGACAAGGAATAAAAGTTGTCAAGTAACAAAATTAATTTAAAAAACGTATAGCAGACCTGAATCCCTTTCCTCAGAGAACTCACATTATACTAATCCACAATCCAATTACTCACATGACTTAACATGGATTCTATCAGGCTAAACCTGATTCTTCATCCAGCTAGCAAGCAAGTTCAAAATGACTTTTACAATTCATAAATGAGGTCTCAATCATGCTCAAAATTGAATTTTTATCAGAACAAGCTAAAAGATGGTTGGCCCATACCAGGTATGGTTAGAGCACCCCCAATAAGCATATGTATTGAGCAAAGTAGAAAATAATCACGTTATACTCAATTTCCCATAACAACGGGGAACATTTTGTTTGACATTAGCCACTTGGCTTCTGAATTAGGACCTGAACTGGGATGCACCTGTCCCATGTAACCTTTGCCCAGAGAGGCTGACCAATTTCATGCGCAGTTGTGGCAGGCAACCTCCTAGACTTAGTCTTGCAACGTGTTTCTCAAGCCATGAGGCTTTCAGACAGTAAATGGGAATGGGTGTGTGCTGGTACCTCGTTTCCTCCTTAACTGGCCTCAACCTCAAAGGACTGCCTCTGGAGACAAACTGATGCGGTAGTGAGAAAAAGCTAGATTTATCCCATCCCATCCCATCCCATTGCATATGTTAAATGAGTCCTAAGTGGGATCTGGGGAGAAGACATGGGGAAGGTATGTTTATATGTTAGTGACAAGTGAACTGCCTTCCTGCAAGTAAGGACTCAGCTCTATGCTGAGGTATCTACTGTTTGGTTGGGTCTAAAGAACAGATTCTATCAGGATCCCAAGACCCTATCTCGAATCCCTGTACCTCTTTTTCAGTTCTCCTGAGGCTCTTTTCTGTTCACGATTAAGCGAAATGGACTCTGTCTTTGTCTTGGTGACAAGCCCTGCTGACAACCACTTCCTGCTGCTACCAAGCATATATCAATGTATGGGACCCCACAGTCTGCTGGAAGTTGAGGGACATAACCAAAGGAAACTAAGGACAAAACAAGGACTTTACTACACCTCTCAGAGTTTGTAAGGTTCTTTTAAACTGTCAGACATAGGAACAGGGTGCTCTATGAGTTCTGAGTTCCCAGAATAACTTATGACTTAGACAATACCTAGATGTATTTCAGTAGTATAGCCATATGAACTGAAGGGATGTTGCAGCCCCATAGGTAAGGTGCCTGTCACTTAGA
Source organism: Mus musculus (assembly GCF_000001635.26). Taxonomy (NCBI): domain Eukaryota; kingdom Metazoa; phylum Chordata; class Mammalia; order Rodentia; family Muridae; genus Mus; species Mus musculus. The sequence goes on from NC_000082.6 coordinate 34,145,341, forward strand.
AGATGACCTGGGACTAGGGTCACATGGGAAGGGCTTCCCTTGACTGTTGGCAGAGCTAGGAGAACAGTATGAGGTTCTCACATGGTCTCTAGGATACCATCTTGACTCCATTAGGGACGTGAAGGCAGAAGAAGTGCTTGCCTATGAACCCTTGCATGCAGTGCTGAGGATGGACCCCCCACCAGTGTCTCATTTGTACGCAGTCAAATGCCTACTACTGGGCTCCATTCACTCTCCTCCTAGACATGACTGTTCTTCCCCAAGTCTTCATGCTTTGGGGTATCGGTCATGAACAGAGCTTTCTAAAACCTTGTTGGGGTTTCTAGGAAATCCTTACCTCACCTTGTCCTGAAATCCAGCCTCATTCCCTGTATCCACCTTGAGACTCTTTGGACTGATTGCACTCTCCATGCCCCTCTAACTGTGCTGGTCGCTAGAACTCAGGTCATCCCTTTACTCCTCTCCCCTCTACATCCCTTCATACCACACAGCCTGTGGTATCACCAGGCATCTTACATATTTTACCTATGTGGGTTTCCACCAGAATATAAGGCCCATCTGGGTAGGAATTCTTATCTGTTTTTCTCAGGGGGTATTTGTTTTTTTTTTTTTTTCTGTCTAGAAGAGTGCGTGATACACAGTAGGTACTTTGCTGTCTAGACCAGTGCATGGTACACAGTAGGTACTTAAGAAGTATTTGTTGGATGAGTAGGTAAGTGAACACGATAGAGATACCCAGTTCTTGGTGAGAGCCACTAATGACTAGCTATACTTTTACCTTGTAGATAATGACCGTTTCCTTTACTCTTGGAGGCTGCAGGCCATTCCCACAGTCTCTTGATGGACTTCCCAGGTTCTGTCTCATGATATCACCCTGGGAGAAACCCTTGGCACACTTTCGTGTCAATATTTACTAAAACGACTGTGTCCAGTGTCATTACTGGCATTATCCTATCTCAACTTTCTGCCCCCAGTACATTCTTTTATAAAACATTTAATCCAGAAGTCAGCTATTGAGATATTTTTGAGGTCTTGGCATGACAGGATTGTGGCTGTAATGATGGTCACGTAACCAGGTTAGCAATACTGGTAGACTTATTGTTTTTTTTTTTTTTTTAATTGTTTTACTATCTCACTTTAATTTCTGAATCCCTCAGCTCCTCAGAAGCCAGAAATGCTGAGGCAATGACAATACGTCCTCTCCCGGAGGCCTCTACTCATATAAGCCTTTTGCTGTGATGTCATCATTTTTATTCTGCAACACCAACCAACCAATCAGACATTGTAAAGGCTCCCTCTTTGATGGCGAGCTCCATTACTAAGCTTGTCTGTGTGGCATTTCAGGGTAGGTAGAGCGTACCTGGGTGACTGTGATGGCCTAGTTTTGAGGATTATTATCTATAGCTTTTCAGCAAGTGTTCTGTTAGGTAGTTTCAGAAATGCTAAAATATGAAGCAACATGTCAGACACTTCAACCCGGAAGGGAAACACAGAAGAGTGAGCAGTGTGGTGCTGCCTACATTCACTCCAAGCTCCCAGATGACCTTAGATGAACTCAGCCATAGAAACCAGGCTTATCACCACCTTGCTCCTCGGGAGGCCAAGATGCCTACAAGAGTCCTCAGGAATCTGTGAGATTCCCAAACAACACAGGGAATGCTATGTTGAAGGATTACCCTCAGAGGGTCTACCATGCTGATATATAAACTATTTCTCTGTCAACTATATTTTAACTCCTATCCACCTTGGGTCATTTATTCACCCAAATGCAAGCCCAAACCACCACGTAGCCACAGACAGTATAGCCATACCTACAAACTTAACTTTGCTCATGGGTATGGGGACCACTGAATGGTCAGTACCGACAGGAAACAGAATCTCTGGATATCCTTACAGATAGAGTAACGTTCCTTATCCTGCCACCCTGGACACTGAAATGTAGATATACAGAAACTACTTCTCCATCACTGCTATTTTCAAGTCTTCAAAGTCTCTCTCTAGCTACCCATGATGGGCCCAGCCCATGGTAGGCACAAGTATATTACCATGTCAGTGGTATACTTGATGCCCTTTGGCAAGCCTGGATGAAGCACCTAAGCTACAAAACTTCCTCCCCCTGGATAGGCTGGTAGAGCTGGAAGAAATAGATTTCAAAGGACAGATCTGATGGGCTTATTCCAGAATCTTTACTTGGAATTCCAGTAGTGACAAAATCTAGGCTAAAGAAGAGTGGTGTCTCTTAAGCTGTGACCACTTCTCTGGCCCAGTAGAAAGGGAAGGCAGGTGTGGTCATGGTCACCAGAATTACAAGGTCCCCTTTCACTTCTGTGTCTACTTTTGGTTCCCTTTACCTGTCTTTCTTTCTAGATTGTGGAACTGGAATTCACCCAAAGAGTTTACGTCCTCGTGAGAAGCTATTATTGGTTTACAATGACTGTCTCATCCATATGTATTTGTGAATACGCAGTGTGTGCATGAACACAAGCACATCGCCCCCACAACCACTTTGTAGGATCATGGTCTGAATCTCCTTTCAAGGGATCTGAAACAAGAGAGCCAGATGAATCCTATGCTTCCCATTCTCTTCCACAACCCAACTCATTATCTGTTCATTCCTTGTGTTACGGACTAGCATTTATTCTTTTCAGAACTGGTTATTTTCTTAGTACACGTTGGAATTAATCTCACCAACCATACACTCACACTGGATCTTTCCTCAATGTCATTTCCCCCCACCCCCCGCCGCCCCGATCCTCCAAGTGCTATCTATATATGTACAACCCATGATATTCTTTCTCCATGGTACACATGTGGAATAATATGGCAGACGCTAGATCCTAGACTGCTCTCTATATACATTGCCTTTGAGCTGCCAACACATAACCAACCTTGCCTATGCCCAGAGCTCAGGCTAGTGTTTCTTCCCTAGCTCAATGTTCCTTCAGGTACAGCATATTTCCTAATGGTGTCTCTTTTGTCTTGAAGCTGAAATAACTCAACAGTTCAATTTTTAAGAGCATACGCTGAATAGGAAGAATGAAAATGGAGAGGAGCATCCGTGGACTAAGGTCCATGCCTTCTGAGTATTCCCAAATGTTTAGAGAATGTAATTATCTGTAACTTGCTTCTGTAGTCTGTTTATTAGCCTTTATAGGGCCCAAGGCTTTATAATGTTTATGGGATAAATGAGAGTCCAAGTAACAATATGCATGGGAGGATATTTTCATAACACCAGAGCATTTGTGAGACAGAGGAGGGAAAATTAGAACTAAAATTCTAAACTCCACAGACAGAGCTACCACCTGTGAGGTTCAGTGGGGACCCAGACTTCCATCATGAGGAGTGTTTGAGAACATAACTAAAACAGTAAGTACCAGGAAGGGTGATTTTATCCTCCAGTTCTTTTTAGTGGGGGGCGGGGAGGGAGGGAGGAAGTTTGAGCATCCAAGAATGTGATATATGAGCCATCCAGTTGAAAACACATTCACTTTGCTGTATGTGTTAGTGATGGAGAAAATGTTCAATTATGTCTATTAATGGAATAGAAGTGGTGGTACATGGAATCAAGACGTCATTTCCATTTCTTTGGCAAATGTTGTGTGTGCTTTCTCCTAGCAGGTTTGTTTTTGTAGTGATTAGTTCTAGCTCAGGCTATTAATAAAATGAGTTAGTATTTCAGCTGTACACTGCCCAGTAGGAGAAGAGTTTACAGTACAAAGAACCCACGCAGGGCTCAGAACTTGCCAGTTAGTCACTCATGTGGATGGAAGCAAAGAACATATATGCCCTGCAGAGCAACTTCCCAAGATGGAGCTTCACCTAATACAATGAAGACAGTCACAGGAGGAGAGACTTGGGACCTGATAAAGGCCACTGAAGCTTTTCAACCTTGGGAGGCCATATGCCTCTTTGTGTACCAATTCCATTATCTGTGAAGTGTTCTGTGTCCTAGGGTCACTGGTAAGGAGGAAGTAAGAGTCCAAAATGGCTTGCAGACACAGCGATAAAATACTGAGTGTCCATAAGAAAACAACAAAATATCATTGTCACCTCCTGCTCTAGATGTGTGTCTTGCTTTACTTCCTGAAGGCTTGGTACCTTGGGCTTTAGCTTCTGATGCATAGTCCATTAAAAAATAAGTTTCACTTCTTGAGGATTTTACTTTTCAAAGGCAGATAGTCTGATAATGCCTAGAACACACAAGGAACGGGTGCATCCCTTCTTCCATAGTTGATTTGTTTTATTAGGCAGTTTCCCTAACTTAGTGGGTCTCAGAGTGTGGTCCTTAAACCAACAGTATCAGTAGTACCTGGACTCTGGTAGAAATGCAAATTCACCTGTCTACTCCATGTGGCCTGAATCACAGAATTCTGAGAGTGGGGCCCAGGATCTGTGTTTCAACAAGCACTTGAGGTAACTGTGATATATATCGGACTCATACATATTATATGAGTTTGAGAATGACTGCTTTAGGCCAAAGGAGGAAATGGAAAACTAGGATCTGAGCATTTGGATGTGCCAGAGAAAGTGGCTTGGGGTCTTTTCCAGTCACTCTATAGCACTAGCTGTTTAGAGCTGGGTACAAAGTGACATGTTACGTTGTGTTAAAGGCACTTCTCCGTTACACATAAAAAGAGCAGACATATCTGCAATCTGTAAACTCATGTGTATTATACACAGATTATATATGTGTGTATGTGTTACATGTTGATCTGGCACACCAGGTTCTCTTAACAATGCATCCCTACCTCTGCCATGCTCTGCCTTCCCTCCTTGATCTATCTTCCTTGTAACAATCATTGCTTTCTAATATGATGCGTTAACTCTCCGTGCTTTGTCTCTCTCTTCCAATGACAACTTTATCTTCTGAAGGTGACAGGTTTAATTCCTTCCTGTATTTGGCCATACTACCCTGGAACATGTCCTCTCATCATTCACGTTCCTAGCTCTGAGAACCTTGCCTAGCCCCTACTATTCCCTCAGTAAATATTTGTTGAGTGAGTGACTTCTTGCTCTGGGAGCTAAAAATAACCACTGGGGTCAAACCAAACACTGTAGCACCTGTGTACCCCCTAACCTATATGTGTCAGTTTCACGACAGCAGGAAACTCTGTCCACAAACAAGGCTCTGGTCAGTGCCATCCACAGGAGCATAGTTCATCATTTCCAAATGTCCCCTTTGGGTCTCACTAGTTATGGGGCAGTGCCTTAAGTGCCTGACATGTTCATACAGCTGTCTGGGGCTAGTATATAGCTATGCAAAGGAACGGTGAGACACATTAGAAATGATAACATAAAAACAGAAGTCAGGGGCCCGGGTTCTAGTTTTTACTCTGCCTATAAGTTGTCATATGCCATTAGGCATATAGCATTGTCTGCCTTGGTTTCAGCTTACTGGCCTCATTTCTTCTTTCAATTGTTATACATCTGTCCATGTGTAGTCTGACTAAAGCATGTTTCCTGAACTGGTGTGTTCCATATGAACAGGGTCTTTTGGCTTACCTACGTTTTAATGTCCAGCCAGCAGTTGGAGGCATTTCTTAAATATACGGAGTAAACAAATCCCTGTGGGAACTAACTGATGATTTCAGCCTTATTGGCCTGTGCTCTGCTAATAAGTCACCAAGCAGCATGTATATAGATGTGTGTTGCAGAGACCCTGACCTAAAGAGCTCTCTAGTCATTGGGAAGAACAGAATCCTGGTCTGCACCGGCCACTGATGCAGAGTGGAGGTGGCCATGCCATGGAAAGCTCAGGCTAGCCACCTGGCTATCAACCCTGTGGCTTGGAAAAGCATGGATATAGCAATGACAAACCGCAGAATCACAAGTCTATTATTTCTAGTGTTCAGGTCATTAGGAAAATAAACAAAACACTGCTGACCTCTCCAACTGACTTCAAAAAAAAAAAAAAAACCACAGGGGGAAAAAAATCGGTGGCTTCTTAGTGTTTTAGTGCCATGAGAAGTACGCTCAAGAAACGGAAGCCTCCTTGTCTGGTCCTGCCTCTGTAGCCCCTGTACACACTTGTTAGCTGATGAAGTTTCTAAGGATTCCCCCATCCATCAAGGACTAAACCCTATGAGGCTGTTACTAGCTCACTGGAATGCCCTCACCATCCTCAGTGGCTGGAGGGATCACTTCTCAAAGTATCTACTTCTGGAAATGTATGTTTCCTCAATGGGTCTTGCAAGGAGCTATGGCTTGATATCAAAGTTTGAAAATAAGAATCAACAGTTGATTATCCCACGAAGGTGCTGACCTAACACTAAATGGAACAAGTCCAGAGTTGACCTGTTTGTTCTGGGCTGCCTTTGCCTCTCTCTCCTTCCACTATGCTCTTTCCCCCAATCCCTCCCTCCCTGGTTGAGAGAATATCACTCCTGACTCTGCCCCATCCCTTCTGCCTTTCCCCCACTAGTCTCATCTACAGATGGTCATTCATCTTTGTTCTGGAAAACAAGTTCTGTTGCTAGGATACCAGGAAATAAAATGGCTGTGGTTGATAGGATTCTTATTAATGACTGCTATTGCAGGTGTGCCGCCATCCTGCCACAGAGACAGACACACTCTATGCATCTGTCCTCAGCTTGACAGGTCTTTCCAGAAAGTGGGAAGGCAGAGAATTTAAGGGCCTCCGAGCTCAACAAAAGGCATTTATAAATCACTATATATCAACAGCCTGCTTTAGAATCATTTTATTAGAACACATCCAAGAAAGAGACATATGGAAAAAAGACAGCAGCAAATCTCAGTCATGCAAATGCCCGTGTTAAGGTTCTCCATTGGATTTAAGTTCAAGTACAAAGACAGTCCTTTCCTGAGCCAGGTGCACATCCAGAGAATGACACTGTGCATTGCGAACATATACCCTTCGCAAAGTTCAGAACACTGAACAAGCCACTTTCTCACAGTAAGCGTGTGAGACACATGGAAGTGTAAACTTTTAAGGATCCTCTTCCCTGCCCTCCCCATCACCCAGCCTGGGAAGTGAGCCCAACTTCGGGACCTCTTAGAAATTAGGTTTAGTTTATTGAAAATAAAGCAGTGGGCCTTAAAAAAAGGTTAGAAAATGAGTGTTTTACATATATATATTTATATTATATTTATATCTATTTATATGAAATGGAGTCATCCCTGCCTCTTGCCTTGGTGTAGGGGTGGGGGTGGGGGTGAGGGTGGGGGTCCCATGAAACTTTCTTAGGGGTTAGGGTTCTTTCTCGAATGTTATGGAAGCTGGAGGACTTTAAAAAAATTTATTATGAAAAATTGGAAACATATACAAAAGTGAGAAAAGTATACTGAACACCCAAGTACCATCTAGTGCCAATAACCGTCAACACGTGGCCAGTTGGCTTCAATTAGGTCTTCGTGCATTCCCCACCCCACCCAACAGGATTGCTGGAAGTGAATAGGACTAGAATGGTGGTCTTTGCCCCAGAGACCTCAGAAAGGGGTGGTGAGGAGGCTGCATCAAACAGAACTGTGTTGAAGGAGGCGGCTGCTGCCAGTATTGGGGAAAGGCTGGATTTGACCCTCCCCATCTGTATCTCAGGCCCACCCCCACACATTCTCATGATGTAGAGGAGAGGAGCTACAGCATCGGGATGGCCTTGTCCAGACTGGGGGTGGGGGTGGGGGTCACTGCTCACAGGAATGTTTAACCTGAAGGGAAACTAAAACCAAATGTGCCCCTTATCTACCCTGTCTACTTGAGTTGCAGACTTTTTGGGCAGTGAGGGCCTGATGCGGGAGTGGGGGTCGGGTAGAATCCCTGGTATGTCAGGTTGGGAGCTGGGGAAGTACATGGGGCCCTGGGGCCTCTTGGTAAATCCCTGTTGCCCCACCATTTTGGACTTTGGATCGAAGCTCAGAAACCTCAAAATTGCACCCAGGAGAGAAGCAGGGAGGCCCGGGGTGAGCCCATGGCCCAGGCGGGCAGATTTTGCTTGGAACATGTTGCCCTCTGAGCAAAGGCTGCACCCCATACCAGCCCTGTCAGAGCAGTCTCAATAGAGTTGGGTGATTGGAGTCCTGGTGGGAGGTCCCAACGGTGCCACGGCTAACCCGGTGAGCTGCAGGGACATGTCCCAGGCTGCGCGCTAAACGTAAGTGGAGAAAGGATCTCCAGGTCCCAGGTGCCAACGAGGAACAAGGTTGCCATCCTGTTAAGAAAAGGGCTGGGCTCTGTGATTTGCATATGACTTTGCAAAAATCTGCATGAGATCCCATAGCCCTTTACAGAAAAACAGTGTTAAACCAGCTGTGCAACCTACTCCTGGTAACCCGATGCACAGACTACGACCTGCAAGACATAACCATTCGTTCTTTCAGAAGAGAACAGAGAGGAAGCAGAGTTGGGTAAGATCTCCCTCAGTCTGAAGGTTCAGAAGAGTCCAAGCAGGTCCAGGACCCAGACTAGGATCACTGACTGGTCACTTGATGCCTGAATTCACATCCATCTCTTTTCAACTCATGAGACCTCCCCCCATTGACCAGTCCTGCAGTGGTTTCTCAATGTCTCAGACAAATATCTAACAAGGGCAGCAGGAACAGCGTTGGCAGGAGAGTAATACACAACAGACCCTACTGGCAGAGATCTCTTACGCTTACACAGTACCCCTGTTATACTTTTCTTAAACTCTTTCAGGGTCTCGCGCCCTACCAAGCCTAGATGTAACATTTAATTGAGAAAGAGAAATATAGAAAAGGCTGCCTGTTCCTGTAGATGTTTGATGGCAATGGACTTAAAAATGTGTGATTTTTGTGTATGGCTAGAGCCCATGACATGCGGCAACCTGTAGTTTCCCTATGGTATGGGGCTGGTTTGGCCAGACTACAAGGCAGTCTGAAGGAGTAAATTGCTAAGTGGGCTAGTGAGTGTGGGCAGATTAGAAACCCAGTATCTAGGTGAAACAATGGGTTATTGTTCCTCTAAGGAAAAATGGCAAGCTTCTAGTAGCCACTAGCAGAGTAGAGGATTTTAAATGGCAATGGGTCCCAGGGAAGAGAACAGTGCAGGGTCTCGACTTCAGGTTTCACATGGAGTCCAGGGCTGCCTTACACCTGTCCCATGGAAATGAGAGATCCGGGTCAAAACTCTCCCAGGCAGAATTTCAGCCGAGGAGAGGAAACGTGGGCATATTTATTCTAGCTGTCCTGAGCTCAGGGAAGGTGGGTGACACTCCAGAAGGCAGAGGGAGAAGAGATTTTCAAGAAAGCCTGGAGCTGCCTATGTGCTCATGGAAGTCACTCAGGGTGCCCAATGACATCACTATAGTATGCTTAAAGGGCTCAAGAATATGAAAGCACAATTTCCTCAGTCTAATGTTGTCCTAATAGGAACAAAGGAAGGGGCGTGTGTCAGCGATGCTCACTCAATAGTCAATAGTCTCATGCCATGTTTGCTACCATTCCTAGGCTAGTTAATATATGCGCTATACAGCCCAAAGAATCTATCTCAATGGTAGAATTGGATAATTTTATAAACATTGGATTTTGCCTTCTGTTAATCTTTATTTACCATGACTAATAGTTTACAGAATTTTGAATCTTTCATGTGCCAAAGAGCTGAGGGTTTACATGCATCGTGCCACATACTTTTTGTGTATGTGGTGGGTATTACTGCCTTCATTTTGCAGACAGAGTCCTGGAGAGGTCCTGCCCGGAATCATAAAACTGGAAAGTGGATGCATGGGAGGAGCTGTGAATTAAGGCTTGTCTGTTTTCAAAGCTGTCCTTAACCGCTGGTGTGCTGCTCCCATCTACTAGAAGATGACTGGACATTTGCATGACATTGAGTCTAAAGTATTCCTCAATACAGGTCTATCTTAAATCCTGGGATCTGACTGGAAGTGGCTTGAGTAATTTTATTATATATACCATTAGGTTCTATAGAAAATTCCTTATACCCTTTCAACCTCATGCTGTGAGTGGCTCTGCATATCTGCAAATCTATTTGTAGATGGTTTGATGTATAGAAATACTCAGGAATAAAACCCACACAGACAGACTGAGTACACGGTTTTCTAAGAGTCCTGAGAAATGCACACACCTGCCCAGGAAGACATGATTGGATATGCCCCAAAAAGGCATGTCAACAGAGTAATAATGCAGATGCATGGCTTTTAATTTTTTGTTGTGAGAAAATATCTCACCATATAGCCCCAGGATGACTTCAAACTTACAACTTTGCCTCAGTTTCCCAAATCAGAAAGCTGGGATCATAAGTGTGTACTACAATGGCCAGATGCCTAGTTATTCATGAGCCTGTTGAAAGGACTTTTAAACAATCTGACCTAATAGGAGGACTGGTGGGAAAATGTTTTAAGTGGAAGAATAAATGCTATTGAATTTTCCTAATGGAAAAATATCTACCAGCTTAGAATTTATAATAATCTCACATGTCATCATCCCATGCCTTTGGCTTCCTGTGCACAAGGACAGGAGTCAGGGTTTAGTCATGCTCTCTGGCGACTGGAAGAGTCCTCTGAATCTTAAGTCCTAAGGGCTTTTCTATGTTCAAACTGCTCATCCAGACACCGAGTTGGCAACACTTTGGCTGTATTTGGCATCTTCCAGTATGTGCCAGAAGCATTTATCTTTGGAATTTTCCAGAAGGGGCAAGAAGCAGGGAGACTCACTTTACAGGACTATGACTTTTATCAACTGGACTTACTCAGCACTTTGGGGGAGAGGTTATGTTGAGATTTCCTTGTCTTTCTCTACCCAAGTACAGGGGCCTCGATATAAATCTTTCACTTGATATACTGTAGGCCATGTCCTAATATTTGACTCTCATAATGAAGCTCCCTGAGGCATGGTGAGATATTCTGTAGTCACTGTGTACATGGGAGATATGGCTAAACATCCAGGGATATTAAAAACAGCCACAGACAAAGAACATATTTATTTAGGTGATGGCTTTATATGCATTTATGTTCCACAAACCATGGCAGCTATTTTGCAACAGACTGTTAAGTGAATCTTAACTGCAAATTGCCAATGGTGTTCTCTACTATAATTTATCTGACCGTGTGTTCTCAATGTTTTGTTCTGATACTTAGGAAGCTTCTGATGCAGGGATGTGCCTTGTTGGTCCTATAGCTAAGATACCAATCAGCCTATTCTTGTCCCTGACTGATGGCATGCTCTATCAGGCACAGGAGATAGTGAGCACACATACAATACACAGAACATGAAACATTCTTGGCTTCTGAGCTCAGTTATGTCCCATTCTGTTGGCCAGGAGGAAGAAATTGAAGTCTTTATACTATTTGAGACAAATGCTGCTTTGTGTATTGGGCTTTGCCTGTGTGGGGTCATGTGTATGGGGACCAGGAGTCAAACTGCTCTACACTTTCTGGTTGTATGACCCTGAGTACGCTATTTACTTTTCAACTGACATATTCTGTAAAGTCTGCCATCTGTAAAATGAGGAGAATGCTACTTACCTTGAGGACCAGGAGGCTCATCATGCCAGGGGCTTAGGTATAAAGGCAGGGGCTATGCTAAGTACCCTGGATTGGCTTTCTTTCAGCCAACCTGTGTGCATGTCCCACAATATCAGTGACTTCTTAGGGGAAAGATAGCATCTGCCCCATTAGATGAGGAGGAGATTTTTGCCTGGAGTGGGGACTCTGCCCATTGTCTCTGTTCCTCCATTATATTGGAAACGCTACAAATACCATAACTGGCTTACAAAAATATTTTTCTACCTCAAGGTTTAAACCAGAACCCAAACTGGGAATTCTCCCTGCTGTAGTCATCAGAGTTAAAAACTGGGACACATAGTCGGGGGATACTGGATACTGCACACGGAGAAAACATACGTGCTACAAGATACAACTTTTGATCAACTCTTCTCGAGGATTGACTTTTATAGTTTCTTGTTTTGCTTCCTTACACAAGCTATGCTGCTTTAAGAGCTCCTGGGATCTAACACATATTTGCTGCACACTGAGCTCAGGACCCTCCGTCTGCACCCTGCAGGGGGGGAGATGGGCAAGGAATGGGAGTGTGGGATGACTGGGCACCACAGGGAGGTCCATCTGTGAGGCACTTTGCCAGAGACAGACCAGAGGCCTCTGTCTCCAGAAAAACCAGCCTCAAGCAGCAGGATCCAAGCTCCCCACCTTTGCTTCTTCCTTTTCTCCTGCTTTTCAGGGACTGCTCTCACTGAGCTCCAAACCCAGACAGTGTTGGAGATAGCCTTGAAACAGCTCCACTTTGTGGTTTCAAGTTTATCAGAAACCTTTCCCTCTGCCCTTGACTGTAACTGCGAAGGAAGGGATGGTGTGTGTAGAGGGTCCTTGATTTCAGAACAAAGTTCCCTCCTCTCAGAAACTTGATGTTGATGACATAGCCTCTATAAGGAGCCTTATGTGCCTCCTGGAAACCCTTCCTTTCCAAATCACCAGGGACTAAAACCAAACTGGAACAGACTTCTCTTTCCAGGGCTCATCTTTGTGTAAAATCTCTATGTGTGCTTCTGTGTTCCAAGATCTCCCTTACAGTCCCCGCATCTCTAAACAGCAGAGCTCAGTGAAGAGCCCGTCAGGCCCCTCCCACCCTGACTCCTCCCTCTGGACTTTCCCTTCTCCTGCCCAGCTTTCCCCAAGGCTCTGGACTTTTATAACCAAACCAACTCACCAGTTTCTAACCTAGGCCTATGTGCAGATCAGCTAAATTCATTCTCTGGTCACTCGAGACACCACTGAGAGGTCACTGTTTCCCACCAGGCATCCTGGATGCATACAAAGGTCAGACTCCAGCAACCAGCTAACAGTCTTAGCTCTTCCTATTCTTTAGAAAATAATACCTATTAGGATTTTCGTTGTTGCTAATAAAAGTACTATGTCTTATTGTAGAGAAATACAAAAAGCCACCTATCAGAAATAACCATAATTTATATTTTGGTGTATTTCCTTCATATATACATATATGTATGTATATATATAAATATATACATATATATATTTATATATAGACACATATATGTGTATATGGACATATAAACACAAAGCACACATATGCACACACACATGGTCCCCTTTTGTCAGCAAGACTAGTCTTTCATATTAAGAGAAAGGAAATCTCAGAGCAGATGGGAAAGAAAAACAACTCCAGACCTCAGCCCTGGTAGCCCTTCACCTGTGCCAGCCACAGTCACCACTCTCTATGGTGCAACGTCATAGGTCTGATGACCAGGAGAAATCAGCATAACCCTTGTCCCAAACCACAGAGCAAATACCTCTTAAGTGTGTGGGAAGTGTATTTGAGAGCACATTGATTCATTAGCACAAGCAAGAGAAGATACACACAAGGCATCCTGTTCTTCCTGAGCATGTCCTGTGAATACCGACTTTACCTCCGTGTGCTGGAGATAACAGTAGGTGTCAGACACGAACCCTGTTGTTGTGAACCTGGTGATTCAGTGGGTGAGATAAAAACTCACGAGAAGCAGATGTGAACAGAGGAGGGAGATACTGTCTCACAAAGTGCTGAGGGAGGAATGAATGCCAAGAATCATTCTAGTATCGAAGAAGGTGCATTGTAGCAGGACTCTCCCCAAGGTCAGAGACTTGTCCATCAGGACAGGACATTAGAATGAGGCAGTATAATAGATCAGATGGATCATTGCATAAAAGACACGAGTCAAAAAAACTAAGCAAAGATGATTACATGTATACCAGAGAGGAGAGGTCTGCAGACAACTAGGGGCCCAGGAGCGGGGGGTGGGGGGGGGGACACACGAGGGACACAGAACAGGAGGCAAGGATTGAAACTGTTGGAAGTGTAAGGTCTTGGGGGATGCTGCTATGGTTCAGAGGCATGTTGCTGTTCCTGACACACCCAGGGACAAATTTCCAACATGACACAACAATGGGAAGTCATGCTCAAGGGCAGACCTTCTACAATGCCTGCAAGGTGGCAAGAGAGAATGAATTACACACAGGACATGGCAGCATATTGGCTTCCAGAGACTGGGCCAAAAGTGCACTCATGTTCACAAACCTAGGGAAATGACCCACCACATAAACACTTAACTTTAACCTAGGAAACTTATTCTCCTTGCCCCAGTTATCTTATACTTCCCTGTCGGAACTGAGCTTCCTCCCTCTCCCAATGTCTTCATTTCCCTAGTATGTTCTGGTAGCAAAGCCATGTGTGGAACCATCTCTGATCCTCCCAGATTTAATGTCCTGACTCTTTGACCATGATGCCAAACACACCACCTTGAGTCCAACTGTTGCTCACTCGCCACTATGTATTTAATGAGTATTTATCAAAAGTCAGCTGTGAGCTAGCACTGCTAAGATTTGGTGATGCAGTAGAGGTGTGAGACCAACATGTTTTTATCCTTGTGGACTTAAAGTCCACTGGAGAAACCAATCACATGACCTCACAGGTTCTTATGTAATCCTTGAAAGCAACTGGCACCAAGCCAAGCTTCAGCCATGAGACAGTGCTGGAATGAATTCCTGTTAGTTCTGGTTTTTCTGTATCCTCCTTGATGCCATTTGCTTGGCCTTTGTGACAACATACAGAAGTAACTTAGCCCTCCGACAGGTCAAGGAACTGAAGACCAAAATCACAAGGCTGTCTATAAAATCGAGACTGAAGAGGCTTACTGTGTGCACAGGTGTTTAGTTATGTTACACACAGACTTCTTTTCCACATCTTGGATTTGCTTGTTGGACAGTCAGGTGACAAAGTCATTGTATTTATCATCTTTCTTCTAACATGTTTGATTGCCTCAACCCTACTACATGCCATATAGTGTATTATAATATATAAGCTACAACGTAAATGCATCTTAGTCACTTACTGGCTCTTACTCTTCACAACTGAGGGCTGACAGAAACCTATAGCACGTGTTAGGTCTTCATGTTGGTACACTCTTCTGTGGATATATAAATGGTAAGCTATTTTGAAATACTACATATAAGAAATGCTTTTTGTCACATCCCATGACACTCAAGCTTATTAGTGCATTAAAAATCAAATTATGTGTTTATCAAGAGGCAAATCAGAGAAGAGATAGACAAGCTGTAGACTGAGAACATATATTTACATATATAGCCTACATAGACTAATAACTATATACTCCTAGTATTAAATAAATAAATAAATAAATAAATAAATAAATAAATAAATAAATAAATGCTACAAGTGACCTATGAGATAGATAAAGAGCTTGAGTGGAGACTTTGGACAGGAGGAAATTCAAGGCTGTCTCAAGGATGTGGGAAAATGTGCAGTCCTATGAGGAATCAGAGAAACACAGCTTCATCAGGAGCAGGTGTTCCAATGCCACCAGCTCACCAGCTGGGAAAGCAGAACCTCCGAGGGTTTCTTGCACAGTAGTTGGAATGTAAATTTGGCTCAAGACTCATGTACAACCTACCACTCAGGAGTTCCATTCCTTGTCATGTGGGGTTCAGAGATTGAGTCTAGGTCACTGGGCTAGGCACCAAGCACCCTTACCTACTGAGCTATCATAACAGCCTGAAAGTTTTTTTTTTTAAAAGAATAAATAAATGTACAAGGTTGTATATTTTAAAGGAAGGTCTTTAGAAGAATATATGCATCTTATACTACAACTCCATTAATGCCTCAGTAATTCAATTATTAACCCAGAATATATCTCATTAAAGAAAACAGTGTGAATTAGATGAGCAAGAAGAAATATAAAATGGTTTGGGTAAAGGATGATGCAGGAGACTTCTCTGTGATTCTGTAATTCCCCTGTGGGTTTTAAAAGTCTGATTCTATATAAAAATAAAATGCTTTGATACAAATGTTTCAGAAACCCCACTCTTTTGACATATTATCTAGGATAAGAATGAATATTTTGGGCTCAAAATTGATACAAAGGAGAACTGAATGGAAGATGAACTTCAAGGCAAGGACACTTTTGACTTTTAGTGTCAAAATGTTCTCTGCTCCCAGGCTAAATCTGTCCTTCAAGCGGCATTGTCCTGGTGTGGATGAATCGTATCTGAACAGACACATTCATCATGGCAACTTCTCTGCTGCTCCCCACGGCAACTGGCAGAAAGCAGGAGCCTGCATGTTTGTCATCTCGTTTAAAGAACACACAGGACCTGCACAGCCACCTACAGTCACATGCAGGACAGAGGCTGTCCTGTATAGAGCAAATCCATGCTTCTGGTCATCGGGAAAACTCAATTCAACCACGCTGAAGTGAAAAATAAATGAATCCAGAGTGGTAAGAGATTTGGCAGAGTTTTCTGCTCTCCTCTCCTCAGACCATCTCATGGTAGTGTGTTGTGAATTTCCCAGCAACCTGTTCTCCAGACAGCACATTTACAGACTGGGACTTCCAGCTGGTTTGCTTTAAAGTTCAATGTCAGAGCACATATCCTGCGAACATTTCTTTTGGGGAGTTGTCAAGGAAAATTTCATGAATGGGACAAAGATTTGCTGTTGTCACTAGAGGAAGAGAGGTGACATGGTGGACTCTGTGCTACGGGAATTCTTGAACCTTGTAAGCCTCTGCATTAAGTCCCTAGAAAGGAGGGGACAGAAATCTAACCATCCTGTGATGCAGAAATGGCTGCTCCAGCATAACCAGGGGCAGGTTTGTACGCAGCAGGCCAGGAGTGAGGAGAGGCTCCAGCTGAAAACAGGGGTGGACACTGTCTAGGGTCTGGTCATACAGTCCCGAAACTACCTAGAACAGTTTCTCTCATAAAGACAGTCCTCAACGCGGAGTTGGCTGCCCCTCTCAGGGGACACCTGTTGCCTGTTGCTCCTGGGAGATGTCCTTACTGTTGCTTTCCATGGGTAAATCCTCCAAGGAGGGTGTTTTATTAGTTTCTTTTTCTTGGCAATCCTGCTTTCCAGCAACAGTGATCACATGACCCCACTCCAATGCCATCCACAGAAATCTACACCACCCTGCCCCACAGTGCTCATGAGAGACACGCTGCAGAAGCCAACAGTAACAAATGAATTAGCACTCAACTGCCATCAAGGTAAACCTAGGCGAGAAGCTTCTATCGGGGTTCAAAGTCAAGAATCAGGGCAATCCCGAGCCACTTGTCAGCCCAGTAGGTTTTCCCCCAGAATGCTACATTATCGCAACTGGTACTATGACCTGTGCTTCCTACCACAGTGCATCAGAGAGAAGGAGCACCAGCTACCACAAAGCCACAGGCTCAAACCAGCCAGTCTACGCTGTCTAACCCATGCTGCTCCGAATCCCTGTGCAAAGTCTCTGCCTGAGGTTTCCAAAACAGCTAATGATCACCTGTCCAAAGGGCTCTCTGTTAGTACCACAATCCCACACCACTGCTCTTCAACCAGGAGCTCTGAAGAGCAGACTTCCCACAGTTTGCTAAGCTCATCCATTAGGCAAAGTCTTTCTCTCTCTCTCTCTTTTTCTCTCTCTCTTTCTCTCTCTCTCTCTCTCTCTCTCTCTCTCTCTCTCTCTGTCTGTCTGTCTCTCTCCCTGTCTCTCTCTCTCTGCTTGCTTGCTTGCTTCCCTTTTTAAATGTACAATACTTTTTACCTACCTAAGACCAGAGGAGGAGAGGCTAAACAGAACACTGACTGGTCTCTGTGGAAGCCTTCAGAACAACCCCTGTCCTGAAAGCTTCCACTTCACTCTCCACCTCTGTCCTTCCAGCCGTGCCCACCTGTCCATCTGTCCGTCTCCCTGTCCCTAGAATGACGTGTGAGACTGGAGGCGTACTTACTTGGGTCTTGTTTGCCGCGGTCTGCCGCCAGCTAATACACTTGAACATTGTGGCTCGCTTTCAGATTTGTTTTTGCCTTCCACCACAATGTTAACAATGAAATCGAATTTCCCCTGGTGCGGGACTCCAGCGGGGCTGATTTGGCACTGGAAACTCGCTCCTCCCAGGCAGCTCCCAGATAGGGATCAGCCGTGATGCATCCCAGTGCTCACTGCCAAGTGCTTAGAGACTGACAGGAATCTTCTGGGGAGGATGAACGACTCTGGGGCAGAATCACACCCCCACCAAGGCCACAATGAGTCACGAGTACTTGGTACTGAAGAGTCTGTGATAGGCATTGCCAGCCCAGAGCCACTGTATAGATGTAGCACCTCAGTGCAACTTACTGAGGGTTGTTGTGGATTTGTGGGCATTATATAGCAGTGTGTGTTGGGGGGCAGGAGCAGCTCAAGAGGGGGCCACAGCGGTACTTGTTTTCTACAGATCCCCAAACTCAGCTATGAAGGTCACAACAGAAGGATCATTCTAAATGATTTGACTTGGGTGACTGACTTGGGCCTGACTATTAGAACTGTCATTAACTGGCTTTGTGACTCTGAATAAGTCACTTAGTTACTTGTCAACAGTGAAGGATGTGGGTTTGATGATTTCTGGGATTTCTCTAAATTTCCTGTCTGTCTGTCTGTCTCTTTCTATTCCCTTGCCCCAACTTTTCTTTCCTTCCCTTTCCCTTCCTCTTTCCTCCTTCCTTCCCCTCCCCTCTCTGTAGACCAGGCTGGCCTCAAACTCACAGAGATCTGTCTGCCTCTGCCTCCTGAGTGCTAGCTTCTCTAAATTTCTATAATTAGAAATTTCAGGCTCACCCTGAATGAGATAAGGCATCGAGTAACGCCCGTAGCCTTTACAAAACACAGGTCCACCATTGGTAAATCGCCCTTCTACTCTCTCTAATATTGTACTACTCTCTCTATTCTTGTACTGAGGATGCCTGTGTTGCACCACCACCTAGAACTGAGACACTTTGTGCAGGTAGAGTGTTTGACATGGGCAGATAACCCCTAAGGCTTCCTGTTACCTGTCTGGGCTCATGACACTTCCTTGTCTTTTCAGATGACTGGCAATTATGGTGATGGATTTCTTCAGGGAAAAACGTTAAAAAGTGGAATGCTAGTGGTGCTATGAAGTAAATAATGCTAGGAAGAAAGGTTTTGCCCTATGTCTCCGGTAGTGGGCATTTCCTGTCCTCTGGTGGTCTTAGAAGGGATTGGAGTCACTCATATACACAAGGAACTTCTGACAGATAGCCCATAACTGCAAGTCTTCACACTCTGCTCAGGGGCTCTGAAAAGCCAAGTTGATACTGTGACAAACATCACTGAGGTGGGAGCTGTGCTCCCAGGGGGTGGCAGCGCACCCATCAATGGGAATCTGGGTGTCCTGGTGGTCCTGGACTCCTCTCTTTATTGACTACTACTTCCATCTCACCTCCTGTCCACCATGGAAAAGAGTGACAAGAAGACTATGCTAGGAAAAAGGATGAGTTTCAAGTTTGGTCCTGGGCTTTAAGAAAACGTTAAATAACATAAAATAAACCAGTAAAGAACCCAAACCACATTTGATGCTTAAAATCATAAAGTAGAAGTGGTATTTTCTTACAAGGACTAAGATATTGAGGAAAATCAAATCCTTTTAGTTGAGGTTTATGCTGTAGCTATAATTTAATGTGCTGAGGTCTGGAATGTGCCCGAGAATCAAGACTACATTGCTTTCACGGTTCAAGTTCTATACAGCCACTCCCAGCTTTGGTAGGTGGAGATAAAATTACGTTCTTCCCAGGTACTTCCTCAAGGGATTTGATATGGGATGGGGAGCAGCACAACTCTCTTTATCTATGAATAGTTTATAAATCTACTGAGTCCCAAGATTTTGAGGTGGAAGAGTTATAGTTCCTTTTCCCTAGGGTTGCTTGAGATCCTAGGAGCCCTTATAGACTGGAGGACAGCAGGCAGCACACATAGCTGACCAGGACACCTGTCATGACCACATGTCTCAAACCAAGGGCTGATCTTCTTGATGGTTTTTTAAGAATTTCTCAAGTAAAACACATAACTTGGTATTAGTTTCACATTGATCAATCTCCATACTGACAGATATTCAACTTTCTCTTTAGAGGTAAAACATGGTCTCTTAAAACTTCAGGAAACATCCATCCCCTTTGGGCTCCTTGGGTCCCTGAGTGCTGTACACATTTCAGATAGGATCTCATCTGGTCCTTCAGAACTTTAGGAAAGACGGCCACTTCTCTCTTTGTATAGAGACAGAGTTGTGATATAACGTGACCACTGTAGGTCATAAGCAGGTCAGTATGGAGTCCAGGACCCATGCCCCTGCTACCACATCACTATGCTCCCCAGGGTAGATGCTATAGCACCCACCTAGATCTTTCCTGACAGTGCAGTCACAGCTCTTGTGCCTACCAACTGCTCATCCGACACAGAAGACCAAGGCCCTTGGCTCAGGCAGTGCACAGTTGGCGA
Source organism: Mus musculus (assembly GCF_000001635.26). Taxonomy (NCBI): domain Eukaryota; kingdom Metazoa; phylum Chordata; class Mammalia; order Rodentia; family Muridae; genus Mus; species Mus musculus. Next base: position 34,165,604 of record NC_000082.6, read on the forward strand.
TTCCTGCCTGGAGCATCAGGAGGAATCAGACTGAGCTTAATATCATCCGAACACATCCATATATGCCCTGTATACCTTCTATAGATCACACGCATGGGAACCTCAGTTAGGACTCCACATGTGAGGAATTGGACTTAGGCTGCATTCTTTGAGAAGCTCTTTCTCTGCCTGTACTCATGAACTCTTTGATAGAAGAGATTTCCCTTTGCCCTGAGTGATCTGTCCCTTATCCAACCAGAATAAGTTTTACATCTAATTAAAACAGACAAGGTGTTTATCTCTGATGTTCTTAGCAGGACATGGAGATGCTATTCTCTTTATTTCTGGATGCTTTCTTTTCCTACACTCAGGAATGAAAGCTGGAGATGGTGAGGCCTTGCCTTGTCTACTGTTGTATTCTCGGTACAGACTATAGAACCTGACATAGGTCAGGCAGGCTTCACAACAGTGCATGAATGGAGAGAGTGGGAATATGCTGGTGCTGGGCTAGGCCCCATCCACGCACCAACACAGGGTCTAGGTCTCTACCAATGTATGAATGTAGGGGTTATATCCTTATGAAGATACCTACCCAAGGGCTACATCTTTACCAAGCTGCCAATACAGGGAACTTCATCAACTCAAGAACTGGTTCCTTATACAGATATCAACTTAAAGCCACAGTTTTCTCTCTGACTCCCACCTTGTTTCTTATGTCCTGATACATGTTTAGTGTGTGTGTGTGTGTGTGTGTGTGTGTGTGTGTGTGTGTGTGTGTGTGTATGCCTGTGAAGACTATTAGCTTCTAATGAATGCCAGAGGAGTCTATACTCACAAGGCTTCTGTGAGTAGGCTGCCTTGTCAAAGGTACCATGTCACGGCTGCTATCAGAGTCGTAGGGAATTGTGGAAATTATTTGCTTTGGCCTTAGTTGGGCTCTTGCCACAGCTATCTCCCTGACTTCCTTCCCAGTTACTGAAACAAAAATGATCATAACCCACCACACTGAATTGACAATCCAAAGTTAACACCATTGAGTCAGCCCCGCAAGCCTCCAGGCTTCTCCTCATTCTCTGTTTCACACCAGCATCCCTGGTCTATTCTGTATCCTGGTTCACAGCAGCTCATTCCATATTCTGATCACACACCAGTTGTGAGATACTCCATTAGTGATTATTATTATTATTATTATTATTATTATTATTATTATTTTATAATAGAGGACAGCAGCCATGATTAAATTTCCTTCTAATTTCTCTCTCTTCAGCTAACCTGGGCATGACTAGAGCCTAACAGTGCTTTTTGCATGAAGAATATTTCTTGTAGGATGGGCATGTGATGTTTAATTCAATACACGTTTATTGACAACATCCACTGTGCCTGCCCTGAATGCATACACCACGTTCATCACAGTGTACATGCTTGTCCTCTGGAAGGCATTCGTTACCTTAAAAAGATTCTTCAGTGACACCTACCGCATCATGGCTCGAATTCAGTGACTCTAGATATCTGATGTGTGGCAGCAAACCCCAGCACTCAAGGTGAAAGGCTTGGGATGAATGGGTGGGATGTCCTGCCCAGAGTAGACAGAACAGCTTTGCCCCACTGTGGGTTACCGCGGGCTGAAGGAAGCACTTTTATTTGCCTTGAAGAAATAACACTTTGTGTAATACAGGCCTGTGGGAAACCTAATTATGCAGATCCATTTGAGGATCAAACAAAAGCAAGTCTGGGAGTGTTATTAGTAGGATCTATTTACTGAGGCGCTCAGCTCAGCTTTGTAAGGGTTTAATGTGGAATTATGAATAATAAACTGTTTTCTCACTAAAGAGGGGGCACCCATAGCATAAGCCAACAGTCCCAGTTCCTCTCCCTCAGGGACAAGTGGTAGAATTTCCCCCTCTTAAGGCCTTAAAGAAGAGCTAGATGAGGGGTTTCCACATGGTAGTGAGAAAGGAGGCTACATTCCCTTTCCTTAATCTTACTGAAAAACAAGAATATGGAGAAGGAACAGAAGACTGTTCTGTGAGATGTAGCTAACATACTAAATGGAATATTTTATATTCAGAACATGCTAGAACACAGAGATGAGTCTGGACAAGAGAGTCAAGTGGGCACAAAGTTGTCCTGTACTTGGATTGCTAAGTCACCCGCCTAACTAAGTCTGGCCACAAAAAGGCTTGGAGATTTTATGAGCAGCACTGGGTACTCTACTAGACACGATGACCATTTTAGGAACATTTCTGAAGGTAGCAGCCCTACAAGATGGATGATATTCACAGCCAGCTCCTGTATGCAGGCTGCCTACCCTTCTAAATACCCCATTTTATATAGAATTTACATACTGAAAGAAGCTCATAGGAAAGTAGCTAAGAAATGGAATAATCTGGGAACATATTAATATAATCAATAGTTGGAGAACCTGACATATTAATATAATCAATAGTTGGAGAACCTGACATATTAATATAATCAATAGCTGGAGAACCTGACATGTTAATATAATCAATAGCTGGAGAACCTGAAGACTTCTAGTGTAGCCTTCAAAGACTTGAAAAGTGATATGGTGAGAGTCTCCAAACACCTACAGCCCAAGGACCCACCATTGTTCAAATCTGATCATTCAATGTCAGACATAAGTAGATCATAGTCTGCTAATAATAAGCTAACCCAGGAGTCAAGGCTAGCAACAAACACTGATGCCTGAGATTCCAGAGGCCAACATGGAAGGTGGAGGAGAAATGCTGCTCTGTTTATAGAGAGGTAAACCGAAGAAGCCACATCATCTTAGGACTAACAGATAAGAAGCTGCTGACGGTTGCTGATAGTGATGAAGCCAGAGGTTGGAACTCTGCTAAAGAACTCACAAAGCTCTTCCCAGTCTGCTGGCACATTGTATTCATACCTTAAGACTGAAAGTTAGCTTTTGCCAAAAGTCAGGCAGCTACCAAGCAGATATATACTACTTAGTCTTCCCAATAATACTGTGAGAAGACACCATTACCCTGTTCAGTGGATGGGAAAACTGACCTGTGGGTAAGCTGACGGAAGTGGTGTCAGAGCTGGGATGCATCCAGCTCGGTTCCAGTGTTTTCCCTCACACTACAGCATACAGAATACAATAGGCGACTGGAGGGGTGCCTCAGCCCAAAGTGGACTTCCTAGCGCCCTTCAGCTGACCACTGACAGATCGTCCCTTCCCATCTGAGGAAGAAGACCTGACATTCTGAGGAACATCTACTGCTGGCACAATTAATTGCTGGGAGGTGTCTCTGCCCTGACCTCCCTAAAGCCATTGTCATTTACCCTTCTGTTGACTATGAACAGTTTGTCTGAGTCAGTCCAGAGACTTTTATCTGGTCACCTGGAAACCAGGCTTCCTTGACTCCTAGGAAAGGTGGAAGGAACTGGAATCTGTTGGTAACACCTATGAATTCAGATCTCAGTGAATGGCTTCACAGATGAGGGAGACATAGGTTGCCAGGGGCCCCATGGCTGCCTTGTCCTCACTGCTGGGTGGGGAGAAGGGTGAGATTATTTTAAAGAGTACTACATATTCATCAACAGCCTATTATTATTATTTTTGTTTGTTTGAGAATAAGTGTTTTTTTTTTTCAGACTTTGTATATGGAACAGCATCTCTGACTTCACTTTTGGCCTGTATCCTAGGGCCAGAGAAGGAGGCTGGGAGCTTATGCGTCCAAGAGGACAGGACTCCAGCTTACTAAGCTTTTTGCTCAGAATGTCTATGTTTCTTTAATGTCTTAAGAAATAGGATGTGTGCATAGTTAGCTACTTTTGGAAATCTGTTTTTAGTTGCCTCTTGCTCTTCTATTCCGAGACCTCACAGTGTAAACTTATAATCTTCAATGAGTTCACAAATGACTCCCAAGCCCTGATGCATGCTGCATGCCAGGGGGACAGCAGTGGGACAGACAGACACAGCCCATGTTCTCAGAGGGGACCAGTGGCTCAGCTATAGAGACAACAGGAAACAAGGAATCGCACGGATGGGGGTTCACATTCCACAGACAGCGCACGTCTCTCCACAGTATCTGGCACAGAGTTTGGCACATGGCAGGTGCTTTGACAAAGCATGTGTCTGGTCTGTGTGTGGCATGTGTAGAAAGAACACCAGGCTGGATTAAGTCAGCACTGTGCATTCAGTGGTACTGGTTGGGCCTGAGTTCTGGTTCCTGCTCTGACACTGACTACTAATTTTTTCTTGGGTGAGTTACTCAGTGGATCCTCAGTTTTCCTTAGAGAAAGGTATAAGTATTAAAATCCCTCATGTATAATAAAAGGCCTGTATCAAAGGTGTGTCTACCCTCACTTACCTTGCCAGCAAGAAAAGAAATAGACAAATGGCCCCGGCCTGAGGTTTCTGTGTATGTCAGGATCCCTGGAGATGGGTTAGCAGCTGTGAGGGGTGAGGCCCCAACAACAAAGCTAGTCTAAACATGGGCAATATCACACATGACTTACCAACCAGGGACAGCTTTAAAAAAAGAACACTTGTATTCATAGGATATTTTAGTTATCCTGTTAAACAACAGACCAGAGAAGCCAGGAAAACATAGAAATAGTTTCCTTTGTATTTTGATAAGTAGAAAAAACCCTCAAATGTTCTATTTACTCTGCCCCTGAAAATGGCTTTAAACCATGAAAGCAGCTGTCAGATGGAATTAACCTTGAATGTCCTTGAGCACGAGTCTATTAGTGTGGTTAGGGATGCGATGCTCTTATCTCAGCAGGTCTAGGGACGGTCCACATACGGACTGGCTTTCTTCCCAGTAAGGAAAAACCTAATAAATGTGGCGAGGTACCCACAACTTGGAAAAAATTAAAATCAAGAACAGGGCTAGCCTTTTGCCTGAGGTGGAAGAGCAGCCTGCAGGCCAAGCAGTGTCTGGGGAAGTCTGACTTCACCAGTCGCATTATGGCTATGCTGCGGTAGGTTACCTCCTCCTGGGGACTCTGGGTGGGCGAGTGCGAGTGGGTCAGGCCATGGGCCCGTCCTCTCTGCTGCAGATTCCAGGGGTTTCCTTCCTTAGGCAGCTTGAGTACATGCCCGGGCACAGTGCCTTCCCTGCATTCCCCTCAGGACTCCTCCTGCTGCTTGCTCCAAGATGTGGGAGACAAGTGGTCAGGCTTTCTTAGAGGATGACCATCTTTCATGTGCCACGTGGTGCCCCCTCTTCCCCTAAGTTCTCAGGAACTGAGCCCTGGGTACGTAGCTGGGGAAGGGTGTCTTTTCTTCACTGGAGTCTTGTTGGATCAGAGGTCCCTACTGAGTAGTATCTATGTGTCTATACTATATTTTCCAAACCACTTGTCTAATGTTTAAATATGCCCCAATCAAACCATTGTAACTATGAGCCAGTCACAGCCATTTGTATCTCAGGACACAGTTCCAAACTCAGCCTCTCTGAGTAGTCCATTATCTTGAGGCGGAGCAGTCCAGCGGCCCCATAGGAGTAAATTGGGGGATCAGACACCTTGCTTTTCTCACTGTTTACGCTGTGTGACTGTCCCAGTCCAGCTCTGTCCCTTCCCCTTGGAGCCATGATACAGCTGGCCCCTGCTGTTTGGCTCTGGAGTAGAAGGAACTTTGAGCACAATTCTCTAGGGTCAGTTAAACCAACCACAGCTTGGGGTAAAGGGAAGGAAGGTGGGGACTCTGTCTTACCTTGTCACTTTCCACTGTGTTCTGAGAGGTCCTGGAGGCAATGGATATGGTATCTGGCTGGCTGCTCCCATCCCCTTGGCTGTCACCATCCTCTACCCCATCCCTGCAGAAAGAAGAGAGAAAAGAAACAGGGGTGGGGGTGGGGGGAGCCACTGTGGGTTTAGAGCATACAAGGCTTTCCCAGCTGGGTTGACAAAGTAGTCCCTGAACATTCCTAGCAGGGATTGTGTAGCATTATCCTGTTAATGGGTCCAGAGTAAGTGATTTCGATGAAAGCTTACTCATTTCAGTAAGCATGCGATCACTACATGACCTAGCACAGCACACCACAACACCTGCCCTATCTCTTCTGGCCCATACAGCAGATGGAGCACTAAACCAATAACAACAATAAAACTAGGGAAGAGACTATTATAGGCAGGAGGAAGATATATCTCACTTAGAACCTGGGCTAGCTAGTCAGAGGGCTCCTTTGCAGTAGCCACAGAGTTCAGGGTTCTACATGTTATAACTAGAACGGGGGGGGGGGGGTTGTCTTGCTGCTGGTGTAGAAAGCACAAACAATGGATAAAATCTCCTCCTCCTCCTCCTCCTCTTCTTTTCTTCTTCTTCTTGTCTAAGATGCAGCTACAATATGCTGTTCATACCAGCCTTGAGTTCCTGGGTCCAAGCAAGACTCCTGCCTCAGCCTCCCAAGCAGTTGAAACTTAAGATGGATTTTTTTTTTAAATGTGAATTTCTTTTGCTGGAGAAAATGGGTTGGTCTATTTCCTCATGGGAAGGTTATCTCTAGCAAAGTCCTGCTGGAGCTTTCGCTTCTGCATATGGAGCAGGTGTTTACTGTCTTCTTTCTGGTGGGCCTTACTGATTTTATACTTATTGGTGATTAGTTCTTATCACTGCAGAAGGGAAAGGCACTTTCTCCAGGCCTGGGACAGCATGGGCTATGGCAGCCTTTGAGCCAGCTCTGTTCCCTGGTGCCATTATGTCACGTGCCACCCCTTCCTGGGCCCTAGCACTGCATGGCTTTGACACCATATTGTTCTCTCAGCTTCTCGGCCTTAGGATTGTGTCCCGGCTCTGTGCTGAAGCCATGGTCAAGCCCCAGTGGGAAAGGTTGCCTGGGAATTGATGACTAGTTTGTGTTAGGGAAAACTTGGGAGATGTGGGCTGCGGTTAAGAGGGTTAGCAGAGGAAACCACGGTTAGTCCCATGGACACTTTCACAAAAGTCACTCCGTGCTGCTTGTAGATGGGTAAAAGCCTTGAGAGATGGGGAACTGGAGGCAGGGGAATCTTATCCCACGGGCACAGTGCCACGGATAGTGACCCCATGTCACTGAGACTGAATGATCTGGTGTACCTGTGAGTGTACGTGGGTGTCGGTGTGCATGAGGACGTGTATGTGCACATGTGTGCCTATGTCATCTTTCTCAGAAAGAGCCATGTCTCCCATGCAGAACATTTCTAAGTTGGCTACTTTCTCGCCACCACATGTGGGTTTAGAAAATGCCAGCTTATTTTAATAACATAAGCCACACATTCGTAGGAAGGCAAAAATCTGCTGTGAAAAGAAGTCACGTGACACATTTCAAAACCAAAAATAAAAGGACTCTCAGATCATCTGTTGTTTTGGATGGTCTGGGCCACCGCCCCCTCCCCCTTTGTAGATGGCTGGGATCTGGCTGTACTTTTTCTTCGTGCTGTTCTGGCCTAGCATGGACCCCTCTGGTCCACTACAGATGAAGCCAGTTCTGGGGGCTGAAAGGGCTGATCCAGAAGTGTGGGTGGCACCCCCACACCCATGTAGTTCTCCAGGAGCTCTGCTGCTATATCCAGGAAGCCAAGCTGGTGGAAGAACACAGCGCCTGGTTGTTCTCTGCAGAGTCTGTGAGGTTTCTCTCCATTCCATGAAGGACGAGACAAGAAGTCGGGGACAGAGAGGAGGTGGCAGACATTTCTAAGACATGCCCTTTATGTGTTCTAGAAACTCTCCAACTCTTTCAGATTTCAGAGCAACCCTCACATTAGCCTCAGCTAAGTTTCCTTCTCACAGAGTCCTGGACAATCCACTCTTTATACTGTATTCCTTTCTATATTCCTTGGGTTTCTCTCTCCAGAATTAAAATAAGGCTGTAGTCTGGACCCAAGCACATAAAATTAAGATAAGCCCCTTTTCAATACTCATACTTGGTCCCTGCAGCAATGGGGCAGTGATCTGATCCTGGCCATCACTTTGGAGGTGTCTCTGTCTCAGTCATACCCAACTTTGGGTCACCACCTTTCTTGGTGCTAGCATTCTAATACCATGACTCTGCCATGGTTCTCCATCTTGCTTATCCTGGTTGATACTGAAAGGTCAACCAAGTCCTCCGGCTTATGCCATCTGTGAACTGGGAAGGCAAGGGAAGCACACCACCAACAGTGACACTACTCTCAGAACATCACTGTGCTGTGTATTTTTGTCTTCAAGATATATGTAAAGTCGTTGTATGATTTCCTCCGAAGGTCCTTCAGCAGAGCCCTTGGAAGTGACACCCAAGAAGCCATCTACCAGCTTGGAGGAAGCTGGGGTTCAGAAAGGCCCAGATACTCAACACATAGGTCCTATTTTTCCTGAAGTCACTAATCACTGGGGGTGAGTGAAGAGGACTCCCTAGGAGCGTCAGAGACATCCTTGACACAGCAGCCTACCCCAGTGTTGCACAAAACTTCTCACCCTCTGACCAATGTGGAGGCCTCCCTTCTCATGACGCAGTTCTTCTCAAAGCCTTCCCCAACGCCACAAAGAGCATCACTGTCCCGTTTGACAGCATTTACTCTCTCAGGATGCTACTGTTCTTATCTGTTCCATGTGCAACCCACGGTTGTAGGAAGGTTCTTGGGAGAAGTAACCCAACTTATACCTCCTCTCATATTCTGGTAGCACACTCAGGCAGAGAGTGCATCGATGGACAGTAACTGAGAAGCTTAAAGATGGTGGATTTAGCCACAGGCAGAACTGATGGGTCTTCCTAGATGGAGGACAGCACCATTCCCACTAGAGATGAAGGGTGACCCCATCCTCCCTCCCTCGGGACATGACATAGCATGTTGGGGACGGGTGTTGGTTACCTCTTACTATTGTTCCTCAGTTTGGCTGGTGTTTTGGGGAGCTGAATTGGCTCCTTTAAAGCGCCTTTAAGATGAATGATCCTCTCCTGAATCACTTCTCGAATGTTCTTGATCCATTCCTGCTTGGTTTCGATGTTGGAAGCCTGGGGTACCACAGGAAGAAACATTGAGAACCCCAGCTCTGGTTGCCCACAAAACCATGTTCAGCTCTCCCCCTACAGGTCTCACTGTTATTCCAAAGACACCAAATCTTTAGGGGAGCTTCTTTGGCATTTTATCCTTTGACTCTTTAACCTCAGAGATGTTCAAGACTCAGTGGAGATTCTATGGAGCACTTGTAAAAATATTTCATAATTCATTAGGCAGTGACCAATCTGTAGTTGGCTCTGGAGTTGGAACAGAATCTGTTGCTCTCTGTTGGGCCTGGATTACCACTTGAATTGTGGATCCTATGAGGCCCCGGAGGCACTTGGAACTGTGACATCTGAAAGCAGTGGCTATTTACCAGCAGGGTAATGGGTATGTCAGGATATTTAATAGCTGTCACACTCACATAGCCTACACAGGCGACCGTCAGTATTGGGGTTTCAGGCTGCTAAATGTGCTTATTAGAAGCACTGCTCTCATGCCTACACTACTCCATTGCCTTCCGGGGTCCCTTTTCAGGTAATTCTTCATGACAGGGAGCAGCCATTCTGCAAATTAAGGGTGGATCTGTAAAGCTTTTGCCTGAGATAGGCCATCTGCTCCTTGGCGATGGACATTTCCTTGACTAGCAAGTGATCAATGGAAGCTCTATTTGCACTAACTCCAATTAGTCAGGTAGTGCCACCAGGAACCAGGGACTCAAAACCAGCCTGAACCCGGAGAGCTGAGCTCTGTGGACCCCTCAGGCTGCTGTGATTTATGGGAGCTTCCAGAATCCACTTCCAGAGAATAAGGACTGGATCTTAAGTATGGTTCTTTTCATGGCACGAAGCAGAGCACCTTGTACACAGAGGATGTTTAGGGCAAACTGCTGAGCAAACACAGGCAACTCAAGGTGTCTTTGTTAAAAGCTTGGTTGTTCTTGCCCCTGGAAAGAGACATGTGGACAGAACCCAGTTGACTAGACCTTGTTAGGTCAATGAGTTATCCCCTGGCCTCTATGAACTCAAGGAGAATATCTGCCTTCAAGATTCTGGGCCTACCTTTATGGTCAACGTTGACTCTCAATACCTGTGTAAGAGAGGCCTGGTGGCTCACTGGTCTCTAGACCCTGTTTTTTGGTGTCTTATGCCTGCTTCCTTTACCCTACCTAATTACCCCAACCATGGTTTTGTGATAGAAGAGAGCAGTACTTACTTTGAGCACTGTTTTATTGTCTGAGGATGGGGTGCGCCCAGACCACAAGGCGAATTTGCAGGGGTCACCTTCTACATGCTCGGTCACACCCAGCTCTGAGGTCTGTAGACAGGAAATGCCTGTGAGAGGCGGGGAAGGGGAGGGCAGTGGGGGAAACTTAGGGCTGGGATAGGAAGGGGAAGGCAACAAAGAGGAGGGGGCCAAGGGAGGGGCTTCTGTCAATCAGGCTTCAATAGACTAGGTAATTGTTCATATACCCAGGATGAGAGGACCTGCTGGCATTTGCCTGATTAGCAGGTATCAGGAGGGATGGTGAAGAGAAAGGTGCTAAAAGCAGACAAAAAGACCTTTGAACTCTAAGATGAAGAAGCGGAGGATGTTGGAGGGAACTTTCCAAGTAGGAGGCCTGAGCCTTTGTCCGGGAGGGCTTTGGAGTAGAGAAGTAGGGAAGAGGTGAGCTGTATGTGTCTGCAGCCCTTCCTGCCCATGGGTTCTACCAAAGCAGGGAATCTTGTCTTGTCCCACCTGCCCCACCTACCAGTAGCTTGTTCTTGTAAACATATTTCGTGTGTCCTGAAGAGTCTTTGATCTCTTTGCTAAACACCAAGGAGATCTCAAAGAGGAACAGATGGCGCTCCCGCCCCTTCCGGATCAGCGACTTTGGGTCCCACACTTGAAAGGCATCCTGGAGAATCAACTCCCCCTGTACATCCAAGTTTTCATCGAACCCTGAAAAACACCCATGTGCCCTGTGGAGTTTCTCCAATACTACACTCAGGGGAGGCTGTGTCATTTTCCCCCCTGGAGAATGGATTTTCTAGTTGGCTATTAGCTTGCATAGAGCTCTAATCTAGCACATCTGCCTGTACAGCCATACTTAGGCATTCCCCATTGCCTATTCCCTGCACTGTGTCTTCTATACATGTGTGATATGAGTCAGGGTTTCTGAAAGGTTCCACAGGATGCTCCCTTCCCTCTCGATGTGAGAGGAGCCGGGAGGCCACCCAAATGGGCAGTCCCCAGAGCTCCTTCCTCCACGGCTCTGAGTGGGGCATAAGTGGAGCACTGTCTGGTGGAATATGCTTGGTTCTGCTGTATTTGTCATTGCCTCATTTCTTATATTCCATCCTTAGGATTATTTATTGCTCCTAAACAGTGTTGGGCATAAACTCTCAACATTTTCTATTTATATACTACGTTGAATCTTTCGGAACGTTCCCACGCCTTACTTGCCCAGCAATCACCCGGAAGGCTTGGGAAAACCTGGATTCTGAACACCCATCTCCATCCAAGGGAGTTGATTCAGGGTGTTAGGCAAGTCCACAAATTCCACTCCCAACCAGCTCTATTGCACAGATCCAAAGACCACACTGGAGTGGCTGGATTGAGACTAAGGGACAGTTTGGACCAGTGGGGTTCTTCTAAAGGAGGACACCCAGCACTGGGGAAATTGGTGTACACAAGAATGAAGGGGGTGGAGAAACTGTGACAACAGGAGCCCTTTCAGATGACTAGTGCTTGGTCTAGAGATGATGACATTGGCTCCACCACCATAAGGCCTGGACATTCTTGTAGTCTCTTCGAGGATGGCAGTGGCAAAGGAGGTACTGTGGGATGATACCAGAAGAGAAAGAGCAGCCACATACTTGCTTAGCACCTCCTTGTCAGACTGGAATGGAACTTCCTTACCCAGCTATCAAACTTCACCCCAGCCTTACTTCTCTAAGCATCTGTTTGACAACATCAAGGCTGTGTCACACCAGCCTTACTTCACACTGCACTTGTTCTAGATGCCAAGAACGCAGTTCTTACTGACTGAAATCCTGTCAGGGTCGCATGGCTGGGCTTTCCTAGGCTCCCACGAAGGACAAAAGACTAGATGCACAAGAATGCCAATATATTGGATGCCACCTAACTATTAAATTAAAACCATAAAAAATCATATTATCTATTCTTTCCTATGTAAAGAAGCTGGGCCTGTTGGTGCACCCCTATAATTTTAGGTGTTTGGCAGGCTGAGAAAGGATCACTGTTTCAAAGTGAGTCTGGGCAGTGTAGTGAGACTTGGAGCAAAAGAGCTGTGGACAAGGCTTGGTTTCAAATTCAGTACTGAAAAAAGGTGTGTGTGTGTGTGTGTGTGTGTGTGTGTACATCATGCACGTGTGCGAGCACGAGCACACTTGTAAGGTTGTTATCACACTAAATTCACTGGTGTTATACTGTGTGTAACTAGCATTTCCTGCTATTATGTGAAGGAAATACCCATGCTATGCATATGAGAGGGGCTCTGGTTTATAGTTTATACTTTATAGTAGAAATCATAGCCTGCGCTGGATTATCTCATGGACAGCACGGAGTCCACACAGCTAAATGGCACCAGAGGCAGGTTAGCTATGCTGCTGTGGTGCTCCTCACACAGGCAGCCGAGGAGCCATTTAACAACTTGTTTGGGCTCCTCTTTTCCAGGCTCGTTCCTAGCCTGACTTCATGCCACTTCCCTCCATGACACAAAACCCCCTGGTCTTAGGGGTGGAGGCGGGGTCCCAGGAAGACTGGGGAGCAGCTACCTTCCAGCATGCTGACATGCATGGCATCGTTGGCTTTCTTGGGGACACTGAGCATCACCTCCAGGCCATCCTTCAGCTCTCCTTTCCCTTCTTCACAGCAAGTTAGAAGTTCCTGGGGAAAAAAGTCCAGACACGATTAGGGACCTCGCCCAAGTTCCCCAACCCTCCTTGCTCTAGGCCATGGAGTAAATTATACACCAGCCTCACTGTCTCACTGTCTGGAACAGTTCCCTCAGAGAGAGCTATAAAAAGGTAAGATGGGGATTATTAATTATTGCCCAAACCCTCAAAAGACCAGATGAGTTTTATCAGGTCCAAATGAAGCCAATCCAACCCCGTTTCCAAAGGCTAGAATTTTAAGCCTAGAGTACTCTGTCCCAGTACTGCCTTCCTGGAGAGGGGATGAATCCGGTGAAGCACGCTGCAGAGATGCAGGGTGGTGGGACCAAAAAGGAAAGCGTGAAGAACAGAGGGTGTGTAGCGCTGCCTTTGTGGGTCTCTGCACGCCATGGCTGACGTTACTGTCATGTACAGCCTTTACTATTATGACTGACTCCCATCCTGCTGGAAGCAATCTGAGGCTATTATAGATTTACAGCAGGTCCCAGTTTAAAAGGATAGCAAGGGTCAGGTATGCCTGACCTGGGACCGATGAATGAGATTTTGCATGAGGACTTTGGTAACCTCATAGGAGACTGAGGTAGAGAGAAACGGAGGCCAAACAGGGCCTGAGATGCAGCTTGGAATGCACAGCTGGGGTGTCGCCACCCTAGCCTATCCACATCCCTTTCACCCCTCCCCTCCTAGGACAGGGCTTGCCTTACTTCCTGGGCATCGTGTCTTCTGGCTCTCACCTTTCCACTGCAGTCTCACTCATCAAAATCCCAATGACAGATACACAGTGTCTGCTTGGTGGAGGATATTATCTTTTCAACCATCTTACTAGTTGCAAGACCATTTGGGATGGCTTTTACCCCAAACAAGATGCGTTAGGAAAGAAAATGAGTTCAAACCTTGTAAGCTTAACTATGATGTCTCCTGGCACATAAATTACAGGTACTTGCCTGCAGGAGAGTAATGTTCTGTGGGATGTTCTGAAACAGGATGTAACTGGCTGGCTAACACTTCCTGTAGTGATCAGACCTGGCTTTAACGGCATAGCTCTCTGGAAAGTGACACAAGAGCTAGTGAGGTAGGTCTCTAAGTAAAAAGCAACTATGCTTCTGCAGGTGAAGTGGCTGAAAGGCACACCATCACTGGGAGATCCTGGGTGGAGCACATTCGGATGGTGCAGGAGAGGGGCGGAACCTCACCCACGGTTCTGGACACCTCCCTGGGTCACCACTGTCTTGGGATTATCTGTTCCACCAAGATTATAAGTAAAGCTCTCTCCTTGGGAAAATAGGTGATTAGTGAGACTCTGAAACAAAAATCCTGGTTCTAGGTTTTCCTGAGTTATCTTGGAGACGTTTTCCTATGATCAAAGGAGGCTGGGGTACTCACACAGAGCACACTTTGGGGAAAGTTGGAGTCTTGGTTCAGTCCTTTCCAGTTGACATAATGTCATCATTGTACTGAAAGTTATGCTTCTCCTACCTGAAGTTCTCTAGTGTCCCCACCCTTTCCTACAGGTAACCCTCCCTCCCTACTTTGTTCTCAGACATCAACAAAGGGATGCCTCGGGTAAAGCACAGAGGAGAGATGAAAAATAGCCTCAGTTTGCAACAGAAAACACCAATTAGTTCAATCCCCTAAGCAATTTAACAAGTCTACCAGTCTACCCAAAGAACCAATAAATTCTCCAGGGCCCTTTCGATAGCTCCTGATAAGGAGGTGCCTGCACATTTAATTTCAGCTGCGAAAAGGACAGCGGCAGCAGATTTACGGAGGATCAAACACTCCAAATGACATGGTTTCACTTTCCTGTAACAGCTAAGTGATGAGCCCCAGAGGATACTGACAATTAAAGATCAATTTATTTGGAATTAAACTGACTTCAAAGAGAAAATAAATGCCATGTTATTTATAGTAAAGCTCACTATTTTTACCCACCAGGCACCCTGCCACCAGCACATCTTAAAGAGGCTAAAATTACCTTTTTACAATAATTTTACAACTTCCCTGCAATAAAATCACTGCTACCTTATTTGTTTGCCTCTCAATTCCCTGGACAAATACCTCTCTCCCAAAACACTTAATTCTGGAGCGGCAGTCCAGAGCCCAACTAATTCCAACTCTATTCCCTTCCAAACCCCTCTCACATAACTCACATAACTAGGGAACTTCAGCATTACCAGGCTAAAAGGGAGAGGAGAATGGCTGTGTTTCTCTGAGAACAACATCTTAATAGATTCCAGATGGGCAATGTGGCTGGGAGCATCATTATCTATTTTCTTTCAAAACTCACAACCCTATCCATTCCTGCAAAGGCTTTGTAATAGTTAAAGCAAAAGCCACACAAATCTACTTTAAAACCAAAGTTTAAGAGTGATTTTATTTTATGTGCAGGGGTGCACATAAACCTCCATGTCTGTCTGTGCACCATTTGCATGCTTGGCACCCATGGAGGCTGTGGGATTGTTTCAGACAATTCCGAGTTGCCATGTAGGTACTGGGGATGGACTCAGGGCTTCTGGAAGAAACAGCCAGAGCTTTTTAACTGCTGAGGCATCTCTCCAGGTTCACACAAAAATCAATTTTGAAAAAGGCTATCAGCACAAGAAAGCTACCTTCTAAGGGTCAAGCACTAAGCAGGACAGGGAAGGAGAACGCTGTTCATGGAGTTCCAGGCTACAGTCTACGAGCTGAGACTCAAACACTGAGAAGGTTCTACAGCTCCTGTGGTTTAAATATCAGAATCACACTGAGGTTTTAGGAAAGAGACTCCTTGCCCTGAGACCTTACGGGAATTTCTGGTCTTTACATTAACACTTTAAAAGGTAAAGAAGCAAAAGGGGGGCTGAAGAGATGGCTCAGTGCTTAAGAGCACTGATTGCTCTTCCGAAGGTCCTGAGTTCAATTCCCAGCAACCACATGGTGGCTCACAACCATCTGTAATGAGATCTGACAACCTTTTCTGGTGTGTTTGAAGACAGCTACAGTGTACTTACATATAATAAATAAATAAATAAATAAATAAATAAATAAATAAATAAATAAGCAAGCAAAAGCGTTTCTGCTCCCAAGAGCCAACATGTCGTCCACACGATCTATCCCCACACAGATGATTCCCACGCCCAGCGGAAGCCCAGCATACGATGCCATTCTGTCTCTAAGCCATTCTGCTGGGCCAGACAGTCCGTGTGCCTGTGCTCTCTTCTGAAGGATGGGGAAGGAGGCTGGAGGGAAGGCTGGTTGCAGGCTCTGCCCTCACACAGAAAACAGAAAAGAAGCACTGGCCTGCTGCCCTAAGGAAGCCTTAAGTCTCCCACGAAGAACCGTGGTCACTGTGTGCCCTCTCCAGAGACCTGGGTAGCAGGGACCATGAGGGGAACATGTGAGGAGAACCTTGGGTCTGAAAGATGGAATGGCTTTCACTTTGGGGAAGCTGGAGTCTGCAAGATTCTGCTGCTGTCTCTAAACATAAATGGAACTGAATTTTCCTCTGCAATTACACCACTTTCTACAAGTCCACTAACTAGCCTTTTGTCCTTTTTATCAGATGAACAACCGACGATATATTCAAAAGACAGAAAACCTCTACCCCCTACACTGGCTTCCTATAGAAATGATATTATTTTTAGAATATAGGCATATCCTTATATAAGAAAGAGAAAACCCAACTGACTTAGTGTTTTGTATAATCTGATTACTGAACTCTTTCAAAACTAGAGTTTGAAAATCCACTGTCTTGGTTAACTTCAGAAGTACTCACAGGTCTCTACAATTCAAGATGTCATTGAGTTTAATACATTTTTTTGGTGTGTGGCTATTTTCTGTCAATAACCCTGTGATTTTCACAGCTACAGTAGTCAAGGAGATGGAAGATACCAATGGGTGTATAGATCACGGTATCCTCAAGACCTCCATCCTGGACCCAGCAAGTGAGAAGCCCATAGGAGGAGGGATTTGCTCAGGAGGGATGGACAGAGCTGCCCAGTGCCCGAGGTGATAATCTCTAAGAGTTTGCAATGGTAGCTGGAGGTGAACAATAGTGACAACTTATTCCCACATCCTTTTCTTTTTATCTCTGTCCCTGAACAAACATGTAGAATTCTGTGGGATAGGACACATGATCTTGGGCCAGCAATGGTGGGGTGGGCTCATCTGAGGCTCTGCTGTAGAGAAAAGGGTTCAGATGAGGGTTGCCCACTGTTAGAAGTCCTCTGGTCAGGAGAGAGGGTTGGGTGGGAGGGGAGGTACCTTCAGGAGCAGCTGGTACTTGGTAACCCTCTGGACAGGCTTAATTAGGTAGGAGGAGATGGAGTTGGCCAGGCCATGCCGCTGCTGGATCTCCTACAGGATGAAAACAGACATAATGAGACAGAGAACAGGGTGTGTGTGTGTGTGTGTGTGTGTGTGTGTGTGTGCACATGTGCTCTAAAAGGAGGAAGAGAAGATAAGGAGAAAGAAAAAATAGACAAAGGTAGACATTCATAAGAAAATGTTCTTTAGTAGGAGGTGGAAAGAGAGAGGCAGGGGGAGAAGAGGGGCAGAAGAGGGGGGGAAGGAGAGGGGTGGGGGGAGACAGAAAGAGAGAGGGGGAGGGGGAGAGAGAAGAAGAAGGAGGAGGAGGAGGAGGAGGAGGAGGAGGAGGAGGAGAAACGAGAGAGACCAAGAGAGACAGACATGCAGACTCTGAGAGAAGTTGAGAACTGGCCGCAAAAAGGGAGAAGGTTTTAGGAAAGAAGTGGGTTCATGAGACAGATGAAGAAACTGGACAGCACTGGGGAGATCACAGGATAAAGGCGAGAGAGTCAGTAACAGACTGATGGGGAGCAGAGGTGAGAAGGAGCAGGGTGAGAGGGGAGAGAGGTGGGAGAGTAGGAACTAAGTCAAGAGGTTGGGAAACAGGCAGTACAGGGGCCAGGGAGAGCGGGGAGACTCAGAAGGAGTCTTGTCTGTCATCACCCTCCCATAAACAAGGCTCTTCCTAGCACGCCCAGCTGGGATTTGGCACAACCCAGCCTAGATCACTATTCTGTCTCTTCCACATTTCTCACTACAGTCACCTCTCGAGTCCCTCAGGGCTTCTGAGTTGGAAACCAGAGTCATTCTTAGCAATACCCCCACTGTTATACATGGTGAGCATCCCCACAGATCACACCCCAGTCAACAGGATGGCTTTTAGGTGATGTTGGTGCCTCTGGTCTCACCTATTAATCACCCTTGTGCCCAACCTCAAACTGAGCACCTTCCGAGTCTTGGTGTAGAGAGGACAGGAAAGGGCATAGATTAGTCCTGTACCCAAGAGCTGAGACTGTGTAACACATAGAGGCTAGAGAACTGCAAAGGACACAGAGTCTGTCACAGCCAATAAAAAGATAGCATTGGGAAGGGAGGTTAGCGAGATAAAGCCTGGACCAACACAATTATCACTGTTAGGAGATGAGGACTATGCCTCAGCACAGAGGAAGGGAGTAAAAGAAAGTAGGTTCAGGAGTCGGAAAGGAACCAAAGCAGGAGCGGAGAAGCAGAGCTGGGTCGGCTACTGATGGAGCAGGGTTGGGGGAAACAAAAGGGGTTTGAAGGCAAGGTTTTCAGTGCAGAATAGTGTAGATCTGAAAGAGAGCAGATACGCACTGACCACTTCAGAGGAGCTAACAGTGCCTGACCGCAGCAGAGCAGAAAGAGACTGGAAACAGACAAACTAGGAGGTTCTAACAAGAGCCCGGGCACAGAGATAAAAAGGCATCATATGATTGAGCAATGCCATCCCCAAGATGAAACCAAGAAAAATGAAAAGTCATGTCTGTGCAGGGATGACCCAAATACCTATCAGCTGATCAATGGAGCCTGTGGCAAAAAGATATATATATATATATATATCCCATTTATATGAAGCTATAGATATGGAAAATGGGCTAGTGATTACTAGTGCTTTTGTGGGGTGGGGGGAGGGGTCTGTTAATAACTAAAATGCGTATAATTATTTTTTCTGGGGAGTATATGTGTGTATGTACATGTTCACTTGTGTGTACATGCACATATGTGTATGTGAAGATCAGAGGTCCATTCTAGGATCACAGATGACTTTACTCTTAAGCTGTAGTATAGTATTTTATATCCAACGTATGGTAATTGAGAGAGTAGTAAAATAAAAAAGATATTTAAAAATTGAGAGACTTCCAGCAGAAGACATTGGTGATAGTTATGTTTCTCCTAGGAAGGGTAGATTTTTAGAGTATCCCAAACTGACCGGTGGATCAAGAACACTGAATAGCACAGTTCAGCATTAGAAAGGAAAACACATAGTGTCCTGTTTCTTGCAGGTGACATATTCCATAACCATTTAACACATTTAGGAAATGCTGGGTCAATCTGCTATCTTGACTGTAAGATGCCAACGCCTTGAAGTGACCAAGTGGACACAGCACATCCCTTTCCCAAGCTTCCCTACAAGAGCTGCACTGCTGGAGAGAGCGACAGACTTTGCGTGGCTGTGGGCACACCTGGCTGTACACTGCCCTCTGGGGTTTGAATCAGAGTCTGCATGGCTTGGGAATGCTTCCTGGGTGATGCTAACAGATCATCTGGGGCAACTGCTCTAGACTGACAAGCTGACAACTGCCAGGTGACAAGGCTTGTGTCACCTGTGTAGGACTGAACTCACCAGGAAGGTCTAAAAACTGGCACATTTCTTGGCTTATCCTGGATATTCCAGCTCAGCACTCAGAAGATACTCACTACAATCTCAGTGTCATGGCTGCGGGTGAGTGGAATATGAGCTATTTGCTTTTAAGACTCGGAGCTCATGAAGGTGATAGGTTAAGTTAGGATGATCTATTATTCCTCCATCTCCTTTACCAGAAACTGATTAGAAATAGGGGGCCTGGCAGTGATGGTGCATGCCTTTAATCCCAGCACTTGGGAGGCAGAGGCAGGTGGATTTCTGAGTTCGAGGCCAACCTGATCTAAAGAGTGAGTTCCAGGACAGCCAGGGCTACACAGAAAAACCCTGCCTCGAAAAACCAAAATCCAAAAACAAACAAACAACCCCCCCCCAAAAAAGAAACAAAAGAGAGAGAGAGAGAGAGAGAGAGAGAGAGAGAGAGAGAGAGAAAGAAAGAAAGAAAGAAAGAAAGAAAGAAAGAAAGAAAGAAAGAAAGAAAGAGGGACACAGAGAACATAGGACTATTGGAAATATAATACAGTACTAGGCACGGAGACCTGTACAAACAGGAATCAAGAGTACATTACCAGGTTTCAAGGTTCTTGGATGGAACATGTGTGTGCAGGAAGGTATGTTTATTGGTGAATTGCCACACATTCTATGACAGAGACACAAAGCTCAGGGCATGCCCACGGTGTGGGGTTTGTGCAGGAGGCAGCGTTTGACTTTGTGAAGAACAGGAATGACATGTATGTATATATATATTCAGGTGTTTATGTGTGGATAGGTGTCTCTGTGTGGACAATCTTAGGCAAAGGAAATGCTGGACAAGCATAAACACAGAGGCATCGAAAGCATGTTGAGGGCACAGAAATTGTGTTATTAAGATGCTGAGTGAAAGAAGGAAGGGCGCAATCCATTTACAACTTCAAAAAGACCCTTCTGGGTAACTCTGATGACTAACCAACCAGAGACATCTTAAGGAAATGCACCGTCAATCAAGGGAAGCATTAGTACAGAGAATCCAACATAATATCCAGCAAATCCTGGTATCAGCTGAGAGAAGTTCCTTTCTTAGACTTTTATTTTACCCCAGCAATTCCAATTTCAGACACCTGAGGCCGTTTACAAATGAATTCTATTTTAAAAAGCCATATATGTTTGCTTCTTACCTAGCTTCTCCCACTCAAACTACCCCTTCATTGAGCAACAAGATCCCCATGGAATCAGTCTGCTCTGGTGGTGTCTGCCTAGAATGATGCTCCGGAGGTTTATTTTGTAATGTGGAGTGCAAGACCCCGGTTTCAACGCCTTTGTTTTCTCCTAGGGGCTTAGCCTGCTGCCTTACATGCAATAGACGATGCCCCAGGAGCAATGAATTCAGCGAGGCTGTCACACATTGCTAAAGGGGCTTCTGCCACTTCTGACAGGACTAGCAGAGGCCATCAGTGTTAGTCTGTTGCTCTCTGACTTTCATTTTTCCTTATTTTTAACTTTCTGTCTCACACATCCCTTGTGCCCTTCAGTGCCTTTTGATCTGTTTGCTTTCTGACCAATAGGCCATACCAACACTAAATGGATCTGTCCCATTGACCTCCCACCCATGACTGTTCTCATTCAGCACCCAAGGTCCTGAGACAGCAGAGGATCCCAGCCTTCCCATCTCTTGATGTTCACGACAACGGTGCTCAGCTCTGGCTGTACAACATCTGCCCCCCTCAGTACTAGCCACATATCATAGCATTGGGCCAACTCATCGCATCTCAGAGGACCCAGGACTCAGGATTTATCAAAGATGGCTGGTAAATTCCAGTGTGAAGCCACAGTGCAAATGAACATCATCAATGAAGTGGATGGCAGATTGGGCTGGGTATCAAAGACACCAGTGGACTCCTTACAACTCAGGCTGCCAGGCTGTGTCCAGAAAAGAGTCTGTCAGTCAATCTGGAGTGGGGAATTTGCACTTCAGAAAGAAGCTCAGGCCTGGCTCAGGGACCACACCACCTTTGGACTGCTATGATTGAGAAAATAAAACTCCCCGGCAACATCATTACACCTGTAAGCCCAAGGTTTACGTCTAGCTAGGTTTGGTATTGAAACATAGACTAAAAGTCGCCTCATCCAAATTATGCTTGAGATGGGATGGGGCAAAACTGAAGACAAATTCTCTTTTCTTTTAGTTTTTCAAAATATTTTATCCATGAGATAAAGGTTTAGTGTGACCAGGAAAGAAGAACAAGGAAGAAAGGGCAGACACTCATCGTAAAGAAGAGGAGCGTCCCTCCCCTCCCTCCCCTCCCCTCCCTCCCTGTCCCTGGACTGTTGACAATGGAAGACCATAGCTTACATCAAAGAAGGTGCCCGCATGCTCCAGGATCAGCTGGTTGGAATCAGGCTTGTTTTTACAGTAGGTGACATACATCTGAAATTTGTCTGCCTGAAAAAGAACAGACACCAAAAGATTGGTTCCTCCCTGTCTTAGTTGGGCTTTCTACTCTTGTGATTAAAGGCCATGACATGGGGGAAAAGGGTTTGTCTCATCTTACAGCTTGTGGTCCATCATCCATGGAAGTCAGGGCAGGAACTCACGGCAGGAGGCTGGAGGCAGGAACTGACCCAGAAGCCATGAAGAAAAGCAGTTTACTAGCTTGCTCCTCATGGCTGGCTTAGCCTACTTTCTTACAGCACCCAGGACCATCAGCTCAGGTGTGGCACCGGCCACATCGAGGTTAGCCCTCTCACATCAATCATCAGTCAAGAAGACACCCACGGGCTTGTCCACAGACCAATCTGCTGGGAGCATTTTTTCAATTGAGGTTCCCTCTTCCCAAATGACTCTAGCTTGTGCTAAGTTGACACACAGCTAGTTACATTCCCCTTCCTTACAATGCCTAAAACGCCCAGCATGGGTTGTACAGCAACTGAATCCCTTATGGAAAGTGCCATGTGTTCCCTCAGACCACAGTCTGTTAAAATGCTGGAATGCTTTTTCTCTTATTGGAGTGTAGAAAAAGCCTGTGAACAGAAGTTCAATTTAATACCAGGCCGTGCTGGGAAGGAGAAAGAATGGAAACACGTTTTGAAGTTGTGTAGGACATACTTATTGATTACCCTCACTTGAAACCATCAAAAATCATGTTCTTTTTCTTGGAAAAGAACAAAGGCCATCCACGCTCCTTCAAGGCAAATACAGAGTAAAAAAATAAGTGCTCAGAGGGAGGTCTGCTCATATTCCAAATGCCTTCACTAGAGGGATCGTGGAAGCCACTTACGCCAACAGCCCCTCTCCCACTGTCAGAGTCTGGACAGTGATTCCTACAGAGGTTGTCACCTCAAGCTCCTGACCTCATGATCTCACCTCTTCACAGAGAAAATGAATTCTGAAAACTAAGTGTTTTTTTTTTTCCATTGGTGGACCACTGTGTTTTGAATACCTGGGATATCCTCCCCTGAGAGGGTGATGTTCATATGTACCAGACATCACTGGTATCATTAAAGGTTTTCTGAAACAAATTTTAGGACTTTAAACTATGTAGGAGTTAGTAATTATCACTAAGAGATGATAAACTATAGTTATTTTTTTATTTCAAAGGGAACCCCAAAACTGCTTGAAGTAACACAAAATAATCCTTTTCCTTGATGGTCGTCTTGTTTGTCTCTACATTGTCTGTGTAGGAGATTGTACATTATTTTTATCAGCATCTATGAGCCTTTGTGAGGAATGAAATTTCGCTTAGAGACAAACTCAAAGAATTCACGAAAAGAAGGCCTGTTTGGGAATCAGGTCCCGAGTCGTAGGGCTGGCTGGGATGTTCGTCATATTGCAGTGGGTATTCTGCCGCTTCTCTAAGATAGACTCAGGTTTGAAATCTAAAACACACCTGCAGTCTTGTCTGCTCCCAAGCATAAGCTCTCTTGACTGTGAAGAAATTCTGAGAAGCCATTCTGGGCACAGATTACCACTAAGTAATTACTGCAGAGCAGAATTCCTGGCCTAGGGAGGATTTGGCTGCACTTGGTGTGGTAAGTGGACTTCCAGAGTTCTCTGAGTTGATATCTGTGAGCCTGAGCTCAGGGTGGCATGCACTGGGCAGCTACTGAAGCTTAATGTTCCAGCCCAGATGATTAGGACCTGGTCCATCTGGCCCACCGACTCCACCCATGGTGACGGCAGTGAGAGTAAGGGCAGCTGCACACTCATCCTATAAGTCAGACCTGGGATGGACAGCACAGGATTCTGTTCTTCTGTATTAGGAAAAGCAGTGTAACCTATAATTAGACAGATGGTGTTCTAGCTTCTAAACCTACGTCCTGAAAAAGCAACTGGCGGACTGGGCTGCTCCAAGGGTGCTGGTCTTGCCCTACTCTCCTGATCTCATCATCTAAGAAACTTCCCAGAGAGGTAGAGGTGGATCTTGAGTGATGTCATGGGCTTTCCCAGGGACAGCTCTGTGCTCCAGAGATGCAGTACCTTTCATAGATCTACTCGTGATACCTCTGCAGCACCTGGACCCAAGAGTAATGGCCATCCTCAGGCCAGGCATGGGGCAGCGGTACCTCTGGAAACATCAACAGTAGGGGAGGAATTTAGATTGGTTACCCAGGTAACAAAGCAGTGTCCCACATCCTCAGGCAGCTGCTCGTACTTCTCCAGCTCTTTGAGGAAGATGCTGTGAAGGGAGAGAAAGGCTGTGTCAGACACCTTGGTCTAGAGGACCCCATTTACAGGATTGTACTAGGGTGGACATAACAATTGTGGCCCAGTTACATGTGGATTCTGTGCTCTATAAGTGAGGTGAGGAGCTAGCTTTTATGCTGGAACTTGTTCAATTAAAATGTACAGTAATTGACTAACCAGTGCTACTTAAAATAGCCCCTCCCCATTCCCTCCTGAGGTTTACGAATTTGAGATAAAAATAGATAATGAAATACCGTGGCTGTATCAGATCTTTCATTTTATGAGCAATTCTGAATTTATTTTGTTAATCCAACTACTCTGAGCATACCATAAATATATATAATACATTATCTATATTAAATATATATAGTAAATATATTATATATTTATAGTATTATATATTACAGTATACATGATATATACACACATATCATATATAACTATATATAGTAGGTATGTATAGTAAATATATAGGATATTTATAATATATAATAAATATTATATATATGTATATAGTCCCAAGATGAACCTAAAGCTGAGCTGGTAAAAGTTCAACCCTTCATGGGCCTCTTTATAACTTTCAGCTTTCTTCTTCCACTGAGGGCAAGTATTGGCATACAGATATCATTAGAGAAGAGTATCTAGTGGTGGGGCAGGGGAATCACAGTATATTTTAAAGTGGAATGGAATTACTTACTTATCTGACATTGTGGGTGTCTAAGTCATGATTCCTTTCTACGCAAAAATGTTATAAAGAGACGATTGCACCGACTTCAAAGTAATGCGTGGAACAGTAGGGTTAGCTTTCAAGGATAAATGTTAACAAGCCAGCATTATTGGGATGGAATTTGCTTTCTAAAATGTACTGAAGATCTTACAAACAAAAAATAAATATATGAGGCCTCAGGTAAGCTTACCTCTGGGAGTGGGAAATGTAGTCTTTACAAAGAGCAATTTGATAGAACCATCAAATCTCAGAATGTCCTCAGGCTTTCTGGAGCCTAGGATTCTCTCCTTAGAGCTCAGCTACATGTATACATGACATATACTCCGAGCACTGATAACAATACCACTTATAATATTACTTATAGCCCATCTACATGTATACATGACATATACTCCTTTAATATACTCCTTAGCACTGATAACAATACCACTTATAATATTACTTATAGCCCATCTACATGTATACATGATATATTCTCCTTAGCACTGATAACAATACCATTTATAATACTACTTATAGTCCACCCACACATCCTAGCCATTGCTTGCGTTTTCAATGATATAGGAAGATGTTTTGGTGGTTAATATAAATATGTGTATAATTTAAAAATGCTTGGCAAGAAAAGAATGCTAATCATGATTAGTAAGATCATAGATGACATTTTCTTCAACCTATAATAATAATTATTATTATTTTACCTATAATACATGGTAATCGCTAGAGTAATAAAATAGGAAAGAAATTGAAAAATTTGGGGAGCTACCAGAACGCACCTATGATCATCTTTCACCTCACAAGCGTGAATTTTAGAGTTTCCTAAACTGACCCATGGAGCAAGAACATTTACAGTGTGATTTGGGCTTT
This sequence comes from Mus musculus, assembly GCF_000001635.26. NCBI lineage: Eukaryota > Metazoa > Chordata > Mammalia > Rodentia > Muridae > Mus > Mus musculus. Next base: position 34,191,337 of record NC_000082.6, read on the forward strand.
AGAAATGCAAACACACTCTCAAAACCAATCATGTCTATTGCTGCCTTTAAAGGCTGCAGGTGATACATGTCCTATGACTTCTAAAATAGAAATAGGAAGAAGTTCTCAGGAATGCTAAAACTAAGGAGCAAGACTAGCTCTAGGCCCAAAGGGAGAGAAACATTTTTGTTGTACTAAGGCAATCAGGCCCATCATCATGTGTACAGATAAGGAGGGGTGTGTGTGTGTGTGTGTGTGTGTGTGTGTGTGTGTGTATTTGTGTTTTATATGTACATTTATTTATTTTAACCCCTTGAACTGAGTTTGAATATACTTTTACTGAGTGGTGATAGCTGCAGGTGAGTGGAATATGAAACTATTTGCTTTTAAACTTCGGAGCTCATGAAGGTGACAGTTAAGTTAGTACAATCAATATCATTCCACCCGCTTCCTGAGTTGTGATAAATTACAGCCTGAGTTCTGACAGTGGAACTGTACCACCCTGAATCAGTTTGGAGCGAGTCCCCTGCTTCTGGGGAAGCCTTCCTGGAACAAATGGCTCATGACCTTGCTCAGAGGCTGGTGTGACACATCAAAATTTTTGTGCATCCAAAGGTAAAGTTGTTGGAGCCCTTGTGTGTATGTGTGTGTGTGTGTGTGTGTGTGTGTGTGTGTGTGTGCTTGCTGTCATACCAGCGAGGTGAGAATAGGGAGGTTGTAGCACGGGTTAAAGAGGAACAATGAACAGCAGGTATAGAATGTGGAGACGGCAGTCGGGACACTGCTTCCTGGTGGAGCCAGGCTGCATTCCCGTGCTCTTCCCAGTGGAGCTTGCTAGGTCCCTGCAGACTCACAGCCTAGACTCTAGAGGCTCTTGACTGCCAGGGGCTAAGGGAGCAGTGAGCATAAGGAGAGATAAGGAACTGGAGGGAAGTCAGGAGCCTGAGCACACTGGAGAAGGAGCTATTCGCATCTTCAGCACACCTTGGGTACCTAGGCTGAGCATGGGCTTCTTGGCCCTGTCTCTCCATTTCACTCCAGAGACTTTCGTGTGGGTGAGGGATGAGAGGGCAGGCATGGCTTCCAATCTTTAGAAGCAAAAGCAAGCGTTGTCTCCTGGATGTGTTTCCCAATACCCCATTCACTGTAGCTAACACGTATGATCAGATGGACAATTACTTGCACACGACATACCAAGTAATGTTACAACGAGGCAAAAATGTAAAAAAAAAAAAAATTCTCCACTCAATGTTATTTATCTGTAATAAGATCTCTAACTAAGATGCTGCCTAGCACCAAGGCAGGAAAGCAACAATATGTGAACAAGTGAAATCAATGTTACCATGATGTATCTGAGCTTGATTGCTTTTTGTCTGGGTGTTTCGATTGTTTCCAATCAGCCTCAATGTTGCAAGCTAATCACAGCGCAAATAACAGCAACAAGATCACAGCTATCTTCTCTAGGCTCTGCTTAAAGCTGGCAGTTACCCTTAGACTGAGGGTCTGGGACCCAGGAAAGTTCACTAGCCTTTCCTTTTTTTCCTAGCATTGGGATATTAACGGAATGATACCTGGGTCCATGCCAGTCTGAGTAGCTCAGAAAGGGTCAGCTTCCATAAAACAAGGGGACAGAGCTAGATTATAGCAGAGGCTGCTTTGAGCTTTCCCAGTAGAAGGGATACAATTAATAACGCAGGCATTTGGGGTGTGCATGCACAGAAAGCACATACTGTAAGCAAGGAAACAGTAGCTGCAGCCTGTGGATAGCTGGAATCATGAGCTGCACAACTTCTTTCTCTCCACTTGGTGGAGCCAGTGCCTCACCAAAGCCCACTGTGTTTCAAAGGGAAGTAAACCAATTTATGTGACAAAAAGAATAGGAAGACAAAACCAAATCCAGACAAACGTGTGTGCATGTGGGCATGTGTGTGCATGTGTGTACGTGTGTGCATGTGTGTGTGTTGGAGGGGTTCAGGACGTGATTATCTATCTATTTATTTATTTATTTATTAGCTCATGAGAAAACACGTTTAGGAAACCACACTGCGCATGCTCCTGAAACCTGTTTTTCACCATCTGCCCCTCCTCTTCTTGTTGTGCCCATTCTGCAGTCTTTATCCCTCCCGTCCTCCTTTTCCTTCTCTCCCTTCCCTCTCCCAGATCTCCCTCTCCTTATACTCCACCCACTCTGCTCCCTCATTTCTACTGTCTAGGTATTTTGGTTAATTTCCCCATCTTACCAGACCCCTTTCCTGGGCCCCCTTTCAGTCCATTTCAGTCAGATTACTTCCACATGCCACTCCTTTCCCCCACAGTCCCCAAGGCGTGTCTGTGATGTCTAACCGAGGGATAAGATCAGCATCTGTCCCTGACCATCATAAGGCAGGGGTGACCTGAGCCTCTCTTACGAACTCTTTTCCCATCCTACCCATTGACACCCTCCCTTCAGAGGCATTTGTTCACACTGTCCCTTTTCATCAAGGAAGCCATGCCCACCTGTGGAAGCTCTCCATGAGTTCTATCTCAAATGCCCCTCTCCAGTCAGCTTGTCCGGCTCCTCCACTGAACAAGAGTGTCATCTTCTTGAACTAATTTTGTGCCTTGTCTTACCCCTTCTTAGAACTGTCTGCTTCTAACAAGAAGTCAGAGCCTGGACTCGATCCACCACTGGGAACAGCTTCACATCCTAATTGGAAATGGTTCGATCCAAAGACAACACTCCAGAAAGATGATCAAAATACGGTCAAGTGTGGTGGCTCACACTTTAGTCCCAACCCTCAAAAGGCAGAGCAAGAGGACTGCTGTGAGTTCCAAGGTAGCCTGGTTTATATAGTATTTTAGACCACCCAAGGGTACATAATGAGATCTTGTCTTTTTAAAACAACAACAACAAAAACAAACTAGTCTTTGTGTAGTAGCTTTCCTAATTTAGTTTTTTTTTAAGATTTATTTTATTATTATATCTAAGTACACTGTAGCTGTCTTCAGACACACCAGAAGAGGGCATCAGATTTCATTACGGATGGTTGTGAGCCATCATGTGCTTGCTAGGATTTGAACTCAGGACCTTCGGAAGAGCAGTCTGTGCTCTTAGCCACTGAGCCATCTCTCCAGCCCATGTAGCTTTCCTAGTATCTGGTCTTCACCCCTTTGTGTACCCTGACTGTTCCTGGCTGACCCTGGTCTGGCCATATCATAGATAAGGCAAGAGGGAAGGAGTGCAGTATAGAGGTGGCGTGACGGGGAGGCTGCTGGCCTTGGTCCTCCACCTTGTCCTTGCTGACAACTGATTTTTTCCCCCCAGGTTATTAGTGTAGAGGTGTAGGACCCAACTGACACAGCTGTGGAATAAATGGGTGGGGTGTGACTTAACTGTGAATTAAACTGCTAATATTTAAGGTTGTGGGGAGGGAGAGAGAAGACCTAAGAGACTGTAGTTAACTCCTTGGAATCCAGTGTCTAATCTTGAGGGGAAAGTGTGTGTGTGTGTGTGTGTGTGTGTGTGTGAGAGAGAGAGAGAGAGAGAGAGAGAGAGAGAGAGAGAGAGAGGGGGAGAGGGAGAGGGAGAGGGAGAGGGAAAGGGAGAGAGAGAGAGAGAGAGAGAGAGAGAGAGAGAGAGAGAGAGAGAGAGAGAGATTGTCTCCTGTCTACTGTCAGTCTTTCTACTATAAATGAAAGGGGGCTAAGCATAATTGTTGAAACGACCCTCTGGGCCCTTACACTACAGACTTGGTAAAAATGTTATTTTCAAACTCATATGAATATGACTAAATCCCCCCAAAAACTGAAAAGGAAGAAACAGAGCTAGAATTTAACTGAAAGGGAAGCATTTTAACAAATAGCTGTCATTATCAAAGCTGAATATCTAACACAGCAAAGGGAAAACAATTACTATTTTTTAATTGCAAATGTTAGATTTGGCAAAACTTTACTCTTTGGAGGATCTTTTTATAGAATACACCCCTTTGTCTAAGTGTTCCAGGAAGGCTTAGCAGAATGCAATGGAAATAGGCCTGAGTCCTGTGTAGACAGCACAGCCATTGTATTTAACTATATAAAGAAGGCTAACGTGTAAGTGTGGGGAGTAGAAAGCAGGGCCCTTATCTCATTCCAACCTCCAACTGGGGTGGGACCACTGCCTTTGTGAACTAAATCCTGCATATTCTTTACAGAAACAGAGAAAGTAGGATTTCTCTCCTTAATATCCACAAAGACAAAAGTTTTTGAGACAGATCCCAGCCACTGAGACACACATACATACGCACACTTGTCTTGGTAGTCATTTTTCAGAGACACCATTTGGACAGATCAGTAGTATGGCTGAAATGTAACCTCTGACCCAGGCACCAATTTCCCAGTGCCATAGCTAACTATGTCACTAAGGCAGGACTGACAACTGTCAACCCCTTTCTCTGTATTAGTGTCCCAAAACTTCCCTTCTGCCCTACCTCCCTTACAGTCTGGACTACAGGTGGATAACTTGGGCTATAGACTAGCCATGATGGGAGTATGTATCTCTCAGAGCCAGTGCCAGAACTACCATTTTGAAAGCATAAACAAATGGAGCTAGAGCCCTGGAAAAATCAGGTTAAAAAGCTGATGGTCTCAGAGGGGTTCAAATCCCTGAAGAATAAGTAAGTAGGTGTTATGGCAACTACATAGCTTCCCGGAAAGACACCCCAGGAAACTCCTGCATTTAGAAATCTCATTATTTTGCTGGTCTAGGATGCTTTGGTACTGATGCTGCAAAGTCATATATAGGAGTTTTCTCTGTACGGAGGTATCCAAAGGTGTTTAGTCAATAATGGCTTGAATGGCATTACCTACAAGTTTGCAAGATGTAGTTTTATTTTTAGTCTATCCATCCATCCTTCCACTTACCCAGGGAACGTTTACTTTAAATCTATGTGGTTCCAGGTTCATGATACCAGGTATTGGATATACAGTGAATGGTACCATTTCCTAAGGAGTTTATAGTCCTTGCAGTTTCTAAGTTTGGCCAATTACCATTTTATCTTTATTTACTAGAGATTTTAGAATTGTTATATTTTCTCTATTAATCAAAACCTGTGTGTCTTAAGCAGAAGCACACAGTACAGTAAAACCTCAGCCCCTGGCTAATATAGGAAATTAATACACAGCCTGAGATCCTTGGGTGGTCCTTTGGATTGTGGATAATTTAAAACGTTAATTTCTTTTAGTCAGTAGCTTTCTAAATGCATTACAGAGTTCTATGATTTGAATGCAGATATACAGTAATTCAGAATTATTACTAGCATCAATTATGATGTCACACTGAAATACAATGGCTTTGCGGACCAAACTGTAGGATACAGGAAGTTCTTCTGCACAAACCCTGAGCAGTCCTTTACCACAATGATGTCCGAGGCTACCCTTGAGCCTCCATCCTCCTGCTTCAACCTCCCAAGTGCTGGGATCACAGGCATGGGCCACTACTCTAGGCTTACATCTTTGTTTTATTATCTTTTCTGCCATCTATTTGTCTTCTTTCCTCTCAAGCTTTACAAAATGCTGCTCATTCAACTACTTGTTTGTTCAGGTGCTTGATTTTTATAACTGTCTGTCTATCTACCTATCTAATATTCATATAGTAATCTATACTCCTATAGTGTAGGGAACTACATAACTAAGCAGTAAAGAGGTGGGTGGGGAAGACAAAGAGATGCTGCTATGGAAGGGAAGTTGGATCTCTGCAGCATCTTTAGGGTGGTTCTTTAGTGTTCTGAATCCGTAACATGCTTGGCGATGTTGCTGGGACGAGTGTCTAATTCCCTTCATTTGCAGAGAGCAGGATTTCATGTGGTTTAATTTGAATCTAAAAAGTTTGTTAGAGCTACATTTTTAAACCTAGAGGCAGAATGATAGCTATTTAGAAAACTTGATACTCATCCATTCCTTCCTGAGTTCCGAATTCTTTCACACCAACTCCTGCAGAGCCCTATGGAAGCGTCATTTTCCAGAGTGGGACTGTCCAATATGGGAGCCACTCTTTTTCACTTAGGACTACTTAAATATATTAAAATTAAGAACAATGCCAACGGAGCCCCTTAGCAGTTCAGTAGCTGCACAGGCACCATGGTTACCGTGTTGGGCAGTGTACTATAGACTTCACCTCTGCAGACAGTTCCCCAGACAGTGTTGTCCAGTCCTACCTCAGGGTGGTTTTCCATTTGCACAATGGCCTCCTTGGGACTTGTAAGGTTGACTGTGCTGTCTCTGGGGTTCCTGTCTCAGCTCACCAATCTCAGGAGCAGCTCCATTCAACCTCCTCTGTCTCAGCCTCCTGAGGGGCCTCAAGGACTTTGTGTCACTTTTTTTTTCCTGTATCTCAAGAGACTCTACGTGTATTTTAGAAACCAAGTTATTTCTACCAGTTGGTCATACTAGTATCCTTGCCAACCACCTACTGACAGAAAACACGTTTAGCATGCAACAGAAAAGAGTCTTACATCAAGCTTGGAAAAAATGGGTTGGGTTTTAGTGTTCTATGATTTTACTTTAGCAAAAACATAGTGGTGACTGGCGGTGTTTTCTAGAAGTTATCAAGAAATGTGATGTAGCAAATATTTTGGAATATCTCTCTATATAAATGGTTGAGAGAGAGGATGATGGGAGAGTCAGGAATGGAGAGAACAGCTCAGACAGATGCTGAAAAGAATTTGAAACCCAGAGAGCACAAGTATAGGAAGGTCAGTCCCAGGTGACTGCTACATCAGGAGTTCCCACAGCCTTAATGGAGCAAAGCCACTCTTGTTTCCTCAATGTGCCAGTAACCACGGTAACCGTGCAAATGGGGATGCTGACTGCTCCTCCTGAGAGCTGGAAAGGGGCAATGCAGAACAGTTACTTCTCTTTCCACTCAGAATCCTGAATGATTGTGGACATGACAAACAAGATAGGAGTCTGGCAGCATTCGACTATGAGATCTGGCCAGGTGAGAAAGAGAGTGTCAGGTGAAACGGAAGGTTTCCCCGGGGGCTTTGAGCCACTTGATGGGCAGCCAGTGCCCAGAGTTTACCCAGTCAGCGTGCTCCGCCAAATCCCCCACCGACATACTTGTTATGGAAGTCATAGATCTCCTGGATGTTGCCGAAGATGATATGTTCCTTATTGAGGATGCCGGGGGGTATCTCTTCCACACCACTAGTCATCTCCCACAGGTAGGTCTGTAAGACAGCGACAGTCATCACCCGCAAGCATGCCACAAGAGACCCAGACAAAAGAGGCCCCTCAATCATGGGGCAAGAGTGGGACCGTGACTGCACACAGAGTTAAAAGGTTTAACAAGTGGAACAGAAAGAGAGAAAACCTGACTGCTACATTTCTCTGAGCCCCAGCAAGGGCAGGCTCCAGTTTGGTCATTCATCAGATCTGTGTCACGGTTTCTGTTTTGAAATGAAGTGTGTGACATACTTTTCTCCCCTGATGCTGCACCTTTCCCTTTCCCTTTCCCTTTCCCTTTCCCTTTCCCTTTCCCTTTTTCCCTTTCCCTTTCCCTTTCCCTTTCCCTTTCCCTTTCCCTTTCCCTTTCCCTTTCCCTTTCCCTTTCCCTTTTCTTCTCTCTCTCTCTCTCTCTCTCTCTCTCTCTCTCTCTCTCTCTCTCTCTCTCTCTCTCTCTCTCTCTCTCTCTCTCTTAGTCTGAATCTAGCTCCAGCTTGAGAGAAGTGTAGACCTTCTTTTCAAAAACACTTCAAACTCCCGTGCAGTTGTGCTGGCCTCTGGAAGACCTCCCCGACCGCCCTTGTACTCTCCAGCAGAAGAGCAGGGGCACTGAGCTGCTCTCAAGGGGTTGACAAGGGCTGGATGCCGCTTCTGTGACGGGGCTGCGATGGCCACTGTGATGCTTACCTCCAAGCACTCGTGCAAGTCCCTTACATAAGCCTTCTCAGTTTGGAGCAGTTCAGCCATAATGAACCTAGGAGGAAACAAATGGGCTTTCAGTTGCTCATGGGTCCGTCGCCTCCTCTCCAACTTTACTTCCTCACCTTGGCCCCAGTGACACTTGAGTGCCCCGCTTTCAGCTATACCAATAAAGCTCTCCCCTCTCTGGAGCTCTCTCACCCTGGTCATTTGCTCTCCATCCCTTCTCCACGTCTGAGCTCAGCCAGTTCCACTTTCTTGTGCCTTCCCACTCATGGCGACATCACTATGCTGATATGGATGGGCTGTCAACTGTATGCGTACGCAGGCATGTGTGCACAAGGTATGTGGCTGCTCACACGGTAGCTCAGCAGCTGGACCCTCTGAACAACAGTTTTCTACATTTCTCTTGCCGCTCCCAGAACTGTATCTGCTTGGTACTTTATAGACTTACACTGATATTATTGTTCAGGACTCAAACAGGCTCCAAGTCAGGCAGAGATGACTTGAGCTCAGGGCTTTACAGTTTTCTGTAAAGAATCGGGTTGTATTTACGGGCTGTTCAGTCTCTGGCATAGCCACTCACCACAGCTGCTGTAACCTGAGAGGCAGCGCAGAGGTGAGGGCACGCATGTTCCAATTAAACCAGGGTGCTAAAAGTTTTATATGTCCCCATATATTAGTCTCTGTTTGATTTCTCCAATCAACTAGTATATAATACTCATTTTTAGATTATAGACTTTACACAAAAGAGGATGAGCCCAATTTAACTTGTGGGCCACAAGTTTGCTGATCTGACCTTGATTTATTCACATCACAACCCTTGCACACAAAATTAGCATGTGCTATATAGTTTACAATGTTAAGTGATTAATGCGCTTCCGGCTCCTGTGAGCAGAAGTTTATGCTCTGCATCTTTAAGAAAAGGACTCCTTCCTTACACCCCTAAATAACACAATGGACCTGAGCATCTGTGTCTTCATTAATGTGCATCTATTTACTTTTTCTCCACACACTTTTTATTAGAAATAGTGCTTGTTAGCCAGCATATGACTATCTAATTAATACACACCTATATATTTACACACTTATCTTACATTCTCAGTAGCAGTTCTGCATATAGTTCATGCCCAGAATTCTTATTTCCAGGTGTTCTACCACATGAAAAATTTAAGGAATAATGTCCTCAAGGTGTGCCCTTTTGAAAACATGACCAGAAGCTCAATTCGAGCAGTATGTGTTCCAGCACCTTCACCTTGCTGGGTTTTTCCTTAAAGCAATGTTTCATTTTGATAGCGGCCTTCGACTAAAGTTAAAGGATTGATGTAAAGACCACATTTGCAGAAGTCGACTAGGCACTGTCTTCTTATTCTTCCTCTGTTGGTAGAGTGGAAAGTGTGTGAATGTTGCAGTTAGACAAGCAGGGACCAACTGAATTATGAACCTGTCAATCACTAGAAGTAAGACCTGCTTCTCCAGGCCTCAGGACTTCTTATCTATTACACAGCTGATCAGCCAGGACTGCTGCAAGGATTAAGTAAGATCCTGTGAGAAACAGCCTGGTGCACAGGATCCTGGGAAATACTGAGAGATTAAGCCTTAGGAAACTAGAAAGCCCAAGAAACAAGGGAAGATCTGAAGGAGCACAGCCGTCTTTGGCTGTTGCCTTGGGTTTCCTTTCTTCCTCTTGTTCTTTCTCTCCTGCCTGCTTCCTTTATCTTAGCCATCTTTGTAACACACTCCTCCATTCTCTCCACTACCTGCTGCTTGATGTTTCCCCTCCCCTTGCTATACAAAAACAGAGCCAGGAGGGTTGGCCAAATATAATCCTCTCCTTTGTTTCTCTGCTATAGCCTGAATTATGTCCTACGGAATTAATATATCCAAATCCCATTCCTCAGATCTTGGCTTTATTTGGAAACAGTCATCAAAATAGTCATCACAGTACAGAGTGGGATGGGTCTCAGTCAAAAATGGCCAGTGTCCTTATAGAGGGGAGGTTTGCACACAAGGCACAGATAGTCAGGAAGAATGTCACATGAATGTGAGTGTTCCACTAACAAATGAGGGCAGAGGCCTAGAGCAGATATTTCCCACTCTAACCTCAAGAGAAAATGGAACCTTTGGATTCCTTGGTTTTAGGACACACACATTTCTGTTGTTGAAGTTGCTCGGCTGCAGTGCTTTATTACACAGCTCTACAAACCAATACAACCCTACACGGAAGACTCTGCTTCACAGAGCAGCAGTCCCTTCTTCAGCCTTAAGAAAGTGATCTCTTTTCCATCTTGATAACATTAACTTCTCAATTCCAGACACACTGATCTTTTCTAGCATTCCTCAGAATATAGGATTCTTTATAAAGCGCCTTCCATGATCTCTGCATGTGTGATTTTTATCACTCAAGCTTAGAGAAAGAAAAATAACAAAATATTGTAAGGTGGTCATAGCTCATTCTTCCCGTGTTCAAGGTACTATATAATTCTTGATTGATATGAAACATGAGTCAACCACCTCCTAAGCAGCCAACCAAAAGAGCAACGTGTTGTTCCTACGTGCGGTCAAGATTCACTGAGAGAGAATGTAGCTTCGGTGGACTGGTTCTAGGATCCCTGTGGATACCCAAAACTGCAGCTGCCCAAGTTCTGACTATAAAATGGTATAGTATATAACTTATACCCATCCCCATACAGTTTACATAACCTCTAGACTACGTATAATACCCGAGACAATGTAAGTGCTATACAAATAGTGGCTGTATTATACTGTCTAGAAAATAATGACAAGACACGGTAGTTTGTGATGTCAGTACAGGCATAATTTCCTCTGAATATTTACAATCCAGGGATGGTTAAATGGGAGGATGTGGAACTCATGAATCTAGAGGTCTGGCTGAACTTGGAGAACAGAGCCGGAATCTAATGATAAATTGGTCCCAGCTCTCTAAATGGATTTTGGCTCTAACCATTCTTAGTCTGAGAAAAATAGGATTCAGCTTATCAAAATCTCAGGCAACTTCAGATTCTTCCATAATGTTCCAATCTTAGCATCCTCTTTCTCTCTCAGCTCCCTCATCTCCATGTGGGCCAACTGAGACAGGAGTAAACTTATCAACTTTATCTCTGACATCTACAATTCACTCTCAGGGCCAGTTTTAAGATACATCTTCCTTTCTATTTAAAATATTATTCTCCAGGCAGAGATTGAAATATAAATATGTGAACCAGATATGGGCATAGGGGAGGGGAGATGGTGGAATCTCTCATGCAGCATCTTATTTTCTTCTGGACCAAGTACAGCTCTAAAATTCAAGTAAGAAAACTGATGCTATCCGCTGTTCATTCGTTTGTTCTTCTCTCTCTCTTTCTTTCTCTCTCTCTCTCCTCCTTCCTTCATTCCTCCCTCCCTCCCTCCCTTCCTTCCTTCTGTCCTTTCTTCCTTCCTTCTATCCTTCCTTCCTTATTTCTGCCCTTTCTTCATTTCCTCCTTCCTTCTTTCTGTCCTTCATTTCTTCCTTCCCTCCTTTCTTAATTCCCCCCCTTTTCAGATAGAGTCTCATTTCATAGCTCAGACTAGCCTTGCCAATCTTCCTGTCTTAACCTCTTGAGTGCTAGAATTTGAGGTTATGTGTCACTGTATTCAGCTATGGGGCTTATTTGTTATGTAATTTTGGATATCTTCTAGTCCCTCACCTAAGGTTTTGATTTCCACATATAATAATATTCCATAAACTTCTCTTAGTCAACTGTGGTATCCCTGTTACCCTGTGAACCACGGTTCATATAAGAGAGCATAAAGTACTCCTTACCATCAAAGAGTTTATAATCTGGTTAGTGAGACATGACCACAGAATAAGTTAAAAAAATTTTTTTTTTCAGAAAGGAACGAAACAATGGCAGCAGAGGATGTAGATGAGGGTTCGTGGAGGCATATGGTGTAAGCTGAATTTTAAAGAATCAATATGGTTGAAAGCAGGGAGAAAATGAAACTATACACACCAGAGAGAAGAAAAGAACCAAACCAAGAGGGGAGGGGTCTGGGCTAGGAACATTGCATGAGCAACTGCATCTAATGTTCTTGCTGCTGGGGGGAGTCAGGGGCAGTAATCGGTCCCAAGTGTTGCTTGAACAGGGACAAACTCTGAAATGAGGCGGACTTAGGTGGGGCCAAGTGCCGAGGAGTCCCATCTTTATTCAGAGGGCAGCACAAAGCTATTTGAAATGTGGAGCTGGTGAGAGATGTAACAGAAAGGAAACATGGCGTATGCGATGTCAGATGTGAAGAGTCAGAGTTCTGGATTTATTTATGAGATGCTGACTGTGGTATTTGGGGAGAGTTGCTCAGCTTCCCTAGGTCTGGTTTCTGTTACGTGGAGTGGTTTGGTTACTGTTGAGCTCTGACACTGTGAAGTAATATTTGCTGGTCTGGGGGTATAGGTACGCCCTGAGAAGTCCCTGCTACATGAAGAGCAGTTGGATGCAGTAGAGAACGGAGAGTCAGAGAGGTCCCCAGTGAGCCTATCTCCTCAACATACACCCCGACACCTGCAGGTAGACCAGATGACTCATCAAGCCGTCACAAGGGATGGGTAGCAGGGGAAGTTGAGGAAGAGCCTCTAGCTGCAGTGGGAGCCTGTGCGCCACCCCCCCCCCCCATACACATACTCTTTCTTTCGAGCTGACTTCCGTTTCTCTTCATTGATCTCATGGTTAGCGTCCCGGAGCTTGACCTCCCGATCCGAAAGGCTTGCTGGGATGATGTCCAGCTCTAGGTCCTTGTTATCCTGTGTGAGAAGTGTCACAGAGGTCACCTTGGGGAAGCAGTAAAGCAACCTAATGGAAGTAGGTGACAGGATGGGCGATCCTTCAAGGTCTTATCCACAAGGCCTCTCCATAGGGCAATGCTGCCTCTCAAGTAGAAAAGCTGTAGATTGTTCTGGCCAAATATTTAGTGCTACTGTCTGTAGCTACAGACATGTATCTGCTTTCCAGGTCCTTGGCCTTGATTAAATCTAAACATGACTCAGCTAAGAACTGGTTCTTCATCAATAACATAAATGGGAATCAGAAACACAGGAAAAGTCTGAAAACATCTCATTTGTCAAGAGAAAATAAACTATTTTTATTTAAATAGGCGGTTCCCTTGGAGATGGGAATGGAATTCCTGACCAGTGATGGAACTGCTCATCCCTGCTTGCTTAAGCCATCACTGGTGTGACATATGAAGGGACCCACAGAAGAAAACTCACTGGCTGGGGGAGGCATAAGCTTTGAGGTTTAGTGTTTTGACCACTTTCCTTGAGGCTGCTCTGCTTCAGAGCGGGGGCCTGTTTAAAGACATGAGTGGGAAATCCTAGGATTAAATGCCAGGCTCGATTTAGCTTTTAATTCATAGGTTACCGACCTCTATTATAAAAAAGAGATTAAAAGCCGGTTTTCCTTTGCTTCATAGAACTTAGTATCTTCTTTTAGTTGAAATGTCAAGCAGTCTTTATACACACTGTGCCCCTTATTCCTGAAAGCCATTCACATACACGTGAGGGACTCTAATCATTGACTCATTAACATAATTGGTTAGACTCTAGGACTGATGAGACCAAAAGGAAGGGTTTACTCAATAGTTAACTACACGGAAAGGAAAAAAAAAAAAAACCCTCTGCTTCGTATTCATAGCCCTTGCTCCTGGCCATCCAATTCTGCAGTACCCAGAACAATAATCACGGTGGGGGAGGGGCGGGGACGAGGGAAGGAAAGTGGGAGAGGGTGGAGGAGGCGGGAGATGAATGAATCAGTAAGGGCCCCAAGCCTGTTAAAAATGGCCCAGGTCCATGGGCTCTGCAGCTCTGAAGACCCGCCTTGGAAACACGCTCCCTCAATGGTGATGCAGCCAGTGGCACTGAGCAGGGGGAGAAGGGAGGCAGTTCCAATGGACGGCACCTCTTACGTACGTACCTCCGTGTTGACCCCCAGCGCCTTCTCCAGCGAGTACCGGTACTTCCCCATCCTCAGGGAGAAATCGCGGTAGTGCTTGTCCACCGTGGTCACCCATTTCCGTATCTCTGTGGCGTGGATGTGGCCCTTTTCCACAAAGCTGTCTGCTAGCTGGATCAGAAGTTTCACCTTCTCCTTCGTTTGCTGCACCAAGAGATGGCTTAACATTACTGGGTCACGTTCTTCTCGGCCCCCTTTGCCCCCCAGCTCCCTCTGCTCTGCGCACGCCAACTTTATTACTCACATTTTGGGTGGCTTAGAACAAATTATTAAAATCTCCTGTGCTGCCAGTTTCTTTACCCACAAAATAGGAATCATGAGAGCACCTGCTTCATGAAGTTATTGAGAACATTAATGGGCCAACAATGCCTACTGTTTAGAACATGGCTGGCACGCAGTAGGTGCTTACTAGAGCCACTGTAAGAAACTTTGCTGTGGAACAACACTCTCTCCCAGGTGTGATATGGCTACAACTCTCTTGAACTGTCAGCGGCTCTGACCACCTAAAGGACAGCTGTGTAAAACTGGGTCTATTGACTTTCCATCATGGAGGAGAGGTCGGGCTTCTGAGGCCTAACCTTCCCAAGGATTTATAGACAGTTGAAGGTAATTAGGGGCGAAGTTCTCACAAGGCCATGCCAATTCCAAAAGATATATAAGCAGCTATATATAGTTGCTTGGGGCAGTGACATTTCCTTCAGTGGTACAGTGGCTTGTAACTTTCCCATGTTCCTATAAGTACCCCTGCTAACAGTTCCTAGTGATTAGAACTGCTTCTTTGGTCTGTCACTGGTACCTTAACTAGGTGAAAGGCATTTGTTCATGTCTGTAAAACATGTAGAAAGTTTACACAACTAGTTAAATCTAAACGTTAGCCATTGTTATTGATGTGAGATCTCTTAATATAGCCATTTATTAACTTCTACGGTGCATGCTGTCATCATACATGAGACTCACATGAGTCTTAAAACCTCTTTAAGAAGCATGTGGGGGGTGCCTGTGATGGATAAGTCTCTGAGATAGATGCAAAAGCTTGAGGTTCAGCCTTTAGAGCTGGTCCTAAATGACACCATCAATAATGACAGCAGTGTTCACCTCTGATCCCCTGTTCCTGGTTCCTGGCCCTCTCTGTCCCCAAGGCAGGCACTAAACATTTGTGAGCTTGTACAGGCTAGGATCTGATGAGTCTGACTAGCAGACTTCTATCTGCTTTACTGAGATTATTATTATTATTATTTTGTCTTTCTGTCTGTTTGAGGGAGATATTACAGGCTAACCTGTCAAAAGTCTGACGTGTGTTGAGTTAAGTTCATTTGTAACACGAATATGTTCAGGATTTCCTCTGTCTACAGATCTCTGTAGAGAGCTGTGGGTTGGGCTTTGGGGATAAACAAAAGGAGAAATTAAAAAAAAAGTATTCATTTGCCCCTATCTAAAATCTCCAGAGGGGACAAGGTTTCCATACAAAATAGTTGATAGCTCGGGGCTTCATGTAATTGAATGTCAACGTGAGAAGTATGTTACAGCAGAGGGATTTTTCAGTGGAGGAGAGAAAGGCAGAGCTGTATGGGAAGGCAGGGAAAGCCTGCTGGGTAAGACATGGAAACGGAAGGGCGAGGACAGCAAACGCCTGCTCACCTTTTAGTATAAAAGTGTGGATTTTGAAACTAAAATTTATCAGAAATACCTGGGAAATCTTAAGGAAAAGGAAATAGCATTTAAGTAATATGCTATAAGGGAAATGTTCTTTTGAGAAAAGTAAGTTTGAAAGACAGCAGATCTTTCCCATCTCGCAAGATGCAGAGTGAAAAAGCTGATGAGCCAGACACCATGGAAAAGAAACCTGGTGTCATGGGGACCACTGAGAAGGGTGACCCTAAGGTGACAAAGCCTGAGAGAGAGAAGCCTGGTCCTAGTTAGAGAAGCTGACAGATACTCCCCAGCTGCTGTGTGTTCCAGAAAGTACCAGCACCAAAGAAGTCCTCAGTGGCTAAATCCAAGACTGAGAAGTGGAAAAACAAAGAGAAGATTCAAGCCAGTGTCACAAACTGTTCAGGGATAATGAGAAAGCTGGTGGCCGCGAAGCTAAGCTTTGTGGGATGCACAGATTGCCATCTCACTGACGGGATGCATGCAGCTGCTGAGCCACAGCAAAAGCCCTTCGGCCAGTGTGTGAGACGGGCATGCCATCATCATTCTGGGATCATCCTTACAGAATACCAGGGGATCAAGAGGGCGGTTTTCCTCACGCAGCTGTAGTGGCTTGCTACTTGTAACTGGACCTCCTCCCTCAATCAAGTCCCTTTGTGTAGGACACATCAGAGCCCCTGTCATTGTCACCTCCATAAGAATTAATATCAGCCATATAAAATTCCCAAACACACTGATGTTACTTCAAGATGCAGCGATAGCAGCCTCAGACACCTGGAAGTGGGATCCTTACCACAGAAAGAGAAAGATGAGCTCACAGAACATCACATCATCACATCACATCACATCACATCACATCACATCACATCACATCACATCACATCACATCACATCACATCACAAGGTTGACGTTCTCCTTGGCAAGCTTTGCCAAGGATCAAAACTATTCCTCAGTTCCTGAGCTACATGCAATCCATTCTCTTGCTAACAAATGGTATTCACCCTGACAAGTTAGTGGGCCGAACTTCTTATCAAGAACCTAAGCAAACAACTGATTTATCACAAAAAGATAGCAGAGCCCTGCTTCATCCCACCATTCTAGCCTCTGGCAGTCCTGACTACCCCACACACCCCTTTCCAGGCTCATCCATGGCCTTCCTAAGAGTGCCGAGCTGGAGAGGGAGCGGAGTGCTGCTCTCCCTGATGTGTGGCCAGGGCACAATACAGTTAGTCTCTCCTCTTTCAGCATGGTGGGCTGCCAGGGGCTAGAGTCAAGGGCTGGAAGGGCTTGGGGTTGAATAGAAGAGGTGGGCGTGAGGCTTGGAGGAATATCCATCCACCATGAGATGGCAGTAGTAACCATGCCGGGACTTGACTAAGACAGGAAACCTGGGATCCTGAAGACCTGCATGCCATTTCACTCAGGGTTTTTACTTTTTTCTTGTGGGGTAAATTTTTTAAAATTTGTTTTCTTAAAAGTGGCTAATTTTTGTTCTAATAATCAAGAACCTCTTCTTATAGAAAAGTCTTAGACGTCACTATTTTCTGTTCCTGGTCAGGTGGCTTGACTGAAGCTAGGGGAACCTAGAACAGAAGGCATCAAAGCTGACTGGGATCAATAAGGACAAAAAGCCTGTGACTGAGGTTGTGACTGAGATTCTCTATGTCCTCACAGAGGCCCGGAGTGAACCGTCAGCAAGCAGTGTGGTAAAGCTCTACCCCACCCGGATCCGCCTATCTTTGCAGGAGCCATCTTTGAGGTTCTCCACTGCTGAGCCACAGCCATGCCGAGTGTCACCCCATACATAGTGGGAATGGCACCTATGCATCCTACCCTCTGGCAGGCAGCCTTCCCTGCTGACAGGTGGGTATAGTCCCACAGTTCCATGTACAGGCCTCCATTTTAGCATGTGTCCTCTTCAGTGGGCCTGAAAGCTCAGTCTTCCACCTTACTCCTCTGTCCATCCTCACTGGCTAGCTCAGTCCATTTAGTGTTTTAGCTCTAGCTTTAGCTTTAGCTTCCTGCTGCGTGAGCAGAGCTAGACCAATCACCCCGATGGGGCACCAAGCATGACCATGCCCCCACCTTCCACCGGCAATAATATGAAACCATGTGACCTGTCATGTTCCTGCCTGCAGCTGATGAGATCAGAGGCCAAAACTGGTCTCAGAAGGGCAGTCTCTCAGTGTGAGTAATCACTTTTCGGTGTCCTGGCTTTTACAAAAGTCTGTTTAAAGAGGGGCGTGGCAGCATGGTGGCTCAGCTGAGGTCATTTCTCTGGAGATCTGAACTACAGAGACAGGGGTGGGTGGGTGGGGGGCATTGCAGAGTAGAAGACAACCACAGAAGAAGGGCAGGGAAAATAACCAGTAGAGACTTTGGAGGTAGAAACAGGAGGACCACATGAGCGCTGAGGTTTGTGCAGCACGGGTTACACAGTGAACTCCCTGCCTCTCACGGTCCTTCAGACAGACAGGAGCTCAGCACTACTAAGTATGTGGGGACGCTGGAAGCTGCACACACTGCCGGTAAGAGCTGCCTCGGAATTGGAAGTTCCTCCAAATTAAACAGAGAGGCACAGGATAGCTAAACCATTGCACTCTCACGTGTACATACAAGAGGATGGAAAGAACATGCTCACATGAGACTTAGACACAGGGTGAGTGATAACATTATCCATATGACCTCCAAACTGAACACTAGTCATGTGATAAACAGGAAGTAAATATCCATCTGATACATGGCAGAGCTAGAGCTGCATAATGAAATATTATTTAGCCATCAAAAGAGGTGACAGGCTGACATATTAAAGCACAGGTGAATATAGAAAACGTTATACTGAGGGAAAGAAGCCAGGCACGGAGAATTGCATATTAAATGATTCTATTTATGTGAACTGTCCAGCGTGGGCATATGAGGAAAGAAGGAGACAGAAATTACTCCTAATGTATATGGGGTTTCTGGAACTCAGCTGGGGTTCCCAAATGTACTAAAAATCCCACTTGATTGTAAAAAACAGAAAAAAAAAATGGAAAACCACTTTGTTTTTAGAAAAAAAAAAAAAAAAAAAAACAACAGAGTTCTGTTAGATGCTGAGAAGTTCAGCTTCCCTGTCATCAAGTACCTTTTCCCCTATAATTTTTGAAATAACAAAAAGTATCATTTGTACTCTTCTAACTAGATTGCCTAAAGGCCCACCACAATGTGCAATTGTGTGTCCTTATCTTCGCCAAATCTGTCTCATTTTTATTCTTATATTTGAGGGCTTATATAAAATTGCCTTTCTATATTCAGTGTTTCTTCGGCTTGATCTCGTCTTTGAGGCAGGGTATAATAATTCAGCATAACTCCTTGCACTATGCAATTGTGAGGGCCACCATCTTTCCTCTCTGTCACTCAAGGTCAGCTTGCTCTGCATAGCAAGTTCACTTCACTTGTTATAAAGACGAGAAGCCAGAGCTGACTGTTTAAGCTTGTTTCTGGGCGGAGCTGGGAGTTGGGCTGAGGCGGGGCAGGAGGCTTCAGTCAGAGGCTCCTTCTCTGAGCTAAGGAACATCCAGTAGCTATTTTGACACCAACGACTCTGAGATGGAGACCATGCTATATGGGAACAGAGTAACTACAAACAGACACAGTTCAGCTAGGAGGAAGACAGAAAATGGAGAGCCAAGCTAGAAAAGTCATATTAACATAGATTTGAGTGTCACAATTCTGAAATCTAACCAACATTCCTAACGTTCATATATGTTTGTGACCTCCCTTGCATGCTAATGCCGTGCCTGGGAAATCCTGGAAAGGTGAATTAAGGAGGTTCTTGTCTTCAGGGATATTGTAGGAGATATACCTGCAAGAGACTCCTTGAGATATTCAGGCTAATATAGGAGATCGCCCTGCACAAAGACTGCTGGAGAAAACAGGACTTGCGTCAGCTCTCAGAAGCCTGTCCACATGAGGGCTGAGCACCCCGAGGTGTTCAGCAGGGAGATGGGACCACAAAAGAGGTGGCGCTGGACTGGAAAGGACACTACCACTTTCCAAAGCACAAACTAGAAAGAAAGGACACTATTTTTAGTGGAAAAATGTATGGGTATGGTATGTGATGGGTCTCAAGGACAGTAAGAAAGCACTCTGCTGAAGTCCAAGCTAGAGCAAAGGGACAAGGGTCAGGGAGCTGTGGTGTGGGGGGCAGGGGAGCTGAACACACGGAAGTTCCTAAGAGATCCTTTAGAGATAAGAGGAGTGGGATGGATGAGAAGGAAGGAACGGCCAGGGGAAAGCAATCTAATGAAGACACTGCTACAGTTTAGGGCAGAGATGAGTGAAGAGGACAGAGCTACGAAGCAGACTGTAAAGGATTAACTAACAGGACCGAATCCTCTGCATTTCCACTTTGTTTATAAACAGACTCTGCTCCCGAGGCATCCCGGCTACCGCGGTCGTCCACCCACACAGGTGGAGTTGATACCAGCACCTCCTGTCGATGGTTCATTACTGACATCATGAGTACAGGACAGAGAGACCCAAACTGGAGACCTCAAAATCCACTCTCATTTAGATTTGAGCCGGGTTCTGTTCTCCTGCTACGGAGTAGTTATGCCGTTTCTCTAGCTGGTGTTGAAATGAAGCTCTTATCTGAACTCACTTCGTGGCAGGCAAAAGGCCCCAGAGCTCCCAACAATGCAAGGCCACCTAGCCACTCCTCAGTTCACAGCACAGTCATAATGTGGACAAGTACTTTTGAATATTGGCTCAGGGAGCAGCAGGCTAAGTTCTGTTAAACCAAGCTTGAGGAACACGTGGTACGGAAGGGGTTTCTGCAGAAGACAGGATTAGTGTGCTCTCCTCTTTGGCCCTCAAGCAAATAGTTCTCACCCCAAAAAGAACATCTTCTATGTATGGAGGGATTTCACAAAAAGCAGGCAGATACCTAGGGTACTACAAAGAGAGGTCTATTTACTTCTCATTCAAAACAAGGGTCCTCCAAATGCTGGCTGTGAAAACTGATCTTAAAAAAAAATCAGCTTTTTTTTTTTTTTCATAGTTGAACATGCATGCGACCTTTCACCTTATCAGCTCTGAGAAAACAAAGGAGATCCCAGAATGTGGAGAGTGATGAAGAGGTGTATTAGCAACGGATGCCCTGTTTGGAGATGTAATTTGGGAAGAACTTAGGTTCCAAAGGAGACGATCCCACACAAGCTTTCCTTGTGCATCTTGGACTCCATGGTTCTGCATGCAGAGCCCGCTCTTGTTTCCATATGGAAAGTTTCCCACTGAGGGAGCCCTAGGAGGACCCAGGGAGAGCTGGGACACTTCCTACCTTGGCAGGCACCCTGAATTCTCCATACTCTTTCAGCAGCTCCTGAGTCTCCTCCGTGGTCTCTCCGGTGGAGGTATGTGTTGAGAGGTAATATTCTCCTGTTTCTTGGATCCAGTCCAGTGCCTGGGGGAGGAAGCACCACCACTAGTTCCCAGAAGGCAGCTCTCAGTGGGGAAACATGCCACACCGGGAGGAAGGCTAATGTTGGGACCCAGGAAATGTGATAGGATGGTGGGTATGTAGCTGTGAGGGAGTTTTGGTTTTTGTTTTAAAATTTATGGAGGCTTTCCTTTGAGTTGGGACAGCTCACCCCAAAGCAGTAAACTGGGGACTATCATATATCAGACTCAGTATTTATGTATAAATTGGGGGCTATAACAGGTCAGACCCAGTGAGTTGAGTAGCTGTGTATAAACTGGGGGTTATTATAGGTCAGACCCTGTGAATACCTGTGCAGCCCATCATATCTCCTGGTGTCAAACTCAGGATTGGATGCTAGAAAATCCAAATTATGGACAAGGGGAAACCTGTTGTCCCTTATCCTGCCACTTCCAGCCCCCTGGCTTAACTCTGCCAGTGTTCTCTGCACACTCGTCAGCAGTGAGGCAAAGCCAAGGGGCGTTCTGGACATACCTGCTTAGCACTGCGCTCAAACACCACATATTGCTGACACTGGTCTAACCGCCGCTTCTTCAAGGTCCAGAAGTGCAGGACTCGATTCTCCCTCTGCAAGAGCTCGCTCAAGATGGCTGTGGGTAAAGCAGGTGAGCATCGTCATGGGAAAGCTCTGAGCAAAGTCCCAACTACTTCAGTCCCGTTACCAAGGGGACTGGTAAGCCTCCCTTTAGGCCTAAAGCATCAGCAGGAAGGGAATAAAAGCTAGAGATAGATACAGCTCCCCAGAAGGGACCAGGAGCGGGGAATGCTTGGTAACAACCTGTTTCTGAGGATCCTGCCGATACACTACAGAGACCCTGGATTCTCTTCACACCAGCCAGTCCTTATGGTAAGAGAGTTTGGAAAGCGAACCCTGAGACAACAACTGACAGTTGGTCTGGGGCCTAGCTAGGCTCTGCGAGGACCCCTAGGCTCCCCAGGAGCTCCTGGAGGAGAGGCAGGCATGGGTGGCAGTGAGAAGGTGGGGACATTAGGGAGGCCCACAGTCTCAGCTCTGACGTATGGAGTCTACCATACGGCACTTGAACAGCAGAGCCACCGTTAGAAGCCTCTGGGCAGAGGGTGGGTAGAAGCTGGGTGGGAACGGGGGCTATGTGTTGTCTTAGGCCTGAACTCCACACAGGTTTCCATCTGATCCCAAGGAAGGCTGAAAGCTCTTCTTACGTCACCCGAATGATACTGTATTTGAGAATATATGTAAGGCATCTAGTATGACAAGGGAGCTGTAGGGAGTATCTAAAACTGTCATCTTGTCTCCTCACTGCTCTTAACACTGTCTGGTGACCTTGGTTGATTTCCTGAGTGTCTTAAGTAGTATGCTCTATGCTCGAAGCAAGCGAACTTATTTTGTCTGATATCTGCTTCTTGTTTTCTGCAGACTTTTAAATATATGGTATTAAATATGCTTGATAAAATATACAGTCATGAGAATATATAGATAACCATGTTTACTAAGTATTCACTATGTGTCAGGCACATTTTCATAATACTCATGCTGCATAACGGTGGTCCCCACTTTGCAGGTGAAGAAACCGAGGGAAGGCCTGAAACTTATGCACCTTTAGGAAACCAACATAACCAATCCAAACCATGGGATGCTCTGGAGAGTTTCAGGTGCCATTGTCCTCTCTGCCCCCTTCCTGTGAGCTTCTGCAGTTGGAGGTCTATCCAGCCCCCTCTGGTGCCTGTCCCATACAGTGTGGGTGTGAATGTGGGCTCTCAGTGGTTGGCCTCGCCCATGCTGCTATCTGCAGAAGTCAGAACCGATCCTCTGATATGGAGTATGCCACTCACAGGACCACATTCAAAGGCAAAATAACATGTGGGGAAGGAGCTCAGGTCCCTCCCCCAGTTTAACCCTTTCCAGGGATTTGAACATCCCAAACTCTGGAGTTATCTGAGCAGGGAAGGGAACTCTATATAAAGCAGTCCACTGATCCACAATCTGACCATGGTGTTCCTAAGTCTGGCTCACCAAGTCAGTCCAGATCTTCTCCTTGTCCTTAGTCACCAGGGCTGTGATTTTTCTAACTGGACAAGAGGATGGAGATCGATCGATCGATCTATGTATCTATCTGGTTTCCTACACCAAGGCTAATTTCTGTGTGGCAAGTGTGAACAAGGAGAGAACACAAAATGATAATTTAGGTCAAATGTTTTTCATATCCTCACAGACTTTATAGCATTCAAAGAGATAATGAAGATGACCTAGAATTCTGTAAATTCTATCTGCATTACAGAATGCAGGTCTGACTCTGTAGATCTGAGTGAGTCCGAAATTCCATTTGTATTAGTGTCTGAGTGGTATCAAGTGTTGCTGAACCAGACACCACGTTTTGAGCAACAGATGTTTAAACAACCTTTCTACAAAGCAGTGTGGCCCAAGACTTGAATATAAATGAAAAACCAAACCAAAACAAAACAGTAAAACACAAAAAAACCCAAAAACCAAAAATCCAAAAAAACAAAAACCAAAAAAATCTTCAACAACCTGGGGAAATCTTTCAGCATGCTAAGAGACTGTGGACCACAAGGGCCGGTTTAACTCCACACCAGACTGTGTCTTCTTAAGGGAGAAGCCCCGGAGAACCTGAGATGACGTGAGAGCCGTTGCAAGGGGCCCAGGGTCTGTGTGGCCCGCAAGTGAAGCGAGCTGTGGCCCGGCAGGCTTCTTACTCACCTTTTACTTGCTGTTCAGGCCCCCGGGTGTGGCTGGCAACACTAGGCATGCTCACATTGTTCCTGTGGATGTATTTGAGGAACACCTCGGCGTTCCGCCTTGCCAGCGTGCAGGCCTAAGAGGAACAAAGATGTGAGGCCCTGTCTCCAGTCCACAAGTGGCACTTAAGACATGCGCAGAAGTGCCGTTTTAGAAGCATTAGGGTCTTGACGATGATGGGGATACTGGGGGAATCCGGAGGGAGGGGAGTTCTGGAGGTCACTTCCTGAGCACTCCTTTAACCAAGTGCTTCCTTTTCTGTTTCAGGCTGACATCAGAACGCAGCTGACTGTGCGGACTGGCCATTGCTAACCTTCACGCCCAGCCTGGTTTTCTTCTTTCACCAGAATGTCTCTTACGCGACCACCATTGAGAACCCAGGAAACAGAAACCCACTTTAGCACATCCCATTTAGCAGACACACCTGATAACGTAATTCTAAATCTAAACTTAAATGGCCAACAGTTTTCAGACTTATTTGATTGCCAATCACGTCCCCCTTACCTAAATAACACTAACACGTACTCTCTGGTTGGGAAAGGTCAACCTCCATAAAAGAATGAGAGCCACTGAAGGCTCCATCAGCAGGGCTGGCAGAGAGGACAGGCCATGCTCTCCTGGTGATGCGTAGGACTGAGGGTGAGGAAGAGCAGCAGCAAGGAAGCCCTTCAGATCTCGAAGCCAGATGTGCAGATGTCCTAATGTCTCTTAAGCCCACATAATTTATGAATTTCTCTAAAAATCAGTTTTCTCCATAGCTATAAAACTAGTATGGACTTGAGTCCAAATTTTAAATTAATAATTTAATAATATATTAATGAATTAAATTATCTGTAGATCAAGTTAAGTTTTAGAATCTTATATTTATCTTTTGATCACACAAATTATATAATTACAATGATTATTATGTAATGAATATAAATTTATAAATTTAAAAATTTTATGCTTTTATGATTACATAAAAAGTAGCAACAAAGATGGATCTTGTTAAAGCCAGTTGATGGGCTCAGCAACTCACAGGCTTGTGAACCAAAGCCGTTAGTGTGAGCGTCTAAGGCTAAGGACTCTGGATGAACCAATAAATGGTAAACAGAAAGCTGTGTACCATCTGTCGGGCAGAGAATTCCCACGGTTACGGGGAGTTTTTCTCCACAGCTTTAGGAATATATGAAAAATATCAGCCCAGATGGGTTTCTTTCTTCTTTAAAAGAGTCATTTAATTTTATGAAGAAATAATCTTTCCTTTTTCTCTCTCTGCGTGCGGTTGTGCGATGTATGTGGGGCGTGCTGTGCAGGTGTGTGGGGTGTGCATGTCCACACCTGCATGTGAGGAGGCCAGAGGAGGAGGCTGGGTGTCCTCTTTAGCCACTGGCAGCCTTGCCCTCTTGAGACAGCATCTCTAAGAGAAACAGAGCTAGGCTGGCAGCCAGCAAGGCCCAGTGACCTTGCTCCGCTGTCCTCATCGGTGCTGGGGATATGCAGCCCACGAGGACGTGACTGGCTCTCTACACGGATGCTGAAGATCTAAACCCTGGTCCTCATGCTCACACAGGAGGTGATTCCGCTTGAACAGCAGGTTCCCCCCATCCCCACCCCCAAGCCATTCCTGGTCCCGAGAACACGTTTATAACTCTACTTTAAACCCTTCCCATGCTCCTTCAATTAATTTTAATTTTATTTTGTAATAGTGAAACTTTTAAATTATTTTAAGCTCTGTATGGGAAAATTTCTACTGATCTGTCTTAGTTTAATCTGCTTATTCACGTTTCTGACCGATACCTGTGTAGGCACCAGGCAGTAGGAAGGAGGGTGGGTCCATAAGGGGCGGGGGGAGGGTGGGTCTTAAGAAAGGAACAGAAAGATTTGGTGGTCAAGAGGAGAAGAGCTCTAATAAAAAAGGTGGCTCGTTATAGAAACGTGACTTCAGTGGTGGTATGTCAGGGAACACAAATTCTCTCTGAGAAACCCCAGTGGGAGAACAGGGAAGTATTGGGGTGAGTGGAGCCTGTGGACCAGCCTGAACGGGGAAGCAAGCCTGCTGCTGGGGGACTTTCAGGAGGACTTCCCTTGCTACTAAAAGCCCATGTGGACCAGGCCTGGGTCCCCTCCCTGAGACACTAGGGCCAATTCAGAACCCCACCCCCACCCCCAGGAATTGTGTTTCTGCTTTCACATTGGAGAAACACATTCTATTTTCACACAGGAGAGTACACATTGTGATATTTATTGGTAATTGAAAATTGCTAGATTGATAAATAGTGTCTAAATTTATTGACCCTAAATTTTGCAATATCTACTTACAGAAGGTTCATTTTAATGACTTCATAAGTAGGCGTATACTCTTCAGCCAAGAGATTATTTTAAGGTTAGGGTTAGGGTTATTGTAAAATGATAAAGTGTTAGCCTGAGCCATGTTCAAACCCTAGCATTATAAAAGAAAACAATAATTTTTTATAAGCTGAATATAAGTGAGTAAAAGCATGTGGTCTTGGAGTATTCTAACAGCTAACACTGCAGTGGCAATAGCAATGTATGCTCTACCCAATGATACCAAACGTGTCAAGAAAGACATGGACATGTAAAATTCAGTTTATGGCTTTACACACTAACCAGGAGCTGTGTCTTCAGCCCCTTCCCTCTTTACATGAGAGGCAGGCAAAGGGAAGCCTTGATGAAGGTGGGTGCTGGTGAGAGGCGAGGGCGAGGCTGGAATCTGAGACCTGTGTGACAGTATACACTGACCTTCAGGAAGGCCTCCTTCTGCTCCAGGTGCTTGCTGAGGAGTGGAATAACGTGGTCCATCTCTGCCGCCGGCCCCAGCTTGTCTCTCCCACCACACCAGTCCTCGTCTCTCCGGTACTCCTGCTCCAAGCTCTCCAGAACACTGCACACCTGGGGAATCATGGGCAAAGAGGCTCGTTAAATAAACTGCTGAGTGGGTATTCTCTGCAGACTTCTGCAGCAGAACTTTAAATACAGCAGTGAAGTCCAGCCTGGAGATTTAGAGCAGCCACTCCTGGGATATTCTGAACAGATATTCTGAGAACCTTGTGACTGGAGGTGGAGATTTGTGGAATTGTCTATTTACAACTGATGGCTAAAGGCTGAAGCTATAGGGGTTGATAATATCAAGAATATGATGAAGAGCGAGAGATGAAGAAATAGGCTGGATATTTGGGGTCTTCAAAGTGTTATATATATATATATATATATATATATATATATCTATATCACAGAGACACACAAAGTGATATGTATATACTATATATATAACATATCATATACATGCATAATACATAGGATATATATCATACACATATATGAGATATATATCTTATACACATATTCATATGCATGAATGTATGCATATATTATGTTATATAGCTCTATATTGTTGTAACCCCACGATCACTATGAATTATGTAGACCAGGCTTGGTTTACATACTTAATGGCTTGCCTCAGCATCTGTACTTGTCTGTCAGTCAGGAGCCTCAAGCAGAGGTGAAGTGAAAAGCTACCTCCCTTGTGTGATTTATGGGCCATAAGTGAAAGTCATCTTTCAACTCCCCTGGGGACAGATGTTCAAAGTCCTACCATAAGGCAGTGACATCTTTAGCATCCATCTTTATTATAAAATCACATTTCTTTCTGAGGGAGAATACATTTGAGTTAACTTCAAAGACATTAATTTTTTTTTTTTTAGTTATAAAAATTCAGAGGGACCATGCTGGGGGACCTTATAAATGACCTCCGAAGGAAATGGAGCATCAGAGAGAGTCCACAGGAAGAGTTAGGTTGAATGTTACAGTGGGAGTCTGATGGCCGCCTGGTATCAGTGCATGGAGAGTAAATAAAAACTCAGCAGACACTTGCCTAATAAGCATAAGAAGACAGTTTCCATTCCAAGCATGTCAAAACCAACCAACCAACCAACCAACCAGAGAGCAGACCCCCGAATTTCTACACTTTCCTTCAACAGCTTTGGGTACTTGCTGGGCACAGAGTTGGGAGAATAGCTATCACCATCTCAGCCTTCTCTGAAAAAGTCATTCTTCTTGGTAAAGAGTCTGTCTGTCTGTTTTTGAGACAGGGTCTCACCAAGCCCAGGCTGGCCTTGAATTTGCTAAGTATTTAAAAGTGACCTTGAAATTCTGGTCAAGGGCTTTATGCACGCTAGGCAAGCACTCTACTAACTGACCTACATCCTCGCCCAAGGATGTGGTTTTCGGACAGAATGTTCACTGAGTTATGAACTCAGCTGAATGATGACTCTGGCAGAACCCCCTCCTCGTGCTTGCCATGTTACGAGAAGTCTGTCCCCAATCAAAAGATGACTTGTCTAGCCCCCACCTTTCCTACTTCTCTTAATGCAAGACACAGAGCATGCGTGCAAATTCATGTCTTGAGAGAAAATAGTTAACAAAACATGCAGAGATGTCAAGACTAAGATACTTGTGACCTGTTCCACCATAGGACAGAATCAAAGACTTGAAGAGGTCTTGTACAGTAGATTCTGGGTGCTTTTGACTCTGAATGCATTTTAAGTGGCTGCTGATCAGGGAGTATGAGAGACACATGAACAAGCCGGATGCAAGGTACAGTTTGGAGTCTAGCTATACCAAGTTCAAGGAAATCAGCTGGATCCTAGGTACTTAAACAGAAAACAAATGCTGATTTATATTATCAAGTGTGGAGGAGTTTGTTACACGGCACTCTTATTACAATGGCTGACTGATACACTGCTCATCCAATGCTCTCGATTTCCACTTCAACACCTCCATACTGATCTGATGAGCTTGAGAAATTTATGAAAAAGAAAATCACATGGTTCCTTGCTGTAAAGGAAAAAAAAGATAAGAAATGATAGTGTTTCCATAAGTCATTCTTTTATTCTCACAGGTTAGGGCCAACATGCCTGGCTTCTGATGCTGTACTATAATAATCTGAGCCAGGAGCCAGCCTCTTTCATCTTCCGCTCATGTCCACAGACTTCCCTCTCACCTGCTCAGAGGTCTTGTAAAAGGCCACAGAGGCGTTGACAAGCTTCAGCCGGTCCTCCATCTTTAGCATGAGCTGTT
Organism: Mus musculus; assembly: GCF_000001635.26. Classification (NCBI taxonomy): domain Eukaryota; kingdom Metazoa; phylum Chordata; class Mammalia; order Rodentia; family Muridae; genus Mus; species Mus musculus. The sequence continues at coordinate 34,220,133 of NC_000082.6, forward strand.
GCCAGTGGAGGGCCACCTTCTCAGCACATTCCCGGATGGCGTCTGCGTCGTAGTGGCCGGCCTGGAGCAGTGCCTCTGCCTTCTGCTGTACCTGCAGGGCGCTCTGGTGCGTCTTCTGCAAGGAAGTGGCATGAAAGAGGGACTGGGCACGAGGAGGGGAGAGAGAGGTCCGTGGAAGCAGCCCAGGTGTGATATGGGAGGGGTGGAGTGAGGTGTGGTTGGAAAGATGCAGAGAAGTTAAAGAGCTTTAAATGACTGATCCATTTGTCACGGTGATCAATACATTACTGTCTTTAAGGCACTTTTACACACAGGAAATCATACATGTTATTCATCTCCCAGGACCCTAACTCCTGACCCCATTCTTAATTCTCTATTCCCTTTACCCTAGATTTTAAGGCTATTTCAGTTCACATAGTAGAGAATCAGAAGCTGTGTAGAAACCTTGTCACTGATTGGCCCCTTAATCTCTTTCAAATTTAATCATAAGATTGCTCGTTTCTGAACTTTCAATGATTACCGATACAGCGTTTTACACAGATTAAATAAATACTTTCCCACCAAAACACATGTAACGCACATCTCAGCTGGCAATGCACCATCTGAAACATTAACGACCAGCTGAAAAGGATTCCGGTAGGACGGGGCGACTTGGTAAGTTACTAGACCCGAAGAATGAGTTCTCTTGCTCCCACCACACAGTTACTCCACCAAAGAAGCAGAGCCCTGCAGGCAAGAATGAGCTCAAAGCAGGAGACTTTTGTTATTTGCAATGGCTTTTAGGAGACAGGCATCTCGCTTGCTTTATGGTTTCTGATTAGGGCTAACTATGTTCTGGACCTTAACTGCAAGAGGCTGGGGGACCTGGCTGGTGGACCTGGCTGGTGGCAGGGACAAAAGGTCAAAAGAGGTTCAGGGTTTGAAAAGCAAAGCACAGATGTGACGATCCTCTGTTGGACAGTTTTCTGTCTACTTGACACAGGCTAGAGTCATCTGAGAGGAGAGAACCTCAATTAAGAAACTGCCTCCATAAGACAGGGCTGTACACAAGCCTGAAGGGCATTTTCTTAATTAGTGATGGATGGGGGAGGATCCAGACCACTGTGGGCAGGGCCATCCCTGGGCTGGTGGTCCTAGGTTCTTTAAGAAGGCGGACTGAGCAAGCCATGGGAAGCAAGCCAGAAGGCAGCATTCCTCCATGGTCTCTATCAGCTCCTATCTCCAGGTTCCTGTCCTGTTGAGGTCCTTGTCTGGATTTTCTTCCGTGATGAACAGTCCCCCCCCCCCCAACTTGCTTTGCTCGAGATGTTCTACGCCAGCAGTAGTAACCCTACCTAGGACAATCCCTGTGAGGACAGCAGAGCGCCACTGACTTGGGAAAGCTACCAGCATTGCGCCCTGGGCTGCTGGATCCTTCCAGCTAATGGTGGTAAACAAGGGCGGCTAGAACACAGTGATACTCCAGAGTTCTTTCTACGTGGCTTAGGTAGCAGAGCTCAGACCACTTTTATAGCTGGCTTACTCAGCACTCCTTGGGTCTGAGGGCAACTCCCTCATTTTCCCCTAAGCATCTATCTCCTTGATCTCATCACAATGCTCTGCTTTTTCCCGTCATTAGATTTCATCCTGTACTTTCTACTTAGCTCTGTCTACAAGGCTTCTATGTGCTCCCCCATCCTGAACCTGCAGCTGCTGCACGACTCCATCTCCACCAGCATTCCTGGCCCTTTGGGGCTTTTACCCCCTGAAAGCCTCAGTTCTAATGACTGTCAGCGCTGGGCACCTCTCTGCTAAATGAAGCTAGAGAAAGTAAATGAAAGGGGCAGAACAATCCCTCCGAAGCCCCAGCTTTCTTTGTATAACGGGCACTGTTTCCTAAATGAAGAGGTGCCAAGGTTAGCCTTGCTAACTGCTCCCATCTTCAGAGCTCTCATCTGCTCCCCTGGCTTCTATTATTTTCTCTTGGAAGAAGCCTCTTAGTGTCAGATCCTCTTCTGATGCAAGGGAGCCCACCTCTCACCCTTCCGAGGAGGTGCTGCCATCTGTGGCAGGGCAGACGCCACACCCTCAGTAGAAGCCAAAGCTGTCTCTTTAAAATGGTTCCTCAAAGTCACTGGCCACTTATGCTGGTGGCCTCCTCTTACCCATTTCCCTGTCGCCTAGAATGAGTTATAATCTTAACCTCACCCCTGTCGGCTGCTCCCTATGCCTCTAACGCAGACGGGCCCTCACAACTTCATATATGCAGGTGTATGCAGGAGAAACAGCTAGTTTTCATTCCTTCTTTCTAATTCATAGATCCATCCTGTGCACTTTCTCTTCCTTTTCTTTTCATGTGGCATGCTAGGATTTGTCCCGGGGTCCTGAACATACCAAGCACACATTCCGCCACTGAACCACATCTCTAGGGCCTCGTGGACGGTTTCGGCAGTCCTGCTTAATTTGATGGGTTAGGAAGTGCTCCTGTTATTCCTTTCATCCCTAAGGCTTCCATCTTATGAGCACCACTTCTTCCTCTCAGTTCAAAAGTCTTCAGTGGCTCCATCATTGCTTCAAAACGAGGTCCAAGCTGGCTGTTGCAAGAGCCCTCCACAACATGGTCTGTCTTCACAATATCAACTATGCTTTCTCCCCAAACCTCCAAAAGCAAGCCACAAACCTTCCTGCCTTGCCCTTCCTTCTTCCTGTCCTTGGCAGATGCTCTAAGCCCCTGTCAACGATCCCTTTTGTCCTTTGAAACTTGCCTCAAACCTGCTCTCCTTCAGTGAACCTTTTCAGATGGCCTGAAGCTCAGAGCAACCCCCATTTCTCTGAACTCCTTTGTTTCTTAGCTAACTCTTGGAGGGTCCTGTTGCTTAGAAGGTAAAACTGTCACAGTGTGGGCAGAGGTGTGTGTGTGGTCAATCAAATGGCTGTTGCTTCTCCAAGGGTGTGTGTGTGTGTGTGTGTGTGTGTGTGTATGTGTGTGTGTGTGTGTGTGTGTGTGTGTGTTTTCTGTGTGTGTGTGTGTGTGTGTGTGTGTGTGTGTGTGTTTTCTGTGCTGGGCCTTATGATTATGCATTGACTTTTCTGGTTCACGCAGCCTTTCTATGAGGTGGATTTTATTTCCAGCTCAGAGATTAAGACATCAGGACACAGCGGGCTAAATGGTGTGCCTCAAAGCCTACATCAAAACAAGTGGTAACACTAGACTCCTGCTTGACCTATTCCCGAACTTGCCTTCTTCTCCAGCACATGACTTTTCCCTAGGATTGGAATGAAACCTACAGCACTTCTCATTTGCAAGAAGGTTCTCCAGGGAATGTTAGTGATTATGACAATGATGTCTCTGCCCCTAACATGTGATAACTGTCAGTGTAAACCTGTTTCAGTGTTTTATCTTCCGAGTGTGTGGAGTCATCTCCACGTCTGTGCAATCTGCGTTATGTAATAAACTCTGTTCCTTACTCTGCGGCTCATCATTCTGTAACAGTCCTGAGTGAGCTTTTCTTCTTTAATTTCCTGAATGATAAACTCTCATCCGTGGGGCCTAATCTTTGCTTTGCTAAGCTTAAGTCATTATTTTTGCATCCATTTCCACTCCTTACCATCTAATCCTATTGACTGTTAGAGTTTTAAGATGTGGGTTATCAAGAACATTAATATTTAGTAGGTGTAAGTGCAAGAAAATTGAACCAAATCAATTCAATTTATTATCCAGTTTTAAACACTTTTCTGGTATAATATTTATGCTCAAATGCATGGGAGGATTTAAAATAAAAATGGATTTTAAAGTTGAGCTTCTCTGTCTGAAGGTTGCGGTTTCTGAAGGCACAACAGCTCATCTAGAGCACTAACAAATAAGAATCCATTTTGCTTAATAAACTCACTGCATTGAGGCACTGTTTGGTTCTTTGCACAGAGTGTTCTGGGGACATTTTCCTGAAAGCAAGGCTTATCAGGGACAAATTCTGAACTTTCCAGGGAAAGCTCCAGAGCAAGGTTTAGAGCGATCCTGGCTTGGCCAGGGCCATTCCAGTGTATGACTGCTTCTCTAGATTAATTATCAATAACCCTCTCTTTTCCTTTTGTTTTGTTTGAGATGGGATCTGTCTGTCTACGTAGCCTAGGCTGACTTTGCAATCCTCCTGCTTCAGCCTCCAGGAGTTCTGGGATTATATATCGGCACTCCCTTTACTCTTAAAAATGTCTGTTTACACAAAAAATTTCATTGTTTCACCAAGAGCTATTTTCCCTACAGAACCCTTGAGCTTGCTACCTTAGGTAATAAGAAGGCAAATTATACTGCCATCCCATCCCCAGCCATCAGCAAAAGCCTGCAGTAAGGCTGGCACACATAAAAGCCAAACTAAGCTGCTTGACCTTCCTTTAAAATGGCTTGCATCCAGCCAGGTATAGTGTGGTACATGTTGTAGTCCATCACTCAGGGGCCTAAACATTAGGACAGCCATGAATTTGAGTCTTGCTTGGGCTAAAAGGTTAGTTCGAGGTCAGCCTGGCCTACACAGTGAGCCTATGTTTCAGAGAAACGTGGCTTGTATCTTCTCTGGCATGTTCTTCTGATGCAGAGTCCAGTTTAAACGTAGTCTACAGACAACCATAGGCTGGAGGAGCATACGAGCAGCTCTAGCTGTGCTCCTTGTTCATCTAGCTACACCACAACCTAATGACTTTCCATCACCAAGATGCTCTAGTAATTCTATAGGCTCTGCTATCCCAGAGATTACAGACACCAACCCTAGAGTCACCTATAGCGTAGCATCAATTATTTACTAAAGCAATACCCCCACAAAACCCCAGGAGGGATTAGGAGATATTTATCCTTAGTAAGGTTCTGCTATGTAACAATGTAGCAACATCTCCCCAAATTAACCCCTACTGCATACACAGCCACACAGAGTTTAGCCTTTCAATACACCGTGGAAACACTTACCATCCCTTTCTCAAAGTTCATTAGGGTACTCTAGTGTGCTGTGAGGCTTGGTCTGACTTGTCAGACATTTGATTAAGAGACTGGAAATGTATTCACTCAATCCAAGTATTCTTATTCAAGGAGAAAGACGAGCAAGAGCTATCTCTGCCTAAATCCCCCATAGCTTCACATCATGCTCCCATCTGTTGCTAAACCCTCACTGCTGCCTAAGCCCTTAGAGCAGTGGTTCTCAACCTTCCTAATGCTGTGACCCTTTAATACCGCTCCTAGGTTGTGGTGACCCCCACCCCCGTTATTTCATTGCTACATCAGAACTGTAATTTTGCCACTTTTATGAGATATAGTGTAAATATCTGATATGCAGGATATCTGCTATGCAACCCCTATGAAAGGGACGTTCAACCCAAAAGGTTGAGAACCACTGCTATAGACACTTGACCAGTAAGTACCTGACTATAACCCCAATCTAGGTGTCTCCCAAAGAGCTCTCACCATTATCAATTTGGGATTGCTAGTAAACTACCACAGAGACATAGAACTCCTTGCTGCAGGGTAGCTCTTCTACAGTAAGTGAACTGCTTATACCACATGTGCAATATGTGCTGTTTGCTTTTCAATCTCAAATCCCAGACAGTACTGACAGATACTAATATTTCCTGAGAAGATATCAAGTAGTGCTGGGAACATGTCAGTCATCTTAACGCCATTTTTTATTTTTATTTTTTTTCCTGAGACAGGGTTTCCCTGTGTAGCCCTGGCTGTCCTGGAACTCAGTCTGTAGACCAGGCTGTCCTCGAACTCAGATATCTGCCTGCCTCTGCCTCCCAAGTGCTGGGATTAAAGGCGTGTGCCACCACTGCCCAGCATTAATGCCATTTTTATATGCATGAAAGATGGCTTCTGGAAAAATAAATGGCTGGATTCAATTAATATCAGTTTACAAAAGGCTATCAGTCAGTTGGACTGCCACATTAAAAGACAATTATGAGCACAGTTAATTAAAATTCATTATTTTTCTGCCATCATTATGTAGAATTTTTTTGCTAGTGGTAATTAAAAAAAAGAAAGTTGCCTATTTGTAGTTCCTATACACCCAGAAGTAGGCAAAGTTCTATACCGAACCACATGTACCAAGAATCTGAGGTTTCTGTCCTTTGCTTTTCTCCCCACGGATGCTCAACCTATTTTGTTTTTAATATAGTTCTGTGGGCCATTTTTATTCTTTCTCAGACACCACTGAGAAGCAATCTGCTAAAGTCTCTCTGGGAGGAGAAGGTCCTACCTAGCAGGAAGATAATTGAAGGTATTATTTAAAGCAAGGCAACATTACTTTATCCAAAGTGAAAATTTCTTTTAAAATGGGCCTTAAAAAAAAAACCTTATTAAAAAGTTGACCAAAGTCCCAGCTGGTAAACTTCTACTTTCAGTTTATTCTTCAAGTATGGCTTCTGCTAGCATAACTGAACAGCCACTTTCAGCATGCAAACTGTATAATACAGTCTGTTGGAAGCCTTGCGGTCCTTGTTAAAAGTCAAATTCTAACCTAGAATCAAAGTGTTTACAAGTAGTATTCCAGTTTACTACTGACCTGCGCAATTGTTTATCCTCATTTCTGAGTGGTTTTCAACAGGAAGCCTTGCCACCTTATACCTTTGTACTTCTCACTGCTACACAGTTTGTGAGTAAAAATGGGTAAAACTGCACTAGGGCCTTAAGGTCTGAGGGAGCAGCAAATATTCTCATCTGAAGTGTGCATACATGGCTCCTGATATCTTGGGTGAGGGGCAGAATAAATCCTGCATTCTGCATACCCAAGTGTGAAAGAGGCTCATGTACTATGTCCCTCGAAAGCACAAGGGTTCCACCACCCAAGGGAACGCTGACATCTGAGACAGCCATCCTGCCCATGGCCCAGAGTCAAAGAGGCATGCACAAACAATGCATCCAGATTTGGGGGTTACCTCGATGGCTAGCTGGAACTGTTCATGCTCCCGCTGCAGCTGCTCTGCCTCCGACAAAGAGCTGGCGTTGACCAGGCTGGCGTTGAGCATCGACTCTCCATTGCGGATCCATCCCAGAACCTAGGGAGTTGGATAAGCACTCAGGTGAATGGCTCTCCAGTTTCTCTAGAGCCATTGCTTTCCCTATGGCTACCTCAATCAAAGGACTATCTTTTCTTCCTTGTTAGAGAAAGGACAGCAAGGATCCTGAAGCGCCACCTTCCCAGTCTCCCTGTATTTGTTGTCATAAGGCATGCAGTTCCTGTCCCCACTTTATTCTCATGTCATTTCTTTCCTGTATCACTCTGCTGTCCCAAGGTTCCCACCAAATTAATTATCAGGACTTCATCTGGCTGTGTTTTATGCATGTCTAAACTTCTTTCTTGATCACAGAATGGTACAGAGAAATTCCAATTGTTGGTATCTTTTTCTTTCAGTTTTTTATTATTTATGTATTTATGTTTTATTTATTTGTTGAGAATTTCATACAATGTACTTGGATTATAAAGGGCCCAGTTCGAAGAAGAACCTCTTGAATTTGTTCACACTTCACTACTCTGCCTGTTAAAAACAATCTCTTCCTCCTGCAGTATGGTTGGATTTTGTGTGGATCACTTTAGCGTGACTTACCACAGACAACTTTTTGGTTATTTCAACCTATATTTTACCTCCTTCCAGGGCTATACAGAGAAACCCTGTCTCGAAAAATCAAAAAACAAACAAACAAACAAACAAAAAATGTGAACTCCCCAAAGTCTAGGGAAATCTTCCAGGCAAATTTTAATCTTCCACATCCACTTAATGGCTCTTGCATAGTAATGTTTTAAAAATAATGAAGATTACCCAAGTCACATCCTGGGACCTATTTCTTATATAGCAGCCCAGAGTATACAAGCTTGATAAGCAAATAACTCAAAGGAAGGGCAGAAAGCAAGCAAAATCTAATGAATAGATCGTTACCAAAAGGGAAAGTAAAATCTAACCAACTTAAATTACCCAGTGACCTGAACATGACTTTGAGGGTTCCCGATAAGTACTGGGGAAAAGAAATAAAAAATGGGAAATATCAGGAGAAGGGGGGGCAAGAATGAGGTCTGCCCAGAGAGAGAGAGAGAGAGAGAGAGAACAGTGGTTTTCAACTTGTGGGTCATGACCACGAGACACAGCTCTGTAGCAATATTACAGCTATGAAGTAGCAGCAAAAATAAATGCATGGTTGGGGGTTCCTAAGACCATTGGAAATATGTTATCTTATGGTCATGACCCATAGCTAGAGAACTGCTGGTCTAGAGCGGTCAAGGAAAATAGAGATGTAATTATCAGGCTAATCCACTTGGCACAACTAATCCAAAGGAAGCCCTAGGCTCTGAAGACTTACCTGGTGTGTGATCACTAGAACACTGGCAAGCATCTCCTTTTCTAGGGAGCCTGAGACTCTTGCTTGGTGAGGAAAAAAGTTCTGAGATTTCAAAAATCAAGGAATACCATCTGTATGCCACTCTATTGGTTCTTAGCTTTTTATTTGTGTTGAACAAATGGAAAATTTGTTCCCCTGGTCTCCTGCCCCATAACTCTCAAAGGCACCCTGCTGCTTTCAATCCTAAGCAGAACCTGACTGAAGCCTTATTGTACACAGATAACATGAGGAATAAATCCTGCCGGAGCTGGGTGATTTGGATTGAGATGTTAATTCGTGGCCAACCTGGCAGATTGTGGATGAGATGCCAATCTCTAGAGTAATTAGCTGTAGGAAATAACTGTTCCGCATGTATGTGTAAAAACCCTGTTGTCCCCGGTGGATTGTGGCTGGCTGGCTCGAGGTGCTAATGACTTTGAAAAGCTGCCTGTTGATCTGGGAACATGCATTCACAGACTGCAAAGCCACATTCTTTGCCTCTTTGGAGCTCACAGTGCCTATTTTTAACTATGTCCCTCTATCATGTTTTGCTGCTCCCTGCTTGCTTTGGAGACTCATTTGTGGGTGTCATCAAAATACCTTCTGCATGAGCATCGCAAGTCAGTGTTAGTCTACTCCTCGAGAGTCTTGCTAGAATATTGTCCTCTAGTTCTAGCCACGTCAGTTGTACTATGTGGTGGGAATACCCACTTCCCAGCATCCCCACTGAAGGATGTCATGCACTTACGTATCTACTTCTTTCAGCAAATCATACAATATTCTTGTTTACTCGTATTTCCAAAACGCTGTTTATGAAGGCATCCTAGGACTTTGCAGTCCTAACGGTCTGACTTTAGGAATATAGAGATGCATGGAAGTTTATAGCCATGGCTTTAAGCCAAGAAGGAACCAAGTAAGCATCGTGAGTCAGTTCTGGAAGCAAAACGGGCAAAATGGAGAGAAGACTAACATCTGAAGTCAGAGAGCCTGACCTCATTCCTTCCTTGGCAAAATCGACTTCCCTGAACCCCAGCAGTCTCCTCCGGGTCTGGATAACCCTCTCCCTCCTTTTGGAATCACGAGGCTAAGGCAATGCACCAGGAAATGCTAAGCTGGATGATAATGACTGGGCTGCTGCTCGTTTTTGGTTTTCAGTTTGGAGCAAAGATGGGTAGTGCTGTGATTCATCAGTTACAATTCTCCCAGTGAGGGAAAAAAGCCATTTAACTTTATGCGGTTATTTAAATGAACACCATTTTGATGTCGCACCAGTTTCTCAGGTTCCTATCTCTCATCCTTTGTCCTCAGATCACTGAGAGTCCTGTTGGCATATCTGTCTATTATGAGGTTCTTTCAATTCTTCTGGTTCATCAAATGTGTTAGTTATTACCCCTTGAGCACCCAAGGATGCTAGGTAGTGGGGGGAAATATTGTAACTAAAATGAGGAAATACTGGTTCTATTAATATCAAACTGTGACTTTAGAAACATTTAATCAAAGGTCAGCTTTCTCACCTGTAAAATGTCTACTTTCCTTTGCTGAACAAAAGAGTTAGAATAAAAATAAAATCCTTAATGTAAAAGCACTTTTCAAATCATAATAGTAGCATTTCGCTCTAATCAACTGCAGTAACAATTTCCCTAATGGGTTAGTGCTATGATTTGAAAGTAAAAGTGTCTTCCATAGGCTCATGTATATGAACACTTAGTCCCAAGAAGGTTCCTGCCACATTCTTTGGGAGGGAGTGGTTACCGGGCAGGCCTCAATGCTTTAAACAGTGAGCCACCCTTTGTTTTGCTCCTGAGTGTCGAGGCACCTGGCAAACTTGCCTTTTCTGCCTGCTGCTGTTTCTTCCCGCCATGATACACTGTATCTCTCTGGAAGCCCAAGGAAAGCCTCTCTTGTCTTTGTCAGGGTATTTTATCATAGCAAGGAGAAAGGGGCTGGGACTTTGATGGAGACAGGTAGCCTTAAAGGTCATTTTCTGCTTTAACACTTTACCCCCTGATAAAATCCAGAGATTGTCCCTCTAACCTTGGAGAACCGTGTGTATTCAGAAAGAAACTGAATATGTAGAAACCAGAGATTGGAAGAAAGAATATTACTGTTTGGGGACTAAAGTGCCAAGCCAAGAATTCAGCTTAGATTGTCTTCAGTTAGCGGGAAAGCTAAAAATATAGGCCTTTTATTTCTTCAGGTCAAAGAGGCTCGTGTAAGCCCACACCAGGAATAGACAATGGCTACCCACAGATGATGATGCCCTCAAGCTGAGCAGCCTGGATCCAGTTCTCTTGGAGGCTGGAGAAATGGCTGGCAGATGACTGTTCTCCTGCTCATAACCCCCAGAAAGCCAAGAAGTTGTTCTCAAGTCAACTGACTCTGGATTGTTACTGTACACAACCTCTCTCAAGGCCTGGTTACTTCTGTGACTCCAACCACAAAATAAATGCTTGGCTCTCTCGATGTCTAACTTCAGAATTCCTTAGTTCTGGAAGTACATGAGATTGTATGTGTTCATCATTTATGGCTTTATAGGCTGTGTCCGTATTCCATTATGACCTCTAATTATCTCTTTTAAGAAACGATGTCTCTCTCTATTTTTTTTTTGGCTTGGACTTCTGCCAGCTCCTTTCTGACTCTGATATGCGCTCACCAAAAGTGAACACAGTAATCAATCACAGAGGCATAAGGGCAGGCTAATATTGTTTCTTTGTTTTAAGTGTCTACTGATTGTAAGCACATTCTGGCTAGATTTGGCCCACAGAAGCAATCCAATTATTTTACAAATACATGCTCTCTCATTTTATATTCAATATGTACATATGGAAAACATATGGACATGCATTCTATTTTATGCCATTACATCATTCCCCCAACCCCCTCCTGAATTTATCTGATAGATGTGAGGACATCTTTACCTCAAGTAGTAATGTTCCTGGAGGCAGCCAGAGAATTCTGTGGGGCCTGAAGAGTAACCTGAGTGGCTTTCCAGTGACCTGGGACCTGCACCGTGTGCTGTAATCAGTGGCGTGGTTTCCTTTTGGGGTCTGGTTTTCTCCAGAGCTATGTGTCTGCCTGTCTTAGATACAGCCAATCACGGAACAGGCAATCTGTGGCATTCATCACTCTGTGACATTTCATTTGTTTGGAATAGTTGAAGATAAATTTCAGTCAAATGTCTATGAATTCTTCGTCCTTTAAAGCGTCACTTTAATATAATTTAACTACCCTTAGGATTATGATGGCCACACACAGTCAAATGTAAACCTTTAATGTGTGAGTTCCGATGACAGAGTGGTATCACAACAGTGTTGTTCCTCCGATTTCGGTCTCATTAATGGCACTTTAATTAAGGTGTCTTTTCTCTCTGTCTCTCTGTCTCTCTCTGTCTCTCTCCCCCTCTCTCCCTCCCTCCCTGCCTCCCTCCTTCCCTCCCTCCTTCTCTTCCCTCTTTCTCTCTGAGAATATATTCTCTCAAGCCTGCATCAAAACTTAGCTTCACTGATCAATACTGACATCTAAATTAACTCCTTTTTTCCAAGTGTCAACAGCTTAGAAATCAATATTTCCTGCTCCACCAATTTCCATCAGACACAAATGCTTCCTTTGAAACTGGATCAGATGGATCCTTGATGAAGGAGCCTCTGCTGACAAGGAAAACAAGTCTGACTAATGAGGCATGGTGGCTTAACCAAGCAGCAGTTCCTGCCGCCCTGAAGGGCCACTGTCCTCTGGAAAGCCCTCTGCGGGTTTCCCAAGTGTCAGGTGAGCACTCATTCTTTGTTTGTTTTTTCGAGACAGGCTTTCTCTGTGTAGCCCCAGCGGTCCTGGAACTCACTCTGTAGAGCACACTGGTCTGGAACTCAGAGATCCACCGGCCCCTGCCTCTCGAGAACATTCATCCCTGTATAGATTTCTAACTACAATTCCCCCGTGGGTTAGCCACGCCTTGCTGTAGAGTAGGCACCTGCAGAAGGAAGTTATGTCCTCTAAGTCATGAAATTATCAATGGGAACACATTTAGATGTCAGGCCATTGATGCTGGAACAAGACATAAAGCAAAAGTCTAGGTTTTTCGTCAAAGCTCACCAGGAATGTTTTGTTTTCTACTTTGTTTGAAAGCCCATTCCTACCATCCTAATCATGAAAATGACCAGGAATGGGCACACAGGCAGACTTTGAGATGCTGCAGCTCCACTGATCTCAGGCAGGTGCCATTCGCTGTGGAGCCAAGGCTACCCCAGCACATCTCAGATATGGTGAGGACATGGAAGCCTGACTGAGTTTTGCTCATTCTCTCTATGGCTTCTGCATGCACAGGGGGTTGTGGGCCCCTGCAGAGGAAAACCCTGGATTTGGGAGTTTTAGCTAACAATATAAGAGGTCCCTGTTGCTTCCTGATCCTATGGTACCCCAGTTTTCTTACTTGTAGACAAAGCTTCATCCAAGGGCTTGTTCTCATGGAGTAAGATCTTTCTTTTCTTCCCATATGAAAATAATGCACTGTCATGATTCCAAGAATGTTAAAATTTGTATGCCTGTTACTAGTCTCATGCTGGCATTTCCATCACATCCTCCGTATGAATGACAAGTCTTCCTGGAAGCTCAGGTGGGACCCTGGTCTGATTAGGCTGAGAAAGTCTAGAAAGCAGCTTAGTGAGCAAGCCTGGTGTGTGGCTCTCAGATCCTCAGGCCACATGTGCATGCTCTGGCTGAGCGCTGATTGGGAGCTCGGGGTAATGGAGACCATATCACCCAACACAACAACTGTGTGACAAGTGTGACACAAACATCAGAAAGGGACACCCTAAATGTGAACAACTGAGCAGTAGTTAAAAAATGAGATGTCAATGCTAACGCAGTTAATTTAAATCTAAGCTCCAGTTATCACTGCACATGAGAAATCATGTTTAAGAGTAGAAGATGCTTCCCTGCCCAGAACAGCTTGAGAGGTGGAGTGCAGCCTCCAAAGCAGGCCACTGGGTCTCTTAGGAGGGGGTGATGCAGACATCAGCAGCCATTGAGGTAAGGTGGCAGGCTGACCTGCCAGGCATTCCTAGACCCCTGGAGGGTGGTAGTGTGTTCTTTCCTTGTTGTGACCAGTGTCTGGGGACTCTCTAAGCTCTGGTGGCCTCATCTGAACAATGGCAATAGTGTCTGCCTCAGAGAGAATCAAGAATATTTCTAGAGACAGAAACAGCACCCAGAAGTAGAACTGCTAATGTTTTCACGTCTTCAGTCTCTCTCTATCAAAAGAAGCCTCCATCAACTGTTCACAATAACAGCCACTAGGTTGCTTAGGACAGCAACATTTACAAGTGTGCCATTGTGCATGTTTCTGAGTATGTCCTCCAGTAAAAATGCTTGCTATAATCCCTTGTGCAGATAAGACCTCTCCTCCTTTTAACTAACTTTTAAATGGCAAGAAAATATTCTTGTATGTATAATATATATGTATGTAGTCACATGTGTGATTGGGATATGTATGTGTGTAGGTGTGTGTATGCATGTGTGTATATGCATGTGTGTGTGCATGTATGTGTGTGTATTTATATGTATACACATGTGTGAGTGTGCATGTGTGTGTATGCGTGTGTGAACATATGGAAGCTACATGCTGATGTTTGGTGTCTTTCTCAGTTTCACTCTCTCTCTTTTCCTTCTTCCTTTCCTTTCCTTCTTCATTTCTTTCCTTTCATCCTTCCTTCCTTCCTTCCTTCCTAACAATTTATTTCATATGTATGAGTGTTTTACCTGTATATACGTATGTGCATCATGTGGGTGTGGTATCTGCAGAGATCAGAAGAAGGCATTGAACTCTATTGGACCTGGAGTCATGGACAGTTCTGAGCCACCACGTGAATGCTGAGAACTGAACATGGGTTCTCTTCAAGAGCAGCAAGTGCTCTTAACTGCCTAGCCATCTCTCCAGCCCCAGCACTGCTTTCTGAGGTAGGGTCTTTGGCTAAACTGGGAGCTGCCCAGTATAGTTAGGCTAGCATGCCAATGGGTCCCAAGGATCTGCCCGTCTCTACGACCCTACCCCATCCTTGCTCTGTGGCTGCACTCACCCTGCTGTGCCTGCCTTGTGTGTGTGTCTGAGTGCTGCACTCACCCTGCTGTGCCTGCCTTGTGTGTGTGTCTGAGTGCTGCACTCACCCTGCTGTGCTTGCCTTGTGTGTGTGTGAGTGCTGCACTCACCCTGCTGTGCCTGACTTGTGTGTGTGTCTGAGTGCTGCCGTTCCAAACTCAGTTCCTTGTACTTGTGTGATGAGCACTTCACCCACAGAGCCATATTCCCAGTTTCCCAAAGTGTTATTATAAGAACCATACACACATTGGAAATAATGATAATTGCTACTACTGAATCTTTACTTACCAACTCTGTGTCAGGAGCTGGACTAGGCACCAAGGTGCCCCAAAGAGAGCAACCTGGCTCTACAACAGTGGACTATAATTAAATTACTGAGGATGGATTTTTATTTCTCATGGACTATGTGATAGAATCAAGCACAGGAGGGGAGAGAATGCATTCAGTGAAGAACACTGAGAATTCTCTGGAATGTTCCTAGAACATCATATGTGAGAGGATTAATGCATTCATGGTTTGAGCCATTGTCCCACTGGGTCTTTTGTGACAACAGCCAGGCTTGCAGAAATTAATCCAACTAATTCACACCCCAGCTTCTTTTCTAAGGCTGGGTTACTCAGAGGGCACACCGTCTGCCTCCCTGCAGCCTGCAGCTCCGAGGGCGAGGGCGGGCGCCTGCCCGGCCTGCTCACCTGTTTGACCTCAGCCTGGAGGTGCCTCAGCTGGAGACACTGCTCTAGCCGCTTGTGCGTCTGCTCCGCATTGAGCTCCAGCTCGTGCTGCTTCTCATGGAGAAACTCCAGCAGCTCCTGCACCTGAGCTGCCAGGTCAAGGTCCTTCTCACAGATTAACTCGATTCCTGTTTGGAAAAAAAAAAAAAAAAAAAAAAAAGCAAACAATTAAAACCCAGGCAGCATGGAGCCCACAACATTGCTTTAATTATATAAGAAAGCTCGACTTTGGGAGTTGCCGTTATTGGCCAACTGCAACACAGCTCCCAGTGCAGCTGGACAGATCCTGTAATCGGTCCTCACTTAGGACAATGCCAGCTCGTTAGGACGAATGAATCCTTTGTCCAGGAAGCAAATTTCAACACACCAGGTCCTTTCCATAAGTGGAAGAGAGGATGCTGTAACTCTGGAGATCCATCCTAAGAGAGACAGCTCCTGGCAGCACCTGTTTGGAGACTTGCCAACACCCAGATTCATAAGCAAACTTGAGTCATCTTGGACATGATAAAGCCAAATCAAAAGGACCCTGTCTTAGGCACTCCTGCCAAGGGAATGTTCTATTCTAACTAGTTAGGTATAATTTATGATTAGATGAAAGTAGCCAACGACTTAGGTCTCCTAAGAAATCAATGCTATCTATCTCCCAAATATACAGGATAAGTATTCCCAACAATACCACAGGGACAACGAATGTCATGCACATTCAGAAAAACCTTCACCTTTAAGTTTTGCTCGCACACAGAGCTTGCCCTTCACTCTACGGACTCAGAGCAGGTCTAGGGCCAGTCACTTGCTGACATGTGTTTCCAGTGTTTATGAACATAGCTCCCAACCTAGACAACAATCAGCCTGGAGCACAGCTGCAGTCAGTACCCACCAACCAAAGGCTCGGTCCTCCCTCATCATCCTCCCTGCCTTGATCTTTCTGTATCCCTCTCATGACACCTGATGTGCAGTTATGCACACTTTCTTCTCTGCCCATCAGCAACAGGTCCAGGGAAGCCTGCCTCAACTGGATTTCTGCTTTAGGAGGGTCACTGATAATGTCAGATGGGATAAAGGGACTCGCTTTAGCTCATCCCTTCACTTGCTGGAGGCTAGACTTTTAGTCTTAAGTTGCAAAGTCAACCTGGAATGTTAGAATCATATAAAACTCTATTTTTGGCTCCCCTCCTGTGGGCAGAGCTGTCTACGCTTTCCAGATGCAGATGCCGGCATGCCAGAGACAGAGATGAGTTTCCGATGGTGCTCTTAAATTCATGCCTTCTTGGTTCCTGTCCAGGATGCAAACCGTGACCCATGCTGTTTCCCGAGTTTCATTGATTGTCTACTTATTTAGCCTTACCCTGGCTGCTCTTCTATTCTGATCCTTGACTCTACTTGGCTATGTGGCCTCACTGTTCGGTCCACATCTTTGCTCTGATTTCTCATTCTGTAATCTGTGACCCAAAGCAGCTGAGAATCTTATGGTCATATCCTGTGTGAGATACAGAAGAGTGGGGATCCAACTAATAATGGGGTTCACATTAAAATCCTCGCAGATAAATTCCCAAAGGAGCACATCAACCGTAACATATGGCCACCTACAAAATCAATCTTCACTGAGAGATGCTTCCATTACCCTGACACACCACTGGAAACTCATCCCTGTCTCCGGCACTCTGGCATCTGCATCTGGGAAGCACAGGCAAGTCCGCCCACACGAGGGGAAACTCATTTCTGGAGGCAAAAATAGAGTTTTATATAAGGACAATATGGGAGAGTGGGAAAAATATTTTCTGGTGTTACATGATAATAATTTCAGTATCTTTTTATGTTTATTTTTTTCTGTGAGTTTCATAATTCCAAGTCCCAGCTCCTGAAATATCTGTGGGAGATGGAAGAGAACGGCTTGTTCTTTTGGCAGCCAACCCCTCTGCCTACTATTTTCAGTCACCAGAAGGGTGCGGTAGGTAGAGCATCTTCTGGACTGAAATAAAAAGAACTGAAGCAATTTCTACTCCCTGTGGCTTGCCCACGTTGGGGGTCAGGGTTAGCAGGGGGTAGGGTAAAGGGGATCGGGGGATAGGAGGATAACTCTGACCTTGTGCTGACTTTCAGGAAATGTAATTTCAGACCCATCTCCGCTTCTCCGCAGTTACAGTGTGGCTCTGTTCCAGACAACCTTGGCTTCACCACATCCCTAGGATTCAGAGCGCTGGGCTTTGTCTTTCTCTAGCAGGCAGGTGACTGAACCCTGCCACTGTACGTGTGAATGGCTGCTCAGAGTTAGTGACTCAGCAAGAAAGCTTGCTCAGTATGTCGTTGAGAGCCCCAAGACCCAGGCTGTGCAATTCTGTTTGTTTCTCTTGTTACTGTCTTATATAATGTGTCCAGGACTACAGGGATGAAGAGGGCGCCTACTGCATCTCCACAATCTCAAATACAGGGGGAGGGGATGAGAGGAGCATACAGACTTATCCTGGCCACACCTAGAGGTGCCCATTCCACACTCTTCCTTCCTCTGCTCCCAGTCATCGGTGTGAGTTCCAGTTAAACCCTACCAACTGGTCCATCTCCAGACATCACCTCTGAGTAGAGTTTGCTTTTGTTGATAACACTGCCCTCAATTTAATGATAGACTTACCTGTCCTGCTTAGGGACAGTAATGATGTCCCCAACAATAAAAATTACTCCCAGTAATAATGCAGAAAGACAGGTTGTCTTTTTCTCAGAGAGTGAATGTATTCTCATTTCTTTTCTCTTCAGTGTCCCCCTGACAGGGAACTGGCTCAGTTCCCTCTCAAGGATGGCTTCTTACACCTTGCTCACATTGTCACTGGAATGTAGGCTCTCAGATGCTGGGGCCATGTTTGCTCCACTTGGCCACTGCCTCTTCTCCCCCTGTTCTTGGCTCATATTGCTCATGCATTGCTCTGACCAGTGAGCAAGCAGAGCTCTTTGGGGGCGAAGTGGGTTTGTGCAGGATGGTGGAGAGCCCTGAGGAGGGACAGGCTCAGGTTTGAGGCTATGCTCTGAAACCTGGTAATGGTAATCGTCTTGGCTCTGTACCTTTCCCCAAGCCCCACTCTCCTCATCTGTAAAATGGGAATGATAACCTACGGCTGCTGTAAGGACCTGGATAGATATATGATGTCTGGCATTTTGTCAGTTCCAAATACTCTTTTCCCAAATTGTCCTTTTTCTTGAGGGAAATTAGCGAGAATATAGTGGTGATTGCTGATGAAATTGCTGTGTCTTATAAATATAAAACCTAGTGACACTTATGTACTTAATGTATGTTGTTAGAAAAGATGGTATTTTGAATGTTACTGGACTGATGCTGTCAACATAGTTCACACTGGATTCATCTGGAGGACTTTTGAAAATCACTGTGTCCTGCGAACACCACAGACCCAGAATCTCTGGCTGGCTAGAAGTTGGCCATTAAATGTTCTTAAAGCTGCTGAGGAGATCTAACAATGACCGGGTTCATAACCATTCTATAAGATGGCAGTGGCCACAGCCCAAGAAGCAGGCATTCTCTTTTTATACTGAGTTGTAGAGCACTCACCATTCATATATATGTGTATATGTGTGTGTATGTATGTGTGTGTATGTATGTGTATATGTGTAAGTGTGTGTGTGTATGTATGTGTGTGTGTGTGTGTATATATGTGTGTATATGTGTGTGTATGTGTGTTTGTGTATGTGTGTATATATGTGTGAATATGTGTATGTATGTATGTATGTGTGTGTGTATATATGTGTGAATGTATGTATGTATATGTGTGTATGTGTGTGTGTGTCTCAAGGTCACAGCTAATAACAAGTGCCGTTCTAGTTTCTTTGGCTTTTAGGTCATGGTGCCACTTTTTTTTGATTCCTTCGACATGCTAGAATTGGACCCAGGACCGAGCACATGAGGCAAGTGTCCTGCCACTGAGTAATGCTCTCAGCCTCCATTATAATTTTAATTTTCTCAAGAAAAAAAAGAGAGCCCCGTTAGGGTCCAGAGTTGAGCATCCATGGTTATATTGCCAAACCTAGAAGGTTCCCGGCTGATTCTGTCCTTAAATTTCTCTGTTTACCATAGAGTGAGAACATCTTTTCTCTTTTCTCCATCCCTACCATTCATCTTTCTGCGACATTTTGTATGTAAAAACCAAGGTAAGAAAGTACAGAGTCATTTAGCCAGGTTCTTAGATCGATGTTGACTACTCTGGTTATACCTCAGAAGTCCTTCAGGACAGCCTCGGCCCAAACCAGGCCAATTAAGGATGGCTCCCTAAGCAATGAAGCCCAGACGCTGGTATTTCAAAAATGTTCCCCAGGTGGTTCTCAACATGTAGCTGTATTGTGAAGCACTGGCTCACATCACGGCATTGTGGAGCAGTAGTGAAGCACTGGCTTACATCATGCTTCTCTTCTCTCCTCTCAGCTCCAAGAGTCCACATCCCTACTAAGCCCAGAGCAGCTTTCATTCTGAAAAAGCACAGGCTTTCCATCTTCTTTCCATTTATGTCACAAATAAAATTAGTTTCCACCTATTATTTTTTCCTTCATCTGTCCCACCCACACTGATGCTCATTTGTGTTTAATTTAGCAAATGTCAGTACTGAGAACTTGCTATGCATAAGGCATAAGCGTTCTGCTAGAGGCTGCTGTGTAGGAGACCTCACTCTCAATGCTGAAGAGGCCAAGTGACCCCATTAGGATGCTCTACGGGCTAGAATACAAACACAACGCTGGATGCATCACCCTCACTGGAGCTCTTCCATGCCTATGTAGGATCCACTGCACCCTCATGGGTACCCCACATGGTGGGTTACTCTTCTCCAGAAAACGGGGAGGCTTGGGGAGATTGGGTGTCATGTCCCAGGATACCCAGGTGGTAAGGATGACCGGGATTTACCCCAGTATCACCTCTTACATTTGTGCTGTTGGTTGCATGACAGATGAGGCCATCTGCATGCACAGCTTACTTAAGTGTGTATTTACCTAGACCCTGGTGGTGCAGGCATGGAAGCTCTGATATTCAGGAGGCAGAGATAAAAGGACAGCAGGCTCAAGACCTGTCTGAGCCACACAGTGAGTTAAAGGACAGCCTGTGAAACTTAGTGAAAACTGATCCCCAAATAAAAGGTAAAACTGAATGAGGTAGAACACTTACCTCGCAAGTGTGAGGCTTGGGGTCAATCCTCACTACCAGCAGCGGGACTTTCAACTGCTGAGGTTGATAGTCCCAGTAGGAACAGTGAATTATAAGCATTATTTCCACAGACTGTGAGATTGTGTGTGTGCGTGTGTGTATGTGTGTGTGTAAGAGTGTGTACATGGTAACATATGTGTGTATACCTGTACCTTGTGTGTGTGTATGCTTAAATGTGTGTCCATGGCCATGTATATGTGTATACCTATAGCTGTGTGTGTGTGTGTATGTATGCGTATATGGGTGTATATGTGTGATTTGTGTGTGTATGTGTGTATTTGTGTGTGTATGCATGTGTGTATATGTATGTGTATGTGTGTATATGTGTGTATGTGTGTATACACATATGTTTTTAGGGGTTGTAGGTTGACACTGAGTGTCTTCTTCTATAATTTTCCTTCTTATTATTTGTTTTTTGGAAAAGGGATCTTCCTTCAATACCTGGGGCTCAATGATTGGCTCCATGAGCCATGGGAACTTACCTATCTCCCCACCTCCCCTGTCCTGCCCAGTGTTGAGATGACAGAGGTGTGAAGTATCTACTGTGCCCTGGGATCCAAACTCAGGTCCACTTGCTTCTGTGGCAAGTGCTTTACCCACAGAGGCATCTCTTTAACGCTCCACAAATAACTTTTCAAACTTAAAACGTTGCATAAGAAGGGTGCCTGAGGCTTTTGACCGCAAAAGCAGTATATCCGTAAGTCCTATAGTTGTTGTCTTAGTACTAAGGTCAGATGTCACAGTTTGCGGGACATAGGACCTGGGATAAAGTCAGTAGGACAGGGACTGAATCATAGCAAATGGGAACTGGAAGGGATTTGTAAACCAAGTCTCTATGGTGGACTAGACAGAAAAGACTAAGACCTAATGAAGAGGAAATCAGAACATCCAAGCCAGGCTGCTCATGGGCAGCAGAACTGGATGTGAAAGCCAGAGAGTGTGTTTCCTAACAGCAAAGTCTACCACAGCCATCCCTGAGGCTCAAGCAGACAAGCTGTGGCAAGGAAAGGATGGGAAGTGGGTGGGGCATTGTTTCTGTTTCCCTGTTTCCTAAGGTGGACGCTGATTCACACCAAGGCTTTTGCTTCAGATGCACTGGAGGCTTCAGAAAAACCTGGCAAAATAAGCATATGCAAATTCCCTAGTTCCACGAACTACTAAAAACAATCAGGCATAGGCCTTAATTGATTTAGCAGAGAGGGAGAAAAGTCTTAATTTTGATAATAGTCCTTATTTTCCAGTACAACTGTTTACTTCACCTTGACTCAAAATATAGTTCATTAAACAAATATTATATGACTTGAACGTTCCTCAGCCGTGGCCTGCTCTGGCTCCAGTCCCCACCCTTCTCCTAGGTCAAGTATGATCTAGCCAACCCTGATCGCTCGTTGTATGCTCAGGTTTTGAATACACAGATGCTGCTCTACAGAGCAGGGCAGAGACAGATAGCGAGGTTATAGCCTCCCTAAAGCCCATGGAATCATCTCTCCTTCAGTCTCATAGGCTGTGCCAGACTGAACAGCTAGCCGTGGTAGGCGGAGGGGAACAGCCAGTCTTAGTAGAGAGGGCTGAGGAGGCCAACCAAACCTCTTTCAACAAAGCTCCTATCTAGAGCAGGATGTTGTGGGGGTGGGCAGCCCATCTGCTTGGGGGTATTTTCACCCACTCAGCCCTCCTGGTTGAGATGGATGCCAAGCGCAGCCAACTTCCAGTCACGAGCAGCCGTCTTCCTGCCACCACGGGTATTTGGATCCTGGGATAGAAGTCGGCTCGCCAAAGGTCATGCCAGCACACATATCCATTTGGAGACATGTCCAGAAGGATGAAGGGTAACCATCTGAGTTGCTCTGCCCAGCCTCTCTTCTAGTTACTCTCTATCTCAAGGCTCCCATCATAGCTGGATGGCCAGCTGGACGAGAGAGCACCATCAAGGCAGCTGCTGGGCTAAACTAACCCCTGAGCGCAGATGAAATGCTCAACCAAGGAAAGGGAATCTGGTTCCTGTGTTCCCTACTCTTCCTTTCCTGAGGAGGGCCTGAAAAGATACAGCTGGTGTTGTCAGAAGACTGCCTCTCGAATCGCAGGGAACACAGTCTACCCGGAGACTCTCTTAGCACGTAGACTCAGATTCACATTCACGAACACCCAGACACAAGCCTGAGCATTGCCTTTCTGAGGAGTTCCCAGTAATCGAGTAGGCCTTCTTAGGCTGCTTAGCATGTGGGCTGCACACTTGGAATGACCAGTGTCTTACAGACAACTGCATCCTCTTTGTGACGTAGATGGATCACGGAACAACTTTGCTGACAAAAGTGAACAGAACACATTGGCTTCTCCCCTCTTTGGTCTGAAGTGATGTTCATTTGAACGGCACACAATACTTATTTTTCAGACCTCCAGAATAAACACAATATTGTAAAACTCAGTAGGACTTTCAGCACCCCCACGCCCTCACCAATCCTGTTTTAATGCTCACCATCAACAGGTGCTTGGCCCAACCCTGCCTTAAAGAGGAGAGAGCCTCAGCCCGGCTACTTCAACCTGGAGAGCAAGACCTTGCCAAGAGGCCATGGGTAGGGGTGGCTAGGTGAGAGAAGAATAGGTTCTTGCATTGCACAGGGCTAAGAAAGGATGTATGCTTCCTTTTCCTCTGGACCAGCACTTGCCCTGGGCAGCTTTGTCTCTCCCTAGTTACTGCCTTAGAGAGTGGCAGTGAAGAATCCACATATTTATTGAAAATATAGCTAATAAATCTTGAACAGGAAAACGTAATAACATGTATGTTTTCCTAGGACGTTATAAAGTCATACAATCTCCCATAAACCCTTACCAGCACTGCTTAAACTCATATACAGACCAGTGATTAAAAGCAAGAACAAAACTCGAAGATTCTGGGAAGCATAAGCTAGAGACCAGGAAACCGCCTGTGAGGAGCAGAAGGAGCAAGGACCATGACACGGGTAGGAGAGCGGCACGGGAGCTCCCTGCCCACAGCAGCACGGCTGCTCAGTCTTCTTCCAAACTTTCACTTTTGCAAGCCTGCACTAGCTTCCATCACTGGTTCTCACACCTCAGGACCCATAGACTCTGGCTCCAGTCTCATCTTTCCCACAGCCCAAACTGGACAACCACAACAAGTTATTTCAGTTCTTACAATGTTGCTTCCCCTTCAAAACAAAGGTGGACCTCCCCACTCTTTGTATCTGCAGGGATGAGTTGAATGGTGTGGAAGCTGGGGCACACCGGGCCTTTGGCTTCCATCATCTCTCCTGCCGGGAGAGTGAGAAACCGCTCACCTGACGCTTGCACTTCCATGATGTACTGGTGCAGGTCCTGGCCCTGCTGGATGACCTCGAACGTCATGTTGTTCATGGCAAGCTTCCGTTCTGTGTGGCGCTGTAGCCGCTGCTCAGCCAGGGTCAGATCCTCTGTGTTGAAATCATTCATCTGCCGGAGCAAGTCCTCGTTCCAGGCATCCAGCTCTGCAGTGACCTGTGAGAAGCACCACTGTCAGCCGGGACTTGCTGGGTGCACAGGACGATGCTAGATTACAGCTCCTGGCTGAAATCTTATCAACTAACCCACCCCTTGCTGCCCTCTTCCACCCTTAAACTATAACCACATACAAACTGTTTTTGGTTTTTTTTTTTTTTTTTAATAGCAAGTTCAATGTCCATAGCAACAGCAAACATTTGTACACTGAGATAATAAAATTTATAAAGTTTTGGCATTGTTCATCTCATCGAGACCCTCACAGTGACCCACTGAGGCAGGCAGTATGGAGATCTCCGGGCCTGCCTTCTAGAAGCAGAAACTGGCCTCACTCGGATGGACTGCTGTGGCTGAAGCTTGCCTTGATAGTGAGGGACACAGTTGCTCGGTTCTCCCGTCTGCAAAGACGTCATCTGAAATATTTCATTACTGAAGGAACCTTCGGAGCTAAGTGGTTTGTTCACTTCAGAAGCCAAAGCTGGAAGCCACAGAAGCCTGGGAACGACTCAGGTTCCATTGTCAGTTAAAGAGCTAGTGGATACTAAAGCCAGGGCTTCCCTCCTGGTTCCTGTGTTCTGCTGTGCTAGATGCTACAAATGGTGAGACCAGAAAAGAGTGACCAAACTCATTGTATATGTGTGCTAGTCGTCTAGAGCAGTGGTTCTCAGCCTATGAGTCTCAACACCTTTGGGGTAGGAGTTCAATGACTCTTTCATAAGGGTCACTTAAGACTCATTAGAAAACATAGATATTTACAGTAAGATTCATAACAGAAGCAAAATTACAGTTATGAAGTAGCAATGAAAATAATTTTATTTGGGGATTTTTTTGATAGATAGATAGATAGATAGATAGATAGATAGATAGATAGATATGTACAGTGTTCTGCCTGCATGCCAGGAGAAGGTGCTAGAACTCATTTTAGATGGTTGTGAGCCACCATGTGTTCAATTGCTGGGAATTGAACTCAGAACCTCTGAAAGATCAGTCCAGTGCTCTCAAACTCTGAGCCATATCTCCATATTTTATGGTTGTGGTGTGTGTGTCACCACAATATGATACTGTATTAAAGAGTCAAAGTATTAGGGAGGTTGAAAACCACTGATCTTGAAAATCAAGCAGATTCTAATCTACAGAAAGCAGTAATGATATAGTGAAGCATGGAGCATGTAATAAATAAAAGCACTGGGCTGGTGGGGATTAGCTAGTTCATTCTCTACACCTCGGCTCAAGCAACTTCACGTACTCTGCCTCCTGCCTCTGCTAACTAAGGCCCAGCCCTCTGCCCTCTTTACATCTCTACAATGAACCACAGAGAAGGAGCTCCAAAGCAGTGAATTCCATCATCCCCTAAACTGAAGTTTCTGTTATGCCTTCTTGTGTCGTACCCAGAGCCAGTGAAGGTGACACTCTGCGTGTGGCCATCTTTCTGAGGAATGGACATGGAAGTGCCCCTGGTTCCCACACTTGCAGCATGACCCAGCAGTCTAAGTGCATACCCCAGAGCCCCAGGTTAGTGGTTTTCATTTCTCTGGTTCTATCCCAGGTGACAGGTAGGATCCTCTTTCTACTGACTAGACACAAGTTGTTCTAAAGTCATCAGAGGACACCAGGAAGTGGAATCCAGCGAGAGGCAAAAGAAGTGCCCTTGAATCTAAGCTATGGCCGTGCAGGCTGGATTGGGAGAGCAAAGCAGTCCTTTCCAGGGCTGCTTGTCTGGGTCACAGGATTCTACTTGTTGTCTAAAGGGAAGATCTTTCTTCCAGCAAAACAGAGACAGATGAAAGCACAGCAGCTGCCTTTGAAGTGGAGACTCTGGGAACTGCAGAGTTCTTCCCTCCCTGCTCTGGGTTCCCACCTCAGCCCCAGATCTTTTCAGGTCAACTCAGGGAACTGCTGAGCTCAGCAGGGAAGCCCAGTCTCTACTCATTGTGGGGGAGTCCTGGAAACCAGCATGTTCGGGGGAGGGGGGGACAGATTTCCATAGGATCCTTGTTTTTGAGGGACACTTTACTTCCCAACACCAGCTAGGGGTTAAATGGAGAATAAGCCATACCTCATTTCATAATAAGAGAATTTATAGAATGAACATGCTGTTATAAAAGAGGCACATAAGTAGGCCCTTTCTTTCTATAATTTTAGAAATTAGAATATGATTTACATGTAATGCACATATTTTGAGCACTTAGTTCTGAGAGTTTTGACAGTTTCATACAATTGGGTGTATAGTCATCACCCAAAACAAAATACACACCTGTCACCTCAGGGAGCTCATTTGTGATCCTTTCCGGTCCTTTCTGCCCTCCTTGCATGAGAAGACCTCAGATTTCCATCAGGTACAGCTCTGCCCAGTTTTGGATTTTCTCTGACTGAAATCATAGGGTATTATATGGTCCACTGTCTGACCTCGTGTTCAGCAGGCTATATTATAGGCATCGCTGTTGCAGGTCAGTAGTGAACATTCCATTCTTCCTTGACGTAGAAGAATGGAAACCATTGTCCAGATGGTTCACAACTTACTTATGCTCTCTCCTGCTGACCGGCGTGTGGCTATCATGAATAAGGCTGATGTGAGAATTCTCATACCACTCTTTCTGTGGGCATAGCTTTCCACTAGTGTTGAGTGGAACAGGCTCATGTTTCTTTTTAATTAATTAATTAATTAACTAATTAATTAATTATATGTAAGTACACTGTAGCTGTCTTCAGATACTCCAAAAGAGGGCATCAGATTTCATTATGGATGGTTGTGAGCCACCATGTGGTTGCTGGGATTTGAACTCGGGACCTTCGGAAGAGCAGTCGGCGCTCTTAACCACTGAGCCATCTCGCCAGCCCCCAGGCTCATGTTTCTAAGCAACTGGTAGGGTTCTTCAAGGGGATTATAACCTGTGATGGCTCTAGTTACAACGTATGGAAGTTCCAGTTGCTCTACACTCTCACCATCTTCTGTCATTACTGTCTGTTTAACTTTAATGATATTACTACATGGGGAGTGATACTTCATTGCACTTTTAAGTGGCACCTACCTTGTAGTGATTGATTTGGATAATATTTTTATATGCTCTGCTGGCCATTTGTATATCCACCTTTATAAAGTGTTTTTGCCACCAGTGTTGGGTTTTAGAGACAGAATACTGCTATGTAGCCAAGGCTGACCTTAAACTCAAAATCATCCCCCTCCAACTAAATGCTGGGAGTACAGATGTATACGATCACATCCAGCTGACAATTCTTCATCTGATATGTATTTGTAAGTGTCCTTAATAGGTCTAGATAGAAATTGTTTTTGAGACAATCTACTGAAGTAGTCAGAACCTAACCAGATCTACTCCTTGTGGGAACATACAGGAAATTAGAACAAAACTAAGACCATAGCATGAAGGGGGTGGGAGTGGGGTCTCTTATTTCACTCTTAGCTTTTGTTTCTATAAAATTGATCCTACAGTGGTTCTTTTTGTCACAGGAAGATTCCAGATAGGTTCTAAGACCAGTAATCTTTGATATGGAAAGCTTTGTACCGGCTGGTGGTCCCTGGAAGAAGGCTTTGGGTTGGAGGGAGAGGCTTAGAGGTCTGTACCTTGGGACTATGTCTGAAACCAAAGGTAAAGTATGTGTAGTTACCTGTGTGAAGTGTCTCTACACTCTGCTGCCTCTCTGTGCAGCCCTTACCATCCTTTTTGATTGACAAAGGTAAGATGAAGCTCAAGTCTACTGTGTGGCTTAAAGAACAAGGGCTTCTAGAGCTTGCTGTTGCACATCTGACTCCCCAGGCTAACTCCCGGGCCTATAACTCTGCAATTGGCATTCGATTCCCTCTTTTTCCTAGTTTCCTGAAACATGGTCAGCCAGAGCCATCAGTTAGTGTGACTTGTATGTACTCAACATTTCCTGGAGACAAGTTAGTCTCTGGAGCATCCTCTCACTGGGATCTTTTCCACTTTCTTTCTAGAGTACAGGGCTGGCATACAACAGGGGTTCATTTTGTTCCTCCCTCTTTCTTTCTTTCTTCCTTCCTTCCTTCCTTCCTTCCTTCCTTCCTTCCTTCCTTCCTTCCTTTCTTTCTTTCTTTCTTTCTTTCTTTCTTTCTTTCTTTCTTTCTTTCTTTCTTTCTTTCTAATGGCTTCTAGCCTCTCCCCTACCTTACTGCTAATGAGCGAGGCTGGCTTTTCAGCTGTACCTTAAGCTTTCCCATGGAGAATCAGCTGGTTTAAGGCTGATTCTGAGAGTGAGCTCCGCTCCACTACCACTTACTGGGGACCCTGTTCCGAAATGACCTCATCTGCCTCCCAATCTGCTCAGTCCTGACCACTGCTCAGAACACACCGTCTGCCACAAAGAGCTTCACAATGTGCCAGGGCCAGAGGCTATTCACTGGCTCATCCCTAGGCATGGGAGGTGGAGTTAGGGTGAGGGTGTGCGTGTGTCTGCTCTCACAGAGACAAGACTGTGAGAATCAGAGCTTGCACCGGAAATGAAGTTGGTGATGTAACTGTGTTTGGAGAGAGTTTGGTCAAGCTTGAAGCAGAGTCTGAACCAAATGCGAGAGGAAGCAGGAGCTTCCTGAGTGCACTCAGCTCTTTGTTGGCCTACTTTGTTTCTTTTTTTTTTCTTCCACTCAATTAGTTCCTCATCAACTCTCAGACTGCTCAGGGACCCTGGAGGCTCTAGGGCCTCTGTCTTCCCCACTCTCCTGATTTAGAGTTTTAGATCAGGATGGCTAAGCCCAGTGTGTAGCTAAAGAATGAGGCCTTTTTCAAGGAGCCTGAAGAACAATGACCTCTTTGAAAAATATTTCAGAAAGATTAGTGTTCTAACAGTTGTCTGTTCTAAAGACACCAGAAAGGACATTAGATACATAACCAACACTTTATTTATTAGAGAATATTAAAAAGTAAGAAAAGAAGCCCAAGAATTTCCGACTGGGATAGATTCACCAAAATCAACTGATGGATAGAATCATCTCAGACAGCCCTCCTCATGGGCTCCTCCCATTTCTAGTCTTCCTAGGTATTTAGGTATTCCTAGGTATTCTGGGGAACTTGTTAGCCCAAGTATTTTAGTCTGTACCTTCTAAATAAAAACTAGTCTTCCTCATTTCTTCTCCTTCCCTTCTTTTCTCCTTTTCTTTAAAAATATTCATAAATCAGTGTGGTGGCTTGAATGAGAATGGTTGGTTCCCAGTGTGAGGGACTGTTTTGGAAGGATTGGGAGGTGTGGCCTCGTTGAAAAGGTGTGTCCCTGGGGGTGTGCTTTGAGTTTTCAAAACGCCCAGGGAATTCCTAGTTATCTCTCTTTGCCTTGTGTTTATGGAGCAGGATGCAAGTTCTCAGCTACTGTTTGAGTGCCAAGCCTGCCTCTCTGCCTGCTACCATACTCCCCACCATAATGGTAGACTCAGCCTCTGAAACTATAAGCCCCAATAAACTGTTTCTTCTACAAGTTGCCTTGGTATCTTAGCACACCAACAGAAAAGTAACTAAGAAATTTTACATATATATTTTTTACTTTACTTGAACTTTTAAAGTTATTATGTTCTTTGAGTGGATCAATAAATTGATTGTTTGTGGTCTTGTATAAAAACTAATTTACCACTTTAAAATGGTACACTTAACTGTTTTACAGTAGGGTATTTTTGTAGGTCAATGGGAAATACTTAGCTTTCAATTTTCTCATTTTAAGAAATGTCAAATCTCTGTCCTGAGAGGTTTTCCCAATATGTATTGATTACTCATTCTGTACAAGGCAGAGCTTGAGGGCTGGACATGCCTTCCTCTGGCAAGCCACATTCTTAGCCATATGGTTCATACCTGTCCAGGACCACTGCATCTTTACCAGAACACAAAGGCACACAACATTGAACCTTGATGAGATTTTCTGTGCTCAGATCCACAGTTCCAGACCTGCCTAACAATTGCAGAAGGACCTGAAAATTTCCATCAGAGATTTCTGATAATGTACTGAAAATGGTGACTTTCCAGGAAACTCAAGCTGTATGAATGAATATTAATGAGCTATTTATTTATTTATTTATTGGTTTTTTTCTAGACAGGGTTTCTCTGTATAGCCCTGGCTGTCCTGGAACTCACTCTGTAGACCAGCTGGCCTCGAACTCAGAAATCCACCTGCCTCTGCCTCCTGAGTGCTGGGATTAAAGGCATGTGCCACCACGCCTGGCATGAGCTTTTTAAATTTTATTTTCATTCATTCATTTTTTTTTAAGGAAGAGAGTAGGAGAAACCTCCCAGTGATTCTGATATGAGCTTAACAAAAGCACTAGTAGCTGCTATTAAATTATTATTTGATACCACTACTAGTTATTATTAAATAAATGTTTTGAAGGAAGTTTTACTTTCCTATATCTATTATGTGAGTCCTTCTCACAGGTATGCTTAGAAAATGCTACAGTGATTGCTAAGAAGGAAAAATTTAAGAGACTACCTCAAATAGATATTAGTTTGTTTTTTGGTATAGTCAGTATTCAATTCTTTGCAGTTTCACAAAGTAACATAGTAAGGAAGATAAAAATAACAAAGAAAGGAAAGACGATGAAACTGGATGAGGTGATGGGGTCCTTAGACGGTCACAGTCCACTGTGGCTGTGGAGTCTACAGCTGAGTCCCTGGAGTGTTGTGTGTGCTCCCTGAACACCAAAGAGTTCTGATGATGGGGTTGACATTTCAAACCTCTACAGCTTTGACAGTGACATTAAGTTAAAGTCTATCTATTTTCACAAGCTATAGGACTGGGCATACAAGAAAAAAGAAAGAAAGGACAAATGAAAAAAAAAATGGAGGAAACCTATCATTTAAGTTAGAAAAAAGCAGTTTACCAGAAGCACTGACCTGAAGTGAGAGAAATAACAACACAAAGCCAGACGACTCAGAGCATGACGTCATTAGAAAGGCCCTGCCTTGATGTTCTAGGAGAGGCCAGAGCCCTGAACAGGACACATTTTCAGATGGGCAAGTGAATAGGGTACAGCCAACTCAGTCCCTTCACCAGAGGACGGTGAAGAGCAGTGGTACCCAGAGGCTATGCCCTTCTAGAATGACCTGGGAATGCACCTCACACAGAAAAGAAATCTATGCGTGTTCAGATACAGGAGAGACCCATGATAGTCTACTCAAATATTTTCAGGAATTTGAAATGAAACTTTTTTTTTCTATTTTAATGAAAGCTCCCACAAATCTAGTTGGGAAGGTTGGTCCCTATAAACGCCGATGCGTCAACTTGAGGGAGATTTCTATATAGAAAATAAGGGTAAGAGGAAGTGGTAGCCGGAGCTTGGCAGTGGAGCATCTGACTAGGCCATGAGAGGCGCTGCCTGCCACCCCGACCACTGTAAAACTGAAGAACAGCAGAGGACGTTAGGTCGAGAGGCAGCCGCTACAGCATCACAGCCAAGGGCAAGGAGCAAAGGTGCTTTAAAAGAATCTTGACCACCCTCAGAAACCGTTGTTCCACGCATGCTGTTTGCTTTCCAGACTCCAGAGCCTCTACGGGTGTGGTTTTAGTTACAGCTTCAAAGCAGAAATGATGAGAATAACTCTGTAAGGCAGTTATTACCAGTTGATACCAGAAGGGTACGCCACAATGGTGATTCCGATTTTTCAGAAGAGTCCCTAGTAAAGCAAGGATCTGCCTTAACTCAGACTGCCCTTTCCTTCTGAGTGATCACTGAGCCCTGCTCCAGACTGACTGACCCCTGACCCCTTAACCTCCCTCCCCCACTGCTGAGGTGCAAGGAACATCGGGCTTTATACATAACTAAGCAAGTGTTCTACAACCAAGCCAGACTCCCAGAGACCCCTTGGGGGGACAGGTCTTTCCTCTCCTAGCTCCTGACATCACGGCTGCTGTGTGACTTCCCCTAATGCCTGGCTTGAGTGCATCAGCTAGGGAGGCTGCCTACCTTTAACACTTCTACTCATGAAAGCCATAGAGTACTCAATAGCCAACCATACAGTCTTTTAGGAACCATACAAGAACGCAATCAACAGTAGCTATCCAAGGAAGTGATCCACAGACAGGAAGTAAGCAGAGAGGCTCTGCTTAGCAGTCAGGATGAAGGCGATTGATGAGATAGGCCCTAGTGCAAGGGGGAGCCTGTGAGTTCTAAAGAAACAGCTGGAAACACAATCCCTCTGATTTTTCCATGGATGCAGCAGTGGCCCCGCCTGGAATGGTTCCCTCAGGACATACACTATCCCCCTTCTCCTCCTTCCCCATCTTCTCCTCCCGCTCCCCGCTCCTACCTCAATGGTGTACTGTTCAAAGATGCGCAGCTGTAGGAAGATGTCCAGCTTGATCTTCCGCTCGTGAAACAGCTCTTCCATCTGTACCTGAGCATCGTCCAGCTGCTGGAGGACAGACTCAATATGGCTGATAGAGCTACTGTGGGGTGTCTTGTTGTTGGACATCGCTGAGTCCCTGTGGCAGAGTGGGGGAAGGAGAGAGGGAGAGGCCTTGCTATATTAAAAGTGACGGAGGAGCATGGTGGCAAAGTGGCTGTGAATCAGGTTAGCTGTTAACAAACCAATCTACGGAAGTGCTGCCATGACCTGACACCATCTTTTTTGCAAGAGAACTAGGGATGAATTCACTCTCTTTGGAACTCATACCTTTATTTCCAAAACTCCTATCCTCAAAGGGATAGGATAAAATAAGCTAAGAGAAAGGGTATACGACATCAGAGAAACAGAACAGTTCCATGCACATACGTGGTCTAAGATACAGCTTTAATATGCACATGCACATATATAGCAGAATACAGAGTCAGACAAAGGGATTTGAAAAGCAAAATCAAAACCTGTCCTATTTCTGCCTCATAGGACTGTTAAAATGACATCATGGGTACCAAAATTATTCGCCTACTTCACAGCGCTGTGCTTGCTCTGTGGGCTGGTGTTCTGAAACAGACTGCAAGCTATAGTTAGGAGAGCATAGGATCTGGAGTAAACATGGTTTAGGTTCCTGCTGTGACATATGTAGGCTGGTGGCCCTGGGAAATCACCAGCCTGAGTCCCAGCTACCTCCTTTATGGAATGGATGTAATCTCTCCCCTTTCACTGCATACCTTGCTATAAAGTAGGCAGTTATGTGAACTGCAATCAAGAACATGCTATAGGAACTAACCCTTAAGTGGCACAAGGAGTGTCAAGGGTTTCCTAGGGCACAGTCAGTCTGGGAGAGTAAGGGTAGCTGATACAAATGGGACAAAAGACAAGGGTTTCAGAGAGGATGGACTTGGATTTGGAGTTTAGAGAAACAGACGGGCTCATCCAGGGAGAAGTGGGGCCACTCCTGCAGTATTCTGCACAAAAGTAGTAGGGGTAAGAAACACTGCAGAGTGGAACGATTTTGGGGGTGTTGAGCCCATCAAAGAGTTACTCATGGGAAAGCTGTAGAGCTTCCGAAGCTTAACTTCTGTAGGACTTGGAATAGGCAGAGCTCTAATGTGCGACATAAACAGTCTCGCCTGTTACCTGGTTTCCTATGCAACTTAAGAGGTCAGTGGGCAAAGGAGAGAGCATTAGTGCTCCATTTTCTCCTAAGCAGGTCCCAAAGGCCAGGTACTTTTAGCCTGGGCTTGTCTCAGAAGCAGGAGGGCTGAGTGCATGCTGTCTGTTCCTGAAGATAATGAGAGCTCTTACTGTGTCTAGCAGCTTTCCCTGTGCTGCACAGAGAGCTCCCAGCCCTACCTCCGGCTCTTGGTGCATCAGGGTGGGAAGTGGGCATAGTGTCTATCTCTGCTATTGTGCAACAACTCCAACCATTAAGGAAGAGGTGTGTTTAATAATGTGCACCAAGTGCTTGTTGAATGTTTTGCCATCGGGAGGATCTGGCTGTTCTCTCAGGTCACTCCCTCACGCAGCATCCAGAAGAAAGATAATGATGTCTGCCCTGCTGTACAGCTTCCATGCAGTGTCATAGTAGGAATCACAAGAGACACTACACAAACAGCTCAGAACTCCAAGGAAGTGTCAGGAGAATACCGAACACAGAGAAGGCCTGTTTCCAAGGCATACAAGAGATCCTGCCTGTGTCCACTAAGCTCCACCCACTTCCAGCTCTCTGACATTCTCTGATGTCTGGGAGAGAAGTACAGGATTGAGTCAGCCCCGTGGATAAATGTGAGTGTCACCGTGCTCTTGGACAGGTGCATTGGGTCCTTGCTACAACCTATTGTCATAAACATTGCAGAGCAGGCGCCAGTCACTCATGGCCTCTGCCATCCCCAAGTAGCCTTAAGCCCTTAGGCACTGGGCAGTTGTGAGGAACATGTGGCATCTGGGCAGGTCCATCCCTGCAAAGATCAAGAGCAGCCAGCCAGCTCATGAAAAACATTTCAAAGTTATCTTCTGACAAAAGCATCACAAAAGCCTACAGCTGACACAGAGTGGAGAGCATGTGCCTTAATTATACAATCAAGGCAGCTGAGGCTCGGACAGCCTTAGTGGCTGCCCACCAGTTAGGCTTTGTCTTAGAAGTAAATGACAGAGCTTCCTAGGTAGGCAGACAAAGCTGTCATGCATTATATATTCATGAAGATGAATTGGGGGGAAAGGTAAAGAAGCTGTCTTGTTAGTATGCAATGGGAAAATTCAGTATGTCTCATGTGCATGTTTAGAATAGAAATGATTAATTTCCAACAGAAAAAAACCATACCAGGGCCTCTTAAAGGTAATTTTTCATTGTTTATTTAATTGGACAATTGGAATGGGGGGAAAAAGCTTTCTCCAGTTGAAGTGATACCCTGAGGCCTCAGGGCTGGCCGGGGACTTGTTGATGAGATTATTTCTGTCTATAGCTGGCAGAGGTCCCAGCACTTGGTGATTTGGTGGCAGGAACTAGTCCCTGGGGGTAGGCATCATTAGCACCATCAAATCCTATTTATGCAGCACCTGGGCATGGGGCTGGTTGCTGAGGGCTTGCCTAAGGCTTAGTGACACTTTATCTGAGGAGCCAGTGCTCTTGACAGGGACAGGAACTAAACATTGACGCCAACAGAAAACAATGAGTGATGTGGGCAACTGTAAACAAGTTCATGCTTCCAACAGAGCTCTCCTGATTTACTCAGTTGTGTGTGTTGACAACAGAGGACTTTCATTATCCAGACAGAAAGGGACTGTAGGAAGGTCATAATGGCAACCTTCCCTACATCCCCAGGAACCCAAAGCAAAGCAATGGTGACACAGGATTCAGAGTGTGGGCCAAGATCAAATGATGGATGTGAGCAGAGGAAGCCCTGCATGTGTGAACGTCTGAGTGTGTGTGTGTGAGTGTGTGTGGGTCTGTGTGTGTGTGGGGTCTGTGTGTGTGTGTGTGTGTGAGTGCATGTGTGTGTGTATATTGTGTCTGTGTGTGTGAGTATGTGTGGGTCTGTGTGTATGTGTGTGTGTGTGTGTGTGTGTGTATGTATGTATGAGTGTGTGTGTGTGGTTGGCATGAACTGGCCATATCAAGGACCATAGCTTCAGACCCACAGGAAAATGACAAGACCTCTCCCACTACCTCCCAGATGAGGCTCAGAGAGATGGCATTCTCTGGTCTGTGTGGATGTTCATAACATATGTAGAAAATCCAGTGTAAATTTCTCCTACAGAGACTGCTCCTACTGAGATTAGCTAAGCCTGTCTATTTGATTCAGCTGTAAACATAACACTGCCTCCTAGTTGAGCTGAATGCAAGAATCCCCCTTCCCTGTTCCACTGTGTAAAATAAGCGTGCTGAGGCTCCTTCATCAGATACCCCAGGTCACTTGATCCCAGCTTTTCTGTGTGTCTGTATATTCATTTCTTCATTCTCCCTCAGCCACAGAAAGGTCCATCTCTGGAGCTGTGTTGGATGCAGCAGCTGGATAACACTATTTAACAACGTCTATCTCTTTGCATGGCCAAATACATCATTATTCTTAATGAAAATGCTATTCGTCTTGTTGATTGCTGAATAGCATTCCGAGTGATAAATAATGCTCTGAAGCATTCACTATTGCTTTCTTGGAACACTTCAGTCTAAACTCTAAACTGGATGTGGTACAGGCATTTGTAAGTCTTACAGACAGAGACGTGGAAGCTGACACAAGACCACAAAGCAGGCTGTGGCTGAGTCAAGACAGGGACAGGACTTATCTGGTGTCTAGCCCGAGGCATTCCCCACTGGAAATCACTGCCCATGCTGACCTGGCCTCGGTGGGCTCCCCCAGGGAGGGAGGCGCTGACCTGAGCTGCTGGATAAGGTCTTCGCCTTCCTTGATGACATTGAGAGTGGCATCCAGGGTGGCGGTCTGCTGCTGCTGGAACTGCTTGATCAGCTCCTGGACCGCATCCACAGAGTCTGCACAGACATCCTCCAGCACCTCCTTCTGAAGGTCCTCCATCCATGTCCACAGCTGTGTGGGAGAGAGCAGAGACTGTACTGGGGCTGCAGAGAGGGGCCAGCACGAGGCAGGGCAACAGGAACTGAAGAGGAATCAGCTCCTAGCCAGGAGTCTGTCCTCACCAGCACACCCAGAGACCAGTGTGTGCTGCTAAACTGATGCTCGTTACCCACCACTGGCAAGTCCACTTCAGGAGTGCTGACACAGCCTAAAGATGGGAAAACCAAATGTTTCAGTGGAATCTGCAGGCCTCCTAGGACAAAAAGATTTCTCATCTTTGAGGGACTAGGATGAACAAGAGAATGGACAAATATTTTCTTTTAGGAAGGAGAAAATGAGGGGCTTTGTATACTTCCTTCAGGCAGCCAAATACAGCTTCCTAGAAGTTGATCATATTGCAAATATGCAAAATGATGGCACCCAGTGAGAGCCAAGTGAAGATAAACTGTAACCTAAGCTACATTCAACTGTTTTGCTCTTTTTAACATTGCTAGGTTATTTAGAAAGTTAATCACTAAAAGTGCAGCTTCTCTTCATTTCAGTGACAGTATGAGGTAGTTCTGCATTATAGTCAAGATGTCAAAATGGAGCTGAGATGACATTAGCTATTAGACTGCTTTAGAGAGGCTAAGTCTCGTGTTTTGAATAAATGATCAACGAAGCAGTGACGGGTTGGAAGAATTCCTGAAAACTCTCATTCACTAATTGCTCATTCACCGAGTGTAACGGGTGTCTCAGCCATTTCCAGACCTTCTCCTCCAGATGTATTGGAGCTGAATCATGGCCCCTGATTTGATCCCCATCACACAGTTGAGCATGCAGTCCCTGCTCTGTTCACTCTTTCTCTTAGAACGCACATGGCAATAAACTAAAACAGCTTTACGCAACAGAGTGGGCCTAGTTCGAGACCCTCTAGAACCTTGGTAGGGTAGACAAGTCAAGAGAGCCATTCAGTGATGCATGCATGTTAGCCCTACCAATATCACCGATGTGACCAGGAAGGGTCGGCCACCGCTGCTGCCTTTCATATAGATCAGGGCAGCCTTAGAAAAGGGCAACCAAGAAAAGCCAGAGAAAAGGGATAGCCAAGGAAGACGGATGTTCAGGCTTGGGGTGAGTGAGACGTGGGACACATGGCAGCAAGGTTCATGGACGAGTGGTTCAGCAAGGAAATCATGTCATCCTATCACTTCTTCCTGCTGATTGGCTGCTCTGTTGTACGCGCTGACCTTTAGGGATGCTCAGGGAACATCATCCCTGCAGGCAAACATCTCCCTTAATCACTTTGAGGAGATTGTTTTATTCTGCCTTTCTGACACTAGCTTTTTCGTTTCTTAAATAAATTTCATGTCCATTTGGTAACTGAAATGGAAGGTGGCGTTGTCTCGCTCTTGAGACCATCATCCTTTTTGAAGACCGGGCTGATTTACTTTCTTTCTGGGGAAGGCAGGTAGGCAAGACACATGCATATGTGTTTGTGACATGTGTAATGTGTATTTTTATGAGACATAAAGAGTATATAGAATGATTTCACATGGAAAAAAAAGAAGAGGGAGATATTCAATACAGCTGTCTAATTAAGAGCTGATATGGTAACTCTGGGCATATTTTTTTTTTTACTTAACATTTATATTATTAAAAAAATGGTTATTTTGAATGCCCAGAGATGACAGCATTTCTATGGAAACATAACAAGAAAAGAAAATTCTGTCTGGACAGTCTCTACAGACAGATGACCTGCACAACAAAGTCTCAGGATGTGGCCTGGGACATTTCTCCTTTTCCTAGCTCTCTAGACCAGCAACCTGCCTGTTGCCCATGTTGCTGGGGGGAGTGGGGGTGGGGAGGAAAATACTCAAAGATTTGCATAATCTGCACTGATTTCTGGGTGCAAAGAGGGGTCCATGCATATTACTATCACTTCCCTTTATCAAGTAGTTCTTCTCTTTAAGTAGTTGATAAAAAGTTGTGATTCTGAGACTGAAATGGCAAATACGGGGCCTGCTTGGGTCTGCATCGGATCCTCTGTGTGCACTATGGCTGCTGCATTAGTGTTCTTGTGAGATTCCTAACCGTGGCAGGGGGCATGTCTCTGGCTCTTTCGCCTGCTCTTAAAACTTGCTTCCTTCTGTTAGGCTGCCTTGCCCAGCCTAGATCTGAGGGCTTTACTCTTGTCTTTCTCTATCTTGTTTTGTCATGTTTGGCTATCATCTCTTGGAGACCCGGTCTTTTCTGAAGAGGAAATGGCGAGGTGGGGAGGGGACAGAGAGGTGGGAGTGTGAGCTGGGAGGAGCAGAAGGAGGGGAGACTGTGGTTGAGATGTATTGCATGACAGAAAAATCTATTTACAATAAAAAGTTTGTGATTTGATAAAAATGAAATACTCAAAGTTCTCAAAAATAATATTAAGTTAAAACAGATGTGATTTTGAGGGGTTGTGTCGTCATGCAGATGCAAGGTACTTGCTAGTAGGCTTGTTCATGATTGTGTATTGAAAACAGAAACATATCGTAATGATTTATTTCATTATTTATGTGTATATGCATGTTTCTAAGCATGTGCCTGTGCATACAGGTACCCATGGGGCCAGAAGTCTTAGAGCTAGAGCTCAGCATGGATACTGAGAACCAAATTCAGGGTCTCTGAGAGAGCAACAAGCACTCTAAACTACTGAGTCAGTGCTCCAGCCTAGGAGTATAGTTTTTTAAAAATCAAGCACAACGCCCCAAACTTCTTGGTATATTTATAGTCTTTATTCTATGTGTGATCAAATTGTGGTTATGCCAGATGGTCATATTGTTAATGCTCTTTGGCCAAGTGGATTACCAAATGGCTGTGCAATACTCTTATCACATAAGACACACCATGACTTGTTTAATGAATCAGTGCAAAACATTTACGTGATCTTTAAGTCTTCAAGACTGAATAGCACTGAGATGAAATGATCAGATGATTTTAGCGGCCAGACTCCTATGGTTGAAAAGAATTCATAAAGAAGGTGAATAGGATTAGAAAGACTTTTTTTAATCTGAGAAAGAAATGAGATAGAATGTTCTTATTCATATCTTCTAATTCCTTTCTGATCCTAATTAGAGTGAACCTTTTGGTATGGGAAGCAGACAGAGGCAAAATTACAAACTTTGGTTTGCATAGACATAGGGAGTCTAGATTAAGTCATTTATAAAGATGTACATCTAGTTGTCACACAGAAACCATCCCGTGATGACATTCTAGAATATGTCAGCACTAGGGCAAACCTTTAACAAATGACTGGTGGGAGAAAGGATAAATGAGGGGAGTAAGAAAGGAAGGTGCTAAGGGAACCCACCACAGCATCAAGGCCACAGAGCAGGCTGAGCAGCTTTTCTTCATTTACTACAAGTCTCTGAAGGGAGGATGGAGAGGACAGCCCTAACAGTAGACCTGACTGGTAATCCTACTCTAAACAGAAGTCCAGACGTTTGTCTTAGAGTCAAGCAGGAGTCAAGGGTGAATGGACCAGCACCAAGGATGGGGATTACTTGCAAGGTCTGCAGGATGGCCAGTCTTAAGACATATTAACCTGGAAAATCAAATCCTAGAGTGATTTTATCAGAACACTGAAGCTTGCTTCACTTGCCCACCACAATGCACTCTACCTGCTCTTCAGGTCGCCAGGAAAGCTCCTGCTGGAGAAGGGACTTCACCCTGCTCATTTAAATTAATTAATTAGTTAATTAATTAGTTAATTAATTAACTAAACAAACATGGGCATCTATTTTCTTCTTTGCCCTGTCCCCCCTTCCTCTTTCTCCTCCTCTTCCTCCTTCCTTTTTTTGGTAAGACTACTAGCTTTCCATTGTCAAAGAACACAAGCAAGACTACATTTCTTAGCCATGATTTACCT
The DNA here is from genome assembly GCF_000001635.26 of Mus musculus. Lineage (NCBI taxonomy): Eukaryota > Metazoa > Chordata > Mammalia > Rodentia > Muridae > Mus > Mus musculus. The sequence continues at coordinate 34,260,235 of NC_000082.6, forward strand.
CCTCCTCAAGTCTCTGTAAAGGAGGAAGAAGGGGAGGAGGAGGTAGAGGAAGAGGAGGAGGAGAAAGAGGAGAAGGAGAGAGGGAACAAAGAGAAGAAAGAGCAGAGGAGGTGGAGACAGGAGAGGAAGAAGACAGCTATAGACAGCAGTTAAGGAGTGTAAGCATGTCCAGGCTGAACATCCTTAACCCACAAATCTGAAATCCAAAATAACTCTGAAAATGCCAAGTCTCTCACTGGATTATTTCAGATTTTAGCATCAAGCACGTTAGACAGGATTTCAGAAGCTGCTGGAAGCTGCACCAGTGAGACACTCCATAACCTTAGACAAATTCTTTCCTTAACATTCCTCATTTGAAACTATGGATAGTAAAATCCGTAAGCTTATGAAGAAGATTACATAAGGTGATATATTTGGCAAGTAGCAGGTATTATTTAACATCGCCAAAGCTGCTTAATACACTCTTAGAATGTTGGTACTTACAATGAGCCAGACCTTAGGCGAAGGAAATCACCTAGACTGTTTCAGGCTTATTCGTTCTTATTAACTATTAGTATGAACATCTAATGGAGAAGAGAAAAATGAAACAAAACAGAAGGAAATTTGGGTTTACATTAGAATAATAACATACTTCGAGCATCAAGTCTGATTAAATTATTTCATAAAGAATGGAGCCCAGCACCAGGAACATTAGTGACCGGCACAAGCTTATGTGGTTTCTTAAGAGACTATCCGGAACAGAATCCCAATCTTTTAATTCCACTGACAGAAGGCAGGAGATGCAGTTAGACAGGGCTCCTAGATGCCAGATTGCCCTGTGGGGAGTGGTTCTGCAATAGAAACTGGCCTTGTCTACCACCTCCAAATAGAGGGCACGAACCTGTCACCCTCTGGAGGAGTGTAACTCCTGTTCGTTCATACACCTGGGATTTACCCACAGGCCCCTAATGACAAGGGAATCCACCTGCCTTTGATTTCTGAGATTGTCATTAAGAGTCAAGTGAGCCACAAGCAAGCAGACAACTAGGCAGGAAGCCCTGGATTAGAGCTAATCCTCTCGTTTCACAGACACTCTTCTGAAAGTGGCTGTAGGTCCCATGGAGACAAAGCAGAGCCACCTTCAGGGGCTCACCAGGCCTCCATCTGCCCGGGGGAACTCAGCCTACAAAACATTATCTCTGCATGTTTTCCTCTGATAGGCACTGCAATGCTGCACGGTGGTTCTGATGAACTGTCAGAAAAGCCCATGGATTAGCAATAGCCAGGGTTCTTAATGCACTCCCCAAACCAAAAATCAACTTAATTAAGTAGGGTTATTATTTTTTCCTGAGCAGCAATCAAACCTTAATTAATACCCTATTAAACTAAATTCCTAGGGGAACCTAAACGTTTGCATACACCAAATGAGTTCCTCTGCCAAGGATGTTACCACACAAGATGCTAAACGGGCCTCCTTCCTGCCCACTTACTCAATCCCAGACTGCCCCCTGTTAATCAGCGATGGAGAGCAATCACAGGTTTGCCATTACCGCCTCCTAGGGGACCCCTGCTCTGCCAAGCACTTTGCAGGATCCCCCTCCCCTCTCCTTTCTCCAAGTGGCGAATGATTCTGTCTTGGATTTAGTCTGCCTGATGTGAAGGACATCTCAGTACAGCTTCCTTCACTGTCCATCATCTTTCTTCATGATAGAATAAACATCAATTTTCATACCCACCTCCCTGCTTCTGAGCTGCAGGGCCTATGGAGAAGTCTCAATGTTTTAGACAATCAGCAAAACAGAGGGAGTTGGGAGTGCTTAACTATCTGAATTTGATCCCCTGGATCTACGTAGTGGAAGGAGAGAGCCCACTATGGCAGGTTGTTCCCTGACCTCCACACTTGCGAAATGGCACAGACGTATTCCATCCACTTCCCCAGAAGAAATGCAATAAAAATTTTATTTTAAACAACCTGTAATATTAGAATTGAACACACTTGCAACGCCTGAACGTTCCTTGCTAGTAGCAAAGACAATGCTGATCAAAGTTCTGAGACTGATCAAAGTTTCTTACAGGAAGAAGCATCCAGGAGAAATGGGGTAGGTGGTGGCCCATTTTTGATTTGTACCCCCTCGTTCACCTACTATTTCTATACCAGAGATTTGGAAATGTCTTGAGCTGCAGGCAGACTGTTCTAGTTTAAGTTTCTAAAACTGCCTGCCCAGTCTCTCTCCCTTTACCGGAGAGGATGGGGAGGGAAAGGCTACATTTGGTACTGACCTAAATGCAGGCTTCAATAGCAAAGGACTTGAAGGTTACTAACCCCTAGCCTCTTAGGACATTGGTTAGACCTCAGTCCAGTTCTTCGGAGCCCGACTAACTTGCACAGGGCACCACACCCTCTCACCCCTTACCTCTTTGGTGTGCGTGTGGAAAGAGACCGACATGTCCAGAAGCAGCTTCCGCTGCTCCACTCTGCGCACAAAGTCTTGGATGCGCACCTCCAGGTGCCGGGCTGCCTTGTAGATCTCCTCCGGGTCACATTCCCCAGTCTGAGCCAGCTGCTCCGCTGCTTCTAGGAGCTTGTCCGCATTGGTGTATGTATTCTGTCAGCAACAAAAGTGAGGCAAAGTCAACTTGCAGCCAGGGAACAAGCTTCGTGCCTTCTCACTGCTCACCCTGGGATTCCCAAAGGAGTGAGCACAGAGGGTAGAGGCACCAAGCCTACGGCTGCCTGATCTGGCACCACTCTGAGTGCGCGGAGCTGGCACCTCGCCTCCTACCAGGCAACCTGTGGGCTGCTGAGCATAGCGGGCACTGACTAGGAGCCTCGCCTGCTTCTGGGATGTCTCCGAGGTGCAGCGTCTCAAGAGATAAGAATGGAGGCCTGTGAGAACCTCCTTACCCCTTCTGCTCAGATTCCCCACCCTCACAGAGCCCCTTCTTTTGTCCTCACATCTCAGGCTGCTTCTGCAGGAGTTGGAAATAGCACGTCCGCAAGGATGCTCTGTGCTTCTCTATGCGAGAACTATGAAAAACCGCCAAGTAGGAGGCGTGCTTTGCCCCCGCCCACCATCTCCCCTTCACTCTGGTGTTTATCTTTTGGAAGAATGGGAAGCGGGCCAAGTGCAGGGGGAAGGGATATAGAATAGTTCCTTTGCCCCTGTGAACGCTGGATGCGTTCAGGCAGCTTAGCCCGGGATCTGGTGGGTTTGTTTACCATGGGCTGCTGTGTCCCTTATATACAAGTGTGTGCTCCTATGAGCCCCCAAACCTGACAGTACCCAGGATGGTATTCTCACCAGCATTTAAAATGTAACCCACCTGCAATTATTGCCCATCATGATGGCAGCCACTGCTTTTAAAGTAGATGTTATATCATGAAGGCAACTTTTCCTCAGCTGGCTACTCTTAATCCAACACATCCTGACCTGTGACTGGTACACATATTTACCCATATCCTCCAGGTCAGCACACTGCCCTATGGTGAGGAACTGTTGCTTACTGAGTGGATCTTGAAACAGAAGCCATCATCAAATCCAAGGTGAGCAGCGAACTGTAAGAAGCTATGGCAACAGCTGTATGGAACTGACTTTGCCTTCCTTGAGCCTCTGAGTGCTACAGGATGAATTATGGCCTGACACTAACACCAAGGTGACCCTCTGGAGGCATCTGACCCTGCTTCTTTGTTACTGAAAGCATGAAGCTGATGATTAGGAATTCCCAGAGAGGTCCCGACGGATGCTTAAAAGGGTTTGTGTTTTCTTACACATTTGGATAAATGACTTAGCATGGCATAGGGGGTCCCTCTTCATTTGACTTCCCTGTCTTCCCCATCTGCATTAACACACATCACCCACCTATATACCTATCTATAAAGAAACAAGTTGCCTTTCCAGAACCTTAGGTGATGACTTGTGTGTGTACCGTCGCATCTACTTCCATTTGGGATGCACTTCCTTTATTTTTCTACATGACCAGCTCTCAGTCACCTCTTAAGGCCCTGCTTCAGCGTCACTTGCTCTAGGAAGTCCTTCCTTATCCCACTCTTTTTCTGAAGGCTGACCTAGGGGCCCCTTTCTGGGCTCCTGCAAGTGACCTAAAGTGCCCCTCACTCCCACACTTCTTCCAAAAAGGCCACACCTACTTCAACAAGGCCTTACTCCTAATAGTGCCACTTGCTGGGTCAAGCATATTCAAACCATCATACCCTGCCTCCTACCAGATCATATTCTCTGCTCTGGGCCAGATGGTGTCTTCCATCTTTTTTTTCTTCATATCTACTACCAAGACAGTGTTCCATAGGTATTAGTGAATCAATTGATAAAGTAAATAATCCATCAATCCCCACAAATCCTAATATCCAACTCTGATCCGCACACATTATCTGATATAAGACTTTACATGCTAAAACTCACACTGTTCATTCCCGCTTAGGTGATCTGATCACCTGGTCCGGTCTTGAAATAAGAGTCTGTTCAGAGACCATCAATTGAAATATTACCAAAGAAATATGCTGACCCCATATTGGGACAAGTATTGACAAGAGATTTAAGCTTACCTTCTCACCAAATCAACAATGGGTGCTGCCCCTGGGCCAGGCTTGACCTCACTCTGACATAACTCTTGGCCCGTGTTAGCTTTCCAGTCACCTAACCACTGCCTTGGCCTTGAGCCCTTGCCTGTGTTTCCCAGCTGGCATGCCAAACATACACTCAGTGCTGGGATTTTGATCTCCCAGCCATTAGACCTTTCACAGAGGGCTGTGGTAGCCAGCACCTCCAAGTCGTAGGTTTGGGTCATGCAGATGGTTACAAGGTTCTATTGCTCTCGCTACTCTGCACCAATCAGGTAAAATACTCCCGATAGTAGTTTAGCTCTTACATCTAAGTTTAATTCCCTACTGCAGTCTTGCTCATTATCCTTTTTGTTTGCTCCCCAGATATGTAACAAAGCATTCTAGGATAGTTTACCTAAAACTATAGGAATTCCAGCAACACAGACATTGCTTCAGATGTCTTAGGATGGAAAGAAGGTCAGGGACACGCCTTTTAAAGCAAAGCGGGTGGGGAGGCAGTGAATGAAGCCTCTCTGTAGCCGAGAGTCAGTTTCCACGGTGAGATGGAATTAGTCCTTTGGCTTTATATTCTGGGAGGATGGGGAAGAAGCCTAGAGTAGCTCTTATTATTCCGCAAGTGCCAGCTCATCCTGGAAAGCAGGCTTTATGGAGGACCCGTAGGGGCTCCTCTCCTGACACCTAATAACTATTTTCAAAGCCCCATGGTTAGAAGCAACATGATTTGAAGGACGAGAAGCAAAGGAGTACATGCATTGAGGTGAAAGGAGCCATGGAAACAGGGCACTCGGAGAATGGACTTGTTGTGAAACTTAATCATGAGCGGCAACAATCAAAGTCCAGAACCTTACCCTGGGTTAGCGTTTTATAACTTCTGTTCCTTCCTTGCCCTTTCTGAGGCAGAGTTACAGAAGATCCACCTATATGAAGCTACCTGAGGCTAGACCACCAAAAAGAGTTAGATAATGGTGCCCAGGACTCACACAAGGCTAGCAATAGTGTCTATTCCCACCTCTCAGCCCCACACCCCATGAGGTTCATTAGGTACTGGTACAGTACAGCAGGGGCTAGGCCTTTAACAGGTAAACTACATACTGCTTTGTTTCTTGCCTATCACATTTTAAGACTGGAAAGGACTGAACTTTTCCCAAGTCACTCAACTGTATCCCAGAGAACTTCAGATATTTATAGAACTAAAACTACTCAGCAATGGTCAAGGCAAATTTCAATGACGAGCATAGAAAAGAAAGAAAAAAGTCCACTGGCACACACACAAAAAAGTGGAAAACAATCCATGTGAAGAGAAACATAAGTCAATCAAGACAAACACAGAAAAAAAATATATAAATATATGTTAATATAAAATATTATATATTATATATTATATAATATATATATAAATTATGCATATGTTAAAAACAGTAGACAATGATTTAAACATTGCCCATTATATCTATATTTCACATATTCAAAATATAGAAGTCAAAAAACAGAATATTTTAAAAGTTTAGCTCTCAGAGATAACAAAGGCACTGGATCACATTAGCAGCAGGTTAGACAACTGCAGAAGGCAGGATTACTGAGCTTCGAAACATAACATGAAGGGGGCAGTGATCGGGATGTAAAGTGAATCGATCAATCAATCAATGGGGAAACACAACAGCAGAAACTGCTTAGAAGTGGAGGCGATGGGCACAGGGCAAGCACAAGGACCTGAATTCAGATCTCTAACTCAGGCAAGATTTGGGGCGTGGCACCGTGTAAATAGGATGGAGAACAACACGGGGGGATGTGACCTGTGGCCTTCACTTGCACATCATCCCCTCTCCAGATACACCCCCACTGTCACACACAGCAACTACTCAGGCTGAAATCCCGAGAGAGGGAGAAAATAATTGTAAAACTGAAGCATCCGTGAGGCGTGAGGCATGAGGCATGGCACACTGTAAGTAGGCTAGGAGCCATGCAATTGAAACTTAGCAAAACCTGTAAATGCATGGATCTGAGAAACTCAAAAGACCCTCAACACAAAAAATGCACAAAAATTATACATATAAACTCAGATCAAATAAATAAAAAAAGAGAAAGAAATCTTAAAAGTAATCAGAGAGGAAAAGGCATGCTGTATGGGGAGATAAGATGACATAGACTTTCTATAGAAACAGTACAGGCAGGATGACAGCGGAGCAGGACCCTTAGAGTGCTCAAAGGTAAAAGCCCTTGAAGACTGAATTTTATACCCAGCCAAGTATTTTTCACAAACAAAAGTTAGATACTTTTTCAGATATACAAATCTAAAATAATTCTTCATTAGCAGACTTATATGGCCAAAATATTAAAAAGAGGTCCTTCTGGGACTTTAGAGATAGCTCAGTGGGTAAAAGGGCTTAACCCGGGTTCAGATCCTCAGAATCCATATAAAGCTAGCTACAATAGCTTAGGTATCTATCATCCCAGCATGCCTATGGGCAAATGAAGGTAGAGAAAGGAGCCTCTCTGGAAGCCTGGGAGCAGCTAGCGTGGTGCATGTAACAGTGAAGACACCCCATCTCAGACAAAGGAGAATCTTAAGGATCAACATCTGAGCGTTTTCTCACCTTTACATGTCCAGGTCAACATGCATTCTCCTGTATCCACACATGGATGCACACACACCCACACACCCACATCACACATATACTCAAAATAAGTAAATAAAGATAATTCTCTGGAAGAAAGAAAAACAGTGTTATTATGGAAAACTGGATTTATACACAAGAGTGGAGAGTCCAGGTGATGCCGAGTAACTGATAAATATGTCTTTTCCTATCACTTACATCTCTTTTCCTTATAACTGACTGTTTAAATAAAAAGAATCTAGTGTGGGATGTTAGCATAAGTTTATGTAAAATATATGGCAACAATAGCACCAAATCTAAGAAGGTAAAATGGAAGCATGCAATAGAAAAATACAGTATTACTTGTAAATAACTGTGATAAGTGTAAATACCATCTACCTTAAAGCAGCTATTCAAAAAGCTAGTAAGTCAATGAAGATAATAGAATCTATCATCAAAAATATTCAATTCATCTAAGTAAAAGGCAAAATAGAAGGAAGGCAGGCAACATCACCACCAAGAAAACTCATAAAGCAAGCCAGGTGTGGTGGTGCGCACTCTAAATCCCAGCACTAGGGGGCAGAGGCAGGCAGATCTCTGAGTTCAAGGCCAGCTTGGTATACAAAGTGAGTTCCAGGACAGCCAGGGCTGTTATACAGAGAAACCCTGTCTTAGAAAACCACAAACAAACAGACAGACAGATAGACAGACAGACAAACAGACAGACATAGAACAAATGGAAACAAGATAAGAGACTCAAGGCTCCATCAACTATCAACTGTCAAAATACCATAGCCCCAATCAGCACTGTCAGGTTAGATTAAAAAAAAAATGTCCAAACTATATGCTATGCAGAACGCTGTTCAAATATATAAGTAAGCTTAAGGTAAGAAAAGGATTTAAAAATAGCATGATAACCATAATCAAAAGAAACTTGTGTGGTCATATAAACTCTAGACTTGGGAGTGTCTGTATTACTATGGAAAAAGCAGATCATTCCATAATGATCAAAGGATCGTTTACTGCATGCACAGAAAAATGCTAAGCATTTATATAGATAAAAACAAATGTTCACAGTATAGAAAACAGACTCTGGTGATTATACAAATGCACAGTTACAGCCAGAGGTCCCACTTTCCTATCTGAGCGAGTGAGAACAAGGGATTTGAGTATCTCCAGACGGCCTGGCCTGCTTAACCTCTATGGAAAATCTGCTCAACCACAGCGGACCACACATTCATTCTGAGAGCTCATAGAACATTTACCAAGACAAAGCTTAGTTTTTGTATATAATGGCAAATTCAAAGGGACACGTCACCTTTTCTTTTCTGACTATAATATAATTAAATTAGAAATTAATGACAAAAGTATCGGTGGGAAATCTCCACATTATTAAAAACTACATAGTATATTTTAAATATCCAGCACCGATTAACCCACAGGACACTGACCTTATGTTAGCGTTCTTTACCTACATAATCTCCAAGTTTGGGGATCAACAACAGAGATGTGTTATTAACTTCGTCTTTAAAGTGAGAAGTCTGAGGCTCAGAGAGTTAAGAGTCTCTTCTTTCTAGAATGTTACATAATGACAAAACACGCCAAGTCTTAACTGTAAACCTTCAAGTAATTGCGCAGAGCCTCATTCTTCAAATCACAAAATAAATTCTCTGTCCCTTCCTCCCTCACTGCTCTGTATATCCTTAGTCTGATGTCCTTGCTCTTGCACTGTGACACTCCAGCCTTGGTTCTTGTGGCTCTGAAACACACCTCCAGGGCTGCCTTCCACATTCCTCCTGCACAAAGGACTCCTGTCTTACCCATCTGTCTTGGGACCTGTCAATGCACTCCTAGACCCAGTACTCTCCCCGTTCAGTGCTCATTCAAACTGAAAATCCTACTGTGTGGCAGTAAGTCTCTGAAATGGATGTTCCCCTTCTGTTCAGGCTGCCCCAACCTCTAGAATGAATAGATGGAGAAAATTATTTGTAAGTGATATTTTCCAGCTCCATTTAATGCTAGAAATATGTCTTCCCTGCAAATGGGCGTTAGGTTACTGGGATAAGTTTAAAATGATTTGCTTGAGCATATAATATGTCTGAAACATAGTATCAACACAGTATATGCTCTTCAATCAGTGAGGGCAAGAGAGGGAGATGTTTCTCAGTGTCTAATGTGGGGCACCAGGCAGCTCTCCGTCTGACTCTTGTGGGGAAGTTATGGGGACAGACATGACAATGGAAGAATGGTCTACAGTGGAAGTCACAGGAGAGGGGGGAACCATTTCTGAGTACCAGTGATGAACTCACCAACCACCTCACATTGCTGGAAGGACATCCTCCTACAGCTCTAAAGAATGGGGCAAGCAAACAATAGCCGGCCCCACGAAGGCCGCTTCTATGTCCAAATAAGGCGTGTCTAATGAGGAGCCCTAGCCAGATGCTCCTTGAGTTGGACCCTGTCCATACAAATCTTCAGTTATAATTGGGATCGATACCAAAAATAACTGTAGTAGATGCCAACACTTCCCAGAACAAATAGTTTGGGCAATGTGATCTTCTCTGGGAACCTGAACGCCGGCTTTATCACTTGTACATATGTAATCATCACCCTGTCTGTTCCCATATCTATCTCGACTTGCTAGAAAGTGTTTTCCTCTTCATATCTAAAATGCTTCAGCACCTTTTCTATAAATAGTTCATTTTTAAAACTTTGAATTTCTTAGGATTTTATTTTCTTAAAATAAAACACTCTTAGTCTGTTTTTATCTGCTACAACAGAGTATCTGGTAAGCTTATAATGAACAGAAATTCATTGGCTTACAGTTGCTGTGTCATTGGTAGACAGAGGTATAAGAGCCAATAATGGACCAGGTTTGTTCTTTCATAAAGGTGCAAACCCCACCTAGGGTGATAGAACCCTTAGACGCAAGTCACCTCTTAAGTGTCCCATCTCTTAATATTGTTCCAATAGAAATTAGACTTCAACATGAATTTTGAAGAGGAACAAACATTCACACAATATCACTAACTTGTTTAACAATGAGCCTAGGGGCCAGTGAGATGCTCAACTAGTAAAGGCACTGCTGCCAAGCCTGAAGATCCAAGTTTGATTCCCGGAACCCACACGGTGGAAGGATAGAACTGACTCCACAAATTGCCCTCTGATCTCCACACACGTGCCACTTGTGTGTGTGTGTGTGTGTGTGTAATGCATCAGTGTAAAAATATGAATGAAACTAGACCTAGAAACTCTCAATAGAGCAGCTGCCATGCTTTGCTAGGGTACCCCCCCTTTCATTGATTCTTTTTCCCTTTCTGACCACTAATAGCCCTCTCTGCTTACACACTGGACTTCAAAGGCACTCCTGTGCATTTTATCTTATCATGGGCTGGAACTGAATGCCTAGGCAATCTCAGTAAAGGGAGAAAAGGAAATAATGAGAACTAGCTATCAGGCGAGCAATCCATTAGTACAGTAACAACAGTTAAACTGTGCTGTTCAAATAAAAGGCCTGGCCAATCCTAAGGGCTGTTGCTATGAGTCACAAGGTACGAGTAGACAGGAAGTACCAGGGTCAGCCCTTGGGGAAGTCCAGTTAAGATTCCAGAAAACATGGCAGCCCTCATGGAACTGACATATGACAAAACAAAGACTTTTGCCCATTTCTCTGTAAAGGGACAGAGAAGACCAATGGAGGACAGATACAGTGCTGGAAGACAAGGCTGGGAGAGCCCAGGTTAGTATTGAGATCTGAAAAATAAGAAATATAGTATAGAATATGGAAGGACTAGGAGCCAGAAGCTGACCCAGAGGTGCTGCATGGAACAAACAGAAGGGAACAGCAGGGCTCAGAATGCAGGAGTATTGTCACGACATAAAGACAAAAAGCTCTAGAGATCACACACAAAAAAAAATCTCACCATCCTGCAACTGGACAACACAGTCTCTGCTCCTCCGATCAGCCCCACCCCACCACACCTTGATTCTACTCAAATCAGCAAAATATAACGAGTGGGAGTATGCAGCCTCTTCATGAGAATATGAACAAAAATAGTAGAAAGTTGAGGAAGGTAGATTTAAGAGCCCAGATGTAGATACAGAGCGCCAGTGGTTCCGGTCCTGTGCAAATTCATTCTCCTGTGGAATTCTAGAAGCCAGGGAAGCAAGCAGGTGGTATGACAGCAGCCTCGTGGCTCAGAATGAGGCCACCTGCTATGGGGTTTGGCAATCAGAAAGATTTGGGGGGGTGTGCACCCAAAGAAATGTTCTCTCTAGAAAGATGGGACTTCCAAGTGTTGCCGTTTCTCCTGTTTTCCATGTTCTAAGTTTGGCTGCCTGTGGGAGGCAGTGGGGGTGACAGGGAGAAGGCCGGGCTTTGGAGAGACAAAATAGCTTCAAAGTTGCTGAAAACTTTGGGACTTGTAGATTTATTTTTCTCTTCTGCTCCATTGCTAAAGAGTCAGAGAGGATAAGACTGCCTGGCCCAAGCATCGACGGGGTCAGGGGATGAAACGATAGAAGGACACAGAGGTTGTGATATGCATTCCTCCACTGCTGGCACATGTTCCGAATCCTTCTCATTATCAGGGTCACAAACATCCTTACAGGTTGGGGTGGTCACATCTTAGAGGTTGGCTGTTATAGCGGGTTGGCCTAAGGTTTGTATTTTAATGTTAATTTGGGTGCCCCCAAACTGCTTGCCCCAAAGACACAGAGTCTGCATGAAAGACACCGAGGGACCTGGTCCCCGGTTAATTCTAATTGGTAAAGATGTCAACAGCCAATAGCTAAGGAGAAGAGACATAGGCAGGGTTTAGGTTTTCCAGGCTTGGGACCATGAGAAAAAAAAAAAAAAAAGGAGGAGAAACAGAGAGGAGCCATAGAAGAGAAAGAGCTCACAGGAGAGGAGAAAGGAGAGCCACCATGGGCTAGGGGCAAAGAAAACATGGCCCAGAGAACTGCCTGATTAGAGCTGAGAGCTGCTCAGATGGAGCATAATAAATCCTGACTGATGGCTTGAGGTTATCTATAGGAAGGTAGATTCTAACAGCATGGAGGGTAGGCAATTGCCCAGCGATTGTGCTGCCTAAGGCATATTTAAAATGATAAAGACTGTGACTTTTATCCAAGAACATAAATGGTTTAAGGTAAGAAGAAACCCTGTGCCTGAACTTTTTAAAAATATTTTTTAACTTTAGACTGTGGCTCGCAGCCTCTGCAATGAGGTCACTGACCCTCTTGTTGACAGTGTTCCTGTCTACCCTCTCCTCTACCTTTCCTGGCTCTGAACCCTTCCCTTTCCACCTGTCTCGGTCCATTCACATTGCATTGGCAAATACATTAGAGCACATGGCTTTTAAAGAGCAGAAATCTCCAGGCATCAGTTGGGGGAAGAGGTGGGGCATCTGAGATCAAGATGCTGGCAGACTTAGTGTCTGGTGAGGACTCCACTGAGGGTTTATAAACAGTTCCTTATCACTGTGTCCTGGTATGGTAGAGAAGGTCTTCAGGGCAGTACTACCATTCACTTGATAGCCTCTCAAAGGCCTTGCTCCTAACACTATAATTTTGGGGATTAGGCAGGAATGTGGAAGAGATATAACACTCAGGTTATAGCATCACCCCTATCTTAGCTATCCTCACCTGGGGTGATGCACAGATGATAAGGACCGCTTTCTCAATAGCACCCCTGACTCATGTCTTGGGCCTGACTGCACATTCCTTAAGGGGCAATTCCAGGTTAAGGTCTGTCCTTACCGGTTGAAGATCTGATGAAGTTCTCTCAGTACCTGACAGTATAACTTTATTTAAAACAATGTTGTTACAGATGTAGCCAGTTAAGATATTGAATAAGAATAGAATAGCCCATAATATAGTATGACTGCTTTTAAATCAAAAGGCATCATGTGGAGAAATAGATACTCACCATGTGGTATGACGGGCAAGACTGGAGTGATGTAGCTATAAGCCACGGAACACTACTACTATGTAGTGCACTACAAGAAGTTAGGGAGACAGCTCAGAACAGATTCTCTAGACAGCTCTCAAGAAGAACTCAGTGCAGTGGATATTCTGATCTCAGACTTCTTATCCTCTAAAACCATGAGGAAATGTATGTCTGTTGTTTTAATCTCTCCAGACTACATCACATCGCTAGAGCAGCCCTAGGAAGCAAAACCCAGAACTGTTCTGCACATAGCCTGCAGAATAATGCAGGGCATGGCCTCTTATTTCTTCCACCATTTTATCATCCTGTCCTGTCCCACAGGACGCCCTCAGCAATCTCTTCCCCAGACACGACAACCAATTATATTTCCAGATGCAGACAAATGTCTCAGAGAAGGAGGACAAAACTGCCTTCTAGTTGAAAACCACAAGACTGCAAGACCATAGAGGAAGTCTCATTGAAGGAACAATTCAACTTTCAGCCTAGAGTGTTTCTTTGCTACTGTTTGGGATGGCCAGAGCCTGAAGAAACCATCCAATACTGTAGTTCTTACGGGATAAGGATGAGAGAATAGTAAAGGGCTGACAGGGAATAGAGGAGGGAATTTGGAGCCTGCTTCCAAGATACTTAAGTCAAGATGGGTTAATTCCAGTCATTTATCCAGGATAATACCGGTTGGTTAATGGTAGGGCTCAAAGCTTGTGCTAGAATTCAAGGATGACCTGACACAGTGATATACACCTATAATCCCACTGCTCAGGAGCTAAGGCAGCTTGGGCTCTGGAATAAGATTCTCTCTAAATTGAAACTGTGATGGGGATTTATTTCAGTTGACAGAGTGCTTGTCTAGCACACACAAAGGCCAGAGTTCAGTCCTCAGCAGCCCATAACAATAAGTGTGATGGCACACACCCCTAGTCCTAGTGCTTTGGGATACAGAGGCAGAAAGATTAGCAGTTCAAAGCCATCTTCAGCTACACAGTAACTGGCTTATAAAATCACAACTTGTATTTTTCAGAGGGATATGTGTGTGTATGTGTTTGTGTATGTGTGTGGTGTTTGCAGAGTGCCTAAGAAGGCCAGAGAAGTCACTGTTGCCCTGGAGTTGGAGTTACAGGTGGTTATGAGCCACCAAACCTGGGTGCTAAGAACCAAATGTGGGTCCTTAGGAGCAGCTCTTAGCATCTGAGCCATCTTTCCATCCCCAGACTACAAGTTATTGATAGCCAAAATGTTTATTAATGAGAACAGTTTATCCCATCCTCTAAGCACAGAAGCCATCATGGAATAGAGGATGGAAAAGACAGAGGCCAGAGAGGACATGAACAACCCAGTGTCTTCTGGACACAGCAGGACTGCAGTACTCATGAACTCACAGTAGATGTGGCTGTTGACACAGGAACAAGTCAGATCAGCATGGTGAGGTGGGAGTCACCTACCTCAAGCTGAGGATCTATTGGCTCCTGGGGGGGAAGGGTGTGAATCAGTTTTCTTTAAGGGTGTGGCCCCTGGTTGGTTGCCAACATTCCAGTGGCTGGCCCCACACCCATGAGTAAATAAGTAACATAAACTGTACTCTGTTATAGAAGCAGAACAAAAAGGTGGACTTGAGTTGGGAGGTAGCAGGGAAGGGAGGGGTTAAGAAGAGTGGAGGGTGAGTATAATCTAAACACATGCTATGCATTTATAAAATCCTCAAAGGGCTAATACAAATTGATTTTTAAAAAGAATAGTTCACTATATTGTGCCACATCCTCACATTAGAGGATTATGCAGTCACCCTAGCTGTGTATTTCAAGAACATTTAAGGAACTGAGAAAGAGAAGAAACCTGGACAGAGCCAGTCATACGTCTTTCTTCTCTATTCAAAAACTACTACTGATAATGGCTCTCAGTTTGGGATCAACGTGTAAGTAGTATACATGGTAGATTATGCTCAGAGGGAGAAAAACTCAGGGAAGGAAAAGACCCTGAGGAAGTTCTTGTAGTAGCCCATGGTAGGTGTTAACTAGGACTTCACCACCGATCCCCAGGCAGAGCACTCTTGGCATTCTGCTGGGTACTGTTTGTGGGTCAGCATTCACAGTGGTTATCTTTGAGTAAGATTAGCAATGGATTCTCCTTTCTACTGCGTCTCTGCTTTCCACTTGTTCTCTGATGAACATGCAGCATCGGTTTTACTATTGGAAAAAAAACCACTTGTGATATAAAATTTACACGCAGTGCATTCTCTACCACTCAATCTAAAAGCAAACAGATTATATTCACATGCTTGCCATGGTTGCCTGGGGAAGGTGGGATGAGGACCTGTGACAAGATCAGTAGCTTTTAAATTCATGTATCATTGCAATGCTCTACAACTAAAAGGGGTTTCTTCAAAATGAGAAAAACCACAAAATATGATAAGCTTCAAAAGATAAAGACAAGGATTCAATATATTTGCCAACCAAAAGATGATGATTTGAGTGCGCTTGGAAATGCAAATAAGTATCACTGTCAATGTACTTAGAGAGGGGTGTGTTTTGTCTGGCCAGCCAGAGTGAAATCGCCATACAGCCTGTAAATCTTGCTGCAGCTCCAATCACATATTTCCCCTTTCCCGGCTTGAACTTGATGACACTGCTCATCACAGGTTAGAAGAGGCGTGGCTCTGGTATGATATATACACGCAAAAGGAGATTGGATTAAAAGCAATTGCCTATGAAACCTTAGGAATTATTCTTCCTGGCAGAGTGCCAGCGGCATATATTCATGACCCTCAGGTGATCTCCCCAGCAGACAAGGGAGAGACTAGTCAAAGGAGAGCAGGTACCGGTGAAGAAGGTTCCCAGCCTAGTGACCTATCTGAAACAGGCTCTGAGTGTTGGTTGAAAGGCTTCCTCCTTGCTGTCAGACACCTATCAAAGTTTACCCCAGAGCTGACAGCAGGATGGGTGGCAAGCATGATGCTGGTCTGTTTGGTGGTGCTTCCAGAGATGGAGCCTGGCAAGCTGACATGGACAGAAATGCTTAAATCTCTGCAAATAAAAACTAGCAGAGCTAGGAGAACCAGCCCCACTCCTTCAGTTTTGCTGCTCTACCCTGGAACTGAGCTTTAGAAATACCCTCACTGAGGATACTTGTGAAAGACAACCTGTTTTCTGGTCAAGCTAGGTTCAAACCCCGGAGATCCAGCAGATAACTCTGCAAGGGATGGAAGGCCTGTTTGCCATGCTCCCAGACATAGGTTCCTGACACGAGGACCCAGCTCCATAATTCTGTGGCCATCAGTCATGTAGGCTGTCCAGACTCTACCCCCTGGCTAATGCCAGGTAAATTCCTCCCCACAGTTACCCAGCAACAGCAAGGTAGCCCAGCCCACTATAAAAGGGGCTGCTTGGCCCCTCCTCACTTTCTTGCTTCTCTTGCTTTCTCTCTAGCCCTCTTGCTTCCTCTCTCCCCCTCCCTTCTTCCCTTCTCTTCACGTGACCATGGCCACCCCCTGCCCTTTTACTCTTCTCTCTCTCTCTCTCTCTCTCTCTCTCTCTCTCTCTCTCTCTCTCTCTCTCTGCTTTTCTACAATAAAGCTCTAAAACCATGGACTGTCTCTGCTCATCAAGATCCACCATGCTAGAACAATGGAATAGACCTTTCCCTAAAGCGCCTCTTCTAATCCCCCACAGGAAGACCTCCCAGCATTTCCAGCCACCAGACCAGACCAAAGACTCTCGCCCTCATGGGAACCACCTAGTGCCTTCTCCCCTTGCCCCTTCTCCCTTCTTCTCCGGGGCTGACTGAGGCCCTCACTTCGTTCTCAGCTCTTCCGTGGTGTCTAGCAACGTCCTGCGATGCCCAAGAGCTAGAACCTGTTGTCCCTGGACTCCATGAGGCTCAGGGACCCTGACTGCTCCCTCTCCACCCCCTTGGACTGAGGTTCTCTGACCCACAGCCAGACGCCCACTCAGCAGTGTAGAGAGCATGTGGCAGCCCCCCCCCTCACTGAATCTGCCCATCCAAAGCCCCAGAGCTCTGGTGGGACTTGAGTCATCTCTCCTACCCCTTTTATTTCCCCACGACCAGCGCCCCATAGATACTGTTAAAAATTATCATTACCATGGGCCATCAGGCAGGTAAGGTATCAAGTCTGTTAGCCTTAGTTTGATCCCTGGGATGGAAGAAAGGAGTTAACTCTGGCAAGTTGTCCTCTGATCTCTACATGTATGCATAAGAGTGTGCATGGGCACATGTGCTCACGCAAAGACATATTAAATAAATAAAATATGATAGTTATTGAAAACATCATCATCACCTGAAACATGGCTATGGGAACGGGAGCTGCTTTAGAACCTCCAAGGACTGACATACATAGCCGCAGGAACTGGATTCAACTGGACTGAGAACTGCATTGCTGCATTGGAAGGAACCCTCACTGAAGAACAGCCTTAGCCTCTATGCTGGGCCTTGGCAGGCTCTCTACTCATCACAGAAATTAGTGTGTGGGCCTACAGCACCACGAAGAGAGGTATGCATACAATAGTCTGTATGTAAGGCACAGACTGTACATTAGAACTGTGTATTATTTTCCATCAGTAAAAATGAGAGTAGAAATTCACCAGGGTGAAGTCTTAGCTCTCTATAAAATTAAATTATGTAGAACAGTTCACTCTCTAAGGACATGAAAGGAATGAGGTATGACACGAAGTACAAATTGGTAATCTAACACCAGGGGCATG
The DNA here is from genome assembly GCF_000001635.26 of Mus musculus. NCBI lineage: Eukaryota > Metazoa > Chordata > Mammalia > Rodentia > Muridae > Mus > Mus musculus. The sequence continues at coordinate 34,278,049 of NC_000082.6, forward strand.
CTAGGTAAAGGAGCTACCAGGGCAAGCCAGGGAAGCCTGGGGGCACTTTTCAGTAGGAAATGTGCTTTGGGGCCAACTTTAAAGTCTAAAATATGAGGCCACAGGCAGTCATCTTTCAGCAGAGGACAAGCCCAACAGTCAGAGGAGCCTTGGTCACAGGTTAAGAGGAGACAAGGAGGGGTGGTCCAGCTAGGCTAGTGAAGGAACACTGGCTGCTGAGCTCTCTCTCCTGTCCTCAGACAACTATGGTTCAGGAGTCAGAGAGGCCAGATGAGGTGATCACTGTGGGTTCAGCACCCCCCACCTACAGTGTCCAAGACTGAAGGCAGGATGGGAAGGGAGCAGGGAGGGAGGAAGACAGAGGAAAGAGACCTGCTGCCCCCAGTACAAAGCACCATATTGTTTCCATTTGCAACTGCTTTGCCCCCAGAGTCTCCCTGACCCAACTTACAGAAACGTGAGAACAAAGAAGAGCCTTGCTCAACACATCATTAGCCTTAGCTTTAGAATGTGGATCGAATTCCAGCTAATCCAGTGAGCAAGCCTGGGAACCTGGCCCTCCACAGTGAAGTAGCCTAGGGCGTCAAGAGTTCAGTCAGACTGAGAGTCACATTCCCTCTCTTGGGAAACTCCCAGTTTGCTGCCATCTCATCAATCTCTTCTGTATCTTTAGTTCGTCTTTTGTGAATGTGTTCCAGACATGATCTCATCCAGTCACAATATCTCTTGAACAAGAATGATAACGATTAGCATTTGCTCTGTGCTCTAAGGAAACTGAAGCCATACTAAATATATTATCTTAATGCCTAGTTCAGATAAGATGGAATAGGCATTATTCCCATTTTGTAGATGCAGAAACTGAGGCCTGGCAAGGTTATGTCACTGGTAGGGTAGCTCTAGGCCTTCTACCCACATGCCCCAATCCCTGTACCCATCCCATTGACATTGACACTTATTCCCCATACAGGGAAGAAAGTAGGAAGGATCTGTAGTTGGCATTTGTGGACGGGGGTGGGGAGCATGGTACTAACGGATCCAATGGCTTTCATGGAAGAGACAAAACAAAGAAAAGTGGAACCTAGGACTCTGTCCTGTGTTCAAGTCACCTGGTGCCTCACTGGGTACCCTGAAGCCATGATAGGATATGATTTTTTAAAATAAATCCCAAACTGCGACTCTTTCTAACCTTATAAACGCAGAACTTTCACCAGAGTGATGGCGATTGCAGGTGGACCACATCCAAGGTATGAATGACAGTCTGATTAGGTTGAAAGACACCTAGATGATCAGAAGGCAGACTACCTGTGAGGATGTTTCCGGAGAGGATCACCTAAGGAGGGAAGAGGGCATCACTATCCCACAGCCTGTATCCAGGGATGCAACGAAAAGGGGTGAGAGAAAGCCCTTGAGTATAGAAGTGCTCTCTCTGTGCTTCTTGGCCGGCCATCTTTGCCCTGCTTCCCATGATGCTCTGCTTTCCAACACAGAAGCAGCAGAACTCAGAAACTGAAGGCTATAATAAACTTTCTCTATTTTATTCTGTCAGGAATTTTCTAACACTAACAAAAGGTCCAATACAAAGTCTATATCTAAATAACCCTTTCTTCCATAGCTATAACTTTTTAAGCAAATGAGAATGACCCACACACATAATTTTAGACAGAGTTCAAGCCTCAGGGAGAAGAGAGATGAAAATGGAGTGAGTCCATCACATGGCATTGAAATTCCCGTTTTAGACTTTCACACTGCCTCCTCCCTGGGTGATATTTTCAAATTCTAGGCATGTGATGGACTAAAGTCCACCAGAGCTATTTCAGTCTGAATTTGGCATTATTGAGTCTAAGATATAGTGTACAAAATAGCCTACAACGTGCAACACCATTGACTTATGTAATTAGAGCTGAGGTAACCAAAATTTTGTGTTGCGGGTCCCTAGACTACAGAAGGACAGCTGTCTATCAATTCCTACGTAAACCCCACAGGCCATGTGTTTGCCTAGCATTTGCTTTGTGTATGCCAAGGCAAACATAGGCACCGATGCAGATGAGGCTAGGGTGCCCCCTGCCACCCGCAGATGGCTTTAAAACTCAGATCCCTCTATCTAAACCTGGCTTCCAGGTGGAAGAGCTCCAGTTTGTTCTTGACAGAACTTGGCAGTGAGTTTTTATCCCTGTTGAAAATTATTCCTAACAAATGGTTCGTGAAAATGTCTCCAGTTGCTCCCTGGCAGAGAAAGAAGGCCTGGATCTGCCTGCTGGGTTGTTGTGCTTGGTGATGCAGTCTGGGGCTTGTGTAACACTGACAAGAACCATTTCACTAAGAGTTTTTGTACTGCTTTTCTGTTCTCACTGCCTGCTCTAGGTGCCCCATTCAAACACCGCCCCCCCCACCCCCCAATTCTCAAATGTCCTTACCCTTTAGCCCTGACCCTCTGATTTATTCCTTTCCCTGAGTGTCACACATAGGAAGTTCTTGAATCCTGGAGGTCTCAGGATTGTGGAAAACACTGTCCATCTGACTGAAACCACACATCAGATGGAAGATGCACGGAGGGAAGGGACAAAGGGAAGAGGTATGTCGCAGGATACCTGATCACATTGTGAACCCCATGATTGTGAACTGGGAAAACCTTGTTGTGGTGTGGCTCAGCCCTTAGCACACAAGCTTTAATCCAAGAGCTAAATAAAGTCAACCCTAGGTCAAGTGGTGGAGCAAGCAACCAGGGAGTGAACAGAAGTAAACAGAAAGGAGGAACATTAGTTGGAAGGTGTTTAAGGCAGTGGAGGAGAAAGAACTTTTCCTTTCTGGGGCATCAGTGGGGTAGGGGTAGGGGTAGGGGTAGGAGTAGGGTTAGGGGTAGGGGTAGGGGTAGGGGTAGGGGTAGGGATAGGGTTAGGATTAGGGGTAGGGCTAGGGCTAGGGCTAGGGATAGGGATAGGGATAGGGATAGGGATAGGGGTAGGGAGGTCAGCTGGGTGCTCTTTTGACTTAGCGAGTTTTCATCCCAGCATCTGCTCCTCAGTTTTCGTTGGTAAAATTGAATGGCTGGGCTTTTTGTTTATAAAATAACAGAGGTAGAAAGAAATCGATAAAGAGAAGGAGGAAGAAGAGGAGGAGGAAGACACTGACTAGGAGGAAGGAAGGGACTGCTTACAAACCCTCCCCATCTCCACTGCAGTCCCCACCCTAGGCAGATTTACAAGCTGAGAGTCTTTGCAGACCTCTGACGTGCATACCTGCAGTGAGGAACATGGAAGGGCTTGGGAGAAAATTGTCACTCTCTGCTGTTTTCTCTTGGCAAAGGATTTGTTGTTATTTATGTTTGCTTTCTTGAAGTAGGGTCTCATGTAGCCCAGGCTGCCCCCAACTTAATATATAGCAGAGGATAGCCTTGAGCTCCTGATCCTCCTGCCTCCACCCTCAGGTACTGAGATCACAGGTATGCATCACTATGTCTGGCTTGGCAGAAAAGATTCTTCGTGATTGGCTCAAAACAGGTTCTCAGTTTCCAAAGCTTAATTTGCTTTTCTTTATAACCTAACAATTATAACTGGATTTAGTAACTTTAAGTTACTAGAAGCTGGAAAAGAATAAAAAAGTCTTTATATGAAAGATGTTGTCAATAAAGGGAGGGGGCTGGTGAGATGGCTCAGTGGTTGAGAGCATTGACTGCTCTTCCAGAGGTCCTGAGTTCAATTCCCAGCAACCACATGGTGGCTCACAAGCATCTGTAATGAGATCTGATGCCTCTTCTGGTGCATCTGAAGACAGCTACAGTGTATTCATATAAATAAAATAAATAAATCTTTAAGAAAAAACCAATGGGGAAAACCATGTATTCATTATCATGGCTATCTCATTAGAAAAGCTTAGCAGAAAATATACCCATACACAAAACTGAGAAATACTTGGGAGAATAAACAGCAAGTATTAGCAACTGTGAGACAGTTAGACAACTGAGTGGGTGGATTGTTTTTGTTCCTTTTTGCTTCTCTGAATTTTCTATATTGAAAATATGTAGCTTCGTAATTAAAAATAAAATATAAATAAAAATAACATAGAAACTTCCTTTAGAAAAACAGTCAAAAGAAGGCTTGAGTCAGCCTAGTTCTCTTGGTTTCCTCCAAATGGATGCGGGCTGGAAGTGTGGGTTGAGTCAGCTGCTGGGCCCAGATCCTGCTTTCTATACGAAGCCCAACTCCTCGGCTGGAAAAAAACAGGAACATACTAACACTGACTCTGTAAGCGCTGCTTCAAGGATCGGATGGGATTTTTCCTCATAAGAGTATGCTTCAGTCATGGGCAGTTCTCACTTATTCTTGCACGCTTGTCATTACCGAGCAGGTTTGAAGTCTCTTAAAGGGGGGTAACTGCCATGTGGGGTCTGTATGTATGTCCCCTTGCTGTGGGGTCTGTATAGATCTCCTTGTGTGCACATTTACCACTAGTTTCTTCTTAGCCTCAGCTTAGACAAACACTGGCTTCACCCATCCACTCCAGAGGCCTGTTCTGCTGACACAGAAACATAAGGAGCAAGAGGAAGTTGACCCTGTTTCTCTTCATCTGAGCAAGCTAAGCTGTGCTGGAATTAATCACTGGAAGCTGTCGGAAGGAACAGCTTACCTTCAGAATCAACATTGGTAGAGGAAGAAGTTCTCCAGGACAGCCTTCCCGAGACTTCCTTCCCAGTGTCTGCTGGTGCTCCTCAGAGCAGAACTAGTCCTCCTATACATGTCTCTTACTGGGCAAGGCAAATTCAATCACTGTGCTATGAAATCTAGCGGTCACACTTACTTGGCACCCCTTGAAGGATGGTCACACTGAGCAATCACTTCTTCTATAATGGGTAACCCTCTGACCACGATTGCCAGTATCTCTGGAGAGACGGTTCAGTGGTTAGGAGCATTGACTGATCTTCTAGAGATCTTGAGTTCAATTTCCAGCAACCACATGACCCACAACCATCTGTAATGGGATCCAATGCCCTCTTCTGTGTGTCTGAAGAGAGCTACAGTGTCCTCACATACATTCAATCAATCAATCAATAAACAAAGAAACAATGATTGCCAGGATCTGTTGCTGACCTTTCCTTGGCACTTGGCCATCTCAAAGGGCAGCTAACTCTTAAATCCAGTCAACAGAGTTAAGCAGACCATCTCATGAATTTATTTCATTATTTATTCATTGATTGTTCTTAGGGTTTAACATAAAGCTTAGAGCATAGCATGTAAGCAATCTTCCATTGAACCACACCCTGTCCTTCATTTCTTTTTCTTTTTAATTTTTTATATTGAGATAGAGTTTTATTGAGTAGTTCAGACTGGCCTTAAGCTTGTACTTTTCTTGCTTCATATTCACGAGTAGTAGATATTACAAGTATAAACCACTAGGCCTCCTCCCAAGCTATCTTGAGAGATGATAGCATAGCATTGTAATTTAGCCTAGAATTGACTAAGTCTAGATGTAGTCTAACACCAGTCGCAAGCCATGCCAGAGGGACCATGGAAGCCAGCATTTTCTAGTGTCTTCTATAAACCAAACTCTTCATGGAATACTCTTCATTTATTTTTATTCTTAAATAAATAAAATTTATTTTTATTTTTAAAACTCCTATCACTCTTTAGGATATCACTATCATTTCTGAGGGAAACACAGGGAAGCTCAGAAAAATTATGTGACTATAACAGGGTGCAAAATTCAAATGTAAAGTATGGAATGGAGGTACTGGGTCACACAGATAGACTATTTTGTGCTAAAACATAGAGATGAAGGCTCAGGGTCGACACTTTCCAATCCCATTATTAAACAGATTAAGCTCCAGCAGAGGTCAGAGCTGGCTGTCTCTGGGTTACAGGCTTCAGATGATCCTGAGGACAGACAGAGAAGGCTGGAAGACAGTCAGACAACCCTGTCACCTTGAGCTAACTCACCTCTTTACCTCAGATTTGTTTATCTGTACATTTACGTCAGAAATGTACAGTTGAGTTAGAATTAAAATAAAAATGGAGGAAGCTCTACAATCCAGTACTGAGGTAAGAACCCTCAGGCTAGTCTGCTCTGTGGATTCTGCCAGCCATCCTATCCACCTTGGCTCTCCAGAACCATATGCCAACATAGATAAAGATTATATCTGGCAAAACTATTAAGATAGAGAAAAACATTTTGTGATAAAAATAGACTTAAGGGCGATGGAAAGATGACTCAGCGGTTAAGAGCACTGGCTGTTCTAGAGGATCCAGGTTCAATTCCCAGCACCTGCGTAACAGCTCACACCTGTCTGCAATTCCAGTTCCAGGGGATTTGCATCCTCTCATAGACAAAACACCAATGCACATAAAAAACCAACCCAAACAGATTTAAGGAATTTACATTCACAAAGCCAGTTCTACAGAAGAGAAAGAATACTTTTGTCAGATTGAAGCCTCAAAGTCCTCACTGCACACCAGGCAAACAAAAGAGGGCACAAGGAATAAATAAATAATTCTAGAATAGTAAATCGAAAGGTACCTAAGAAAACAATATTACCAGGAATTACAACAAAATAACAGGAATTAATATATATTGTTCATCTATAACTGATTAATAAACATTGTTCAGCAATAATTCTCAATATTAATAGCCTTGATTCCTCAATAGAAAGATGCAGACTAAGATACTGGGTAAGAAAACAGGGCTTAGCCTCTTGCTGCCTCCAAGAATCATCTCACTGTCAATGACAGTAATCACCACAGGGTAAATGGGTGGAGAAAATGTATTCTAAGCAAATGGACTAAAACCAAGCAAGCATAATTATTCTAATATCCTATAAAATAGCGCTCAAGCCAAAGCTAATCAGAAAAGCCTGGAAAAGAGATTTCTTATTAATTAAAGGAAAGACCCATCCACAGGACATTATAATTCTAAATATTTACACACTAAGGACAGGGGCACTCAATTTCATAAAAGAAATACTACCTAATTTAATACCATAAACCGTCCCCCCCACAGTGTTAGTGCATGATTTCAATAGGCCACGTTCTCACAGAATGGCGTCCTCATAATACACATGGTTATCCAGACAAAAACCAAACATAGAAACTCTGGTGTTATATGCTATCAAAAATCAAATAGATCTAACAGAAATTTACAGAACCTTCCATATAAACATTAAAGAATACACTTTCTAATGGGCATAATGGCGTATACCTTTAATCCCAGGACTCAAGAGGAGAGGCAGGAGGACCTCAGGTCCATATTAGTCAGAGCTACCCAGTGCTTACGACCCAGTCTCAAACAAACAAGCAAAACATATAAACACACAACAGAAAAGTATGCTCTCTTCTTAGCTCATGGAACTTTCCTTAAGATCGACCATGTGCTAGAACACAAAGCAAGTCTCAACAAATATAGTATGTCAGAATTTAGAAGACACAATGAAGGCAGTCCCAAGAGGAAAAATTATAGCACTAAGTGTCTATAAAAACAACCCCCCAAAAAACCCTGGCATGATTTCATATTACTATCTTAATGTTGGACCTGAAGACATTGCAAAACAAGAAGAAACACGACCCAAAAAGAGTAGATGGGAAGAGATCATCAAAACCCAGGCTGAAAATAGTGAAACCAAACCAAAACAAAGCAGGAAACAAACCAAACAACACAAGGAATCAATGAAAGCAAAAGTCAGCTCTTTGACAATATTAACAAGATTGACAAACCATTAACCAAATTAGCCAAGATAGAGTCAGATAGGGACTCAGACGAACAAAATCAGGGAAGAAAAGGGAGACATTACAACCAAGATGCTGAGAAAATTCACAGAGCCAGAGTAATGAAAATCTCAACTGAGTGAGGACACACGTCCTTGGCTCGTGGCTTCAGAGGGTTTGGTCTGTGAGCTTGGGCAAAGCATCATGGTAGAGGGATGTGGTGGAGGACATTCACCTTGTAGTGGCCAGGAACTAGAGTAACAAAAACAGGAAGGACAAAACCAAGCCAAACCCAAACAGATTTAAGGAATTAGGAACAAGTGACCTCCTCTAGTGGCCTTCTTCCTCTAGCTAGGTCCCACCTCAAATAGTGCGACCAGCTCACCTAAGCTTAAATACATAAGCCTAATGGGAGACCTTTCATATTCAAATGATAACAACATTTTGTACTCAAAAATGAATGTATCCAATTATTTTAACTTCATGATCCTGGCAGCTTTCCAACACCTGCATTATGTTTTATCAATATCTTTTAAAAGTACAATTTTCATAAGTAGGCACATACACTTATATGTGATCTAAACAGTTAGAGTACAGAAAGAAACTTACTTCTGATGTAAAGATTCTATTTTAGTTTATATCTTTCAAAAGCATTTACCATGCTTCTGTCCTCCAAGAATAAAGTCTAAACTCATGTACCTAAAGGTCAAGTTTCTGGGGGTTGAGACTTCATAGAGCGTCTGAGCTTTCAAAGCAATACATAGTTATTTACTTTCTACTATGTAGAATCCTTTGCTCTTCACAACTTAACTGGCATATGTGTATGTGCACACACACATGTTCATATATGTATGTGTTAGAACCATATTACAAAATTTCCAGGAGAAGCTGGAAAATACCAAAGTTCCCTCCAGAACTACAACAGTACTTCCACTGTCTCCATCTGAGGGAGCAGTCTATGGCTTGTGTGGGCAGTCTATGGTTTGTGTGGGCAGTCCATGGCTTGTGTGTATGTATACCTTATATTTTCACATTATTTCTTCATATTTCTTACTACCCCCAGGCTATAGATTTTATTAAGACATGGAATGCATGGAACTCCCTGATATACCCTCAGGGATATAATCTTACTCTTAGAATTATTGTTATTATTTTTTAAACCAAGACTCTTCAGTTACTAGTTAAGAGACTGATTCATCAAGGCCACATGGAAATTTGATGCATTTGCCTTCCTGTGTCAAAAGCTTAAATGTGCTGCTTGTTGCATAAGGCATATGCTAGTTTATACAATTTGAAGGGGCTTTGTTTGGTGTTTGGTTATTTTGTTATTTTGTTTGTTTGTTTGTTTGTTTGTTTTTCTTTCTCTATACTACCTGTGTGGGGGCTGAGGCATTTCTGGTATTTTCTGGGATTATTTTCTCCTTCCACCTCAAATTCATTTAAACCCTTCTGGAAACACAGATCAGCAGGGTTCTCTTACAATTGGCTGCCTCTCCAATCTTCACAGGGAGTGCTTTACTCCTGTCCAGGAGTGCACCACGCTCACTCTGTAGACACAGCACAGAGACTTTCTAAAACACTTGTCACACAGACAGCCAGTTCTCTCAAAGCCTCCTCTCCTTGCCAGTCACTACATCTCATGGGAAGAGAGATAAAACCCCCGGTGCTCCAGAGCCTTTCCATTTGTCAAAGGCATTAGGAACACAACAGGAATGTGTTCCGAATGTGCAGGAAGTAGAACAGAGAAGGCTGGCCCACAGGTTTGATAACAATGCATGGTAAGCTTTTCATAGTATATCCAATGGAGGCTCCCACCTCAATTATTGACATGAAAGATAAACAAAAATGACCTTCAGAACTCTTGGCTGAGTGTTAACCCATACATAAAATATCTTTCCCCTAAGAGTGGTCATCACAAGTTCCTCTCTCCATTAGCTCAAGCTCATAACTTTTCCCTGGTGTCCACAGAGGAAACATCCTGAGTCCATCTTAAATGTCACACAAAATCCAAAGGGCAAGACAGCCCCTCTTCTCTTCACATCCTTCTACTCGCCAACTTCATGACATTAGTTTCTGAGCATTTTCTTGGCTTTCTTCTTCAGGAAAATTTTCATCTGCCTAAAAACCTTTCATCCTTGCAAAGGAGCCAGAGTGTGAAAGGGTATCTATTTAGGCTCTCCCTCCTCTGCCACCTGCTTTCATCTGCAGCTGCTATAAATGGTCAACATCTCAGGCTGAAGAGAAGATGTAACTGACTCCAAAGGTCCCTCCCTGTGCCACCCAGGCAGCCATGTTTACTTGATCACCAGATGAAGTAATGCTAGGCCTAGCTTTCACCCACAGTTCTCTTTGACAATTCCAAAGAGGTGAGTAATTTTTTTCCTCTCTTCAGAGTAAACTTTGAAGAGGGTTAAAATATGCTTGTTATGTTTTCATTAGAATATAGGAACTGTATGTCTCAATGCTTAACACCGAGACTTGATGGTGCGCACATATTAATGAAACTGGTTGTCAGCTTCCTTTCTTTTTGTTTGTTTGTTTGTTTACAAATTTTTTATTAGATATTTTCTTTATTTACATTTCAAATGCTATCCCAAAAGTTCCCTATATCCTCCCCCGCCAGTCCTGCTCCCCTACCCACCCACTCCCATTTCTTGGCCCTGGCGTTCCCCTGTACTGGGGCATATAAAGTTTGCAATACCAAGGGGCCTCTCTTCCCAATGATGGCCGACTAGGCCATCTTCTGCTACATATGCAGCTAGAGACAAGAGCTCTGAGGTTACTGGTTAGTTCATATTGTTGTTCCACCTATAGGTTTGCAGACCCCTTCAGTTCCTTGGGTGCTTTCTCTAGCTTCTTCATTGGGTGCCCTGTGTTCCATCCTATAGATGACTGTGATCATCCACTTCTGTATTTGCCAGGCACTGGCATAGCCTTATAGGAAACAGCTATATCAGGATCCCTTCAGCAAAATCTTGCTGGCATATGCAATAGTGTCTGGGTTTGGTGGCTAATTATGGGATGAATCTCCAGGTGGGGTAGTCTCTGGATAGTCCATCCTTTTGTCTTAGCTCCAAACTTTGTCTCTGTAACTCCTTTCATGGGTATTTTGAGGGCACAGTCTTATAATCTCCATGCACAACCCTGGCTTATTTGCCTTTAGTAATGCAAGTTTACTGATGACACCTTTGACTATCTGGTCATTATAGACATGCTGACCCACTAGAGTCCTTCCATTTCCATACACTTTATTTCATCCCAAATGAAAAAATGGATTTTTAAATGTACTCCGTTCATGTTTGAGATTAAAAAAATACAGAGTATCATATAGTAAAACCAGTAAATGGAGATTTATTGACTGAATTGCTTCATTGTGTAATTTTTTTAAGTTGTCCATTCTTTCCAAAATACTACACCAATGCTACGTAACTGTGCTTAGCTGCTCAAGTGTGATTTGGTATATTGAGACTTTTGGTAACATCTATTCAAATGTAAATGCTTCTAACTTGGGGCTATCTAAGCTTATAGAAAATCTGGTCTTTTACATAATGAGACCATAAAGCAGACCACTCACAGGGAAGTGCAGTTGCCCTCTAAAGCTGTGGGCATTTGAGCACTTGCCTACCACAAGGCAGTATGTCAGAACAATACAGCAGAGCTATATACTCCAGTCTGTTATGTGGCAAGACGCAGGCACATCTTTCCCCTCACAATCATGCTGCTAAGGGAAACAGCTCACCTTATATTTGTTTGCCATCCCAATGACAATATGCCTCAAGAATATAAATGTCTCTTAAACCTGCTTTATGCTAGGCTGGGCCATTTGGTGAGTAAACAGATAACTCAGGTTGAGGTTTTGTGAGTTTTTAGCAGGATCAGGGAGTATTCCCACCAGAGTCAGGGTATCACGTACTGCATAAGAGCAAAGGAGTACGCAGAGTCTATGGACACAGATTCCCTGGGCTTACCCTGCCTAGGCCCTCACTAGTTGCACATTGAGTATCTCCTGTCCCCATCCCTCTCGCAAGCCCTAGGGACTGCTGCATTTCCTGTGGCTTAGCCGCTAGGCAGCTTATTCAAACACTGCCATCTGCAGGACGAGCTGAAGGCTCTTACAACCTTTAATTCCAAATAAGTTGAATATCTTTAAGATGTATTCAAGAGTTATTAGGCACGAAAGTTGGACATTCAATGCTCAATATTGGATCACCACATTGGTTCTTCATATTGTTTACAGCGGGCAGAACAGTTGCCTTAACCGTCTTTACCTCAGAGTGACCAATCACAGATACCTCCACCATCCCAGATTGAAGATGCATTTGTTCAGGGGTTTTCCAGCCCTTCAACCTCTCTTCAGTGTTAGTCATTTCCTTCGCTTAAGTGCTTGCTCTTCCCCTCAGAAAACCAAACTTCTGGGGACCACAACAGATGTAGTAAAACAACTAAAGAAAAACCCCAAACTCCTGGATACAGAGAATGAATGCTAAGGCTTGCCTCTCACGTCAGAGCCTCTTAAAAAGGTGAGGTTAAATAATGAGGGACTCTCTAGGACACTGCTTATAGGTGACCCGTGGTTTGCCAGTCTACAACATATGTGACTCCCTTCTTTACCATCCTTACCACAGCAACACCGAACAACATGGAGCGAGGGCTGAAGCTTTCTGTCATGGCTCTCTATCATTATCCAAGAATTTTTCTGTGTTGATACACATGTATAATCCCAGCACTCAGGAGACTTAAACAGAGGACAAGTTTGAGGCTAGCCTGGACTGCTAGAAAGTTCCATACCAGTCTTGGTTACATAAGAGAGATTCTATATTTTAAAAAAGAAATTTACACTTTTTGATACTTCCTTCCAATAGTCCTCACCCAACTCAGGCCAGAAGCAAAAGCCAAAGACTAAATTTCTCCTGCTGGGATTGCTCTGTGCACATCTCCTAGTAATCATGTTCCATCGAGCAAAGTCTGTCTCAGGCAGGTAGCCACTGACAGTGCATTTGCTCTTCTTGTTGTCTGATTTTCTTACATAAACTGTCAATTAAAGAAGGCTAAGCAGCCTAGATAGTTCAGAGTGGGGGATAGGACAAAGAAAGAGGTTTGGTTGATGTTTAGACTACAACGTCCACCTTTACTGGCTTGTTCACAAGGCCTCATGACACTTGCTTAGGTAGTTTCCTTTTGTCCCCCTTGTTCTTTATAGAGGACATGCTCCTGAGACATTTGGAAGTTAGAACTATCTTCTGTTTTTTTTTAATAGTCTAACCAAAAGGCTCATGTACAGAAATATGAATTATTTCAGAGAAAAACTACAACAGCTGCCCAACAGGATGGTACTGTTGCACCCTCCCCCTCCCCATTCTTTGTTTTGTCATGCATACTGTGTATGCCAATGGACACTGAGAAATGAATTTTATATCCAACTCCCATATACAATAAAGATGGAACAAGGATACGAAGCTATATCTGGAGCTTGATATACCTGGATAATTTCAGCAGAGCTCCTGAGAAGCAAGAGGATGTGGCCACATTAAAGAGCTTTCTGAGTCTCCATGTTGTCTTCTATAAAACAAAGCTGACTACCTATCTAGAGCTCAAAACATTCTTTAGTATGAATTTATTCTAGTGGACTCTGCTGATACATAGAATGCATTGTTTCACATGTAAGGAACATCAGGCATTGCTGGAGGAGTCAGGAGAAGTGCAGTTGTGGTAGACACTGACTTACTCGAATGTAACAACACACAAAAGCCAACAGTCCCCCTTGTGGCCTACAAACCAAGACTGCAAATGCCTTTGAGTCCACAGCCTACTGTAGACAATGAGAAGACATCAAGGAAAGCTGAGCTGGGTCGTGGCTGAGGGTAGCTTTAATGACATGCTCCCAGAAAAATGAGGGTCTGGACTACAAGATAGCCCAAAGAACGGGGAGAGTAAAGCTATGGGATGGCTCTGCTCTGAGAGACCACTCCAGGTATAACAGCTCCACTCTTTGTAGAGCAGTAGTTTTCAAACTGTCGGTCATGACCCTCTGGGGAGTTGCATATCAGATATCTTACCTATCAGATATTTATATTATGACTCATAACCGTAGCAAGATTACATGTATGGAGTGGCAATGAAATAATTTTGTGGTTGGGGGTCACCACAATGTGAGGAACTGTACTAAAGGTTTGCAGCATTAGGAAGGTTGAAAGCCACTGCTGTAGATGAATGTACATGGTCTCTTCCACCCTTGTGTCCTAATAGACTGGATACCAAGAACATCCAGTAGCTAAGATATTTTAATCGGGGCTGTATCCTGTTTATCAGAGCCCTTACAGAACCCATGTCCACACAATGTTGATCAAGAGCAGTTTGTCCTACAGATCATATTCATATGACTAGGAAGATTTAAAAAAATGTGTTAAGCCATGGTGAGAGTGGCTCAGGAGCCCTCATCTCTTGCAGCTCATGGTTTCTGTAGAAGGGAGTCAAGTGTTTCTTAAAGGTGTGGCCTGGTAGGTAGAGGATGGTCCAGTGGATGTCCCTATACCCATGTAGACATGTGCAGTACATTGGACTCAGTAAGTTTTATTTTCATTTTTTAACAAAAGACACAAAGTCGAGAGTCAATAGAGGGTAGAGAGCGGATCTGGGAGAAGTAGGGGGTGAATATAACCAAACTACACTGTATGGACAAAATTCTCAAAGGACCAAAATATTATATTTAAAAACATGATAAAATAATATAACATAAAACCATTTTCTCAATTGTAAGTGTAAGTTCTATGCCACTGTCATAACTACAATTCATAGGAACTCACTCTGCAAACTCAAAACTTTGTGACACAGTAATGTCCCTCTTTCCTATTCCCTGACAACCACCTTTCTCTTCTGTCTCTATGAACTTGGCTACATCAGGCTCTCTAGGTAAGAGTGGAACCATCTGAAATGTGTCCTACTATGACTGGTCTACTTTCCTTAGCATAAGACTTCAAGGTTCATCAACACTCTATCATGTACTAGCATTTCCTCCCCTTTTAAAGTTGAATGATAATTTATTATATGTATATATCACATTTGCTCATTTGTCCATCCTCTGATGAATGTGACATGTGTGCTGCTCCCACCTTTGAGCTATGGGAATAGCGCTTTGGGAAATATGAGGTACAGGTACCCTTATTTCACTCCTCTTGGGAGTATCTTGGTGTAAGGATACTTGAAATTTTTCGAGGAATTGGCATAGTTTTCCACAGTGGTGCATGGTTTTATATCCCTGTCACCATGCCTAGGTTGTCATGTGTGGCTTTTCCCACCACTCACATTGCCTGAGTTCAGATAAGTTTGAACAGGGCTTTCTGTCTCTTGTATGACCATGGTCATTTCTGTCCCCCTCCCCCCAATTTGGAAGGTCTCCTAGAGACACAGTGATGCTCCATCGCTCCTCTGTCTGCATCTGGTTCTTGGTGGGTCCTCTTTTTTAATCTACAGGGCACTGCTTGCCTTCCAAGATAAAGGATCAGGCTCTGCACAATGCTCAGGGCAGCATCTACATTGAAGGCTGTCTGCAGGTGGAATCACAGCAAGCGCTGGATAAAGTTATGATGTGAAAAGATATAGCCTTGTTATCCTCACACTTTAACACACAGACTCCTAATGCCCATTTGTACATCCTTCCTAACCCTATTCTTAAAGAGTTTTATTTTCCACTGCAACTACAAACAAACAAACAAATGAACAAACCAAAACAGCTGTGCAGCGATACTTCATCTTCAAGATGAAGGTTTTCAGGATCTACTTGGAAAATATCCCAATAGACAAGTATTACAGTGTAAGGTTCTAGAGATTAATAACCAGCAACTCAAACTATATTGTTGCCCAAATTAGAGAACAGTGCTCTTTTTTAATGTGTGTGCTCAGCTAAATATTGAGTAGAATGAATATTGAGTACATTTTAAATTAAAGATGGCAGTGATTCTAAGAACATTCTCCGGGCATATCCACCCTGTAGGTACATGGCTGACAATCAGGCGCCATCTCTTCCTTCAGGTCTTGGATGGTGCACAGCTTTGCAAGCAGGGCTGGGGTAGTTTTTAGCTCCCACTTATCAGCAATGATAGTGAAAAGCAGAAACCTTGGGCTGATGATGGATCTAAGGACATTAACCTCCTGCCAGCACCACCTTGTGGACAAGACAGTTTTTAGACCATAGTGGTAGGAACATTCTCTAAGACCTTGAGCTAGGCTGTCTACACAGTGTCACCCAAGGGAAGACATGGCCTCTTTATATTAGGCCAGAAAGACAGACCAGCAGATATTAACTATCAACCCAATATGTTTGCATCCAACATCAAAGCCTTACTTGACTACACACACACACACACACACACAGAGTATCTTACCTGTGCCACTTCTTCAAAGTCATCATGCCTCTTCTGTAGTGCACGTGCTCGATGCAAGGACTTGCCAACCCCAGTGTGTTTGCTGAGAAAGGCCTCGCCATGGTTTTCAATCCAGTCCAGCACCTGGCCAGAGAAGGAAGGCAGAAGCGATGACTTCTCAGGAGGAGGAAAGTCATGTGGCACCATGTACAACTGCTCGAATCCTACTTACTATCCCCCATGCCCATGAGATCAGTAGTTCAGATAGAAATGCTTAATCCACCGTGAACACAAGTCATTGGCAATGGGATAGTTCTACCCTTAACTAAACCCAACGCAGTCCAGCTTCCCATTACCTTTTTTTTTTTTTTTAGAGCCCTTGTCATGCCATTATTTTATTTATTAGTACTTGCTGTTATTACTTTGGAGCTGGGGATTGAATTCAGGGTTTCCCACATACCAGTCTGTTTTTCTAAATAAGCAACCGAGGCTACACAGGCAAATATCCTCATGGCTTCCACCCCATCCAGGAAAGTCAGCTATATTGGTAGGAAATGAGGCAGGAGACAGCAGTGAGGTAGGACTAGGCCACTTGCCCCTCACTCTACCATAAAACTTCACAGCAGTAGTACCAGTCACAGGGTCTGCACACACTCTTGTGTCATATAGCGCACCCTGGAGGTTCCCTTCAGTCTTGCACCTGAGCCGGGTAAGCAACACATGCGATCAGGAGGATAATAGGCCCCCGTGCCTTCTTGCCACCTCTCTCCAACCAACCAACAATTTAATCAGGCAAGGTCTCTGCATCCTAAGGCTGAGAGTATTTATCTTGCTGAATGTAGTAGAGGCTCCGTATTCTCACAGGCTTAAAAATCTAGAGACTTAGCCCGAAGACGTTTTCCTTAGTGTTGAAGCTCAGAGCAGCAGTGGCTCTGGCTGTCGAGGGAGGAGTGAGGTGTTAAAGTAAGAAATAAACACTTATTCTAAGGGACGCTTGGGAAGGTGCATAGACACCTTGAAATACACAAGGAACCAAAGTTTTAAAATGCACCGTTTACATCTCACAACCAGCCTCACAAATATGAATGTGTCCAAGGGAAAGGGAGGCAGCACATGTCTCGGTCTCTGAGGAGTTACTCCTTTAGCCACTGAGATAACTTAATGCCTGCAGTTTGGAAAGTATTAGCATCTGTGTCTCTGTGTGCATATTACACAAGAGAGTGTGTGCAGACCACAAACTCTCCACTCAAATCCACAGCCTTCAGTGTAACCTAGCTTTGTGGGCACATCTATACATACAGCAGGCTGATGGGCTTCTCAGTGGACCCTAGCAGTACTGTCAGTTATACCACACACTGGAGTTTCACATGCGGCTCTGGAATTCTGGATACCACTGCATTTCTGGTGAGCTGGTTTAAGTGAGCCTGGCCCCAGAATTTGAATATCAACGAATGAAGAGGAATCGGCTCCCTGGCAAACCCTGGATCCCATTGGAGTACAAATAGGCATCAAAGCATCCCTTGTATGTGTCCCCATATTAAGTCTATCTCATCTGTCAGATTATATTTAAAATACATGATGATAGTTATTTTGAGTTGGTATTTAAACATTTCTGGCATTGGAGATGTAGCCTTTTTGTTTTTATCTAAAGAGTCCTTGAGCAAACCCGCATGGTGGTGCACTCCTTTAATCCTAGTACTCAGGAGGCAGAGGAGGGCAGATCTCTGTGAGTTCAAAGCCAGCCTGGTCTACAAATCAAGTTCTAGGAGAGCCAGGGCTACACGGAGAAATCCTATCTCAAAAAACAAAAAAACAAACAAAAACAAAAAAATCCAAAAACCAAAAAACGAAACAAAGCAGGCAGAGAAGAACGGAACATGAATAATCATATACTTCTATGATCATTGACTATTTTTACTGTGCCCTAGAAGCAGGTACTAGAGCTATCCAGTAGAAATGAGGCTACAGTCACAAGTGGTTCTGACTCTAGGCATTCAGTCTATGGGCTAACAAACGACAGTCACTAAATCGCACAACTCTTCATCAATTGCTGAGGTGAAAATCACCACATGCCAACTGCTGTCTAGATGGAGTTGGAAAAGGTCTCTGAAGAAGTGAGATTTTACTTGATCCAAGAAACCATAGGACTTACCTTATTGTTACGAGACTTAACTTTTAAAAGATGCAAGCCTAGCTCAAGCAGGAAAGATAGGAAATAGGTCAGAGAAATCTAAACAAAACTGCAGTGAGTTCTGGTGAGCTGAGTGGAAGGTTCTAGTAACTATTCTGATATTCATCCACTGAAAGGTTGCAAAGGAGAGACATCATCAGATCCCTGTGGACCAGCTACTGGTCTGATTACGGAACCTCAACTGGAGGGAAGCGAGAGGAGAGACGCAGGGAAACTGAGACCAGCGTAGAGATTCTCACAAGACTGATGCTGGCTTAGATTTGGTAAACCAGCTGCCAGGATTTGGTGGTTGAATGTGGCGGTGACAGAGGAAAAAGCAGTAAGGCCAAGCCACCAAGGGCACAGCCTGACGGTGAGCAGGAGGGAGAGGCAGTGACTGGACAAAAGCAAACATCAAGACAGGCCAGCAGAGACGCAGACGTCTTAGAATCTCTCTCTGCACGTATGGACACCCTGGTTTGTTCACATGTGACAGAGATGGTTGGAACCCTGAACTTGAGAAGGAAACACCCTCTAGAGACACTTGTCAATCTGATGTAGCAAGCTGTGCCTTTTGTTTCAGAAATGTAATTTATATTAAGAATTAAAAATAAATGATGAAATTGTTAATGTATGAGGCTCCATTAAAGAATAAGAAAACAGGGAACACTAAGTTCATTTTAGAAACAGAACCTCAGACTTAAATGGAGTGGGTACCCTATTGCTGACAGGGACCTTCAGTGCAGCATAGTTCTGAGTGCCTTGTTAACCCAATACACAAATACCACAAACTGTGACTGCCAGTGAAGGCCCACATCCTCTCCACACCCTGCTCTCTGGAATCTCACTCCTTCCTTTAAGTTGTCTATGTGGTCCTCTCACTTCTCCCTCCCCAGACTCCCTCCTAGTCACATGTTAAGCTACACTTAAAAATCACTGTCAATCTTTTGATAACCTATCTGGGGGAAGGTGGCTCCTGACTGTTTATGACTTTGAGTTGGATTTTGAGACAATGTCTTACAACACCAGGTTGTCCCCAAGTTCAAGATGTAATGAAAGTTGCCCTTGAAGTTTGGATCTTTCTGCTCCATCTCCCAAGTCCTGGAATTATATTACTACCACACCCCATCCTTTGATTCTGTTCAAACCACAATTACTAATTGGAACAAAGTATAAGGCCACATAGGTATGAAAATACCACTATACAACCCATTACTCTGTATGAACAAAAATTTAAAAATACACATAGAAAAAGAAAACCCTCCACAATTATGGCCCACAAACCCGTCTCTCCCATGGGACTGTAACTGCCTCATAATTTCAGGGCACAGCACAGGCCAGCATGCAATACTGAGTGGCTGTTTAGTTTGTGTCCAACTGAATTGAACTCAAACTGATTTCTCCAGCACAGACTTACGGGGTCAGATGCTATCACCTCCACATTCCTTCCTACCACTCAGTCTGCATTCGAAGTTGCTTCTGTGTTTCCCTATCCCTGTCACTATTCCACTTGCCAGGTAGTTCCTAGGAGAATGAAAGAAACATGGGATTTTCACGTTGAACCCGGTCCTCTTCTTTCTCCAGCACACAGCACCTTTGCCTGTACCCCCTGCTTAGGGGATGGGTGGTGGATATTTATGGCCATAGGTTGCCATTCCTCTGTAGCTAAGGCTTCTGCCTCTCTGTTGAGCAACCCTATTCTGGACAAGCCTAATTTTGTTCAGTCACTAGAGTAGCCTGGACTTCAACAACAAGACAATCTAATAACAACTTGGAAAACTCCTGCTCCATTCTCCTGCCCTGACATTTCAACCAAAAATAAGCGGTTGCCCAGAACAGCCTTTTCTTAAGAGATGCTCACATCCTGAGCCAGATTTCAGAGCCAATTATGCATGGTTTCTTAATCACCCCTTTCTTTCTGTCCAATTGTGTTTATACTATCTAACATACAATCAAGATGAAATGTTCTTCAAGGCAGGAGGCTGTCCTTTCCAGTAGCCAGGGAGGAGGGAGCACCCCTTTGAAGGAAATTATTGAGCATCATTGAACAGTGACCTGGAACACAACTGAACAATAGAAGGTAATCTTGGTATCAAGGACTTTGTAGTCCTCTCCTACACACCCGGACCCTCTTCTTAAACCCACCCCTGTGGCATTTCTATTCAGCTCTCTACTCCCACAATCCTTCCCATGGCTCTGCAATACGCACATGTTTGTTTGATTCGATCCCTGTTTTATTTCCGCCCACAGTATGAATGCCATGTGGCCAAGGGCTTTTTTAGTTCATTGTTGTGTTCCCAAATGCTAAATAAATGATCAAGTAAACTAAAAGAAATGTGTTTTTAGCACTTCCTGTATGATAAGAGGTTAAAAAAAAAACCATGAAAGGAGATAAGGACCTTTTACAGTCAGATATGGACTCAGAATTCTAACCCAGGGATTCCCTTATCTGGGTTTCTTTGATAAATCACCTTATTAAAAGAGGCTTTTTAATTTCTTATACTAAATTGGCCCATGGTAAAACAAGCAGGATGTCTGAAGCTTCTAGAATACCAAAGAGTTCCTTCCTTCCAACTGTATGTGCCAGTGCCCTCACTCCCTACCCCATCAATTCAGAAAGCCCTCGTTCTGAAGTGCCTGTGCACCAGCAGGGAAAGTCCTCATTCTTAAGCGACGGCACCAGCAGGCTTCTGCGACACACTTTGCTGTTAGAGGGTTAAGTACACACGATGTACAAGAGCACCTGGCGGAGTCTACCAAATCATTACTCCTGCCTATTCCCACAGTACACTGAGCACTGTTTCCAGAGGGGACTGGCCAGAACCACAAGCACCGATCAGGTTGTGACTAGAGAGCAGGCAGGGGTCACTTCAAGTGCTCAATTACCAGGAACTCATTTTGGTGTTTTGTTCCCTCTTTGGAATGAGCATGGTGAAGATAAACATCTTGCTATGGCGGGAGAGGCCATCACTCTTTTCTGGATGGGCAGAGTTAATGCTCATTAGCAGGTCCACAGTCTCTGTCTTTCCCCTCAGAGTTGCAGTTCTTCCTTGTGACAGATCCATGCCATGTGGGAAGCATCCGAGAGCCTGAAAACCTCTAGTCTCTGTCATCTTCCTTCAGAGCCTTGACATCTCAGCCAGCCCACACCGCTATCCCCACCCCCCAGGCAGGACTGAAGTTAGAGCTTGGCACCTCTCTGAAAGACTTTCCTCATTCTGGTGTCTGCTCTGGACTCCCCTTCTTTTTGAGGCTTGAAACTGTTGCCAGAGGCTCTGAGCTTCAAAATCATCTGGGATTCTTTTAAGTATAGGCACAGCTCACTCCCAGATTCTGAATTAAGAATTATGAAACTGTCTTCCAAAGGGTGTTCAGAAACCATCCCACTCCACTGAGATGACTTTAATTCTATATGTACACCCGACACCTCCTTTGTTTCTATTAAAGAAATGGACAGTACTGTGTAGTATTTTTACAGGAATGGACTCAGACTGGCAGGGCTCAGTCACCCTTGCTCAAGCTTGCCACACTCCGTTACTATGATCCCCTGCACATGTGTCCCTATTCGACCCCAGCCCACTTAAGTTACGTCCAAGTTCAGAAGACCTACATTCACTCTGATTTTGTTTCCTCTCTGCTCAGAATTCTTCCATTAGTAACAACATGAATTGTTTAGCTTGGTGCCCAGGGCTCTAGAATCAGTATGTTAAGGCCCAAGGATTCACTACTTATGAACATAACTAAAAATAAGTTGAAGGCATTAAGTAGTCTAAAGGGGTCAGTGGCCTCCTGCGAAGGGACTTCCTCCTCTCATCATCTCCCTCACTCTGACAGGCTTCCCAAATAGACTGGGGAAGTGCTGGGCCTGCCTTGCAAGGTCATCATCTTTGGAGGATCACTCTTCAGTCAGGATGGAGTTTTCACTAATACACATACACACACAAACATACACACATATACACACACATTCACACACACATACACTCACACACACACTATCACACACACTCACACACACAAGCATGCACACACATTCAAAAACACAAACTCGCACCCTTGCATGCATGCACATACACTCAAAAACATACACATGTGTGCATACACATACACACACTCAAACACACATGCACACACAGCAACACCATGGGAGATAGTTGCGATGGGAACAAGAAGCAAGGCACACAGAAAGAGGGTGTAGAGGGCAGGTGGATGTAGGATGGAAATGGGATCCAGAGGAAGAAGGTACAAGAGGAACACGAAAATCCCAGGAAGAAGTATATGAACATGGAAGCAACTAGCCTCTGACCTGCGGCATCCAAGAAAATGCAGAGAGAAGCGGCACCCATTGCCTCCCTCTTCCTAGGGGAGAAGGGTGGAGCATGCCCAATAAAGTGAAAGCACATAGAGACAGGTGTGTGTGTGTGTGTGTGTGTGTGTGTCCCTATCTTCCCTCCAATCAGAGAGCTATTCTGCCCTCCTTCCCTCCTTCCCTTGGCACACTCAGCTAAGCCTCCTGGTACTCTGGCTGGGATTTCGTTCTGCCTAAAGAATTCTTGTGTTTTATACTTGAAAATGTCTGAATGAGTGGATTATCACCATTAAAAATTTAAGTGAGAAATTTAAAGTGCTAATTACTGCCACAGGCAAGTGAGTTTTATTCAAATATATGCTACAAAGGACGGAACCAGCAAGGCTGAGTTAACATCACAGGCTGTGAAAAATGGGAACTGGGAGCTGGTGTCCTAGAGTAACTTGTATCATGTGTAAGGAGGTGTAGAGAGGAGTTCTTAAATGATGGGGCACAAGGAAAGGTTGCAGGGAGTAAGTGTGACTGTTCTTGTGACACAGTTTGAGGATCAGTCTTAGGCTGCCAGTAGGAACCCAACATAGGAAAAATCTCTCCCAGGGCTCTTTCGATCAGTGATGTTCCACACTAAATGAAAAACCCCTAAAGCTGGGGTGTGTCTTATTCTCACTCTCCCCCATGGTGCTGCAGTGTAAGCTAATGGCATGAGCTCCAATGTCAGGTAGACCTGGGTTTGATGCTAATCTGCCATCAGGAGTTGGATTAGAAGTGAGTTGACTTAACCTATCTCTGCCTCAATTTCCTTCTCAGAAGGATGGAGACCAAACTGCCACCTACCTCATGGTGTTGGGAGATTAAATAGGAAAAAGCAAGTGAAGGGACTAGATGTCCAATCATATTTCCTCATACAGATGGCGAATCCTGAGCTCTGAACAATGTACCTTCTAATCTTTTCTTTGATGTTTGACTGTCTTCCCAATGTTCTTATCATAAGATTGGTCCATTTCTAATCTGACAACTCTTCATATGTGTATTCTAAGATCTGATTGTGTGCACAAGGTGCATGAGTCTTTCGCTCTTAGACTTTAATCTTTCCCTGTGTAGGAAAAGTTAGTTTCCAGCCTCATCGTGTTTTGGTCACCTTTTGTTGCTGTTGCTAATCATTTTCAAGGCAACCCACAATGCACACCTTTTACTACATAATATTGCTAATTGGATTATTTAATGGCTAAACTCACTTAGTCTGATTAGGGAGCTATAGTCACTACAGTTAATGAATGACTGATTATCTGTAATTAAAAAAATACTCACAATTCTCTTTCAGGCATTTTTTTGGCAAACAAAATAAACAGAGTAAAATCTATAATTTTCCACATGAGGCACCAGGAAAATTAATGCAGGAAGATTGCTGTGCAGCTCAGGAAGTCTGGTTCTAACAGTACTCTTCATCAGCTCAGAACATTGCCACCATGCAAGCCAAATCTTGATGCCACTCCTCTGTTAGCTTACAGGAGCAGACTGTTTAAAAACAAGATGTTCTTTTTAAGGGGAGGCATGGGAGCCTCAAAGGTGCCACCTCCCCATGAACACACCCATCTTCCAGCCTGCAGTGGGCACACAGCCAGACTTCCTCTCTCTGCTCTGCCTGTATATGGCTTAGTGCTTTGCACTCTGACCTTCCTAAGAACACTGCTCCAAGCTCTCTGCCTATGCACCAAGAACCAGTGTGACTCTCACCCCACCACCAGAGGGAGCTCTACGCTGGACTACACCAGTTCATTCTTTTGCTTTCTGCCTGGAACCAGAAAGCCCTATGGTGCATATGTCTTCTCAGGAGCAGGGGCTTCAAACTACCAGCATAACTAGACAGTCCAAAAAACACTGTAGGGCCATTAAACAAAACAAAAAACAGGCAAGGAAGAAAGGGAGGCAGAACAAGTTGACCTGCTGGGTTACTCTGAAAACAGTTCCTCTGACTAAGAAAACACACAAGCAATTTACTTCTCACAACAAATAGATGTCTAGTTAGTAGTTACTCCCTGCTCTTCCCAACCATATGAGGTCTATGTGGGCTTTTGCACACACAGGAAGCCAGAGGAGTTACAGGACCATAAAAGGCATAAGGTGGAGACTGGCTGATGCTGATAGGACTGCTTTTATGCCTGATGCTGACAGGGACTTCTTTTATGGCTGTTGCTCAATGCTGTTCTATGCTAAGCTGAGGGGAAAAAAAAACCCTGAAAAAACCTCCACACTGACTGAATAGCAGGCAACCTTCTCTTTCTTCGGTTAATGAATCCAAATTCCAGTTTTACCTGTAAGCCAAATTTCCAACATTCCCACACCCAGCAGTGAGAAAGAAAGCTGAGAACACGCCTGTGGGGACCAAGGGAAGGAAACTTCTAGAAGCAAGTGTTTAAATGGAATCTCTCCCACTGACATCTTTGGCTTACACATCTCTCCTTCACAATGATTTCAAGCCTAAAAGGGCAAAATATTCCTACCAGGGTAAGATCTAACTCCAGAAATAGCACTGGGGCAAGATGGCAGACAGGCGGAGCTTGGCCCGCCCTCCATCATCCCGTTAGGAGACTGGCTCTTTCTTCTGTCTGCATTTTGCACCATTGTTCCTCCCTCTGCAGCTACACCTGCCTTAATGGCTTTCCTCTTTAAGTCCGCTCCCCCTTTCTTTGCTCACTGCCTGTCATTCTTTGTATGTGGTCTATCTTCCCCTGTGTGTAATATGCATCATTCTGTCTTCCCTGTCTTATTTTCTATCTTCTTGTGTCTCTCTTGGGCCTTTTTCTAAGACAACTGGAGTGTGGACTAGACTACCTACTTTCTGCTCCTGGCATTACCATCACCTAGCTGTGTGGTTATGACCAAGTCTCTTGACACTGATGGGACTCAATTCCCTCAACTGTATAGTCAGTTTGACTGGCTATGGTTTTGTTTTATTTATTTATTTTAATTTTTATTGGATATTTTCTTTATTTACATCTCAAACATTATCCCCTTTCCTGGTTTCCCCTCCAAAAAATACCCTTCCCCTACCCCCTCTCCCTGCTCCCCCCACTCACCAACCCACCCACTCCTGCTTCCTGACCCTGGCATTCCCCCACACTGGGGGATAGAGCCTTCATAGGACAAAGGGCCTCTCCCCCATTGATGTCCGACTAGGCAATCCTCTGCTGCATATGCAGCTGGAGCCATGAGTCCCACCATGTGTGCTCTTTGGTTGATGGTTTAGTCCCTGGGAGCTCTGAGGGTACTGGTTAGCTATGTTGATTGCTGGCTGTGTTGAGCTTTGAGATTTAGTCACTGAATGTAATGGAGTCCTTTATCAGCCAACATACAGAGAGGATGTTGAGGAGTTCCCAACAACACAAGCACCAGGGGGCACCCAAGGACCATGGACAGAGAATGTGGTCATGTGATAGGCAGCTACTGTATTTGATTCTGTGTCATGAGGAAGGTGCTATTGTTTTAGAAGTGGGGGGAAAACCCCAGAAGCATCATGGGATGCAGCGATTTGTCCGTGTTCTGCTGGTCGCAGAGATCAGACGTGCTGAGGAACATGATTTGCTGACCACTGAGCCAGTGCTCTGGTGTCTTCCCTTCTGCTTTCCCCAGGCTGATGATGGTTGCACACGAGCCTCCTGTGCAGGTTTCTGAGAAAACGTCTCTGGATCCCAGTGTGCTTAGCTATCTTGGGTCCAGACTATATGTAGGATTCAAAGAACTCTCTCTTCCTTTAAGACACTGATGCTGATGCCTCCTCACTCCTTTGCCTGAAAGCGTTGCAGTAATACTCAGTCACCCTGCATGTTGATGGGCATGCTCTGGTAGACCTGCACTTTATATTTTCTTGTATCTTTCTAATTAACTAACCTGGTATCTCACCAGTATTTAGTTCAGTTCTGGGCCCGTGGAAGAGACCAGAACTCGCTGAAGAACCAGTGAGCATCATGGCATTCCTGAGCATTGAGGTTTTGTTGTCCCTGTGCCCTTAGCCTGGGCCATAAACACCAAGAACTTAAAGCTATTCTATTACAGTCCTGTTGGCTGGCTCCAGCTACTCACCAATAAAACACCTACTGCATGGGTGAGGGAGGGCTAAGTAGTCACTTGACCAAAGCAAGTGGAAGGGGTCTTCTGATAATTCCTGGTCAATTTATCAAGCATAAAGAGAACACCAGCTAACGTAGACAGACCTAAAAGCTGTAAAGAACAAAGAAAGAA
This sequence comes from Mus musculus, assembly GCF_000001635.26. Taxonomy (NCBI): domain Eukaryota; kingdom Metazoa; phylum Chordata; class Mammalia; order Rodentia; family Muridae; genus Mus; species Mus musculus. Next base: position 34,304,815 of record NC_000082.6, read on the forward strand.
AGAAATCCTAATTTCTGTTCTTGAATAGATGGGAATTAATGAGACACACAGGTTTTAAATGATGATGCGATTCAATGGCGAGTATGTTATCAAGATTCTGTTTCTTTTTTGAGATCAAACCTCACATAGCTCAAGCTGGCCTTGGACTCAATATGCAGCTTAAGATGGCCTTAAATTCGGCATCATAAATGCTAGGATTACAGGCACAAACTTGCACACCGGGCTGGAGCAGGGAAATAACTTGCGTAGTCTGTACCCAAAAACAAGGACAGGCTCATGCAAGGCTGGGAGTTAAGAGACCGAAGACTACGTTCATCACACCGACCCTCATACCTGTGAGTTCAGACAACCCCCAGGCAGAAATGACAGACTGGATGTCATGCAGGCAACCAAGACTCAGCAGTGGGGTTGCTCAGCCTTACTTTCGGGTTTCTCCCACCTGTGCACATCTCCATGTGCAGAGAAGGAGTGAGCTAATGATGAAGCAAGCATGATGGTGAGCAGACAGTTGAACAGCTATACTCTTGAGAGTCACATTTGCACCCCCTAAAGAGAAGAGTGGAGCTGACCATTCTGAGAGTTGAGCCATTGTGAAATATCCATGCTCGCCTCCCAATCTTCTGTCTGTTTTCCCACAGTGCCAACAATATGGTAAACTGAGATGCCTATTTTTTTAAATGTAGCAGAATAGCCACATATGTATTGTTATTACATTTTTCTCCCTTTTAGCAGAGATGCCGTCTGATGACTTTAGATCTGAGAGAATCCACATGGGACACGCTTCCATACCCAGAGTGCTCTACAGCCTACAGAGGCCTACCTGTGTTACAGCAGGAGGCAGAGGAGGAGCCCAGAACACTATCCCACTTATACTGGTGGCCAATGTCATCTTGGCCAGTCACAGAGTTTATGGACGTGGCCACACCCATCTTTTGTCCCTGTGGGGCTGGCACTTCATTCATTTCTCTCACTTGCAGACCAGACAGCTCCCCTGATCTCCGAGCTCAGGGTGATGAATTCATCCAGACAGCTCCAGATGGCCTGAGCAGGCAGCTAACTCATCTGCTTTTACTTTCCTGCCAGCCGCAGGTCTCAGAGCTGATTGGCACATCAGCTGTGCTCACCCCTGGGGACTAAGGCATCTTTCTGATGACTCCATCATGTCAGTCAGGAAGGGGCACCACAAAGGAGTTAGGAGAGCCCAAGAAGGAAGAGCAAGCCTGAAGGCCTCTCCTCATGCCAACTCCCCTGGCTCCCAGGATGTGTAACAATGGTAAAGATGGTCCCTATCCTGCCTGTTTACCTTGGGCACCTAGTGAAGACTCTTGTCAGCAGGAGCTGTGAAGACATGTGCCCAGGCTCTCACTTTCTCATGCTATCTTGCTCTTTTTCGACTATACTCACCCAACAACCCAGGAGAATGGAAGGAAAGTGAACTGGAACTTCCTGGGTCAGATACTGAATTTCCTCGGTAGCCATGACTACAGGAGCCCGACAACAGGTGTCTGCATCCAAGTGTCTCACTCTGCCTCCCCAGGAAAGTCAGAGGGAGAAGACCTTGGCCTTGATCTTGGGTCTAGATTCTACTCAGCTTTCCTACCCAGTGTATGATCCTCTGGGCAAATATCCCAGGGTCCCCAGAGTCAGAGAAACAGAAAACACAAGGGAGAAAGAACAGGCAATTTCCTCTGGATGGGCACTGGGGCATGGGTACATTTTTACAGTCAGAAACAATCATCTCATTATTACCTAAAGTGATGAACGAGTAGGGACTAACACAATAACAGAAAAGACAGACAAAGCCAAACGTAACCTCTGACCATGGGATGTACAGTGATTGATAGCCCTTGCTTTAAATCTGGTTTCAAAGGTCCAGCTTTGTTAATCAATAATCTAAAAGCCCCAATATGCTGCCCCAATTGTAGTGAGTGAGAATTTGGGTTTCTTAAAAAACCCAGTTATATTATGTGAATATGTTTTTGTTTTAGTCCCAGGTGAGGGATACGGGGCTGCTTTAGTTTGTCCACAGTCGCTAATTATGATTGTCTTGTGCTCTAGGGGAGGAGGGAGTGATTTTTGCCAGCTGCAGACAGGGACTATGGAGAGGGATATAAATGTCCCCGAGAGGGCCTGTGTTAGCTGCTGCTCCCTGATGCTGCTGCACTTGCTATTGCTAGATTGCTGGAGAATGGACTTGCTCCAAGTGACCTGATGCTCTTAATCAGCAGGAAGTAGTCTAAAGAGGTCTATGTCCCCCTTTTCCTCTAGCCTTCTTTCTTTCTGAACCTACTGTTGCGGGAGGGTTAGAAGGGATTAGGGTGGAATAAGGGTTGGAAGGGAGATAGATATAAGAACCCAATAAAAAAGCCAAAAAAATATGCCAATACCCACCGTACCCCTACTGTCAGCACACCTCCTTCTCAATCAAGACATGAGTTCACTTTCTGTAGAGTCCCTCTCCAGAAGTGTTCAGAAAACCCCACAACACCAGAATTCTGTAGTATCTCCCTGTCTGCATGAAGAGGACATGTGCTACCTAACTACAAGGAGTTGCTACTGAGGCTGACCTCCTATTTGACACTGTTTAGAACTGCTTAGCAAGATGCACGCCATTAACAAGGCCAGCTGTGTGTCCTGTTATCCTCTCCCACAGTGGGTGGAGGAACAGCCAAGGGCTCAGTGGCAGTGTTCCCTTTACCAATGCAGATCTCCTTGAGCCTGATAACCAGGTCAGGGGGTCAAGCTGTCAGCACCCTGTGATGGAAGACAGGGTGTGGGACACAGAGCCTGTTACCTGCTGCACATCCTGCTGGAAGACACACAGCTGCAGCCGCTGGTGAAGCCGCACCTTGCGGTGCTGCCAGATGCTCTCGAGCCGTCGCTGATGGTGCAGCACCTCGTGGACCACATCCAGCACCTGGTGGACCGCCTTGGAGTAGTTGGCTGTGGCTGTGAGGGACTCAGAGTTCCCAGGACTCAGGGGACGCTGCAGGACATCCAGTAGTGCTTTGCCATCCTGGCTGACCTGCAGGAAGGGAGGGAGGTCAGGTCAAGAGCCCTGAGCAAGGGAGAACAGAAGCAGGCAGGGTCTGAGAGGGTTCCTGAGGAGACCTGATACCCTCAGCCTGAGTTCCCTCAGTCCTCACAGGCTCATCACAGGCAAGGAGTGTGCCAGACACTGTCTACAGCTCAGAGGAGAATGGAGCATCAGGGGAGAGAGAGAGGAGCTACAGGGCTGCCAGCCATCTGTAAGTGAACTCCTCTCTCCCATCTCTGAGTATAGCTGACTGCACACTAGCAAGGTGGCAGTGCATATTGAATGAGTTACCACATGTGGAATGCACAGGGCCAAGCACATGCCCTGCCTTCCACTTTATCTTCATTTCTACCACCTCTCCCATTACCTTGCTTCTTGATTTCCTTTCACTTTCTTTCTTTGATCATTATTGGTTCTTTTACCCTTTCTTCTCCCTCTATACAACCCCCTTGTTTTTCTTGAAATACTTCCTTCTAGACTATGCAGAGTGTGGTAGGGACCTTTGGATTATGGGCAAACCATTTGTGCTCCTGGACTCTCCAACTTACCCTCAGTGCTGGTGGCAGTGGGGGTTGCATCCCTGTCATTCTGGTCCCCAGAACCTTGCCACAGCTAGAAGCACTGCTCATTTTGAGGGGTGGCCCTGCAGTGCCTGACAGGGTTCCTATTGGATGTGTGCCTATGCCTCTTGACACAGAGGATACTGGAGACCTCACACATTGTACAAGTCTAGATTAACTGCGTTAGAATCAGAGCTGAAGCAGGTGTGGAGTTAAGATGGCCCTTTTCTCTTACTAGAAAGTGTTTCTCTAGCTTGTGTGTGATGAGCCAGGAGCCCTTCCCAGCCTTGCAGCCTCCAGAACATAGAAGCAGCTACATTCTTATGGGAGGGGTCAACAATTTGTTGGGGTTCAAAGAAGTGATGTGGTCGAATTAGGCTAAAGCAAGAGAGGAAAGTATCCCCGCCCACCCCTGGGTCCCGACGTCTATCTCCACCTCTGCAGTGCAGTGGTGAGGGAGGGCAGCTCATAGATAGAGCAGAGGTGACCCCCTCCAAAGATGTGAACAGAGATAACCTAGTGCTGAAGCTAAGACAGTTCTCCATGGGGGACTCTGAACAAATACTGTATCTCAATGCTATGCTCAGAGATAGGTGGTGAAGACAGTGGTCAAGTCTTAGAAATTCAAATCAACATAAAATCCATCTCTGTATCTCAGTCTCCACATCTGTAGAGGCTGAGAGGAACCTCCCAGAGCCATGAGAAGATGTGAGAAGCAGTCCGTCTGTCTGTATGACCATGTCCCCTGTACCTCATGGAATAGTGTATAGTCATGAAGCTCTTCTGCTCCCTACTTTTGTATTTTACAATGAGTAAATTTAGAGATCTATGGCCATGGGTAGAGGCACAGCCCTGTCATAGCACAAAGCCTGGGGGCCATTTGGATCAGAGCTGCTGGGATCTGATTTAGCTCAAAAGTACCCTGTGTGCTCCCTATACTAACAAGACTCTCCATATTTAGTCTGCATTGCTGTCCAGGAACACGGCACATGCTATCCTTACATCCCATGACGCTACTCGGGAGCTTCACTTCACGGAAGGACCCGAAGCTCAGCATACTAATGCTACTTGATTGGGGCCACACAGCCAACAAGCGTGAGAGCCCAAGATGCGAAGCCTTCCCTTTGACCGTGCAAACTCACCGGAGCAACAGTTATTAAGATGTATGTGATGATCCCCAAGTTTGGACATTTTTATTCCATCCTGCATCTTTAACAGCCACCTGAGAGGGATCAGATGAAGGCAGTCTGGGGAGCCACTATGATGAACTTTGAGCCAGCTGCAGCTGCAATCAACTCCTCTCTTCATCTAGCTCCTGAACCCTTCCATCTTTTGCCCTCAACCTATACTCCTTGGAATTCATGCCAGTCAGCAGACATTCATGCTTGTGCATTTGCACACGTGTGTACACATGGCTATTTCCTTTTACCAGGGAGGGAGTGTCCCACAAAATTCCTGTTCTCACCCTTCAGCATCTCCTGCCTTCGATTTTGTTTTTCAATGGAACGGCCTTTCAGTTTGCTTTTTGCACAAATGGCAGCTTCCTGCACACATGGGACTTCCCCTGGTTCTTCCAGGAAGAAAACGAGGATTGTTCAGTGAGCTGCTTTTTTATAGGGGTGTAAGTGCTGGTGTTAGACATTCTTTTACCGACAGGAAGGCAAGCTTAGAAGGGCCGGCATTACTTCCTCACACCCTTCCTCCCTCAGAAGGAAGTTCACTCTTCACACAGATGAGGAGGTGTCTGGGTACATGTGAAGGGACAAGAGAGAAGGGGGACAAGGGAGGCCTGGAGGAGAAAATGAATATATATGCAGCAAGGTGGGTCTGGCAAAAGCTCAAGCCAAATCTGCCCCTGGGTAGAAACTCACAGCTCATGGGTCAAAGTTTGTAAAGATACAAAAGAAGAAAGCTTTCTATTCTTAAAACTGAACCCAGGCTATTCCACACTATACATGGTGTACTCTAGGTCCCCCACCCCCACCCAGCACACACAGAGCTGTGGTTGTCCCTTTGGCTCTTACCTCTGTGTAGGCCTGGGTCACCTGCTCATATAAGGACTGGTGATGGTGGATTGCCAGCTCCAGGTCCTGCATCTCAGAAGGAAGGCCGCCTTCGCTGCACATCTTACACCAGGCATCCACGCCTGACAGGAACTGGAAAGAGATGTCAGGCGAGTGAGTGTGCGACATTGGATGGAGAATAAGTAAATCGAAGAGGAGCAAGGGTCAGGCATGTTGGCAACAGCGATGGGAGGTTTTAGTATCTCAGGACCACCTTCAGAAGGCTGGACGAACCCCTAGTACAAAGTTCAGCCAGGCAGACATTTGGAAAGTATAGTTTCTACAAAGAACAGGACTGGGCCAGGCATCTGGATGTTCAATAGGGTATTCCCTGCAAAATCTGCAGACAGCAGGCCCCTGTACAGCCACTGTAGCCCACTGACAATGAGCACAACTTGCACATTTGGACACATGAGACGGGCTGAATGACATGCAATGAGAGTTTGCTAGCCTGTGCATCCTGTGTGCAGGGAATTGTGGGGAGAGGCACAGAACACCCCAAGAGATCACTAGCACCCCCGGACCTTGCAGAGACTCCTCCAATAGGGTATACAGATTAAGGCTCATCAGAACTGTTGAACCCTGCTCCTGAAGGCTGGACATACAGAACATAGTAGGGTGCTCCTACAGTGGCAATGGCTCCCTTGTGGTGTATAGACAGACCTTAGCAGACATCAAATCATTTAAAAATTAAAATTAACAACTGTAGAAAACTATGGCTCCCCTGCATAAAAGGTGAGCTTTCTAAAATCGCTCAGGTTTATTAGGTGGAAAAAATGCATCTTTAAAATGCAAATAATTTTTCACCCAACAGTCTGGAATGGTACTGTCTGTGATTCCCTCGCCTGGGTGCACAGCTCCATTTAAATTAATTGCCTAAATACCTTTTTATCTCATTGCCTAGAACAGCCCATAGGAGGACAATAAAGAGCTGCCTAAATAAACTAAATAAGCTGCTTAAAAAATAGTCTTGAATCTGTGTTTTGTTTTGTTTTTTTCCCTTTCTTCAACTAAAGAGAAGCGTGGTTTATGACTTCCCTGAAGGACTGGTAAAACCTGAGGAAAATACACTAAAATAGATACAAATAAACTTGTTGTTGACCCAAACCAATCCATATCAGAAAACAAATCACCTTAACTTCTCCATTTCATCTCAGTTCTGGCCCCATGTTTTCTTCTATAAATACACCACAGATGGCTCATCCTGGTGTCTGTCAGCTCTTAGCCCCTGGCCTGTTGGCTGTTACACTTGATTTTACATTCTGTATGTCTTTAGGCATCTCCTGGCCATTCTGGAAGACTGCCAGCTACCATCCAGTGTCAAACAGGACATACTGGGAAGCTTCCTCCTGGGTTCCTGTTCTGCCCATGGGTAACTTCACAGAACCTGGGAGAGACTCGGCTGGCATTCTTGTGCCATCTGGGGATGGAGGGATTTCCCTGTTTCTCTCATAGGAATCTATTGCAGATCCCAGCCTAAAGCAAGGAAGCCAGAGACATCAGGAAGGATTGAATCTTCCTTGCTAACTAGATGAGCCCAGAGTAAAGTGAGCTCGCGATAGAGCTGAAGACAGAACAGACTGACCATCAACGTTCTTGGGAGCCTATGAAGGCTCCAGCCACTCCTTACTACATAGTTGTGAATATGATCATCGGACTCTCACGGGACAAAAGGAAAGGGACTCAGAATGGTGGGGGTGACATTCTGAAAGTAATAAGCAGGGGGCTGGGACAGACCCCTCATGCCTGGCCTCCAAGTCAAGACTGTTTCAGTGATCCCACGCTGTTGCCCTCCATGTTACGGGGAGGCTCCAGGTTATAGGAAGGGATTGAAGATATGACTCTGTGTCTGGAACTTCATCACCTGTGAGTTACTTAAACAGAACACCATGAACAAAATGTAGCAGGCCAGAGGTATTAAATGTGCAAGAAATAAAGCCAGGCACTGCTGGCTTAAAGCCCCAACAGCCCAGAGATTGTATGATTTTATCAGTGGGTGTAAGAAAGTGTTTAATGATCAGTACTTATATGGATGTGTATATATGTACATATATGTTTATATGTACATATGAACACATTATAAGTTGTATTGATATAAAGACTGTGTAACCTACATTTACAAAGAATAACTTTTACAATGCTCTGCTTCGTCGTAGCTTCCTGTAGCCAATTTGCTCTCACAGGTACTTTTGAGAGACCCCTTGTATGGTTGATAGTAAGTGACAAGCTTACACTGTTTTGACGCAACACTGATATTTTTGCTTACATTCCATTAGAGAGTAAAACCAAAGGTTGCCCCTCCGTGATGCCTGTGAGTGTGAATACTGAAAAGACAGGCCTGGATTTCAGATGCTATTGCACTGTAACAGTTATAGACCAGATGCAGTCGAGTGCATTCTAAAACCCACACTCTTCCAGTTTCTTAGGATTCTAAGAGCTGATCCTCAAGCCCTGACTTGACAACTTCCATGGTATAAAACTCTCACATTTTAACATATTAACCTATCAATGTGACATCACTGGGTGTGAATTGAAAAGAGACAGCCAGGAGTGTACAACTCTACAGGATCTACATCACAGAAAGCATAAAAACAATCCCAAGAACAGATTATAAGAAGTAATGAGTTTAGCATATGGCAATGTTGAACAATTAACTCACAAAACTTCTGAAAAACATTAACAAGTCATTTTCCAGGAGCTGGTTTGAGCCAGGACCTGACATACCACAGGCTCTTGGGCAGCTCCTGTGCTTCAAGGGTCAGTGTTGCTCTGTGTAAAATGGGCTCCTACAGCTTCTGCAGGCTGCAACAGATGTGCCCACTCACAGCATTCTTACTAACTTCTTATCCACAGCACCTACTAACACACACTCCCGGTAAATCAGTTTCCTCTGCTCTCAGGACGCAGACCACCACTCTTCCATTCCTCTAGTCTCTGTTCAGAGTACACTAATACATACACATACACATGCATGCACACACTCACACACACATGCCCCCCCCCATACTCACACACTCACATACACATTCATACACATACCATGCACACATACATGCCACACACACATACCATACACACTTACTACACACATATACACACATATTCACACATGAATGCACACACCACACATACTCCCATACACAGACAGCATACACACACATGCACACACACATACCACTCACACATGTGCACACTCACACTCATACACACACTCATACACCACACACACCACATACTCACGCAAACACAAACATGTACCACATACCAACACACTCATACACACACCACACATACGTATAAACATACACATACCACAAACATATACACCATACACATTCATATACACATACAACAAACACACCATACACATTCACACACACCACACACATACTCATATCACATACACACCACACACATTCATACACACACACACACACACACACACACACACACACAGCACTTGCAAGCAGAATTCTATGAATCCTCTCCTGTTGATGCGAAAAGTCAAGCCATAAGTTACCAATGTTCCTTGTATGCAGGACAGAACAAGGCTTGTTATCAAACCTACTCAATGGGATCTCGGGGTTCTGGACAGAGAGTGTCTACTACCCTGCTGTGCATGTTTCTACCCTGCCGTGCCCTGCTCCCACATGTCTTCCACTACCACCACCTGCCACAGGCCTCTGGGTCTTACCTGCTCTGCCTTCTGGTGGAACACAGCAGACATGGCCAGGATTGTACTGCGTTCATCCAGGGCAGCGGCAAAGCTCTTCCACTCCTGGTCTAGCTGCGTGGAGATCTGCTTGATTTGCTGGGAGGCATAATGGCCGGCCTCTGAGAGGCGGGAAGCGACAGACATGATGCGGTTGATGTTGACATAGGCATTCTAGGAGACAAAGCAGGGTAAACACTTAGTAGGGAAGACTGAAAAGGTAGCCATCCATTGAGCATTGCCGAGAGGAGTGTTTGGAGGAGGAGCCCACCCAAAACGCAAAGCCTGAGAGAGAGTGGGGTAGGCTTGGAATTTGTGTATAGAAGAGGCCCAAGAAAAGTCCTTCCAGAGCTGAAACAGTTCAACCAAAGAACCAACACAGACTGTATGCATGCCAAAGACAAGCAGCAGTGTAGTCTCTACATGCACTCTTATGAAACCATCACAATCAATGAAGCTACTCTCAATGGTGTATGCTTTGGAAGCTGTGGATCATGGTAGGAGCCTGTACTGGCTAGTTTTGTGTCAACTTGACACAGGCTGGAGTTATCACAGAGAAAGGAACTCGTGGGGAAATGCCTCCACGAGATCCAGCTGTAAGGCATTTTCTCAATTAGTGTTCAAGGGGGGAGGTCCCCTTGTGGGTGGTGCCATCTCTGGGCTAGTAGTCTTGGGTTCTATAAGAGAGCAAGCTGAGAAAGCCAGGAGAAGCATGCCAGTAAAGAACATCCCTCCATGGCTTCTGCATTAGCTCCTGCTTTCTGACCTGCTTGAGTTCCAGTCCTGACTTCTTTCAGTGATGAACAGCAATTTGGAAATGTAAGCTGAATAAACCCTTTCCTCCCCAACTTGCTTCTTGGTCATGATGTTTGTGCAGGAATAGAAACCCTGAATAAGACAATTGGTACCAGGAGTGGGATATTCCTGTGACAACCTGACCATGTTTTGAGGAGGACTATGGAAGGACTTTGGATGGAAGTGTAAGCTGAATAAACCCTTTCCTCCCCAACTTGCTGCTTGGTCATGATGTTTGTGTAGGAATAGAAACCCTGACTAAGACAGAGCCGAAGGAAGCAAGGATGCCACTCTTACTCTAGAGAGCTGCACACAGTATAAAACTGTCCCCTACAATATAGCAGAACGATTTATTGTAATCAGTCACCTTCCCATCCCCAGCCAAAGGCATCCTTCCCACCTCCCTATATTCTCATTCTTCACCAAAAGACCCGAGGCACGAGCCACTAGCCAGGGTGTTCACAAAGACGGAGTTTGGAGGTTACAATGGACCCCTGCTTCTCCCTGTGTGACTTGGGAACATTTCCCTCCTTGGTTCTGAAAGGCACCGACAGGTGTGCCTCAATGCATCTGCAGGGACTTCCTTGACCTGCTGTCTCCTTTCCACACTGGGTTTCGTTGGCATCCATTCCTGGTTTTGTTTGCCAGTTAAAAACCCATGAACATGGAACAACATTATGAACTAACCAGTACCCCGGAGCTCTTGACTCTAGCTGCATATATATCAAAAGATGGCCTAGTCGGCCATCACTGGAAAGAGAGGCCCATTGGACTTGCAAACTTTATATGCCCCAGTACAGGGGAACACCAGGGCCAAAAAGGGGGAGTGGGTGGGCAGGGGAGTGGGGGTGGGTGGATATGGGGGACTTTTGGTATAGCATTGGAAATGTAAATGAGTTAAATACCTAATAAAAAATGGAAAAAAAAAAGAAAAGAATATTTCAAATAATTCTTAAAAATTAATATTTAATGATTAAGTATTTAGCTCTCTGAAGAATTTTCACAATATAAATTATAAACAGTTGACATTCCAGAAAATTATTCTTCAATACCATATACGGTGACAGATATCATATATCATTATAAGTATATGTGATGAATGCATATTGCCCAAAACATTGCAATCCTAATAATACATACTTTAAGAATAGGGGAAATAGGGTGTAGAAAGGATAAGTTAAATTCCAGGTGGATATTTCAATTTATGTATGACTCCTATGTGACTTGTCTGAAATACACATTCTTAACCATTAAAAAAAAAAAAAAAAAAAAAAACCATGAACATGTATGTTGCTTCACACTAAGCCAGCAGAAAGGCTCCCCGGGAAGGAACAAGACAAAAGGAAAATCCGACCAACACAGTGCAGCGGCAGTCCTGATTATTTTTAACTGCTCTCTCCTATTAATTGTCTGTCAAAGCAGCCATGTAATGTGGCATCCCCGGGGAGCTCTTCGACACACGTGATGCCTGGAGGACCAGGAGCCAGGTTACTCACACTCTCGCCTTGCTACAAATCTCCTCAGATGATGATAAATACCCCTCAGCGGCAGCAGTTTCCCTGGGCTCTATGAGCTGTGCAGTAGTTCATTAACACTCGGAGAGGCGTAATGAGGGTTCCCTTATTTTTCCCTTCACAGTCCCCATTCATCTCAACTGTCCCCAACCTCCACACCCTCCATCTCAAACCCGGCCCAGGTTGATAAGGTCTCTCTTAATTTAAAAGGTCTCTGTGGAGGTTTAAAAGGTTAAGTGGGGCACATAAGCACAAATCCATTCTGGTGTCTGTTTTTAGTGTGGCATGAGCCCTTCCACAGATACTCATTTCCTTAAGAGAGCTAGAATAGTGCTGGCTGTTATCAGGAGAAACCACCATCCATAATAGAATCAAGAATCATTATAGGCACTGTTTTCTGAGTTAGAACACAAATCCACTGGAAAATTAAACTATTTATAGAACTGCCAGAAAGAAAAAAAAACCCACAAAAACAAGAAACAAGAAACAAAATCCCACTGCACACTGACATAGAAGAGGGGAAAAAGGAAGAAAAGGGAGGTGCCGGCTTTAATAGCTTTCTCTTCTAGGGGATAACACTGAAGTCCCCCAACATCCTAAGTCTGTCACTAATGTTTGTCATTATAGAACAGACCGTGAAAGTCAGGAGTTTCAGGGAAATACTCGGTTTGGGCCCTCTCCCAGGAAGCACAGTGAGGGAAAAAGGACTCATGGGTGGGCTGGATACAGGGTGCATTTATCAGTAGGTTAGTGCTATGAGCAGCTGGGTTCAGTCTCTCTGGAGACCTTTGAAGAAACTATAAAACACATCTCCTACAGATCCTGCTGACAGGTGTAGGGTTTGAGTTATTGGCACATTAAGCCCTACTTCTCAATGGCTAAAGGTCCCTCCTAGGGTAACTCTGACATTTGCAGCCTGACTTCCCACAGGCCAACCATACTCTAGAGGCCAGAGAAACACAGGGAGCTAGTCTCTGCATGGCCATCTGTAGACGATGCCCAGGGAGCCTATAAGAAAGTGGACTGGGGATTTACAAGGATTGATCATTCCTCATAAAGCTGTCTTCCCAGGTGGGTTCCAGTCCCGGAAGGTTCCTCTCCCATTTATATAGACCTCTCCACAGTATTCAGTTTTCCTGAACTGGAGGAAGACTGGTGTTTAGCTTTGGTCACACAGGGTACAGGAAGGCAGGAACAGTAAGACATTCCTTTGTCACCTTTGTCACCACATGTTTGTATTCTCCTCCCACCCAGGGAACACAGAGAGTGATTACAGATGTCCTACTGTGACCACCTCAGGAGACTGTTGACAGCTTGTCACTCATTCAAATATTTATAGAGAATGGGGGCAGGCTCCGTGTTGGGGCTGCAAGAGATCAAGGAGTGGGGCAGAATTGCTGCCCACCTATTCTATACCCACATAAGACCAATTTTCAAATGGCTATGGTTTAAAGCAAAATTAAATGAGCTCTTTCACAGCAGTGGTTCTCAACCTGTTGGTTGTGACCCTTCTGGGTATTGAACGACCCTTTCATAGGGGTCACCCAAGTCCACTGAAAAACTAGATATTTATATTATAATTCATAATAGCAGTTAAATTGCAGTTATGAAGTAGTGATAGAAGTAATTTTATGGTTGGGGGTCACCACAGTATGTGGTAATGTATTAAAGGTATTAGATGTATTAAAGGTCAGCAATAGGAAGATTAAGAAGCGCTCTTCCACAGAGATAGAAGCAAGTCACTGAGGATACAGAGTGAGGTGTTAGAGCCACTAACAGAGGTGGTGGGAAGGGTCTTCCCGACTCTGAGGGGATGGGGATGCTGGCAGCTCTCCATGGTCCCCTCTACCCTAAACCTGTGATCACAGAGGAACACACACACAAAAAAAAAATCAAACAAAAAAGGCCAGAGCTTAGCATCATATTCTGGATGCTAATCTCACAGAAAATGGTCTTATGTTTCCTTAGCAGTGGACAGGGAGCTGTCCTCCTAAAACTAACAAGCAGTTCTGCATCACAGCAAAGGCTGAGGCCATGTCCCACATCAGAGGGACGATGGGTAACTGACTTGTGTGTGTGTTTGCTCATGTTCTTCCCTACAGTTCCCATGCTGAACGACAGACACCAAGGCAAGTTACACTGTCAAGTTCATCACTTTGTTCATATTCTTAACCTAGAACCTGAGGGGAAATGGGCAGACAGGTTCTGAAACAACCCTGAATACACAGACAGCCACAAACCAGATGTGAAATGAGGAGGGTCAAGGAGAAACTCTAAAAGCTGGAAAAGCAGAGTGAGGTAAAATACTCTAAGTGGATAAACAAACAAGGTGTTCATCATTGGAGACAGACAGCATTGCTGGGCCTGTGCTCGGCCTCTCCTGCCGTTCTTTTGTGTGATGGTCCTATCTCTTTTGAAGAGCCTGTGAGAGTCAAGCTCACTCTAGGATACAGCCGGCTAAAAGGTGATCATGGCTCCTTTGGCCTTTTAAATCTGCTACGGCCATTGCCTCCACTGTCTCCCCTCCACAAGTGCTTCTGCACAGCTGTCTATTAGTCAGGCATTACTGTCACTGGACCAGAAGGAAATATGTGAGTTCTGCCCCCAGCAAGGACACTCATTTATGCTGTCATGATGCCTCTGTGCCTCAGTTTCCTCACTTGCAAAATAAGGGAGCTGAACTAGGTGATCTCAGAGCTCTTAGTTCTGGGTCAGCCGTGCCAAGGAGGCAAGGACAACAGCGCTGTCTACCCAGGAAATTCGTAGCTCAGCCTTGCTGTCCACAGGCCACAGCTTGGCTCTTCACTGCCCGCTGTATGAACACCAAGTCTGGAGCCGGATCTCCTGAGTTCTTCATGTTCTGCATGACCAATAATCCTGCCCTCTTCACACCCTCTCCCTCAGCAGAGCTTCTCAGACAAACCAGAAGTTAATAACTTGGCTGATAGCTGGCATGAGGTATGTCTTTGTGCACATACTGACCTCAGACTCACTGTTTAGGTGAAGGTGACTTTGAACTCCTGACCCTCCTGCTTCTACCCACTAAGTGCTGGAATTTTAGGCTGTGCTAACCATGCTGATGAGTATCTTCTAACATCCTTCAGCATGGATTTATTAAATTCTCCATATACACTCAGCACTACTATTATTCTTTCTGTGGTTATCATTAGTTTTTAAAGTGTAGTAGAGTGTGAGCTACAACGACAATCTACTCTATAGAACACAGTAGAGTTGCTTCATGGTCTGTTGTATCATCTACCATCCTCCTTGTCATTTGGTCACAAGAAGGAAAAATAACTAAGTCCGGCAAGATCTTGCTGACTCTTGAACCTTCTCTATTGCACCCTGCCCCCTTTCGTTACCTATGGAATTTGCCATTTGCTTGTTTCCTCTCAAAGTCACTAGTTGGAGATTACAGGCTAGACAGCCTCTTCTCCCATGACCCTGTCATCTGCCATGACTGCTGAAATCAACGAAGCAGCCCTTTTCCTGAGAACAACATGGCAGAGTCTTGAGCTTTCAGCCCTCCAGAAAGAGCTCTCACTTTGAACATTCCAAGTGGCTATGAAAACACATAAAGATGCTTACTGACAAAGGCACTGATAGCTTTCCATAAAAGGCACGAGCAAATTTTTATGAATTAGGTTCCTTTTGTGAAGGAGACAGCAGCTCTAGGAGAAACAAGCTATGATTTTAGCAACCTTAAGCTCTGTGTCGGGGGCTGGTTGCCAAGGTGATCATTGCCAGGAGTCTGCATCATTTGACTCCCATTCACTTTTCTTCTAAGAACTGGGACAACCGTCATAGCCCTGTGGTCAGAGGCTTCACTCTGATCAGACACTGTGTGGACCGGAAGTAACACAAGGCATCCAGTCAGTTGCCTGATAACTGTCAATGTGACAAACAGCGTTATCCTTTCCCTCATCCAGTTGCAGCAGACTGGCATTATCCCCCAACCTGTACAAACCAAATCAAAGTAGTAGTAAAAAGCACAATAAAAAGTATGTCAGCGTTCACAACCTGAGGCACCATGAGCGGTCAAAGTCCCATCCTGGTTCACAGAGAGCACAGTACAGTGTCCCCTACTATTCCTGGAAGATGCACTTTCCGTAGGGCCTGACACATGCGTTCCAGCTGTACAGCTGCCAGCCCCTCCCCCGCTCACGATACCTTTTCCTGGCAGATACCTGAGCCCTAGGAGGAGTGAAGTGACTGAAGCTCTGAGTTATCTACAAGGTTTTCCCTGACCCAGAGAGACCTGAGAAGTCACACCCTTCTAGCAACACTGTGTAAGAAACAGTTTTCCGATGCAGTGTGCTTCCATTCCTTAAGGTGGAGACACAGACACCCAGCAGGCTTGAACCAGACTTCTTGAGACAGCTCTACTGCTTGGCATGAGCTTGTCACAGCCACAGCAGCCACAGTTGGGCTGTCTTGTCCTCACCCAAGGGGACAAAGACTCTTCTGCTTCTCTCTGACAGGACTGCCAGGCAGGGAAGGACCTTCCTCCCTAGGCTAAGCATGGGGTCTTCATTTTATGTTCTAGGGATGGTATGACTTTGACTCCAGAGGTAGCAGAAAGTCATCAAAGATGTTGCATCTCTGTAGAAAACAAGTCCCAGGCATGGCTCTTAATCCCATACCAGTTAATGGAACCATGGCATTTCCATGGTCACATATGGATGAAAAGTCGTGGCCTGTCTGCCCAATCATCACAAGAGTGAGGCCTGAATACCACTGAGACTCAATCCTTTTAGAGCCCTTGACTCCAGATTCGAAGCTTCATGGGGAACCCAGGCCAATGACTGGCCAAGGGCCAACTCCAGCTACTAGCTGAAGTTCTGTAGCAGCTACACAGGATGGCTGGTAGCTCTTAGGAATCTGTTCTGCTAATTCTCTTAGGCATATAAAAGATGGTTTAAAACATATTCCTAATTAGAGAACACATGCATTAATTATCAGGAATAATTGTGTCCTTAACTATAATAGAGGAGATTCTCTTTCTAACCAGTTAATAGCCAAAATATCACCTCTCCGTGGGCTACAGAGCTGGTGGGATTCATGCTCAGCCTCTATTTTTATCCAGCTCATTCTTTTGTTATCAGCACTTCGGAGTGAGCCCATGCCTCTGCACATGAGAGGCCACTGAGCAACTGAGTCACACTCCAGCCCCCATTCTTATTGAGGAGCAAAAATTATTTGAAGTTTCTTTTCCACTTTGAATACTTTGGGTAGCTGTGGGATAATTTTTATTTTAATAAATTTTGACCTTTTTAATTAAAATTAAGTTTATTTAAATTATTTATCTGGCTAGGCTGTATACAGTCAGCATTAAAACTTCTCATATTTTCCCACCTTTTTGGCTTCAGTGAAGCTTTCATTTTATTTTATTTTTTCCAAGAAAAGTAGAGTCAATTTGCAAATAATGAAACAGGCAGGTTTTAATGGCTACTGTTATAAGGGATGGAAACACACTTTATTAGTTTTTCAGAAGCTAACTTCATGTAACAATGTCATTTTATACTTAGAAAATAAAAGCAGAACGTAGAAACACCTTGACTTCACTTAGGTTTGCTTAATGTTCATTAAATCAGTTGAGTGATGAGTTCACAGTCACAAGAGAACAAAGGTCCCTGCTCTGCTAAACCCGAGACAGGGTTTCTCTGTGTAGCCCTGGCTGTCCTAGAACTCACTTTGTAGACCAGTTGGCCTCGAACTCAGAAATCTGTCTGCCTCTGCCTCCCGAGTGCTGGGATTAACGGCGTGTGCCACCACACCCGGCTTAAACCCCTATCTTATTTCTACCTTTTTTCTTGCACCCTGCAACTTATATTTCTATTTTGTCACAGTCAAAGAGAGCTATAGGAAGCTATTTGAAGATTTTCTCATAATAACGTCCAGTCTTGGTAAGAAAATAGAGACCGTACCAAAGCTTGGCCAGCCTCGCCTCTCTCTGCCGCTTAATGAGACCCTGTGTAGCACTAATATCTTTGTAATCCCAAGCCCACTTTGGGTCCTAGAGCTGCTAAAGCATCAGTTTATGATTAATTAGTTTAGCATTACCATGTAAACCTGCTGATCCCACCTCGAAACATATGGACATCGGGGCTGTAACATCTGGAGTAGGAATTGATAGTGCTTAGCCACACTGCAGCAGCTACAGGAAAGCAATGAGTGCTAAGCAAAAGCTGCAACCCTGCCCCCTCACACAGCACAGGCTGCCCTCTAGGGGGCGAAGAGGGAAGCTGATGGATGACTCTGCTCTGGTTTGGCTGAAGAGTGGGGCAGTCCAGGTGGAAGCCATCTGTCACTGCTGGCCACAGAGAGGAAAGAATAGGAACGGCCTAGTGCTCAGCAAAGATAACATTGGCCCACAAATCCTTTTGCCCCTCTGGCCTGGCTTGTTGTAGAGATGTTTTCTCCAGCAATTGCTTCACAAACCATTAAACAGCCATGAAAACAATCGCCTGGCCATATGTCAAAGGGCCACAGAAACCCACAGCAGGTTGAAGGAAAAGAGAAATGCCCTTCTCCTTTCTTGGCACTGAGAGAAGCCTCCATGGAGGTAAGGCTGTGTGTGTGTGTGTGTGTGTGTGTGTGTGTAGATAGATAGATAGATAGATAGATAGATAGATAGATACATGGTAGATCGATAGAAAGACAACATCACCATAAGATTAAAAAGGCAGGTACAGCTGGCATTAGACTCAAGGACATCAGCAGAGAATGTGATTAGGAACAACACAGCCCTTCCATGGCATGTGGTCATTTCAGGCCATCTTTAATGCTGAAGCCAGAAGCTGAAACTTCAGGTAAGTGCATCCATCAGTATTCCATCCACCCCTGGGCATTCTTGTACAGGGCCGAGCTAGAGTATGGTCCTGGGCAGCAGTAGCAGCAGCAGCTGAGGAAGTCAGCACCTGCTAACCTTCGGCATCAAATCAGCACTTTAACAGGCGTGCCTCAGGTGGCTGCCATGCACCTGAATGTCTGAGAAGTCCCACACTTGGCAACTCTGAGGAGCTGTCTGAAACAAAGGGTATTTCTTATAGCATTTCTGACCTGACAAGAATAGGCTGGCATTTGCCAAGCACAACACCATGTTAAGTGTGTGCCTAAAAGCAAAACCACATTTTTCCCTCACAAAATTCCCAGCAAAGGCACTGCCCTTCTCCTCAGGCTACAGAGGAGGTAGTGAGGAATGTGAATGCCCTGCCTAAGGCTACACGAGAAAGGAAACACAGAGCTGTGGTTGGCACTCTCAATCCTGGCTTGTCTTCACCAGGATGTTTGACTTTGCCCTGAATGTGAAAGAATCAGGCTGGCTAAGAATGTTCACTACAGGAGATGGGACATGGTGATGTGATATTTCTTCCAAAGGTATCATGAATCATATCCCAAGGAAACATGGCCTCTAGAGAGAGAATTAAATGTCCCCCATCTTTGAAGACTATCTGTTGTACTCTTGGCGTGTTCTGGAATTTGCACATTAGCCCCTTTCTAGAATGGACAAGGAGGCCTGGCAGGTGGACTTCGTCCAGCCTCTTCCTTCTTGGAACAATACTGTCTACCAGGAAACCAAAGGCTACAGAGGAACAGGAATTTGTCTACATAGAACACAAGAAGTCCAGAATTCCAAGGCCCCTTTAGCCAGTATCTTGCTTTATTATGCAAACCTTAACTTTGTTCCCTTATGTATTTATTATCTGTCTGTTGGTCCATCCATCCATCCATCCATCCATCCATCCAACCACACAAGGAAGAACCAAGATGCAAAATTCTTGTGCCCATGGGTCTTGCATGTCATTAGGAACACCAGAGAGTAAGCTGATGTGGATCTACTAGGCATGTATTTTGGAGCCATGTAAAATAGATCTGGGGGAAAGGTAGAGAGCATAAGGGGATGACGAATGCTACAAAAGAAAGAGCCAGGGCAGGCTTTCAAGCAGCAGTACCTAGGCTTGTCTCTAGGGGAAGTAAGAGAGGGAAACATGGTTATCTAGAGAGACCCCTGGTAGAGGGAGCAGTGGAGCACCTGAGCCAAGAAACAGCAGAAAACCATGTCATCCAGTGCAGATGAGCAGGTTGTGAGGGTGAGATGCAGAACCTGATGCTGGCTTAGAGTAGGGTGACAGGAGACAGGGACAAGGTGACTCTGGTGATGTTCTGAGATGAGAGTTTTGAGTCAAAAGAATCTGCTAAAGGCAATCCTTTTATTCTTTCTTACTCCAGGGCGTCAGCTGTGCTATGAACTCTGGCCTCTATCTTTTACTGTTCCTCTCCAGTCAGTCCACTTGGTCCTGACCTCTCATACCTTGTAAATATCTGATTTGCATACATTTTACTGTATGCCTTTGATTGGTCTCTGGCCATCACTTGGCTCATGGCCAGTGCTGTCCGTGGCCAGGATGGCACATGAATGTCCCTGCTGCTTGTTACCTCTGACACTTCCCACAAGTGTTCAGCTTTGCAGGTTAAGGCCTTTGTCGTACATTAGCTCACTGAGACACTAGGTCTCAGGGGTCATTTCATGCCTTTCATTTAACTGCAGGAGACTGGAATGAAAGGGCACGTGTTGGCACTGGCTGAACTCTACACAAATTAACCTCCTGGCATCTGCAGACCTGGGCCTGAACAGGAAGTCCTATCGGCCAGTATGTGTAAATGTGTAGGTGGGCTGAGGGGGGCTCAGGAGAAAGCACAGAGAATACCACACAAACAGTCAACGGCAAAACCATGAGCCGGTAGTGAAAATAGGGCTACCTGTGCTTTGAGCAGAAAACCAGTAGTGAGGCGGAGGGACAATCTAGGACCTAGAAGAGGTAACAATCAAGACAGAAAAACTGAACTGGGCCAGTGCCAACCACAAGCCAGAGGTTAAGCTGTTACCCAAGCCCTCGGCATCAGCTCAGAAAACCTTTCTGGAGTTGGCCTGTGCCAATGGCTGAGCAGCTGGTGTGTGAGCCTGTGCAGTGTGCTAGAGTGATGCACTAGAGTGATGCTGGGATGCTCTTCCAAAGCCCAAGGATGCTGATGTTTCCCATCCAAACAGGGCTGACTGGGGACCAGTGCATAAAGGCAAAGGGGCATCAGAAGCATTGGTGGGGACCAAGAAGGAAGGGGTGAAGACAGGCAGGTTACTTGACACTGGGTAGAAGGAGTCTTCATTCTCCAACCAACCCTAGGTAACAATAATCGCTGTAGAGCTCAATGCAGGGCTAATGCCAGTTGACTTCATTTCTTCACATTGGACTGTCCAATCTCGAATTGATTTCCCATCTTGTAGAGATTTCCTAGGCTTCACTCTGTACAGTTAAACCACAATCGAAGGTGACAGGAGTCAAATATAGCAAGTCACTCTGAGGTGAAAGGGTGAGCAGAAAGAGTAGAGGCCTGTGGCCTTACATGCAGGCACCCACTTCCCCATAGCTGAGTGCTAAGCATGCTCTGTTCTACTCTTCTCCCTGGTTTAGTTAGGTACTGACGATGGTGCCAAGTACAAAGGTCATAAACAGGTCCAGGGCTGGTCAGAAAATAAATTCTATTCCTCCTACTGAACAGCCAGAAAAGGGAAATTCCACCCACAAAGCTGTTTGTAGGAATACAAACATTGCATCCTGTTGAACTTGACCGATAAGAACAGGCTGGCTGGCACTGTATTCAGTACTTTACCAGCTCAGGTTCTCTGGCAGACCTGCCTAAGATGTAGTTCCCGGAAAAATGATCCCCCTTACTCTTGTCAGCAAGGAACATGCAGTAGTGGCTCCATTTCCATCTTTAGGATCAGATTCTCAAAAAGCAGCTCAGGTCATGTGAACCTTAAAGGCCACCAAGACCAGTGGGTCCTGAACACATGTTTGTGTTGGGTCTACAACATACATTCAGCCAGTGATTCCACAAAGGAGGTGTGCAGACACAAATCTGTATTACTCTGGATAATGGCTCAATGCTTTTCCATCCTTGAATATTCAATTGCTGTGTATCTTTGATTCTCAAGTATATTTCCTGTAGAAACCAAACATTTAGGTACTGGCTTTCTAAAACCTAACAATCCATGCCTTTGTTTAATTCTTACACCTTCAATGCCATTATTTTTGTGTGGATATGTTATTTGAGGGTAGATATTCATACGTGTGCACACGTGCATGTTACTGTATAGGCATATGTGTGTTCAGGTCAAAGGTCAGCATTGAGTGTCTTCCTTAGGTTATCTCCATCTAATATTTTGAGATAGGGTCTGTCATTGAACCACCAGAAAGTACTAGAGATCACCAATTTAGCTAGACTGGCCAGTTAGGGGGTTCCAGTAAGGCACCTGTCTATGCTTCCTTCCTCAGTGCTGGAATTACCTATGCACACCAAAACGCCCAGCCTTTGACATGGTGCTCAAGATCCAACCCCAGGTCTTCATGTTAATCCAGCAAGCATTCTATCCAGGCTTCTCACTAGCTCCCAGTGTCATTACTGACACAGTTGAACCTACATTTGCTGTTTGCTTTTCTCTATTTGTCATACATTTCTTCCTACATCTCTTTTCCTCCCACACTTCTGTACTAATAGCATACTTTCTAATGTAGCATTTCAATATCATTACTGATTGATTTTTACTATTTTTAACTTATCTTCCTAGTTATCTAAGAAATACATCTTAGCAGAATCGGCTTGTGATATATGTGATTTAATTCAGTGAGTGTGAAAACACTTCTCCTGGAGAGGGCTTTATTCCCTTCCCCTGTGTGGTGGTATTGTTCCCGTATATATTACATCCATAAATGATTCAAACTCAACACATTGCCATAATTACCACTTTTTAATAATTGCATGCCTATTAAGACTGAGATGGAAAAGTGGAGCTAACATATATTGTAGCTTGTGTTTATTAGCCTCCTAATTATCATTTCTATGTGTTTTCATTTGTTCCTGTGGATTCCAGCCACTACTGGAGATGTTTCCTTTGTCAATACAGATTTTTACCCTCCTATCTCCTTAGTGTGTATTACTTTATTACATTTCTATGTTGTAGGTCCAACAGTACATATACATATTATTTTAAACAACTGCTTGTAAAGTCAGGGAAGAGACAGAAGGAGAGTGAATTTGTACATACCTTGCCCTATATAGTTACATAACTAATTTTTACCAGTACTGACCATCGTGCTAGATTCAAACTACTTTCCGGGAAGAGTTGCTTTCAGCATAAAGAATTTCCTTTGTGATTTTTCTTTCCCCAGTTTTCTTTGCTAAACTATCAGGGCTAAAGTTTAATCTACATCTTCAACCCCTGCCTTTTACAAGATTCTCCCAAGGGCACTTTTAAAAGCTCTATTGCCTTAAACATCCGCAATCTCTGTTGTAGATAAAGTCAGTTCCTTTGGGGAAAGATTTGCGACTTGGTTTTATATAGTATGTTTCTATTCTCGACCAAATCTCCAAGACATTCACAGTACTAGGGCTGGGCTTGGAGGGGCGCGGTGTGCTTTCCCTGGTGGAACCCTCCTCTTTAGGAGCTAAATTCTCAGGGGATGGGGTGAGTAACCTCAAACCTTCATGCCTTGTCTCAGGCATCATATTTTCACAGCAGTGTTCTCATGGCACAGCTGCTGTCCCCCGAGTGAGGGCTGTGAAGAACAGCTCTACACCTCTAGGCTGCACTCACCCATACACAAACCTCAGAACAGGTGGTTTGGGTCCGGAATAGAAGTGTCCTATATGGGAACACAGTCCTTCAGCCAGGAGCTGGTTGCAAGCAGTATGGAGTGGTTTTTTTTATCCTGCTGAACTGGGAGGATAAAGGAGGGAGGGGTCCCTGACTCAAATTCCACAAATACTGTTCTTATTTGAGTTTTTACCTTTGTGTTTGTTTGCTTGCTTTTTATTTCTTATTTTCTGCAGTAATTTCGAATTATCTCCAGAGACTTTAACTCGTGTTTTAAAATAATAATTTTCTCTAGTTTCAATGTGGAGTGAGGAGGTCCATAGAGCTCTTGGGTTATCACATTGGAAGTCTTCACTTGGTCCTTCAGATAGTTTGTTTTAGGGAGTAACTATTATACAAATAAAGGCCAGAGAACAAGAGCTTTCTCACTGTAGTGGGAATGTCCATCATTTGAGGAATTTGTGAAAAAGGTTCCCAGGGACCCACTCACAGAGACTGTGACTTTCCATGACAGGAGAAAGAGGAAAAAGCAGAGAAATATGCATTTTTACCAAGCTTTCTACAGGATACTAATATTTAAAAATGCATACAGTATTCATCCCTCCCTCCTCTCTATCCCTCTCTTCCTTTTCCCCTTCCTTGAGGACAACAAACGTTGGTGCTATTGGTTTGTAATTACCTATTTATTGATGAAGTTACACACCTAACATCTGCCTTTCTTGTGAGTTCTGTGGGACCCAACTCTGCATGTGAGTTCATCACCACAGGCCCAGCGTCCGGCACAAGACCTGACTCTCAATTACTTGTTCTGTGATTTATAAAAGGAAGTTATTGAGTTCTTGAGTTCTAAAACTGGGAAGTTTGATCATCAAGATTTAGCACTGTATGGTTTTTCTTAAAAAATATTTAAAAACATTTGCATATATATTCCTCTGCAGAGAGGACCCATAGCTTAGGTTTTACATGATAGGGCTCTTGACCTTCCCCAAAATAAGAAGCACTGGCCTAATTCGGCAGTAAAACAAGATTAAACAGTAAGGAACTCATCTGCAGCTTGAAGTAGAATATGCTACAAAACCTGTGTGTGTGTGTGTGTGTGTGTGTGTGTGTGTGTGTGTGTGTGTGTGACAGAGAGAGACAGAGACAGAGAGAGAGACAGAGACAGAGACAGAGAGACAGAGAGACAGAGAGAGAGAGAGAGAGAGAGAGAGAGAGAGAGAGAGAGAGAGAGAGAATGAATGAGGGGTCCAAGAATGGAGACTGAAATGCCTCAATGAATTTGCAGAACCATTCACATCCTTGCCCCTTCCCCCAACTCTCCCTGAAGAACTGATCATTCCTGCAGTCATTGGCTGGAGTCACGATAGCTGCTGGCATTCATCTGTTTCTTGGCAGCATCATTCATCACCGAGGCCAGGGAAAGCGCCTGTAATTCTCTCCGTTCACCTGTTTGGAACGATGCCACCCGTCTTTGTAGGAAGCTCCTTTTAATAACAAGCCTGTAAACTTCCCAGAAAACACGGGCACCGAGCTGAGCTTATGAAGCACGGGTGCCCAAGCGGTTTGACCAAACAATCCTGGGATTCCTCTTCCCTTACCCAGCAGCCCAAGAGGAGATTCAGCCTAATCAGGCTATAGATGCCTCGCCTTGCCACTGCTTGCTGCTGGCGCATTCACTGAGGAGCTAAGGCAGGCTGTGGACTGCTTCACACTAATTGGCTATTGCTATTAAGCCTTTCCTTTTCCAGGTTTAGAAGACGCTCTCTTCAATATTTCCTCCCTTGTTTTTGTCCTGAAAATTACTTCCACAGTAGATTTGTCACCGTAAAGGTTGTCAGTGTGCCGTTAACTCACAGTTACCCACGGTAACTGGGGAGAGCGGTATTGCAGATAATTCACAGCCAAAGGCGCTTTCCGTCTAGCTCATCACGCGTGGTTCAAGGGGCTTGGTGGCAGCTTTCCCTCCCTAATTATGTTTGTCTTTGCTGCTTATTAAAACAAGTCTGACTGCCTTTGGGCCAGGCAGTTGGGTGAGGTGAAAATTCTGACACAGAATTTGTGAATGTCTTTGGGGGAAATCCACAAGGCACACAGATAATCAAACTTGACTAGATTTGGCTTCACAGTCTAATCACCCGTGATCAATTACTTTGTTCCTGTGGGACTGAGCCTGGGATAAGAAATAGTTGCAGTTGGGAGGGAAGGGGTCTTGACATTTAGATGAGGACACAAGACTGGGTGGTAGCCCAACGTCATCACAAGGCCATGCTGGCTTTGCAACCTTGTTTTCTACAGTCAACCATCTTCCGGTGCAAACCTCACAGTGTCCACCTCTACCTAGAGCTTTGGTGGCTCCCTACGCTTGTTCTTATGGCTGTTCACATCTAGCCCACCCTCTCAGAGACAACCTGACCCTGTCCCCTTGAGGTTAGAGATGAATGGGTACTGAGGTTGATACTGGTCACTGAAATGTGCATAAACACTGGCCAGTGGACATGTCACTTCTCAGAGTCAGTTGTGCTTGGTTTCACACTTTTCTGGCTAAACAACATCTAGCAGCATCTGAGATGGTGGCTGCTCCTCACTCTGTCACTGGTGCCTGTGATGAGCCTACTTTGCACTAGCTTTCAGCCACTTAGATTTTAATGCCCTTAGTTAACTTAGCATATCTGGCAATGTACATAGCAAACTACACTGTGACTGAGTTTCAGCTCTGTAAGCAGACAATGAACAACTAAAGGATGGAATCATTTCTTCTTCAGCGTGTTCAGTCCAGTACTAAGCACATTTAAAACAATTCTGTTGATTTGTTGACCGTGACGTTTTTCTTCCTTACCGGCCCTTGCCATCTTCCAGTTTTTGTTTTTCTCCCACTCCCAGGGGCAAAGCTGCAAAGGGTGATGTATACCCTTTGTTTATTTCAGGGAAAATGGTGGAGCTGTGTCTGTGGACCAACAGAGCCAGAAGGAAGAACTCAAAAAAAAAAAAAAAAAGAAAGAAAAAGGGTGTCTTTGGGGGATGCGTTCTTACGCTCCATGTGTTTGGAATGTAAGAAGGTTTAAGGACAGAGAAGATTTCAAAAGGAAGCCTTGGAGCTCTGACACAGAAAGCATAGCATCCCCAAAGCTGGGATTCTGAGGGATCACACGTCATTCACTCTGGGCTCCCAGGTCTACCATAACATCCGCATTTTCTGATGACTTATCACGGGCCAGACACAGTTCCAACTTATTAGTTAACTTGTTGATTCCCCCAAGCAAACTTCTAAGATAGTTATGATTTATATTTCGCAGATGAAGGAGCTAAAACATTGAGGTAAATTCCCTGTGGCCACGTTGAGAGTAAATGGTCTGCTCTTACTTCAAGCACACTTGAACACTCCCATCATGCACACTCACTCCCGTGTCCCACCCCTCCCTGTAAGCCACACTGCCGACTCCACAGACCGCCATCCTCTGGAAACATCTCCCTTCTAGAGCAACATGAAACAACTCTGCTCCCTTCTCTCCAAATCAGCACTCAAATATTTGAAGGCAGCAATCATGTGTCCCACAGGGTTCTCCTTCCCACTGTGAGCAGCCACAAGTCACTCAACACTTCCCAATACAACATAGCTTTAAGCCCTTCTCTATCCCTGCTCGGTGACTCACATATGCTGGGGACCAAAAAACTGTCAGTGAAGTCAGTGAAGTGGAACTGGTGACTCTCTGGCCTTTCAGTCTTGTCTGAGCTAACGCTGCTGCTTACAACCGCCAAGCACATTCCTTTCATAGTGTAAAGTGGAATGGAGATCTGCCGTAGGAACAGCTGTTGGCTCGGTCCCTGCACAGGTCCCCATATTGGAAAATGGACTGGTAAGGGATCTGCATGGTCAGTGCTCCCTATTCTAATTCATCTGCTCCTCCTTCTTCTTTGTCCCAGCCCTTTCTTGTCCAATCCCAGAGGCATGTTGCGAACGGCCTTTCCACTCACCATGGAGTTCATGGCAAAGTGATTGTGCTGTGTCTGGAGGTCTAGTGCATGCTGGTAGCTGACTCCGATCTCTGTGTGGCTCTGAAGAAATAACTCCTTGTTGTGGCTTATCCAGTCGAACATCTAGAAGGGAGAAGAAGGGACAGAGTGATGAGAAGGGTCATAGGTCAAGCAGGCAAAGCATTCAAAGCTACAGAGAAGAATACAGCCCTCTAGCCGTTTCCCAGGGAGATGCTGCCATCGCCCTGGAGTCCGGGTGGGCCGCAGTCTGGTTTTAGAGAAGAATCCTCATTGTTTTAGCATAAAAATTTATAAGAAGTTTCCATATCTCTACAGAGCCTAAGTAAAAGAGACCGTGAGGGTGAGAATTGAGATGGGATGGTAGTGTTTATTATCCCAAGGTAGCTACTGACCCTTCATAAAGTCTTTAGAATGCTTCAAGGACAGTCACTGAGAGAGCAAGTGGGGAGGCTTAGCCCACTCACTCAGATAGCTATGTCTTCTCCAGGAAGTCCCCACACAGGAGACTCACCAGAGCCACAATTCCAGGAAGTTCCTAGCTCTTTCAGATGCCAGGTCTAAGAACCAGCGCATGCTCCCTCCCAAGCACTCAGTTTGTCTCGGAAATAAGAATGAGACTCAGTCAATGCAATAAAAAAGCGCAGAAGCTTGCTAGAAGGTGCTGGGGAGCAGGTCTTTAGGTGCAGGGTCTCTCCTTTGACAGTCTGTGTGTCCCCGAGCTAGCTGCTGTAGCCAATGGAAAGGAAAAGGGCGGAGTCAAGGTGTCTTCAGCAAAAGGCCAGAGACCTGACTGAGCTGGAACTCAGGCCCTGTGAAGAAGGCCACTCTTCTCAGGCCATGTGCTCCATGTTTACACGCCTAGGGGTGTGTGTGTGTGTGCGTGTGTGTGTGTGTGTGGCGGGAGCGCTGTAGCCACTCCCAGGGTGGTGAGGGGTGTGTGTGTGTGTGTGTGTGTGTGTGTGTGTGTGTGCATGTGTGTGTGGCGGGAGCGCTGTAGCCACTCCCAGGGTGGTGAGGGGTGTGTGTGTGTGTGTGTGTGCATGTGTGTGTGGCGGGAGCGCTGTAGCCACTCCCAGGGTGGTGAGGGGTGTGTGTGTGTGTGTGTGTGTGTGTGTGTGCCTGTGTGCCTGTGTGCGTGTGTGTGGCGGGAGCGCTGTAGCCACTCCCAGGGTGGTGAGAGGACCAGATGAGCTGAGACAGGGTTTGTAGGCTACACCAGCTTTCCAGTGCTAGCTCTTCTCCTTACACAGAAAACTAAGTTTGCTTTTCCAGTTAAGTTCAATTAGCATGTATGGGATACCTGCCATGCCCAAGGTGGCAGAGGGGCAAAAATGTTGAAAAGGTGGTTCTTGAAATTAGGTGGCTTTTATAAAGTGTAGAAGCTGACATGGATCAGATTCTGTTTGTTTGTTTAGAGAATTTCGTACTGAGTATAACACATTTTCACCACTAACATCACTATCTTCCCTCCAACTCCTTCTGTGTCCCCCCAACATCCTCTTTCAAAATCATCTATCTATACACATATATGTATACACATATACATGTATACACATACATATGCATACACACACATACATATATATACACACACATATGCATACACACATCATACATACACACATATGATATGTGTGTATGTATGGTGTGTGTGTGTGTATGTGTGAACCTATGTGTGTATGGTGTGTAAGTGGTGTGTTTGTGTGTGTGTATGTAACTTAAATCACAACTCCAAAGGTCCATGAATATGTTAGAGTCTATTACTAACAGAGGAAAAGGAACACCATACTCCCCAGAAAAGGGGATCCTGTGTTAAGCCTTGACTTAGAGAGGAACCAGAAAGCTGAAGACCAGAAAGCTGAAGTAGGCTGAGTGATTGGACAAAGAGAGAATGGTGACACAGGAGGGAGACTGGGGCAGCCCAATATGTCACAGGCACTGAAAGCAACTCAGTGCCGCTTACTGTTGACAACATGCGGCTGAGGAGGCAGGTGCACGGAGTGACCATGAAGGGCACATGCACACGAAGGGATGTGGACCACGTGTTGATAGCAATGTGTGGGGGAGGCTCCTATAAAGTATGGATGAGCTGTGGCAGCAGTGTGGGGCGTGGACTAGGAGAGGCAGGGGTCATACTGGGGGGAGTGTGTGGCACACCAATCCAGGTACAGGTGAGGGCCTGAAGAAGCAGGAAGGTTTGAGAATTCTCTTTGGTCAGGATCTTCCGAGGGCTCATTATCACTTGGAGAAGAGGGGGTGAGAGAGAGCTGGGGAGACAGGCCATGGTACCCTGGTTCCTGCAACCCCAAGTACCACCATGGGAATCACTGAAGGATGAGGATTAGAAACTAGGGTGTGCAGAAATAGTCCTGCATTTGAAAGGCATAGGGAGATTTAAGTCAAGCATTCCCCATGGACAGCTAGACTCATGTGTCTGGGGGCCTAGAGACATCAGGGCTACAATAACTCATGCCTGAGCATAAGAACATCAGCAGGCTGGAGACTCTCTCACCAGAGCTACTCAAGTAGCAAAGGGTTTATTTCAGGCTGCAGGCTCCTGAACAGGCTGAGCACATATCTGTGTTGAGCATTCTGAGTCTATCAGCCTCAGCGAGCCCCACACGGCAGGCAGCTGCTGGCCAGGGCGCCCCCAATCCCTAGTTACCATTAAGAATGAAGGGGGAAAAAAAAAGAAAAGTACTGGAATTTAGAGGATTCTCATTCTGCAATTTTTCACCTTAAGATTTCTTCCTTGAAACCTCATTTCAAAATAATCTCTCCCCCTCCTTCCTTATTTACAAAAGAATCAATAAAGTTAATGAAAACCTGAAGTGCCAGGAGCCCTTGGAACTTCTGATGACTGTGTTCCCCCTGGGCTCTCTCAGCAGCCCCAGCAGTGACCTTGTACTGTCTATTGAATAACTCTTTAGATGCACACAAACTGGCAGAGGAGGTGTGTGCAGCACCACAGTGATTACGTTGCTGGGCACTGGGTCCCTGCCAGGCTGCAGGGAGAGGCGGGCTGGACACAGGCCAAGGGAGGTGGAAAGCAGTGTAAAGTGTAAGAGGTAAGACAAAGCTTGCTACAGCAGCTGTGCACTCTGCTGGGTCAGCGCCTCACAGACTGACGCTGGCACCCATGCCATCCCCAAATTCAGTAGTGAGGCACCCTGACCAAGTCTATCTTATTCTGGAGAAACTGCTTCAAAGAAATAACATTATACTATATTATGTTATATTAAATATTAATATATTAAATGATAGTATATTATTATATTTGTATATTATATTATAAACATATCTTATATATTTATTATAATACATATTATTAAATAATAGTTATGTCATATATTCTGATCTATAATACATTACATATTCTGATTTGCAAAGGCCAGTATTCCTTAGAATGGGGGTGAACATCCCGGCTTACAAATGGAACATTTTTGAAACCCATAAAAAACCATACTTTTTCTATTCAAAACAAAAATGAGTTTTATGGAGTCTCCTGACTTAGACGGTATATTCATTGCTATAGCTCCTATTTCTAGTGATTAAATTAAGGAATGTAGCAAGAAAACTGGCCTTGTTTTATAGCCAGAGAAGAGTCACTCCTAAGTCACTGCCACAACATTTTTCAGGCGCTTTCAAGTTCACAATCAGATGTCCAATTGCATGTGTCATTTTATTGTGACCTTTACAGTGTCACATGGCTATTACCATAAGGTGACAACAGAGCATGCTCAGAGGAATGAAGCCCAAATCCTAAAAATCATTATTCTAGTCTGTGCTACATTTGCTGAGTGACTGTCAGCCAGGCTCTGAGAGGCTGCAATGCCATGATGCCCCAGGCTACCCAGCTACCACCTCTCTATGGCTGCACCATGAGGAAGGATCACAGAGGCCTGGGGATAGCTCTCAGTAAATGCTGGGAGGGATTAAGGAAGGAAGGGGATGGGAAGGAAGGGAAGGAGGAGGAGAGAGAGGGAAGATGACAGTTGGCCTTAGTCTAGGATTGTTAATGTCCAGAGAAGAAACACCTTTCCAAAGGGTTCTAATCTCAAGCCCAGACCACTGACAATTCGGTCCATTTGAATTTGGTATCTGGAAGACCCTTGAGCTGGAGTGGCCGAAAGACGTAAAGGAGGAGAAAGCAGAAGAAAATATAGCCACAGCAGCTTTGGGTTGTTTATGTTCCCGCTCCCACAAAACAACAATTCTTTCATTTTAGACATGACCGTTAGGATGGTCATACCTAAATAATGCAATTATATCTCTGTCTGATCAGAGCATAGTTTTCTCTCATCTTATTAAGAAAGATGTTCTATGTAAGCTACTTGAGGCTTTTTTTTTCTGTTTCATTTTAACTAAGCTAAGTAATTTTTATGCTAGCTAACTTAAGTAAAAACACACAAATCTGGTTCTTCATAAATAGTCAACATTAAAGGAATCTATTTAAATGCAGATTAGGAAAAAATAAACACAAGACTTTCCATTTTTTAAAAGATGGGTTAGCTAAACGGCTCTTATTGCTCTGTTCTGTCTTTAATGAAGCATAACTATTTCATAGAGCAGGGGTATTAAGTAAAAAATCTTGTGTTTATTTTCCTGCACTTAGCGAAAGCAGCTGACGTCTTCTAACTTTCAAACCACCTGACTTTTGTTGGTGCTGTACACTCTCTAATTATAGATTACATTGCAAACAAGACGAGCTGATTAAGTAAAGGGACAAAAACCAATCAGTGGGTTTCCTTTGGCTGGAGATGCAGGTCCCAGTCCACCCAGAGACGTGCTCTGCACCCCTGCAGTTCTTCATCCATAATAGCTGTGCCCTGCCAGGTTCAACAACCTCCTGCAGGTAAATCTTGTTAGGCCCAGGGAAACAAGGTCTCCAGCCAATTATAAAATAAAAACCTTGTGTTAGAGTACAAAGAGCAGAAAAATACAAATCATTACAGGCTGCTGTATGAACTCTGCCAAGTTGTATCAAGGGCCAGAACCTCAGTTTTTATCTGTAAAACAAGAATATTAATTTATACTTTTTAAATTTTAGGCTACCAGGGGCACTCAAATAAAATGAGGGGTTAGAAAAGGCTTTGTTGGAGGCTGTACACATATGGATTTTTAATATATATAATAGTATGTTCTAGCCTATTCCCACTTAAAGCAAAACAATAGGTAAAAGGTCTGGATATAAAGCTGAAAAATTCATGCTGCAAACCCCATGGGCTGGTGGGACTCGCTCACAAATGCAGTCCACACACACACAAAACACCACAACCCACTCACCTGAGACACACTACTAGAACAACCACAGGCCTCTTCAGAAAGCAGTCCAGAGGCACCAGCCTTCACTCATTCAGGGACCCTGTGAGTGTAGGTGTGTCTGCCTACAAAAGACTCAGAGCCCCTCCATCACTATACCTGGAATTCAGGTGCCTCCTGACTGCCTTGAATGGCCTGACCACAGAGATAAAATATTAAAGCAAGCCCTTGGTCCTTATCTGCCTCCCTGGCAAGGAAGCATCCATGCTCCTTCTTCCCCACCCTCTCAGCCACTACTAGAGACTGATCCCCCCACCCCCCGTTCCCTGTTAACAGGTTTCCCCCCACTCAGGAGAGATGCCTATTAAAAAGCCATTTGTTTCCTATAATCCCTTTTGGAATCAGTTTTTCCTGGATGTAGAAATAGCTCAATAGCTTTCTGAGCACAAGCCATGGATGGGGATTTCAGACAGAAGATGAGAGGCCCTACACATACACACATACACACACACACACACATAAACAAACACTCACATGCACACACACACACACACACACACACTCACATATGCTCACACATACTCCTGGGAACCAAGCAGATCTCCTGACTTCACAATTCTGTTTTCACAGAAACTCTGGCTACCCTGGGCCACATGTTCTTGTACAAACAGAGCAATACACAGTCCTCTTGTGTGTGTGTGTGTTCTTGCCTAGGATTCTTAAAACCCTTCAACCCTGTTTTTTCAATGATCTCCTCTCCTAGGATGAAACCTCCTGATTTCCTAAAGAGGAGGAGGAGGGGGAAGAGGAGGGAGGGAGGCAAACACGGAAGAGAGAATATTAAGGATCCCAAAATATGAACCTAGTTTCTAGATTTCAAGAGCCCCTACAGCCAGTCACCTCTCTTGTACCAATTCATCTATTCAGTCCATCGGACTGTGTGTGTGTGTGTGTGTGTGTGTGTGTGTGTGTGTACTCTGAAGAGATCATCATTACACTGACCTTAACGGAGGCAGAGACACAATCTGACAGGCTGTCATGGTGATAAACATCTATTGAGGGAGAGAAGGTGTCCTTAGCTATGCCTGTTTTCTCTTCTGCTGGTGGCATGTCTGCCTACAGATGTTTATTTCTTAAAGGAAGCTGCTTTTCAGAAGTCCTGTTTGCTCCCAGGAGGAGAGCCCAGCTGACCATCTAGGAGGCACCATCTATGTTTGCTCATTAATCAGCTAGGATGCCAGTGTCACCAATCAGGTTGTGTCTGTAGGCACACTATTGACCCCATAGTACATTTCCTTCACCTTCCACCCGAATCCCTTAAACCTTAACACCCATGTCCAACTGCTGCTCACAACTTAAACAGTCCGGGTTTTTCTATGGCACAAACAAATGTCCACTGTGAGAAAAACTCTTTCCTTCTTCTGCATAGTAATCCAACCTCCAGTTAGCATCTAGATCCTGTTTCCATGACAACAAATAAAGATGCTTCAAGCCAGCATGTTATTGAGTCTTGGCGAAATATAAAGATGCTCCCTGACTGGAAAGCTGCACTGGGATTAGGAGTAACTACAACAATACTACATGTGTATTAGTGTGGACACCAAAGCTCAGGATTCCCTGACTGTGGTGACTTTTGCAAGGAAACATTGTTCTTTGCAGGGACCCTGTCAGCTGTGACAAGTGTTACAAGATGTACAGGTTCCCCTGGGGCACCAAGTTTGTAAGCATGCTCGCACTTGCACTTGCACTTGTCAAGGTAGATCCTATCTCCTTGTACCTGAGCTGGATGTCTGGGCTGGGTTTCTGAAGGGATTGCCTGGTGGCAAGCTACGGTTCTCACCTTATATCATTCTCAGTAGATCAGTGACAAACACTGCCCCTCGATTGGTAAGGCTGAATGTTTAGAAAAGACTTGGACGCAGTTATCAAGCTGCATTGCCAAAGCTGGAACACGTTGACGAGGGTGCTGTACTTTCTCCTCATCTTGTAGTTCTCCATCCCTCGTTCTCATGTTCAAATTTCCCACATAACAGTAATAACACTAATGGTAGCAAAAACAATCCCAACAGTTACTACTTTTTAAGTACTCTACATGCTGAATATTGTCCTAAGCATTTTACACATATTAATTTACTTAATCCTCCCAGTGATGGTCTAATTATCTCCCCATTATTAATCTCCAGTATCATCATATCCATTTTACAGACTAGAAGACTAAGGCTCAAAGGATTTAATTAATTGATCTAGAGATGCACATCTGAGAGACAGGAGCGTCCAGAGGTTCAGTTCATATTGCTACTCTAACTTTCCTTCTCCCAAGCTCTCAGAACTGGGCTCTGCCTCTGCTGCTCTGGTTTTTCCTCTGTCTGCTTCCTCTGAGAGTTCATGTAATAGGGTCTGCTTACTGCCTGCTTGAGTCTGTACCCACAATAAGAAATTCAGGTGCCCCCCACTTCCCAAGTCCATATTGTCAGTTTATTCTCATGGAGAATGGACGTGGTTTTGTTTTATGTTTTCCTGACACTCCCTGGCTGGCCCTCTTAGCCAGGTGCTTCTTAGCCGCAGGCCGTCCATCTGCCTGCAGATCTATCTAGCTTCCTCCTTCTTTCCTGGCACCCAATTTCCTGGATTTTGTGGAAATCAAGATTTTCTTATACTTGAACTTTCTCTTATCACATTTTATACCTATTCTCCGCATGCTGGGAATGGCAGAGACATCCTAATTTTGGAAGCTCACCAAGTCCACGGATGTCTCCACACTTGCCTTCCACTTCCCTGGCTGCCATCTCCTGGCTCCTGTTTGTGTCACTCAAACCTTTACTATGACAGTGTAAAGATTGGACTTAAACAGTTTGTCTCAAACAATCCCCATATTAATGTTGTTACAAAAGGCACTGGAAGTTGTATTTTAACGTGGTAAGAACTTAGTATAGTCAGTTCTTCATGAATCTGGGGACTTATTAACTGTGATTACACACACACACACACACACACACACACACAAACACAGTATCTTCACTGTGTTAGGTAGGTATCCTAAGGAATCTACAGACAACTTAAAAGTATCCCGGAAGGTGCCTGTAGGTTACATATCGATATTATATCATTTGTCATAAGGAAATTGCACATCCTCAGATTCGGGTATCCTCAGGGGTTCCTGGATCAACTTCCCACAGGTCTGAGATGATGTAGGAAGAAGTGCAGTAAATTGCCTAAGATCACACAGCTTAGAAGTGATGGAGATCAATTTAGAATCTAATGTCCATCTGAACCGACATCCAGAGCAATTTCCTGTTCCAGGATGCCCTCTATCTGTAACTTCTTGGATAACTGACAAGGATAACTGTGTGCCCAGAGCTACACAATGGGATTTATATACATGATCTCAACCCCACAGCAGCTTGAAGAGGTGACAAGTGCCAGCAGCAGCCCTCTTTCTATGGGAAGGAACAGATTCAGAGAGATTCAAGTCAGGGTCACATGGTCACGCTAGCACACTAAAAACTGAGGTCTAGCTTTGTCTGATGCCAAAACCCACGCCTTTAAACCACCGTACATGCAGAATAACGGGATATGTGTGGATTCCCTATTAATACATGGCACCTGTGGATACAGCAGCAATGTCCCCCTATTGTCCTGCCCACTTGTCAAACTGCCACATCCTCTCTATCATGTTAGCACTGTCTCTCAGGTTTCCATTCCAGGCCTTTTACTTCTAATGCTCTGCTCCTCACACCACAGCCTCTTCTACCTGGATCATTGTGATTTCCATCCTACTGATCTCTCTCTCTCCATTCTGTCCCTATAACAAGTCACTTGCCTGGACCAGGTTTATTCTGCAAACACTGCTCTCAGCAGGACATCCCCTAAACACCTGCACCGCCCATCACTGCAGGATACTCCCACACCAAGCATCCTTCCCAGTAGTGTATTCACTGCCACACACGCATACCATGTGCACTCTCCTTTCACACCGTTGCCTGCATCTTTCTCTGCCAAAATTGCTCCAACCCCAAATCTCCAGGCTACTACCTTCCTTCTAAATTGAAGCTTCAATTTCTCCTAATGTCCACTTTGACTAGATAAGTCGCTCCTGACAAATGTTTTACCTCAAGTTCTTCAGTGTCTGCCTTATTAGTTCATCAAATAGCCTTAATTAAGAACCATCTGAAAGGTTTTCTTATAATCTACAGCTTCCCCGGCCCTGCCCTTGAGATTTAGTCAGAAGGGGAGATTTTGATGGGCTTGCATCTTTATTTAACAATTTATGTAGATTGTAGTATGTCAGCAATAAGGGAATTCCTATTAGACTCAACCCCAACCATCAGCAAGCAGTACGGGCTGATGAGCCTTGAGAAAGGAGGGTATACAATGAAAGTCTCCCGTTCCCTTCAGCTCATACCCACTGGTATTGTCCAGACTACGGGACAGCTCACACAGGAGCTTAACAGCAATGGTCCTGTTATGGTGCTGAGGAACTAAACAAACTAGGCAAGCACTCTACCCATGAGCCACATCTCAAGCAAGATGACAATAGTGGTAACTTTCCTTTCTTAATTGCTTCCAATCCATTTTGTCCCCATCTTTGCTTAACAAGTCAGAATGAAGGAAAGTGTGTTCTTCTAACTTCTAACTCTTGTGCTTTTATTCTAAAGAGAGAATGAGTCTGCCTCGGGTGCAGGTACGCCATGAACACGGAAGGAAGAAAAACATGTTCTTCATGTCTCCTGGGATTCTAATTTCTTCTGGCTCTAAAAGAAATGAGAGTCTATCATGATCACTTGAACAAAGGTCCAGGGAGTTAAAACAAGGTCCTCTATGGGCAAACGTGCAAGGCAAGGTACTGGGACTTCTCTAGCAAAGGGGAGCAACAGAGTGGAGCAGGATGCAGTTAGCTCTGCTTTGCCTCTGACCTGGGGGCTCTAAGCTAACCCCCACCTTAAATACAAAAGCAGTTAGTGTAGTTTAGACTTCTCACCCACTCAGTTGCTGCCTCCACTTCCCCTGATCCCTTCCCCTCCCCACTTCCTTTTCACAAACCCCAAAATGTCTGGGGCAAAGCAGATAAAGATAATGAAGTTCGGAGAGAGCCAGAGAGCCGGGACTCAGTGTGATGCACAGCAGGTTCCACATGCATGCCAGCTCCTTCCCACTCCCTTGGCTCAGACAGAGTAAGCCCACAGCACAGAAAGCAGTTGCTTTCTGATTAGCAAAACCCAGGCTGCAAAGCCTCATGCTAAAATCACACCCTGTTCTTGACAGCTGCACTGCAGCCCAGCTCTGTCTGGAGGGGCACACGCTCTGGCTCTGGCTCTGGCTCTGGCTCAGCCTCAAAAGGCCTTGCTTCCCACTCTTGTCCTCCTTACTGTAGGAACTAGGATGAACCGTTTCCCTAGTCTTTCCTCACAGTAAACAGCATTTTGTTTGTTTTCTTTGTTGTTGTTTTTGCATTTCATTTCCAACCTGTGTGCTCAGAAACACTGAAACCCCCGTAAGGCACTGCCCCACAGAGAGAGTGGAATGGTCACCCAGCAGCCAGCAAGTCAAGCAGATGAGAAGCAGGACCAGCCAAGCCAGGAGGCGGCCCAGGCAGCCCCGGGATATTGACTCTGAATGGCCAAATTCTTTCCATTTAAACCACAAACACTGATAAAATATTTTCAGGAACAGAGTAAGGGAATGCACTTCCCTCACTTCCCAAAATGTAGAACTGAGGAGGTCAAATCCTATTTAAGAAGCTGAGAAAATAGTGCCTGACTTTATCCCAGAACTAAATTTAGGCATCCACCGAGATCTGGCCCCTTGGCAGGTTAATTTAGATGAACTAATGGCGTTCCTGGCATACAGGATATACTCAGTAAATGGGAACTATTATCTTTACTGTAAAAATGGAGTGTCTGGTTGATGTTCTCATCCAGTCCTCCTACGCATCCTAAAATCAGATCTGCCAATCATTTGCACATCTGGGAACAAGACTCCACAGGGCTGAGCAGGAGGCAGCTTGCCTTCTGGGATCCCTGCTTCGGAGAGATGGATGCTATGTTGAAGGGATGTGGGCTAGGTAGACTTAACCTTAAAGATCTGAGGAAGAGGGACAGACACCCCCTTAAACCTCAGCAGGTGTGGGTTCTGGAAGGAACACACAGGGAGCAAGGGTCAGGTACATGTGTTGGGAGGTGCTTGGCTTTCAGATGCCCATGGACAAAGCTCACTGTGCAGAGCTGAGAAGCAGCTTCCTGAGTGGAGGGGAGTCTGGCCATTTCTCATGACTACAGTGAGCTCCCATGTGTAAGGTTTAGAGAATCTGCTGTCTCTTTGAGGGTAGGACAGAATGCAAGGACCCCATGATGCACATTCATGCTTTAGAAATCTTCACCTCTTCCACTCTTCTGTGCCTTGGATAACATCATACTTTACATTTCATTTGGCTATCTAGACTTCCTCCAAAATACTTCAGATTGCATCCTTAACCCTCCCAGGCAGCCATTGAGCTCACGGCCTTGGCATTCCCTTCCTTCCCCTCTGACACAGGCTCATCCTTTGGACTCACTTCCTTCCCTTGTCTCCAGGATTTGCCTCTCATGTCCTCTCTGTCACTCCATCTGTCCCAGATAGGGTTCCTGTAGAAGGACCATGCTGGGTTCTGCTACAAACTCTCTGCCGTGAGATGAAACTCCACAATTCCAGTTCCAAACAGCAAGGGACTTAGAAAGGAGCCCTTGGACTGCTCAGCAGTAGGTGGTGCTCTTGTGCCAGCTCAGAGTCAATGTTCAAAATGTTTGATTCTGATAGACAGTCAAGGGAGGGCAGAATATGCCTCCTGGGAACCCAGAGTCATCAAAAGTCTGGCTGTGACCTGCAGGCATTGCAGTTCAACTGAGAAATGAGGCTTGTGAGCTCATAGTTTGAAGACCAGATGGGATAGACAGGGCAAATGGGGA
This sequence comes from Mus musculus, assembly GCF_000001635.26. Taxonomy (NCBI): domain Eukaryota; kingdom Metazoa; phylum Chordata; class Mammalia; order Rodentia; family Muridae; genus Mus; species Mus musculus. The sequence continues at coordinate 34,344,348 of NC_000082.6, forward strand.
GCTTGTGCCTACTCTTGATACCTCGTGATAAAGCCAGTTTGCAGGTGGGATAAATACCTTGTGATGGGACCAACCTGGTCAGCATGTAGAAACTAGCCCCTTTCCCTCTCTACCAGGAAGGTTGATGATTCATTCATTCTCATTCTCTCTCTCTCTCTCTCTCTCTCTCTCTCTCTCTCTCTCTCTCTCTCTCTCTCCCCCTCTTCCCCTCCTCCCCCCTCCCCCTCTCCCTCCCCACATGCCAGAACATTGCTGGAAAAAGGGTTTACTAAGGAGAGTCTGGGAGTTAGCAAAAGAGCACCACATTGGGATTTCTTGAGGAACATGGAATATAACCATGAAGGAAGAAGCTATCTTGTTCTAACTACAGGTAGTTTTCCATGGAATTAAGATGCCTGACTACAGGTGGGGGTGGCTTTTAACTCTTTCCATGACAAAGTGATTCAGCTTCAGTTGTGTTTAAGAAAACCAATGGGACCCAGAGATAAGGTTGGAACAATTCATGCCCCTGAGTTGGGGTTCTCCTTGAGGAATGGAGACTATCGCTGGCCTGGGCACCAGAACCAGCTAACATAACACACTCAAACTGGAAGTTCGTCCCTATGATTAAACGTGGGAGTGGGAAGACAGCCTCCCGTGTTTGTGTGTGAGGCTCTCTGAGTGATGCATCTTCCTTCTCTGGATGGGTAGGGCCTAGGGTTTCCAGGTTCAACTACAAGAAGCAACTTTCCTCTTACCACTGCAGACACAATCTTCTCCTTGCCTGTGTAAACAGAGCCAAGGGGCACAGACTCCTCCCTCCTCTCCTGTTTGAAAAGCTGGCCCCAGGAAGGCCATATTGAGAGCCAAGGCCCACATCAGTGAATACAGACTGAAGTAACTTCAGGGACTTTAAATGGAGCAAAAAATATAGGGAAGGATTACAAGGACCTACCCAGTCACTGCAGGACTGACTTAAGGGAGCAGGAAGAGACTGGTTCTGGGGCATGGCAGGGATAGGGCTGGGACCACTGGACGGAAGTATCAGGAGGTAGACTCTGGACTCTGAGCTCAAGTCCTTTCTTTCTTACAATTGTGGCTGAGTCACTGTGGGCATGGACTAGGTCTCAAAGCTGCGGTATCCTCATCCATGGGAATGAATGCTCAGCAGAGGCTGGGAAGATACAGGCCAGTAAAGGAGGCTGAGAAAGAGCTCCATCCTAGCAAAGACTGGACCTGGTGCAGAACCCCCAGGCTTCTCAGGTGGCCCTGACAGGACCTAAGCCAGTCATGGGAAGCAACTTTTAGAGTCACTGCAGTAGACTGCTGGCCCTTTGCCACACGATCTGAGAAGTGGGCACTACCTCCTGCCAGCTGCCTCTTGCCTTCCTCCCTGTGGATTCTCAGCTCCAGCAGCACTGGACCACAGATATTGCCAGACCACAGTTTGTGCGTTAGGGTTGCTGAATCCCTGTTCATTCTCTCTCCTTTCCACAAACCCAAGCCGAGCTACACAGGCCCCTAACTAAGTTCCACAGCAGTGATAGGCACCTGGAGATTTGGTGTCTCTTCCTCAGCGTGAGAGGGTGTATTTGATTTTCCAGTTAGCCATAGCATTGGGCTTGATACGAATAAATCAGCTAATCTTCAGCATCAATGGTCCAAGGTCATGGTCAGAAGCCTCCATTTCCTTTCCCTATGCCAGCATGAGACCTTGGGACTGATAGCCATTGGCTAGCTCCATTTTAAGAATCCCTTCTTAATTCTTCCATTTACCTGGTCCCTAACTGGCCTTATGTTCTGTTGTCCATAGTCCACTATGGTAGTCCATGCTATCCATAGTCTACTCTGGTATCCTTATGAATAAGGCTATAATTCCTATCTACCCAATATGCCCCATAAGAAAAGTCCATCTCTCCATCCATCCATCTTTTTCTGGACCCCATCTTTATATCATCTTTATAGGCCATGTTAGGCTTGTCTCTGTAAGTCTTCTGGGATCCATGCACACCAGATGCACCACACACAGTTTTCTTTATCCACACAATAATCCCAAGGCATGTACTAAGATTGATATTTTACAGGTAAAGATGCCAAAACCCGGCACACAGTGAATGGCCAAGCTGGGATTCAAACCCAGGCTTCCCTGATTCCAAACTTAGTGTTGTCTGTAGAAGCCTTGGTTGGCTTCTGTGGGTAAGGGCTGTGCTAAGGACATGCACCTGCCTGGGCAGGAAATGGGAAAGAAGGAACTAGGTGATGAGGGCCATGATGGAGAAAAAGAAGGAAGTGGATGGTACAAAACGAAATCCCTGGGAAGAAAGCTTGAAGTTCCCTACCCTAAACAGACACACCTTGCTGTAGTTTACAAATTATGCCAGAGAGTTCTTGGCTCTTCCAAAAGGGGACTCAAGCCCACACTGATAGTACATGCCTATAATCTAACTCTCAAGAGGCAGGGGGAGGAGAATCCTGAGTCTGAGGCTAACCTGGGCTACATAGCAAGAGTCTGTCTTCAAAAGAATGAAGGAAGAGAGTACCCTAGCCATTCCTCTACTTCTAAGATCAGACCTAACATGCTTTCTGTTTTGCTTAGACTACACCTACTCTCTCCTGCACTTACCTGCTAACCCTACTCTACCTCAGTAAGAGCAAGTACCTTGGTATCTTGACTCACCCAAGAATCAAAGCCATCTCTTTCTTATAAGGTATGGAGAACTGCATCTATGTTCCCATCCAATGCTACCCAGAAGATGGCAGGGTGCACTGTATGTGGCCAGCACTCAGTGACTATTGATAAATTAGTTAACGAATGTTTCTTAGGTGCCGCTCTGTGGCCACTCTGGACAGACACCCTGCTTTTGATTGGAATTCCTTTTCTGGGATCCATTCATGAGCCCAGGCTTCACAGGTAGATCTTACACATAGCACTTGTGGGATTTATGCCCTCTGACCCTGTGACAGGACCACAGTGGAGAGTCAGAGACCCCCCAGACCCTAAACACTCCTCACAACCCTCCCTCCATATTGTTCACCCACATTCCCCCAAAGAACGTTCCAGTCAGGATACAAGTTGGAGCTGAAATACAAGATAATGGAGAAAGGAAAGGGGGGGGGAGAGAGAGAGAGAGAGAGAGAGAGAGAGAGAGAGAGAGAGAGAGAGAGAGAGAGAGAGAGAGAGAGAAACAGCGGAACAGCTTTGGGGGAAATACACCTTCACACACGGCCAGCAGGACATTATGACTTGGATTATTTTCGGGATCTAATATTTCTAATGTGCAAGGGGAGGAAATGAGAAGTAAGTACAAATTCCCAGGGCCGGCAGGCTGGAAATAATTCAGAACGCGGTGTTCTGTGTCAAGGAGGCGGGGAAGCGACATACTTCCTTGCCCTGAACCCAGTCAACAAGAGGTGGAGAGGCTCGCTGGCTTAGGTCTGGGGAGGAGGGGAGGAGACCAGTGGCCTAGAACCTTTCTCTAGAGAAAGCAGGAAATTACAAACTGCCCAGTGAGGACCTTGCCCTCCTGGCCTCCTGGGAGGTTGGCAGCTCTTTTAGAAACCTCCCTCCCATCAAAAAAGGCAGAGACAAGGGAATCCCACGGAGACTTCGACACAGCCGGCCAGCAGCCTTCCTGGTGCATGGTCATTTACCACAGCAGTGGTGAGGGTATGCAGAAAGTTACACTTGTCCTCAGGCCCTTGAGCTGCTCTATAGGATGCTGGCACATGTTACCGTCTCTCCTGTATGACAAGAAGTCTCTAAAAGACAGGCTGTGTATGGCTGCATTTGCTAGTACAAATGAGTGTGTGAGCATTTGCCAGTATATATATATATATGTCTCCCTCCCTCTTTCCCATCCTCCCCTGTGTATATGTAGGGTGGGGGCAGCACTGGCCTTAGAGAAAAATGCCATTTTCTGGTGCTGTCTACCACTCTCTCTCCCAGACAAAACTCTTCACATGTAGATTTTCTACCTGCGGGGCAGGGCTTAAACTGATGCTTACCCATACCCATGCCTTACCACATGAAGCAAACGGTAGACCAAGGGATGAACCACAGACTGGGTAACTTTAGGTGGGTCTCTGCTCTGGTACAAAATTTTCTGTGTGAAAGGAAAGGCTGTGGGTGTGAGAACACTTTCAAAGCTGACCGTCAAACACATATCATGCATTGGTATTGTGATTACTACAAAAGCACTTCACTTTGACAAATGACTGTGGAGTCAGGCAACTGCTGGCTTCCAAGACACTGGGCTGGAGGTCAGGGGAAGAAAAGAGACAATGGACCCATGTCCTGTACAGAAGGGGAGCTAGTGGAATTTCACTTCAACTGACCACCCTGATTCTGGCCACCCCACTTTGGCTCTGCTTTGGGCTCTAGGGAGTGATCAGAACTATTTATAGCTTGGGGGAAGAGAGAGAGAGAGAGAGAGAGAGAGAGAGAGAGAGAGAGAGAGAGAGAGAGAGAGAAAGAGAGAAAGAGAGAAAGAGAGAAAGAGAGAAAGAGAGAGAGAGAGAGAGAGAGAGAGAGAGAGAGAGAGAGAGAGAGAGAGAAATAAACAGACAGAAGTGAAGACTGCCCAGCAATGGGGCATCCTGGGGATGTCTTGAAATGCTAAAATGGCTAGCAGGGCAAACATTCTCAAAGAACACATGCACACAGCCCTTTCCCAGGGCCCGAGGCCTAGGTGAAGTCAGTGGTACCCATGTATCTTTTCTTGGAGCAATTAACATGAAAGCTTCCGTTACTTTATTTGTACAAAATTGCAAGAAAATAAAATGCACACATGTGCATTTGAATAGGTAGGAAATATTTCTGCCCCTATGTTTACAAAGGAATAAGACATGGGGCTGGAGAGGCGGTGGCTCAGTGGTTAAGAGCACTGACTGCTCTTCCAAAGGATCCAGGTTCACTTTCCAGCACATGTGGTGGCTCACAACCACCTGTAACAACTCCAGCTCCAAGCGACCCAGCACTCTCCTCTGTACTCTGTGTCACAGGTACACAGACATGCGAGCAGGTAAAACACTCAGACACAAAATATAAAGTAACAAAATAAACAAAATTAAATTAAAGAGACAAACTCCTAGTTGTGATACAAAGCAGAGAGTAAATGGCTTGATGTAGAAGATGACAAGAGAGGATTAATGGTTTCCCTTAGGACACTAGAAATGGCCATTATGCTCTGAGGCGACTTCAAGGATGGATACTGTTTTCAAAGACCCTTTCCTGTGGAGGCTTCCCCTTCCCATCCAATCCAGCAGGTAGGACCTCAATTTGACCTCTTTTCACTTATCTAGGCACTGCACAACCAGCTTACTTATAAGGATCCCATGAGTCTATACCTTAATTCCCAACTTCTCTCAAATATCAGTTCTTACTGTGGTCTCATTAGAAGTTATAGGAAATCATTTGAAGCAAGTCTACACACAAGTGTGCTGGTTTTGTCAACTGGACACAGTCCTAGGCACACATGGGGAAGGGACTCTCATCCAACTTGTCTGTGTACATGTATGTGGGGCGTCTTCTTAGCTGGCTGTTGATGTAGGAGGGCCCAGCCCATGGTGAGTGGTGGCCCTGGGTTGTATAAGGAAGTTGGTAGACAAGCCAGTAAACAGTTTTTCTCTATGGTTCCTGCTCCCAGGGTCCTGCCTTGGGTTCCTGCCCTCCTTTCACTCAGTGAGGGACTCTGACTCAGGAGTATAAAATGAAACAAACCCAAAACTTGTTAACCCCAAGTTCTTTTGGTGAATCTTGTATCACAGCATCAGAACCACAAACTAGGACAGTAAGAGAGTATCCCAGACATGTGGCATGGCTTCAGCAGGCTGCAGTGGGTGAAGACTACACCAGGAGTTCAGTCACGCAGAAGAAACCTACACTGTGGAAGTGGGGGATGGGGGCGCCCACTGGCCTGGCACCGTCACCTGCACCGCTCATTATATCCATTAACCCTCTTGGCAGCAGCGTGGCGTCTTAAAGCTGAGAGGTACTTAGGAGAGTATCTAAGAAAAGTTTGTTACTCCCCACAACCCCCAAATGCAACAATGCTGGAGGAGGACCTACTACAGACACAATGGGAGCACGGAGAACAAAACAGCAAGTGGTATTTCAGAACCATTGAACTATGAAAGGGAAAGGCTCTGATATTATCCAGTGTGGCAAGTTTCAGGGAAAAAAAAGCAATAAGTATTTTTAGCATGGGCCTTTATCAAACTGCTGTGAAGATTTGGATGGGTCTCCTTAGAAGGTTTCTCTATATCTCAGCCACCTCCACTGCCACTGCCACAGCTATCACAGCTGTGACCGTGGCCACACCACCCTGTCACCCCTTGAAAGATGTTTCTGTTAAGGGGATGTACTGAGCGTGACAAATGCAACATGGGAGAAGAAGGCAGATGGTACCGAGTCAGTCCCAAATCTGTGTTTTGTTCAAATATAAACGGAGGTCAGAGGTTAAAGATATGCATAGGTGTCACAATTGGTCACTGGCACCCAGGACAAATGCTAAGTGTCATTCAGCACACCTTTATTACTGCACTGGCACGGCCCCATAAATGTGAAGAGAATGTAACCGTGCAAGAATAAATATACATACAACCAAAGGTATGAAAATGAGGGCCATGGGAGAGATGAAGGGGTTGCCTTATTTTAGGTACTTCCAAAGTACATGTTTATGTAGGAAACAAATAGAACATTCTAGGTAAAGCAAAAATACTCTTCTGGTTCCAAAACTAGGAAGGAAGCCCCACTAGGTCACCCTGCTCACTGCTTGGAAATTCTGCCAAAATTAGGAATATTCACTTTCTTCTTAGAAGAGCTGTGTGCAGGCATTAAAAACTAGGCTGACTGGAGAGGCCTCAGGACAGCCCTCTTTCTTCAGAAATGAGAAGCCACGGTTTCCCAGTCATTTAATCAGTTGTATCAGGGACTCTTCTGAGTAAGTTCTCTCCCTGTGAAGATGGGAAGAGGAAGGACCTTCCTCAACCTGGACAGCAGGAGGTAAAACAATGACAGTTGTTTCCTGATACTTCTTGTGGACGTCAGCTTCTAAGTGGGCATTGTGAAGTGACGATGGCTGCCATCACACAAGACTGAGGCGTCTCACCATGTGTGGAAGGTAGGTATTTTAAGATCCTTCTCAGGTCTAATATGTTAAATGTTAGCCAAGGCTCCGAGGAAGCAGTATCTAGAGAAGAGCCTACACTGTAAAGTATCCACCCCTTTCCCTTCTGTAAGCCCTGAACCCGGTTACAGACCTTTGATTCTACACACAGCCCACCTATGGAAGAGGCCCACCCTTCTCTTTGGTTATAGGCTATGGTTATACTGCATACATTTTCCTCACATGGGGCCCACTGTAGCCCGGCCCAGATGTGGCTAAAAACAAAGCTGTATAGAACAGTATAATCCATGCCAGCCTAACAAGTAGCAAGTGGGTCTGTGTTCTTCTGTGAACACAGTGCTGTATCGGTCCATTAGTTACAGACCAGAGGGCGCTGGGCTCAGGCAGAGTGGCTCACCTCCCAGCATCGCAGGCTAGTTAAATCATCTCGGAATTACCCAACACTCCCAGCTTCCTTATTAAGGCCTCTCCATCACTCCCCAGTTCTGATGTTCCCTCTTCCCTGGGAACTCCCAGTCACAGCAGATATGCCTAGGGCAGTTCAGGTCACAGCAGATATTAAGTAAGAGTAAAGGGAGAAGGGGCGGGGCATTTAAAGCAATGGTTCTCAAACTTCAGGATGCATCAATCTTTTTATACAGCTCTTTATGTTGTGGTGACCCCAAACAAAAAAATTATTTTCATCACCACTTCACAGCTGTGATTCTGCTACTGTTATGAATCGTAATGTAAACATCTGTTGATTTTTTTTTCTTTTCTGACTGTCTTAGGCAACCTTTGTGAAAGACACAGTCAACCCCCAGAGGGTCGAGACCCACAGGTTGAGAACCTCTGATTTAGCTGGTGAGCATGCATGTGATGGTTTCAAGGTGTCTCCTCACAATAGTTTCATCAGATTATCTTAAATATGTGCTTTGTTATAGATCAGCTAAGCCTCACATCTGTTTGGCCACATAGAGAAGCAGGTGTAGATATATCTGTCTTTTTTTACTGACTAGTAGGCTACTTGGGGTTGGAAATTCCAGCCTACACATATTTACCCAAGTAGCTCATTTGTGCTCAGGACTATTTCTCTGCACTCATACTTATATAAACAGGGGGTGGGAATGCTCTATGACATCCATAGGATAGAACCTCCCCGTCTTCTTCTAAGACTTATAATACAGGGGGGCTATCACAGGGGTCAGGAAAGGTGGTAAGAGACTGCTTCATTCTCAAAGTTTGGTTCAGGAGTGGAGAGCCTCCAGCTTATTATTAATGCCCAGAGGGCAAGTAGTCACCTCTCAGGGCCAGAGGAGAGACTCTGTCCTCACCCCTGTTACAAAAATAGTTATGGAGTGGCCACCGTACTTCCTGGCAAACATGTCCCAGCTCTGGAGAGGCGTCACTGACCTCTACCAGCCCTGTGAGGAGGCCGAGGTGCAGCTCAGACAGGAACTGTTTCCCATGCCCTTGTTTAGATGTGGCTGTGCACACAGCCCTCCCTCCAAACCATCACCCCTCTGACCTCTGTCCAAAAGCACCAAATAAGTCACAGGCTGAGGCACTTAGCTCCGAGTGGCTCTTCTGAATCCATCTGGACGCAGCTCAAAAGCACTGTTTTTCACCCTGGCTCCACAGCCAGCGCAGTTTTTGTGGCAGCTGGGTCAAGTCTAAGCAGCACCTCCTCACTGACCAATGCCACCACCCTCCCCCACCTCTGCTTTGTTTTTAACATTCTCTGACTTTCTCTGACTACCTCTACCCAATACACAAACATACATTCATATACCTGCACAAATACACTTCTTTATCTTTTAAATATGATTTACTATACGGGTAGGAGTGTTTTGCCAGCATATGTATGTATGTGTGGTGCCCACAGAGATCAGAAGAGGGTGTTGGATCCCCTGGGAATGAAGTCACAAACAACTGTGAGTCCTCTCATGGTTGCTGGGAATGAATCCTGAGTCCTCTGAAAGAACAGCGTGTGTTCTTCATCCTTGCACCCTCTCTCCAGCCCCCTTCTCTCTCTAAGGTGTAGTACACATCACGGAAGATGGGTTCTAAACTGAGTTCATGGATTTAATGCAGTGATAGTAAGAGCTTAAATCTGGCGGAAATACAGCATTCCTTTCCATTATGAGCACAGAAGACTAACTATCCAGAGTTAGTGGAACCAGTTTTTTGTTTGTTTGTTTGTTTGGCTGGTTTTTTGTTTGTTTGTTTGTTTGTTTTTTGATACGAGCAGCAATGTAAGCACTTCCCTGTCACATCAGGGTGCTGTCCTGAAATGCCATCCATGTTTATCACTGTTTCCAAGTGACGGTGGCAATGAGACGTCAAGCGGATCTTGTATTTGTCACGTTAAAAAAAGAAGTTCATACTTTTTAAAGTTAATTCTATATTTTATTTGCTTTATAAACCTATGTATACTCTTTTTTATACTTAAATAAAATATTACTATGAGAAGTCCATGTGTTTCACCAGAGCAGAGGTCCAGGGCTCAGGAGGGCAGGAGCTGAGGAATACACATTAAAAGGTGTGATTTGGGGAATGAAAGAGATGACTCAGCGGGTACGAGCCCGTGCTGCAGAAGGATGAGGACCCTAGTTCAGGTCCCATAGGCCAGATGTGGCCATGTACATGCCTGTAACCTGAGCGCTACAAGGAGTAGAGACAGGAGGATCCTTAAGACTTCCTGGCTAACAGCCTAGCTCCAGGTTCAGTGAGAGAATCTCTCTCAAAGGAAAAGGCAAACACGACAGAGCTAGACACTTGATATTTTCCTCTGGCCTTTGTGTGTATGCTCAGGGTTGCACAACCACACAGAAGGCAAAGGTACCTGCACATAGCTTTATCACATGCACACGCACACACACACACACACACACACACACACACACACAGAGGAAAGTGGAACTGGAGACTTTATTCAGAATATCAATGTATTAGCCACCTAACAGGCAGTATCATTATTAACATGGGGCAAGCTCTGAGAATAGAAAGGCAACAGGGCTGCTGGAAAAGAGCTTGGGTAAGCTGTGAAGGCCAACTAAGTACTGACCCTGATTAACCAGCAGTGTGATCCTGGGCAAGCCACCGTGTCTCTATTTACCAAGGAATACTGATATCCTGTGCAGTTCTTAGGAGTATGGATTGGGAGGCCCTATGAGGACCAACAAGTGCTGGTGAGCCAAAAGGATTGCAGCTGATTCTAGAAGGGCAGCCTCCCCTACCTGAGAACTTCAGAAGCCAACATGTGTAATTTTGTCTTTGAGGTGGACATTGCAGGTGTTCTGGGAAAGCCTCTCCTAGCTTCGAGCTACAGTGATTTCCTGAAGAGCTCTAAGATCTAAAGGAAACCTAGGCAGGTGTGAGTTCTCTCATTCTGTCCTAGGAAGATGTGAGTTCTGTCATTCTGTCCTACCTCTGGCTCCCTGATATAACCACCCAGGGCCAGCATTTTCTCAACTTCAAAATGCAATCCCTGCCCCAGAGCATAGGAGATCTCAAGTGAAAAGGTCTCAAATCTCCCCAGCACTCCACTGTTTCTGTTTCTGGCTTTACCAGGAACTGGCTCCTGGCCTGACTTCTCGTCACTCAAGGAGTGATACATGGATTCTGTGATCTAAGCAAGTCAGATGGGATCAGACACAGGTGGCCATACCCCTGGGGCAGAGGTCTGAAGATAGTCAGGGAAACACTTGCATGACTCAAGAGAGGACCAAAGTTTTACTGTAGAAATAGATATGAATTCCTTAATATGTGGATTGATTTTCTTGTGATCATAAAAGATCAAAAAATATATCCATCAAAATTAAAACCACCCACAAGTTTAAAATTTATAAATTAAAATGATAAATTTATGAATTATGATAATTTTTCTATATATATAATTTGTTGATATATAGAAAGTTTTAGATCTTGATTTTACCACTTCAAAATACCTAAGATAGTTTCAATATTGGTTCTTTGTGTGAGAGAGAGAGAGAGAGAGAGAGAGAGAGAGAGAGAGAGAAACATGTACTGTTTAGGTCAGAGTGGTCAGACCTCAAGTATTGTTCCTAAAAACCTGAGCTGTCCATCTTGTTTCTTAATACTTGGTCTCTCACTGGGACCTGAAGCTTGCCTATTAGACGAGGCTGGCTGGTCACTCAAATTCAGGGATCTTACCTGTCTGTGTGTCCCCAGAGCTGAGACTGCAGCATATGCCACCCTGCCTGACATTTTATGTAAGTTCTGGAGATCAAGCTCCAGCCCTCACACTTGGAAGGCAGGTGAGCCCTTTATCAACCGAGCTCCCTCCTCAGGAGTGGTACAGGAGTTGTACAAGAGGTACAAGAGGTACAAGAGGTACAAACCTCTGTGTCAGACACTGTAAAATTCTCAGGCTCCCAAGAGAGGTCACGGTAACTAAGAACAACATCACACCTAGAAAACAAGTAAGAGGGAAGGAGCTTGTGTCCCTCTTCTTAAAGGACACTTGGTAGCAACTCTTCTTTCTCCACTTCAGCTTAAAGAAAACGGAGAGAAGATACTTTCTTGTGTTCTCAGAAAAGAGACTCCAGATGCCTTTATTCCTTTTTTTTTCCTTTCCATATCTTACTTTTCCATAACAAAGAAAAAGCTTTTGAAAATGTACTATGGTGAAAATGGTATCTTACTTGCAAAAAAGAGCTTGAAAAAGACATAGAGCTTAGAAACAGAAGACTGGATCCACAGGTCAGCTTTGTGTCAAGACAGACACCTCACGGGAGGGACTGAAAGGCTCTACAGATGAAGCAGAAATCCATTCTTGAAATAATCACTGAAAGGAAAGACTGCTATGGAAAACAACAACTTTGGTAACAGTGTTGCTGTTTTGGCTGTTGGCAGCTCAGTCCACTGGCCCATCACAGGCAGAGGGAGGTGTCTAACAACATGGATATAAACGTGGACTCTGCACCAGATGACACTGCCTGACTTAGCTAGTTCCACCCATAAAAGGGGACCATCGTAGCCAACTTACCTCTTAGGACTCTGAAGAGGCAAGTAAATCTATAGACAGCCCTAAGAACAGAGCCTGGCATACAATAAATACAATGTAAGGGCAAATTTTAACAATCAGCGGTCAATGGTCAAAAATGGGATTGAAGTAAATTTAAACTAGCTGGAACTACGAAACCAATGGGCATCGTATAAAAAGGATTTCCATCAAATGTATTCAATCAGAGACTTGGATCAACAACCCCAACCGTTTCCCTATAAAGCTGTGCCCCACCGCCCTGCAGCTCAGAACCGGCCTGCTCCCCTCCCCACCGCCCTGCAGCTCAGAACGGGCCTGCTCCTCTCCCCACCGCCCTGCAGCTCAGAACGGGCCTGCTCCTCTCCCCACCGCCCTGCAGCTCAGAACGGGCCTGCTCCCCTCCCCACCGCCCTGCAGCTCAGAACGGGCCTGCTCCTCTCCTACCTTCTCAGCATCCTGCTCGAAGAGCCGCAGCTGGAAGCACTGATCCAGCTTGAGCTTTCGCACGTGCCACATTTGGTGCAGGTGTTGTCGGGTGGAATGCAGCTTGTCCAGGAGGCTGGTGATCTTGGGTACAAGGCTCTGGAAGTCGGCACTTCCTGGGATGCAGTTGCGCCCTGAGAAGCCATCGCTGCAGCGGATGCACTGCAGTAGACGCTGCCCCTCCCGGTCCAGCTCTTCCACGGGGGCCTTCAGCACCTTTTTCTTAAGTTGCGTGTGCTCGTCGATAAGCCTCCGAGAGCCCTCCACATCCACAGGGAACTCCTTCCGGGCCAGCATCTCCTGCAGGTCCTCAAGGCGTGAGAGCAGGTGGACCGCACTGTTGAAGAACTCCTCCAGGGAGAGGCGCAACTCAATCCACTCCTCATGGTTGTAATCCAGGGAGCCGTCAAACTCCTCTGTCAGCTGGGAGGGGTCCACCAGCTTCGTGAGGCCCTCCACAGACACCATGCTTGTCTGGGAAGGAAAGACACAAAAAGAAGACACAGTGATGAGGGTTGGTGGGGGAGACACCAGGGTAGAAATAGGCAGGGGGAAGAAAAGGACAGGCCCATGCAATTAGAACCACAGCCTGACTACAGGAGGGTGAGAGGGAGTCTGGTCCACTGGTCAGGAGCCACAAATTAGCAAGAATCAGCAGGCTGAATACAAGTCTGATTGCTTCAACACACCTCTCCACCCGACTGCATTCATATCCAAGGACAGACAGCCCTGTGTTCCATCATCAGCCTTCCTCCACAGCCCGAGTTTACCACAGCTGGGCTTCCCAATTCTATAAACAAAAACTGGATGAAAAACTAATCCAGCCCCTGGCATGGGACATAGGGGCAAGTTTTCTATAACAAGCCCAAGCTTGTGGCCAGAATATCATCATAGACAGATTAAGCAATGTGGTTAGTTCTTGGGCTGCAAGTATTTCAAAGATCTCTGTTGACCAAACTGATGTGAGTTCATCTTCCCTGATTTTCTCACTGGGGATAGGTAACACTTGGGCCTTCTATTTCCTCTGTGAGGAACACTCGAAGAGCAAAGTAGAGCCTGTTGTGTCCAGAACAGTGTCTCTAGCAAACAACAACACAAGCCACCATCCTATTCACCAGTAAATACCTTTTCCTGCCTGCACAGCTTTGAGCTTCTCCTCTCTCTGGTGAAGAGGCTATGAAGGGAATTCTATGTGGATAATAACAGGACCTCCTTTCACTCACTAATTTCATGATTTCGGGCAAGCTAAGTTTTCAGAGACCCAATCCCCTTCCCTGTAGAGGAGAACTATAACAGGTTGAAACCCCTAACCTACAATCACAAATCTGAGTAAATGTGCCTATATGTGGCAATGACATAGGAGCCAGGCATGGATTAGGTGTTCCATCCCCACTCACTGTGATCATGGTAAGGCCTGTATCTAACTAGTTAGATACTAATGAGTATCTAACATACAAGCCAGTCGGAGCAGCCTGGCCCTGTATCTTTTTGCTGTCTGAGAATCTCCCCCCTTGCCCCCACACCCAACCTGAGAGACAAGAGGGAGCTTCACTGACAGGAGGGACCTGGGATCTGAAGCAGGGATCTCATACCTGCTCACTACTATCCCTCAGGCAGTGTGAGGTAATCCACACACCTGACTAGACATTGACTTCATTAGACCAGAATGGGGAGCTTTAAATGCAGCAAGCGGCAAAGAATCCTGCTAATTAGAAGTCTTGGTTACTCCAAAGCAAGGCACTTGGACAGTCAGTATTGGTAGCATCCTAGAGCCCATCAGATGGTAGGAACCTTCTCAGGCCCATCACAGACTGGAGGTAGATTCTGTGTTTTCAAAATTCCCAGGGGAATCTGTGTGCATTAACTCGGAGAATCCTCACTCCGGAGCATGGTCTCTTTTCCTTGTGGCTAGACTTCCTGCTTCTAGCAAGTTTACAGTCAGGACCTGCTCACTGTGCTGAGTGACAGCCACAGACCAAGCCTCTACAAGTCTCCCCGTCTCACAGGCCACCTTAGTCCGAGGCAGAGATTCCATCTGCTGTTTGGGTAAGACCACTACTGTTTTTTTTGATTGGTTTTTATCGAGGGGAGCCACCAGCCATCTACTTTGTACCTCTCTGGCTTAGGAGGCAAAGACAGTCTTGCTCAGCTTGGGGTAAAGAGGCTCACGGAGTGGGCAGGGTAGCTACACAGAAGCAAACGTTTACAGATTTCTAGAACTATTCTTTCCATGTTCTTCAACTTGTAAATGTAAAGGTTTGTTGTTGCTACCTCTACATAAACAAGCCAAAACATTACAAGTGTTTTCCTGCGGGACTTGGAGCTTTTGGTAGAGCCCTGGGAGAATATGATGTTTAACTGTTTTTTTTTTTTTTCACCAAGATAATTTTCTTGGGCTATTAATAGAGAGTGAGAACTTCCAAAGTCAAGAAGTCAAGCCATTTGTACTCAATTTGCAGCCAACTGGGGCCACCACCCCAACACATACGCACTCCTAGTCCTTGGGGACAGCACTCTAGAATGGGAAACTCTGAAAGATTAAACGCAGCTCAGACTTAAAAACAATCTCTTCTCCCCCCTCTCACTCTGGGCTCAAATTTGGCTAGAAGAAGAATGTTTAAAGCTCTGATTTAATCTTATGTGTCGTCATTATGAAGTCTCAAGGACTCATGTGCCCTCTGGAAAATTTAGTTTAAAGACAACATGCTTTCATGGATACATATGTCATCCTTGAAAGAAGATAGGAAAACATGAATAAAATAAAACTCTCCATTTTCTAGTCACTTTGAATAGACCACTGCAAACAACTCCATTTCTCATCCTCTTCCTTGCAGAGATAGAAGAAGAAGAAGAAGAAGAAGAAGAAGAAGAAGAGGAGGAGGAGGAGGAGGAGGAGGAGGAGGAGGAGGAGGAGGAGGAGGAGGAGGAGGAGAGAATGAAATCCGAGGGCTAAAGAGATGGCTCAGCAGTTAAGAGCATTGACTGCTCTTCCAGAGATCCTGAGTTCAATTCCCAGTAACCACATGGTGGCTCACAACCATCTGTAATGGGATCTGACGCCCTCATCTGGCCTGCATATGAGGATAGAGCAGTCATATAAAATAAATAAATCTTTAAAAAAATCCAAGATCTCACTGTTCATACTATTTTATAATCTGACTTTTAAAAATGATGCACCATGAACATTTTGTAATACTTTAAAATATTTCAATAACCTTATCAGATTTCTATACCAATGGCACCAAAATTAATGGATTTTCAGTAAAAGAAATCAACAAGTGTATATATTTGTTAATATATTATATACATATGTGTATATATACAATAAATATATGTATGTATATTGTACACATATAATTTATTGTATACATATAACACATACAAATACATATAATTACATATATATAACATATACTATTACAAAATGAACATAATAACATCATTGTTAGAATTTTGTTTGTAGTTTTAATTTGTTTTGCTTTCTTTTTTGTTTTATAAGAATAGTTTTCCAGCAGAATTACTAGACCTGTGGATATAAACTTTTTAAAAGGTTGTATAAATTGCAATGCTGTTGTCAGAAATTAATTACAAGTGTTTTCCTGCGGGAAAAATTAAAATTAATTAAATTAAAAGGTTGTATAGAATTGCAATGCTGTTGTACTTGTGCCATGTACACTCCCATCAACAGTACACAGAATTGTGTAACGATGATGTGCGTTCAGGACCATTTCCGGAGTCTCTAATTCACACCAAAAGGTATAAGGGCAAGATGGTCAAGGAATCTGCAAACCTCAGCCTTTGACATATTTAGCCATTATAGACGAGGAAGGAAAGTGTTAAAGGTACTGATTGCACAGAGGAGCAGGAAGAGGCCGACAAGGGCTGTGCCTCACCTCAAAGATGAATTTGGAGCTGCCAAAGTTGGTCTTCTGCTTCTGCCAGAAGTTGTCAGGCTTGATGATGAGGGCCACATGGATCTCGGCGGGGAAGGCTTCCTGCAGCGTCTTGAGGAGGGGCTTGATGAGATCCCACTTGGAGCCCCGCATGTCGATGATGACGGTGAAGCCACGTTTGCAAACGTCCTCACTACGGGGAGAACACAGTTCAGATGTGGTCACTGGGCAGCAGAGACTTAAGTACACAGTCAAAAAATAAAACATAAAAATAAAAAAGCAAAAATGTTATCAGGAGATTCTCGTCTTCCCTACGATGTGTACCACCCTCCCAACTCTTGTCATTTTTCTAACCAACTGAAAGGGTCTGCCCCCAACACCCCTCTGTTAAGGTTTTGTCTTTTGTTGTCTATTGTAATGTTAAGTGTGGGGGGGGGGGCAAGACCTGGAGTCTACATGCAGCCTCTGAACCCTGCCCCCAAATTAATTCTGATTGGTGAATAAAGATGCCAGCAACCGATAGCTGGGCAGAAGAGAGATAGGTGGTGTAGGGGCTTGGGTGAGAGGAGAGGGGATGGAAAGGAGAGAGCAGAAGCTGCCTTGGAAAAAGGAGAATGACCAGGAGGGAGAGGGGGGGGGGAGAGGGGAAGAGGGAGCGCCACCACTGGGGGTAGGAGTAAAGAAGATGTGGCCATGTGGGTTGGCCAATTAGAGCTAAGAGCAGCCCAGATGGAACATAGTAAATAATGAGTGATAGCTTGGGGTTATGATGGGAAGGTAGATTCCCATCATGGAGGGTAGGCAGTTGCCCAGCTCTTGTGCTGCCTAAGGCATATTTTAAAATACAAAGACTGTATGTGTGCTTTCATCCAGGAACATAAGTGGCTAAAGGCAGGTGGAAACCGTGCATCAAGAGTTTTAATAATGACTTACTACACCCGTCCTGTGCTCTGTTCATCTGACCCAGGGCTCCAGCATCGGCTTCCTCTCAGCCCTTAGCAAACACCTACATCTTCTCTAGTGCTGGTTGCACCTGGGAAGTTTATCACGTGGGTACTCAGGCTGCCCCTGATTTCTCTTTTGATTTTTATTTCCCCTTCTCTTTCCTAGGAGGAACCATGATTTCTCATTTGGATTAGAGCTCCCCATAGACAGGGACTCTACATCTCCTTAAAGATGACACACCTTCCTTGTGCCCACCCAAGCAGACGCTAGTACACTTTCCCACCTCATGCAAACCGATCCAGAGCATCTTTCCCAATGAATGGCTCTAGGATGATTTTGCCAAATTATTGACTATAAGGTATTAGTAGCATATACTTGCCAGCATTGTATTTAAGATGAATCACATGTAGTTCAAATATATATGCCACCTTTAAAATTAAGGCTGCTGAGTGATGCTGACCACCAGAGGACAGCTGGGGTGGGCTGGCTTGTGGGGAAGCCCCCAGCTATCTCATGCTCCATGCGGTGGGCCTCACAGTGGAGGCTGTTGAGATGGGGCAGCAGCTGTTGAAAACCAAATATAAGCAGCTCAAGGGAACCAAGATGCTGCTATTAAACTTATTGAAAGTTTCACTTAAACACCTAAGCCCCAACTAAAATTACTCAAAATTGAATGAAAAAGTATAGGTGAGAATCAGTGATATCTCAGTTAGGGGTCCTTCCTTCTTTTATTTCTTGGTTTATTTTACCCATCCATTTATTTTTAAACCATTTCTCTATAGACTAGTTTATTTCCTTGGGGGATCTTTCATCGAATATGGCCACTCCCAGATGGAACGTGTGTAAATTGCTGTGTGTGTGGGTTAAGCTCTCTTCACCACACATGCTTGCTTACAGCTGCTAGTTGTAAGGCCACTGTTGCCAGGCTGGGGCCACAAAAGGAAACAAAACCTTTTAGGCTTCATCCTTAAATGTCAACCAGTGACAAGAAGGATGTCTCAACTCATGGGACCAGCGTGTGTGTATGTGTGTCCCCCATGCCTGCCAGCTTGCTCAGTTAGATGGCTACTCCCTGGGTAGCACAGAGGATGTAGGAATCTGTTGCTCCCTAAACCCTGCACACCGATGGAAAGGAGTTACCACCTCATCTTCTTCAACACTTAATGAGTTCTCCCATGGCAAAGCCTTCTGATATACTCTCTGCTCTACTGTTGATACTTCCTGTGAAAACAGCCAGCTCTCTCAAGGTGCTTTGTATGTCTGCTAGACACAGCTGGGGCGGGGGTGGACTTTTTAAAAAGTCTTTAATCTTTTTTCTTTTGTAGTCCAGGTGTTATCCCTCTCCTGCTCTGCCCGCCGACAATTCCTCATCCCATTCTTCCTCTCCTATCTCCAAGAGAATGTTCCCACACCCTGCCAGGCCTCCCCATCCCCTGAGGCTTCAAGTATCTCTCACTGAGGCCAGACCAGGCAGTCCTCTGCTGAATATGTGTCAGGGGCCTCAGACCAGCTAGTGTATGCTGCTTGGTTGGTGACTCAGTGTCTGAGAGATCTCAGAGGTCCAGGTTAATTGAGACTGCTGGTCTTCCTATGGGGTTGCCCTCCTACTCAACTTCTTCCAGCCTTTCCCTAATTCAACCACAGGGGTCCCCAACTTTAACCCATTCGTTGGGTGTAAATATCTGCATCTGTATCAGTCAGCTGCTTGTTGGGTCTCTTGGAGGACAGACAGCCATGCTAGGCACTCCTGTCTGTAAGCACACCATAGGATCAGTAATTGTGTCAGGCCTTGGAGCCTCCCCTTGAGATGGGTCTCAATTTGGGCCACTCACTCAAACTCCTTTCCCTCAGTCTCTTCTCCATTTTTGTCCCTGCAGTTCTTTTAGACAGGAACAATTCTGGGTCAGAGTTTTTGACTGTGGGATGGCAACCTCATCCCTCCACTTGATGCCCCATCTTTCTACTGGAGATGGACTCTGCTCTGCGAGTTCCCACTCCCCACTGTTGGCCACTTCATTTATTTTGTGCTTATTCTGTGCTAGGAACCCTGGACACTTACCATACATTATTTCATTTTATCCTCACAAAAGTGGTTGTCTCTGTGCAGGGATGATGAGATTGCAGCATGACACTTGCATAAAGCTTTGCGACCAGCGATAAGCTCAGCAGAAATGCAAAGCTAGGTACATGGGCTCTGAGGCCTATGCTCAGATCCCCGTGGCCATCTATACCCGACCGCTCTGACAGCAAGCTCTTGGAGGAGTAGCAATGAAGGGACTGATTTAGAGAATCAGAGAGAGATGGAAGAATCCCCGAGAATGACCACTGTTCTGCAGCGAGTGCAAAGGTCAAAATTGAGGAAGCGAAAGCATGGCCAGCACACACTTGTAATCTCCACACTAAGAAGGCTGAAGCTCTACCATGGACTTATTGTAGCCTCTGGGGCAAGCACCTTCTAACACAGAAAGGCCTCAGTTCCCCAACTGTAAACTGTATAAACAGTAGTAACTACCTTAAAGGGCAAGTGTGTTAATAAGTATATGTGTATACACACACACACACACACACACACACATTATATTTTATTTAATATATACATAAAGTACTCACAGTGGGACCCAACATGTAGTAAAGCCTATCTTAGCAGTTTTATAAGAAGCTGTTGGCCGTTTAGAGAGCACATTTTTGACCATGGTGCCCACTCTCTAGCTCCATGACAGTTGCAGCCATCAGGATGAGCCTGCAGCCTTCTCAAGAGAGCAGCCCTTGGCTGTTGGATGCCACTTCTCCCAGAGAAAGCAGGGCAGTTATTTCTCCACTGTATGGCTAGGCAGGGTCCCTCTTACACGGGTGTGCCTGAGCCTGTCCCCAGTCCCTCATGAGCAGGTGACTGTGGGCAGTGGTGGGTGTTCAGAGCCTGTGCAGACCTCTGCTGAGGCTATAGTTGGACTCTAAGACCACGTGCTCTGGTGGCCTGCCCCCTCCCTAACTCTACTCTCACCCTCTTACAGATTTCTTCTGGAACTCACACTCTTCATAAACCAGTTCCTCCCAAATTTCTCTCTCAAAAAAGATGCAGCCTGACAATTCTTTTTTATTATACATTCTAAATAATGTTAATATAAGGGATGTATTTCACACATCTGTGAAATTCTGAAGGCAATTTGAGGTATGGCTTGAGACTAACAGAAAAACCAGGGGTGGAAATTTGGGTTTGGGAGTTGCCCAGTGCCTGCATTTGCTGGGTGGTACTCCCGTGAATGGACATGGGCCCATGCGTGCAGAAGAGGGTGGGACCACCCAGTGGAAACAGGGTGAAAAGATACACATACAGAGTCACAGATGTGACGACAGGAACGTTAACGGTTAAGAGAAAAAGGAGAGAAGCCTCCTGACAAAATGCAGAGGTGCCTGAGAACTAGGAGTGCAGCGTGGTATGGCTACAGTGTCAAATGCTGCAGAGGTTCATAGTAGGACCAGAATCACTGTGGTTAGTGTCTGAGAGGCCAAGGTCCAGGACCATTACCATGGAGACTGGGGGCAAAACTCAATGTCGGAGCCGTGACATTGGTGTCTAGCTGATGCCTTAAATGGTTACAAGAAAACAGCAAGGTCAGAAAGACTGCCTATGGGCCCTTGAAGTCCAGTGCCACACCACCTCTGGAAGCTGCCAGGGTCCACACGTCTCCCCAGCTTGCTCCCTCCTAAGGCTCCTGTTCCCAGCCTCCTCTCCTCTGGCTGGGGCCATTTCACCAATCAGGTTGTCACTAATAGGGCCTGCCTTCCCTTTAGGCAGTTTGCCTGTATAAGACACTTATTGGTCCAAATCAAACTTTTGATGTAGAATTCTGTATTATAAACCCAAAAAACAAAACAAAACAAAAACAAAAACAAACAAACAAACAAACAAACCACCACCAACAACAAAAAAACCTCGTGGACTTGAGAAGAGCAGGCTTTTCCATCCATTCCAAAGGTGAAAGGGGGTAGCTCTCCCCACTTTCCACCCTCTATGAAAACTACAAAGGGGCCCCTGCTCCCTCCTGTGGCTTTCTGTCCCTCCTCTTGCTTCCACAGGGATGGGGTGGGGGCTTGGGTCCCTCAGGGACCCTCTGGCAAGCTTCCCAACACATGTGATAAATCACCATTCCTTCAAACTGAGCCAGGGACTGCTCATAGACCCTGCAGGCCTCTCAGGCCCAGAAGCCATAAATGTATATACTGAATGACGGAAGATTGACCAGCCGCTTCTTGTACTCGATTCTCGAGCCTTTACTCTTTGGTTTGTTAATGTCACTGGAGCTGCTGGCACTCAGGGCGTGTGTGCTCTCTCAAAAAGGCGTTTCTACTGCTTCGTGGCACTGATTCCTCTAATCATGGTGACTTTCATTTCCACCCAGGATGCTTATTAGAAAATGCTAATTTGGAAGACACCATCCAACTATTGAGGGAAGTTGTTTTGGGATGAGGCCCAGGAGTCTCTTTCCTGACCAGTGACACCACTTCTCTCGAGTGTGGTATATGAGAGTTTAAAGATTCACTTTGCCTAAGTCAGATAGGATGCACATTAATAAACAGCATGCACCACACAGCTACATCAGAGAAAGCAACACCTGCCGTGGGAACCAATGAGCATGCTGCCTCTGTCAAGTCCCACTCTCATGTACTAGAGAATGAGGGTTCTCTGTCACTAGCACAGGCTTGGTAGGATTTCTGTCCTTATGAAATGCCTCTGGCTCTGTAGACAGGGGACATTCCCTCTCAGCCTAAGAGGTTTGCCTGAAGGGCTGGGCACAGCTTTTCCCAGGTACAGCTGACTGAGCTCAGACACTACAGAAGTGCCACCTTCCTGGGTGCCCCCCTCTATTGATCTGCAATGAAATCATGGTGGCATCTGTGTACCATTGATCTGAGCTGGTAGCTTCATCTCAATTTCTAGGCAAGTCCTGGTGGTCTCCAGGGATCTCTAGGCTCCACCCATATCTGACACCCCCCAGAGTCAACTCTTGGCCAAATGAACTCTGTTAGGATGGCTCCAGGTCTGACAGATGCAAGTGAGGAGGGTCTTAGCTGCTGAGAAGACAAGGGAGAAATAGACAGATACATAACAACTGACCCTTACTAGTCTTAGTGGCTTCCTATGCTTAGCAAGGATTATGGCTGAGAAGCCCACGACTGAAGCCAGTCCTCACAAGGGGGTGTCTCTGCAGAAGGCTTGGCTCCCCACTCTCCATCCGTCTTCTGAGTACACACTTAATGTGGCTCATCTCTTAGCCCTGAGCCAGAGTCACCCCAACCCAGTTTCAAAATTACAGAACTTGATGGCCTTAGCCTGGGGAGTAAGAACTAGGTTCTTCAAGGCACAGCCATGCTGGTAACTGGACAGGAGAGCCAAATACTGTGCATGCTAGGCAACCCCACGCTAGGACATCACACTGGGTACCGTCTGACTGCAGGGAGCCAAGTACCACTTCCCCCATCTCACTTCCTAATCACTCACTCCTGTGCTCCGTCCCAGGTCTCGGCCTGAACAAAGCCCACCCGTCTCATCAGAATCCATCATGGCCATGTTAGTGAACCACACTGGATGTGACTCATAGCCACAACCAAAGACTAGATCTTAATACCACCTTTTCCTCTCCTGACACAGATCTCCTGTGTCACAGTGGTCATCACCCCATAAGACAGACATGCCACTCCTGCTTCTCCCGACTGCCGTTAGTTGCCTTCTGGGTTATGCTTGCCTCTCTCATCCCTCCATGTCCCTGTGTTTGCCCACTCCAATCCCACCTTTGCCTAGAGAGCGTCTAATCGGCTTTCAAATCTCAACGTACAAGGCTCTTCCTCCAGGAAGTCCTCCTCTCTCACTATCCACTCCCCTCACAGTCAAGAAGGTCTTCTAACCTTGTGCTTACCTGGCAAGGCATCTGTCAAATGAGTTAACTATGAACAGGCTCTGAGTGATCAATACCTGTGTCCCTCTATAGATCGATATGGCTTCACAGGGAAGACTTAGGATTGGGGTTCAGCAAAGTGCACAAGCATGAGGACCTGAGTTCGATCCCCTAGAATCCACATAAAACGTGAAGTGTGGTATGTGTCTGCAATCCTAGTTTGGGGAAGGAGAGAACAGACAACGTCTGAGCTAGCTGGCTGGCCAGCCTAGCTTACCTGGCAACCTTTGAGCCACTGAGAGACCCTGTCTCAAAAAAACAAGGTGGACAACTGAGGAATGTCACCTGAGGTTGGCCTTCAGCCAAACACACACATACACATTGCTGTACATATGAATACATGCATATGCACATGCACACTCACACAATGATAAAGGAAAAAGGAGAACCTAGTTAAGAAGGTGCTCATAAAGAACATACCATTACCTAAATATGCCATACTATCCATTGATTCATTCACCCAACAAGTACTTACTGAGTATTGATTTTTGTAGCTGACCTAAATCTAGGGATCTGGAATATAAATGTGCACAAAGGCAGAAAGAATCGTGAACATTATATTCTAGAAGGAGAGCTAGATGCTACACAGTGCTAAAGAGAGTGGGCAATACGGAAGAACTCGTCAGATACTTGGGGCAAGTCACTTGAAGAGCAGATATTTACATATCTGGGTATCTAAACCCTGAGAAAAGACCAAGAAAAGAACTCAGGCAGAAAGAGCAGGCCACGCCCAAACCCTGGGGGAGAGGTGAGGACCACCTGTGTGTTGCTCTGCCACCAAGCAGGAGACAGGAAAAGTGGAGTTGAGTGAGGAAGCAGGGGACCAGCAGTCATATGGGGCTAGTGTGCTGTATTGTGAAGACAAGACCACAAGCTGGAGAGGCATCAATTATCACCCCAAACACTGCAGCGTGAAACAGCAAAGACGGGACATCATATGCTAATTTTAAAAAATAGCTTTTACTGATTATCTGAGGTTCTGTGTATGGTAAGTACTTTATATACAATATGTAATTTATCCCTCACATGAAACTCTGTACAGAGCAATATCACTCCTACTGTATGGTTACAATGTCATGGATGTTTGGTGTAACCTGTGTGAATGCAAAAGCCCCAAATCAGGACGAGGCCACCCTGACTTCCCCACGGGGCACTGTAAGGCACCTATCAGTTGGTCTTCACTGTGCTCTGGCCTGACTCTTTTTGTCCCAGTCAATATGTCACCTGAAATTCACCCTGTTCCCACGAATGTCTGGCAGATTCTCACTGTAACTAGCTACTGCAATAAATATAACATGAGATAACATGAGTCTATCCTGGAGGTGGCTGGAGGCAGAGATCAGCAGCAAACTCCCCTCCAGCTGACCAGCAGAGCAGGCAAAGCTGCCCTTTGCTTACTAGGACTGCTTTGTTAGCAAGATGGTTAGCAGTGTGTGTGTGTGTGTGTGTGTGTGTGTGTGTGTGTGTGTGTGTGTATGGGGTGTTAGAATACTAGTGTGGAGTCCAGGAAAGACCAGTGTTTGGGCTTGGGTTGGGTTGGGATGGGACATAATTGACCTGTAAATCAGACCTATTCATAAGGTTATCAAATGTTGGTGACAAATTCAAAGGCTAGCCTGGTCACTGAGGGAATAATTCAGAGAGGAAGGACAATTCACACCAAGGACTCTCTGTTTAATGCCACTCCACTGTTACGATGTTATAGCTACAGACAAGAATGCCAGCTGCAGACTAGGTACAGAGGAGCCTGGAGACGTCTTACCCATGGCTCCTGGTTAGACTTCTATGCTTGGAGACATCACCATGAATAAGTAGTGAACAGAGCAGAGAAAGAAAAGAACAGCAGCCTCAAACAAGCCATTTGCTCTCTACTTGCTGCTCCCAAGCTCCGTCCATCCTTCTACGAACTGAATGAACTGAAAGAGAAAGGGAGAAACTGCTCCCCTTGATCCATCCCTGCTGGGATTCTACATCATCCTCAGAAGCATGGAGACCCTGGCTATGGTCTCAGGATCCATTGAATCTGCTCTGCGCTCCTCACTGGGTCTTGCCAGTTCTCTGCTGATTGCCACAAACCAGGCCACACCTGCTTTCCTAAATAACCAGCAGTCAGCAGGTGTGGGAGAAAACTGTTAAGGACACATTAGCACTTGCTTTGAGCTTTTCTAATCTGTATAAACAAGAACACTGGAGCACTGTCAGCAATCATGGCTCAGAGGGCCTCTCCGTGACTGCTCGTCCAAAGGGGAGAGTAGGAGCAGAAGGCTTCCTATGCCTGCCACAGATGTCTCTCCTTCGGGTCACTGTGAGGCCACCATTAGCTAATGTTCTACTGGGGTGTGATTTAGATGTCACTGAGGCCACCTAGGGAGCCATACTAATTAACCCAAATATTTGGTTTTTGCTCTTGTTTTGGTTCATTGGAAGACTGTCTCCTATACCAGTTATTATACTAAAGGTTTAGTGTTTTGTGTGTCTGTGCATAGTCACATGTCCATGTATGTGGGGAACAGGGTGCACCTGCATAAATGTGCTCCTATGTGTGGATGCCAGAGGTCAGCCTCAGTTATCTCTCCTCCAGGGTTACCCATGCACTTTGTTTTTTAGAGATAGTGTCTCTTATTAGCCTGGAGCGTGACCAATAGGCTCGGCTGTCTGGCCAGAGAGCACCAAGAATCAGCTTTTCTCTGCTTCCATTTTTTTTTAATGCAAATGTTGTGGATGGTACCCAGGTCATCATGTTTGTTGAGCCATCTCATCCCCAGCTGGTGTCTTTTCTATGCCATGCAACAAACTATCTTTTGTCTCTGAATCTTGTTCTATGAGGGTCAGAGGATGACGCTGGGTATAGTACAAGATGATGCTTTACCCTAAATGTATAACCTTAAATGTAACATGCAGCCTATGTGCTACAAACAACCAAGGATAGCTATGAATGAAGACTAATACAAGTCTGTAAGCTGTTGTGTTACAATGTTACAAAACTGTACAGCCTGGATGATTCTGATTGAAGGGTGTAGGGTGGGGCTGTCCTGCCCCTCCCCCCTGCCCCCACTGCTTCTAGCACAGGCATTTAAGGTATACTGTGCTTCAGTCCACTTCCAGGACAAGGACGCACGCCCTGTCAGCTGCACTCCCAGGTTTGGCAGGACTAGTGTTCTGGTCAGATACTCAGGGAAACCAGAAGCAGAAGGCAACTAAGGAAGTTTGGTGCTTTCTAACTCTTTAAAACGCATTACCTAATTTCACCCAGATGAGTCTGTTTACAAAAGCCAGGAGCAGGGAGTGGCCACTTCAGTGTTTCTTCCTGAATGAGGAAAAGTGGAATATTAAACAGCAGTGACCCAGGCTTTAGGGTTCCACCCAGCATTTCCAAGCCCCATCATCAAGTGGGAGCTCAAAGGCCCAGTCCTCAGCAGAACTTCTCATCCTTCCACCATCTCTAAAGCTACCTTTAAACAAGCATACATGTGCAAATGAAGTATGGCCAGAAAGGAAAAAGATTATCCATCCTGAAGATGTTCAAAGAGTCCTGGTAAAGGGACTTGCAAAGAGCTCTGGGACCAGTGTGAGAAGGGTGGGCGCAGTGGAGGCATGCAGCCTCCCAGAGGAGAAACCACCCTTCCTCCTGCAAGAGGCCATCCAGCTTGTGGCACCACCCCATGCAGCCTTTGTCATTAGCAAGGTCTTTTCAGCTGGACTCTGAAGGAGCTTCTGTTCACAAAGGAGGAAGGACACTGGCAGCGGCAGCTGGCCCAAGATGTGGTGGAAGAAGGAACTGCCCTCTCCGAGAGAAGACTGCCTTGGACACTCAGGAACACTGCAGCCACTGCCCATCTGCAAGGCTAGGAGGCCGCAAGTTCAGGGGCAGGTGGGATGGGAACAGACATGGTTGCCTAGGGCATGACCTCTCTCCTTTTCTTCCTGTTACTCAGAACATGAAGCAGAAAGGAAATGGACACCAAAGCAGTGGATGGAAAGAAAGAAAAGAACAATCTGGAAACTGATGTCTCTGTCCTCCCCTCTGCCTCCCTCTCCCTCTGCAGCAAACCAGAGCCTTGCACCTACACTTTCTCTTCACCTGCCAGTCTGACCAAGTCTGAAGGATGGAAAAACCTGTTTTAACCTAAAGAAAGCAACATAATTACTAATCACACCTGTGAGTAACAGGCCAAGAGAGAGTTCCCATGTGACTAGTAAGCTGGACACATTTTGGTTTAATATTTCCCCCTGATTCCAGAAATACAACCAGACCATGAGCCTTCCTGAAGGCAAAACCTGGAGCCCCCTAACTCTCCCAAATAGTCTGCAATTGAGCAGAAAGGGCCATATGATCATTTGACAAACCCCTTGGGATTGGTGTATGTAAGCAACTGTCCTGAGAACTCACAGAACGGATAAAGTTCTCCATGGTAGTCAGGGCTGGGCAGTGTGAGGAAGGGCTGGCCCTACTGCAAGTCTACTACACGGAGTTTCTCTTCAGCTGGCCAGTTAGAAAACCTGGATTTCCGGTATCCCAATCTGGAAATCAAGGATGTTCTCTTCCCACAGAGAACCAGGATGGGGTGTGTCACAACACCGGGGTCAGACTTTGGCTCAGGCACCACGCCAAAACCCAGCACACGAATGACGGGTGATGGGAACAGATAAAATTCCAGCTGTGGACAGAACAGTATGAGAGATGTGAGGGAGAAAATGCTCCGGCATGAGGGCCTTGGAGCTCTCCAAGCCAGCCGTGGTCCTCAAGTGACCTAACAGAACTGGGAGTTAGGAGAGAAGGAGGCTCTGGGAGAAGAGAAGAGGCGGGGCCATCAGGACACACACTGGGATTACATCAGTATATTATCCGGAAACATATCTGTCCCTGCTGAGTCACCACACTGACGACAGAGTACTCTGTCTGGGCTCTGGGAGAACGGTCTGTCATCCTTGCTCAGTTTAGGAGCAGCAGCACCTCCTCAGGGAGACAGGCCACTCCTGTGCCTCCAGGCTTCTGCATGCTTCCGCCGGAAAAGGGCTTGACAGGGGACAGGAGATGTCCTGAAGGAGGCTTAGTCTGGTGACTTCAGGCTGGCATGACTCCCTAGTACTGGCTCTGAGGAGTTTAGGAGTGAGGCTCTTTTACCTGGGTGCTCTGCAAACTTAGAGACAAGTAGTAAGAACCCTGCTAACGCTTTCTACTCATAAGGACTCATGTCCTATGGACAATCTGACCTCATGAAAAGACTTGACCTTAGACCTGCTATCTGTGGCAAACTAGGCTTAATGGCCCTTTTCAATTTATGTTCATCCAATACTGGACGGATGAGGGAGAAGTGTGGAACAGATCTTATCTAAGGCAGCTCTGAACATCATGAGACAGTGGGCAAACGGCTCTCAGTAGAGGATAGCAACACACAGAAACGCCCTGGGGAGCGCTGTTTCTCCCATGTTCTTGCCTTCCGAGTGCAAAGAGGAAAAACAGTGTTTAGAAGGAAAGGTTTGAAAAGACAAATGAAGCCTTTCTCTCCAGCTCTGGCTGCTGAGAGTGAATGAAAGCTGTGGGCGCCCTGAGAGGTAGCACGGGACTTCTGCTCTGCTACGAAGGAAGGCAAGCCGGTGGCTGAGCTCTGCTTTTCTCTAGCTGCTCAAAATACGATTTTATAAAAGAAAGGTAGGGATTATTACATATATGCTATGTTCTTTAAGCAGATTTCCCCCCAAATAACATCATTATAAAATGCCTAGTTTCAGCTGGCGATTGTATGTCTAAGCTAGCCATTTCCACATGCAGTATTTTATTTGAATTTACTACATTTATCAGAGGAAACTTGTAGTAAACCTATGTTGTAGTGGACAAACAGTAATTATCTATGGTTACTTAAATTTTAGTATTTAATAAAAGTGTTTAAAGTAGAGCTGGCAAACATGAGACCTGATGCACCAAGGAGAGAACATTACAATTTGGAGCCTCTCGCCTTCCCACCAGCAGAGCTAAGGTAGTCTACCACTTGGTGGCGGCATACCTGAGTTGCCAAAAGTCTTTAAGGAAGGCAGCCTCTGTATAAAACCAGTGTCCAGGAGCATCAGTATCTCGTGGATGCTTGAGAGCATACACTACTCTGAAGGCCAACGAAGGGCAGAGCAAAAAACCTAACCAATGATGATTCTGGGAAGTAATGAATGGGAAATGTGCTGGCAATGTCCCTGAAATGGGGGGAGGGAACAGCACCAAATCTGTTGCCAAGGAAGAAAAGCAACCCCCTTACTGCTGCTCAGCATCTGTATTCAAGGATGCTGCTCCTTGTTTCCATCACACCCACTGAATGAGTCCTGGCTAAATTCAAATCACCCTGATTACCTAGCATGAACGTCAGGAAGGCCTGAATGCACTGGGTCTTATTTCTTCTGACATTGAAGTTTACCTAATCAAGGTTACAGCGGACACACTTCAGCCTCTTAATCAGCCTGCTCGGGAAGAGCTATGGACTCCAGCAGCTTAAATGAGATGTTAAAGACCACACCCGAGCTACCCAGAGTTGAACTCCCAGGATGCCTCACATTCTCCATAGAGGGCAAATGAGGTCTCTAGTTCAGCTGGGCATAGAGAGCTTGGCAGCTTTCGCTGAGCCAAGGCAGGGATTGACAATTCAGCTAGCTGACAAATGAAAACAGAAATGGAGAGAGAGAAGATAAAAAGAAAAACCCAAAGATTCACCAAGGACACAAAAATCTGGCCTTTGCTGTATATCACACCAGCTCTGAACACTACTGTGAGGCCTCTGTTAAGGGGCCATGCTGTAAGTAAGGATGTCCTTTGCCTCGAAGACTCAGAAGCACAAGTCCTGTGATCAACCCCTAGCCTTTACACAGCCAGGATCAGGCCTAGCTGTGTAATGTGTGCTAGGTTTTCTTCACAATGGTGGGGACAATGTTTGGACAGTGTTTCCTGGACAGCGGTGATCAGATGCCCTTAATCTTCATGCCAAAGTAAGGATCAGAAATTGAAGCCAGTCACACTGGGAGTATAATTCAGGAATCTTGAAAGCAATGTGATGATTTGTCTTATTCACTATAAGATTCCCATGACTGCCACAAATCTATACCACCCCTTTCCCCCCCCCAAAAAAAAACCAAACCAACGCAAAACAAAACAACCCACCTAAATCTATAGGCAACTGAGAAAAGGTGGGGCTGAAGAAGTCGCCTTCCCCAGGGAAGAATGCACCAATTGGCTGACCAGTCCCAAATAGCCAGCCTGGGAAACACACACAGGTAGCATTGTGTGGACTGAACAGGTCATACATAGGAATGTGTATGTGTATGTGTGTGATAACAGTTAGAGAAGGCCATGAATTTGAAGTTGAACAGGGAGGGAGGGAGGGAGGGAGGGAGGGAGGACTTTATGGGAGGGTTTGGAGGGAGGGAAGTGGGAAATATTGTAATTATCATCTCAAAAATTAAAAACAGAAAGAAAGCACTGAAGATGCAGATAAAGGCTTATGTGTAACGATGTTTCCAACGGTGTTTTGGATAATTTAGACGTCTACTGTACTAGCTTAGTGTGTTGTCAACTTGACACATGCTAGTTTCACTTGGGAAGAGGAAACTCCATGTGTTCTATAACAGTGACTTGTGGGCATACCCGTGGGGCATTTTCTTGATCAATGACTGATGTGGAAGGGTCTAGCCCACTGTAAGCGGAGCCACTTCTGGGTGTGTGGTCCTGAGTTATACAAGAAAGCTTCGAGCAAGCCAGTGAGCGGGAACCCTGTGCTTGACTCTCTGCCTCCGGGTTTCTGCCTTGACTTCCTGCTCTGATTTTTCTTCCTAATGGGTTGTGATTGGAACTATAAGCTGAAATAAACTCTTTCCTCCCCAAGTTGCTTTTGGTCATGGTGTTTTATCATAGCATTAGAAACCCTAAGACACTTCTGTTGGAGTTAATTTAGTTAGATATGATACATCCCATGATACAACTTTACCGTGTTAAGAAACTGTTTTGTGGTACAAAATGAAGTGAAAATAGAGTAAATGATATGATTCACTATTTTTTTTCAAAGCTCTAAAACACAGGAAGGAAACATAACAATACATTAACTCTTATTATCTGTAGGCGGTAGAGCTATAAGTGCTTTCCAAAAGATTTTTTACTTTTTCATTTTTTTAAATAAAAAATCACTAGATATACCTTTCCAATTTAAAAAGAGGGCCAAACATTAGACATATACACTCATCCCTTCAGCATCTACCACAGGCGTACTCTATCCTGTATCTTTACCACCATGACTTACGTATAGTTCTATCCTTAACTTTGACCAAACAGTTCAAGGGACACCATGATTAGGCAAGATAAAGAACTGCCACTTGCAGCCAGCTGTTTCTGTTTGAGGAGATTGTGTGTGTCACCCAGGTGAACCCTCACACACACTGTGGTTCACAGGAGATGAAGGGTTGGTGAGCACACCCACACTCCTGCAGAAGGCAGCTCTTCTGGGCTAGAAGCCCCCACAGAATCTTCATGTGTGTCCATAACTTTTCTCAAGCCTACTCTGCCTCGGAATTAGCACACGATTTCCTTCTACAAGGTCAGCGGCAGTGTCCTCTCTATGAGGCGCGTGGAAGACACGTGGAGCAGACACAATAACCCCTCCTCTAGGATTCTTTCATGCAGGGCTCAGTCCTTGATTTATCTCCTGAAGGCATTTCCTGGTTCTTGAAATACTCAGGATGGCTCCTGGAAGTAACTCAGGACCAAATGGTTTCTGCCTCTGCTGGCCGGGGTTGTCCTTCTCTGGGGAGCCACAAATGCAGCCTCTGCATTTGAAGTATTCTGCTCTGCTCTCCCCTCCCTCCCCACAACCTGTTTCTTTTTAGGCTTTTCTTAGCCCCTGCCACAGTTGGCCCTACCAGGACTTGGCAGACCTGCCCAGGCCTATGGCAGTGAACTGTCACAGGTGTGAGCCAACCGCAAGCTGTGGATTAACCGACTGCTAATTCCAGAAACATGTGCTGACCTCAGAAGAGGGCAGAAGGCAGAGACACACAGGCAGCTGCATGATCGACCCACCGCAGACCCGATGAAAATGAGCCAGGAGTTCATCCCTAAACTCTCATAGGGCACACCCTACCCACCTGACTTGCATTGGGAGAGAGGTGCCCTCTGCTATGGAGAGTCTTTGTTTAGCTCCTTAAAGATCCTATGGTTTAATTGCTTTTATATTTTCCCTGTATCTCCTGGTACAATCTGGTATTTTCCATAGTTGAGCATAAACAAGCTGAGTTTGTTTGTCTGCAACTAGAACAGGAGGAAGAAACTCTAAGACACCTACACCCTGCAAAACGCCGCCTCCCCCCCCCCCCCCCCCCCACTGTCCCGAACTTCCAGAACTATAAGCCAGCTCTGGCTAGGCCTAGGCATTTCCTGCCTCAGGCCCCTCTCTCCCCAACATCCACAGAGACTCTTCGGGAAAGCAGGTTGGAAGGGCAGTACCCAGAGCCCACCATCAGCACACGTCCTGAGCTCCTTACTCCAACCACCCTTTTCCAGTTCAGTCTCAGCCATCTTTGGGGCTATCTCTGTCCATGCATCTCAGTCCCCTGTACTCTGCCACCACCATGCCCCTTACCCTGGCTTCCTTATCATTTCAATGCATAAGACATAGGCTTTGCTACTTTGGAAATCAATATGTCAGTTTCTTAGAAAATTGGGGATGGATCTAACTCAAGACCCATCCATACAATTCCTGAACATATACCCAAAAGATGCCCCACTATACCACAAGGACACTTGCTCAACTATGTGCATAGCAGCTCTATCTATAACAGCCAGAGGTGAGAACAACCTAGATGTCCCTCAACTGAAGAATAGATTTTTTTTTCAAAGTGGTACATTAACACAATGGACTATTACTCAGTTAAAAAAATAGCATCATAAAATTTGTAGGCAAATGGATGGAACTAGAACAAAATCATCCTGAGTGAGGCAACCAAGACCTAGAAAGACTTATTATATGCACTCTCTCTTAGCTGTGAGGTGAAGGATAATTGTGCTACAGTCCACAGACTCAGAGAGGCTGAGTAGCAAGGGGGATTAAGGGGAACAAAAGGATCTCCCTGGGAAGGGGAAACAGACCAGATCTCCTGGGTGGACTAGGGGTAGGTAGGATGGGAACAGGAAGGATCAGGTGTAGCAGGGCTAGAAAGAGAATACTATGAGAGACAACTGGAATTTGGGGGCGTTTGAGGGTGAGGTGGAAACCCAGTGTAGTGGAAACTCCATGGAATCTATGAGGCTGACCCTAGTGAAGACTCCTAGTAATAGGGGACACAGAGCCTGAACCAGCCATCCCCTGTAACCAGGTAAACCCTCAAGTAGAGGGATTGGGATACCAACACAGCCACAAAGCACATTTCGTCATGCCTACAGAATGTGCCAGAACTGAAGCCTAGTATAATTATCATCAGAGAGGTTGTATAGCCTGGTGTTCTCATAGGATTCCCAACAGTGGGAGCAGGGGTGGGTGTCTCTGACTCTTGCCTGCCTTTGGGACCCTTTTCCTCATCCAGCCTTGATGGGAAATATGTGCTTGTCTTATTGTTTGTTATGCCATATTTGGTCGATGTCCCCAGAAAGCTTTTTTTTTCTGAGAAGAGGTGAAGAGGGGGTGAATCAGGGGGAAAGCAGAGATGGAGGGGAGAAATTGAGGGGAGGGGAAGGAAATGAAACTGCAGTCAGGATGTAGTATATGAGAGAATAATAAACAAAAAAGGGGGCAAAAACATAGGCTTTGGTGCTGGAGACCATCTAGCTTCAAATTTATACTGGCTCTGACTCCACAGGCAAGTCATTTACCCTTCCCTGGCCTCAGTTTGCTCTTAAGTGAAATGGGAATAACATTACCTCCAAGAGCTATGGGAATTAAATCAGTGTTTGTAAAGTCCTAGCAGTGCCTGGAGCAGACCTGGTAAGTATCCAGTAAATGCCAGCCATTATTATTATCCTTCATCTATATTGATACAGCTGTGCATGCCCCAGCCTCCTCCATTCCATCTTCCACTCAGCTGCCAAAGCCAATCTAAAAACTAAACTTTAATTGTCCTTCTTAAGAGTGATTATCAACAAAACTTATTTTTAAAAATATATTATTACATCCTAACTGTAGGTTTCCCTCCCTCCTCTTCTCCCAGGCACCCCACCACACATGCCTCACAGCTTCCCTCTTCCCCCAACCCTCTCCTCCTCCCAGGGATATCAACCAGACATGACATATCAGGTTGCAGTAAGACTAGGCACCTCTACTCTTAATATTAAGTCAGCAAAATGTCTTAACTGGACCTATGGAATTCCTGTCTGTTACCCCCCAAAGTCCTGATGTTTCTATCCTCCCGGGCTTTTGACCTCTGCCTCACTCTCCCCTCGCCCTGAGTCATTTGCTCTGTCTGGGCTGCCCATCACCCCAATATTTGAAGCCAGAGTCTCCTAGAGTTCCAGCCTGTGCTTGGAGTACAGCCTTGTAAAACCCCACCATGATCCCAAGGCAACAACACTGCAGGTGCCCATGCTGCCCCCAAGCCCCCCACCCGCACTGGGCCCAGCTCTGCATCCAGCACCTACAGGTGCTGCTGCTCATGCTGATGTGTCTGCCGGACTCTGCCAGGCCACAGAAGGAGGATCTAGGCCACCCTCTGCACCATGGCAGTACTTGGCAGGCCTTCCTTCCTAGCAATCAATGAATTGAAAAGAATTTCACTTATTCTTTGATATCGATATCAATTATAGCACCTCTTCAAAGTACTGACAAAAGTAATCATGATTGATTTCCCTTGTTTGAGTTAACTATGAGGAACTTCTCAAGAGACACTTTAGTACCCCATTAATCTTCTATTAATAATTTTGTTATGAGCCCCCAGAGTCAAAAGTTTTCATTTTCACTGAACGTTAGAGTGGAAGATTCGTTGGTAGTGTGGTGGTGTGGCCTCCTACTCTAGGTCAGGAGAGGCACGCATGGAAACCTAGCTATGATGGAGTCACTGCCACCTTGCTGAGTCCCAGACCAAGCAAAACAAGACAGTCTATGAGAGAAACATAAAGACGAAGCTCCAGGCAGTGGCTGCTTCTGGGGCAGGCTGAAAGGGGAGACAGCTGCAGGAAGCAGGATTGGAGGTCACACTCAGCCTCTAAAGTTGGGGGCTAGTATGAACTGCTTATCTTACTACCATGCTTTGAAACTCTCATGTTCTTTATATCTCTTACTTTTAGATAGCATATATTGCTGTATGCTTGTAAGTATAACTGTCTGATTATTACTACTAATACCTCCTTTGGGGGAGAGAGCAATGGTTATTGAGTGACTAAAAGATTCCTTCCCGACACCTTTATAAATTAAATATTAGAAAAC
Organism: Mus musculus; assembly: GCF_000001635.26. Classification (NCBI taxonomy): domain Eukaryota; kingdom Metazoa; phylum Chordata; class Mammalia; order Rodentia; family Muridae; genus Mus; species Mus musculus. The sequence continues at coordinate 34,380,096 of NC_000082.6, forward strand.
TAGAGTAAGATGTGGAAATAGCATGCCTCTGTCTCACCCTACGCTGAATATCTTCTGTCAGCTCCCCTAACAGCCCACCCCACACTATTCAGGGTCTTAGAAGGCTGCATATCAAGGACATCAGTGGGCTTCCTTACCACCTACCTTTTGGGAGAACTCGGCCAATAGCAAGCAGGAAAGAAGAGTAAGGTCATGATATCAAGTCCCTATCCCCTTCCCATCAGGGAGGCACTGGTGACATCTCTCCCACCAAACCTATGGCTCATCTCTGGAGCCTCTCTGATTCTCTCAAGCCCTGCCTAGAAAGACTCATTGCCCTTGCTGCTGCCTCAAAGCTTGTGGTTTCCCCAAACATCCTCACACCTTTCTAAGCTGCCCTGTCTTGACAGTAAGTGGTAGAGAGGCCTGAAGCTGTGTTTATGAGACCTCTCCACCCTCTTCTGCAAAGGTTTCCATGACTCTAAGGAAAGTGATAACTATCCACGGCAATTACTATTGGAGTTTTATGTTCCTTAGCCACGTAATAGAAAACTATTTGTGCTTCAGGACTGATGTTACAAAAGGACACTTAACTGAGAAATGTGTGTGAAATGTAAAACTTCAATAGAAACAACAAACCTCCCACACAGGCAACAAAATAAGTCTAAAGTGCCCTTTAAAATGTAAGTTTTAGGCAAATGTAAGCATAAATAGTGATCTGCTGATCTTACTGGCCCTGTTTCCTGGCCCTTCCATCACTTTGATTTCTCCCAGTACCTTCCTTTAAGTGATAGTCCCAGAGCAAAGGACTGACACATACAGCTCCCTCACAGGTTCCAACAACGAAGGGCTTTATGTGGTGACACTTCAGATAGATCCAGCTTTCCTGCGTTAAAAACAGCAGGAGGAAGCCGGTGAGCCCTCCTCCTCTTCCTCTAGCTGTCTTTCTGGTCCTTTCTGCTTATTTTCATTTTTTTTCAACGATGCAGCACAAAGACAGTTCTGGCTTTAAGCCCAATTTATCTTTGGCTGGAGTCAGTAGAAGAGGTGCAAATATTATCAAACAATAAGCTACAAATAAAGGCACCTTGGTTTGACTGGCATTAAAGAATAACCCATCCTAATTTCTTGTCATCTCTCCTGGCTGATGTGACACTTGTGTTCCTTGATGGAACACTCAGCATCTTGGCAGAATTGCTAATAGCAGAGTTGATAGAGGGTTCAGCACTTGGTACCTTAAGAGCAGCAAACAGATGAATGTAACAAAGCTGAATGGCAGGGATGACAAAAAGGAGCAAGCTCCTGTGACAAGAAACAACCCTCACTCACTATCTCAAGCATATGCTCAGCTCCCAGCAGTCCGAGCTGGGGACAGTGCCGGGACATCTGCTTACTCCCAGTGTGCATTTTCATCCCTATCTCTCAATTTTGAGGGATGTTCACTAGCTGATCATATCTGGGTTTTTCCTTTCCACTCCTTGTGCATGCACAAAACTACAAGCAGATAGCAGACCAGGAGGACAATAAAGGTTAGATAAGTGCATACGGCTGATGGCGAGAAAGACACCGTGACAGCATGCAACCATTCCCATCCTGGCTCATGGTAGACACTCAGTGAGTGGCTGGATAGAAAAACTTTGAAGGTGTTTTTTGCAACTTATGATTTCTCAGAACAAGGTGCCTCGAAGAGATTTGGGGTGTGGATGTTCAAACCCAACAGAAGCAAGATGAGAAAAGGCCTCAGCTCAAGTTAAGAAGGACCCTGCAAGAGTGACAGAAAACTGGTGTAAACTACTATACCCTTGCATGTTCTCTGGCCCCAGAGAATACACCAAAAGTCTCACCAAGAGTCTTAGCAGAAAATAGTTCTCTTAGCAAAGTAGTTCTCTTGGGAGTGAAGGTATAGACAAGATGCCAGACAATGAATTCTTTAGGGATCCAGAGAAGGATATGTCTGCTGGTTTGAGGGCCTGAATTTTATGGGGTATATGTTTTCCAACGTCAAAGCAACCTAGAACCGAGGACAGGAAAGAGACTTAGAAACACAATCCTCTGTCTGACTTAATGGAGCAATTCCTTCTACAGCATTCTTAATGGAGAACTGTCCAGTGTCCAGTGGCCTGAGCAGAGACAGCGTGCTGCTGTTGGACAGCTCTCAGGTGGGCAGGCTCAGGTGAAGACACGTGAGTGAGTCCTGATCACTACCTTGCACTAGGGATGCATGAGAGAGAGAGAGTAAGCTACCCAGATCCCGCCCCTTTATGGCAGTACCTCCGACCTCTGACATCAGGGATTGTTTCTCTTGTCTCCCATTGGTGGATGCAGCCACTTTGACTGCTCCCTGCCTGGTGTGTGAGACTGTGGTTTGTGGTGCTGCAGAGTTGAACGCAGTGGTCTGGACAGCACATCCCTGCCCAGCAGATGCATACTATTCATTTCTAATCGTCATGACTGCTGTCAATCATCTTTTCTAATCAGGCTGGTCCCTTAGAATTCAAGATCCTTCTGTCTCTCAGCTGTCCTTCCTGTTTTGTCTTCTGCTAGCTGGTTCAGGCCTGTGCTTGAGCACAGTCACATCTGTACTGTCCTTTAATGTGGCCGGTTTGGATTATATAGAGAAATATCCAAGTGTCTCCTCCTTCCCTCAATATTTCTCTTCTTGCTCACCATGAATCCTCAATCTGCCTGGCATACAGAGGAACCAAATTTTGATAAATAATAAATAAAGGTACAAATAAATGAATATCAAATGTCATCTAACTACAGACTTGAGCACACCAGCCTGGAATAAACACTGCATCTCCAAACTGAAATCTATTTTTTCAATATCTCAGGGCATGACCCAGGATCAATCATTTCTTATCATTAGAATCATCCACCTAATCTAGCTTCATTTCACTCCCAAAGCCAGACCGGGCTGAGGAACAGCACACTAAAGTTCTGGGTTCTCCTACCACACTTCACTGCCTGTAGTAGACAATTCTACTACAGACTCTGATCCCATGACTGATGGCGTGTGAGCGCCCATCCAGCACAATTAGGAAATGATTGGTAGGCATGACTAGGTGGCAGAGTGCAGCTGGTGCTCACAATCCCAGTGATTATGGGTCCCCATGGAGGGAGGCAAGGGATCACAGACAATTCTCGCTACTGAAGACAACAACAGCCTTCCTGCCTCCCACCCATGGGAAGCTGTGAAGAGCCTGTGTGTACTGGGGCGATGTGTGTGTGTGTGTGTGTGTGTGTGTGTGTGTGTGCTCATGTAACACAAGCTGCCATGCTGGGAAGCAGAGAGCAGCATGTTGTGTGCCCCTCACAGACAATGCTATCATCTCCCTTTGTTCTCATGGCCTTCCTCTCAGCCCCTCTTTGTCCCGTCCCCCCCCCCCCCCCAGCAGAAATCTTTTCCTTTCTTAATTGCTTGGAAGCAATTTCGTCCAATCCATTTTGTCCCAGTCTTTGCTTAAAAAGTCAGAATGAAGGAAAGTTTGTTCTTCTAACTCTTGTGCTTTTATTCTAAAGAGAGAATGAGCCTGTCCCAGGTGCCATGAACACTGAAGGAAGAAAAATGCGTCCTTCACGTCTCCTGGGATTCTAATTTCTTCTGGCTTTAAAAGAAATGAGAGTCTATCATGACATGAATTCCCATGAAAACCCCTCAGGTAGATTGCTTCTGGGAGTGTCTTGTTTCACACCTACTGGCACACTTGGGGAAAGCACTTTTTGAAGTTGCTTAGCCCCAGCAAGGCTAAAGTACCAAACCATGTAGCACTATCGGGGGTTATTCGGACCATCCTCTTGCTCTGAGTCAGATGGGAAGGTTTCTTCTGTAAAGATCTCCAGACTCTCTGTTCACCCCCTCACCCCCATGCCGTCATACTTTAAACGTTCCTCGGGTATAATCCAAACTTATTTTCCTGGAGCTTATGACCCCAGTGGATATCATCAAGGAAAAAAGAGCCTTCTCCACATCTGCCTGTTTACAGCCTTCTGTGGGAGCTCTCGGGGCTGACCATTCCATTCAATGCGTGTTTCAGCCTGTGCTGCTGCTCCTCAAACTCCTTTCAGCACCTGCCCATCAGCATCCACTAATCCCTTCCCCCTTCCTGCCCTGGAGCTCTCTGGAAGCCACCACTTGCTCGACTCACTTGACACCTGCCCTGAGAAAGTAATCAGCATATTCAAAAATATCCCAGGTCTCCTCGCAAAGACAGAGCAGAATTTATAGCTCATCTGCCTAATTTACTAATTATCCCATAAAATGAAAGTTCTGAAAGCCCGAGGCACTTTGTCTTATCTTCCACAGCCAACTTGCCCAAGGCACCCACGGTGCTAGGAGACCAAGAGCTCCGAGTGAGTACCGATGCCACAGTCGGGAGGGTCACGGCCCAGGTGAGCTCTGTAGCATCCTGGAGAGCCGCTTACATCCGGTGTCAGCCCAATCCCTAATTACATATCTAAAATGCCATACACATTTGCTGAGACTGTTCTTCAGGGCTCTTCTGGCTCTTGCATCCTAACTAGTCAAAAGTTCTTCCTTTCCTTTTCAACGACGTAAACCATGTCTACGGCACACCCTCTACCAGCTACCTCTAGTGTGTTTCCCAACCTTCCTTTCATTATCATCACCCTTTGACCTGGAAGAGCCATTTAATCTCATTTAATCAGCAAAGCCTAATATCGTGCATGTATCGCATGTCTGTCTTATGTCTGTGTGTGTTACTAATATATACAAAGTGAGACTCACTTGCTGCCCCTGGTAACCAATCTTTAGCAATATTACCCTGCTTGTAATGGGACTGACATTGATCCATGCGTTACTTCCAGATTAGGTTATTTGTCCCCAGATCCAAGGGCCACTCATATAGCCAGAGACTCTGAAAGTAGCCATCATGTAAGCCAAAATGGGATAGCCAGAAGTTTTTATGAAAGTAAACAGCAGCTTCTCCATTTTTCCAGGCCAAGCCAAGCCATCTCCTGCTACAGGCTCTACCCCAGTCCTAGCAGTCAGGGTACCTCTACCCACCTCTACCCACAGTTACCACTTCCAGGTGACTCCCAGCAAGAACATCGGGGATGTAGTCAACAATGGCTGGTGATGTTTCAGGAACAATCAGAACCCAATCCAAGGGCCTCTGGCAGGCTCAGTGGCTGTCTCAGCTCACTGGCATCAGCTCCCTCTCCCGGCAGACAGCTCCCTTTCACCTTACCTTGGCACGCTGGCCAAATACGTCACAAGTTTCCGTAGGTCTTCCTGTCTTATTCTGTCATGATTGCTTCGGGCAGGGAAGGTCAGGATGGGTCCACCTCGCTTGTCACGCCCCCCTGGAGGGAATGAGAGTAGGTAGTTTAAGAAAAGCATTGGGAAGGTCAACTACAGATGAAAAAGAGTGTTACTTAGTGTCAAAAGAAGAGACAGCAAGTGCTTGAGAAACTGGCCACTGCTTTTCAGCTGGTGGGAGCTACATGCAGGTAAGGTGTATGACTTTGGGCAAGTCTCTTTAGAGTTCTGCTGCCTTGTCTAGAGACTCTAAAATGTGATAGTAGGCACACTGCAGAGTTATTGCAAAGACTTCCCAAATAGCAGAGGGCACACTGAAAAGAAGTGCCCTCGGCACATGTGAGATGATAAGAAGATGGTTGTAGCTGTTCTTGTTGAGAAAACAAGTTGGGCAAAAGTGCTTTGCCTTGGAAATTTAACCTCCAGTCACTTCTCTGTGGACTCCAGGGGTGTGCCATTATTCTCCAGGAGCTGATGACACGAGAGGCCTCAGAACATCCCTCAAGACGGCATTGCCAGACTCGGTAAGATAACACTGAGGGTTCTCCACAAAGCCCAGAGGCCAGCTCTACCCACTGGCTGCCTGAGGTGCCATGCATCCCATCCAATGAAGAAGCACATGAGTCTCATTAAAAGCATGTACACTTAGGGTCTTACTAAAAACTACTACTAAAAACTACATGGAAAAAAATAGCTGGGAGGAGCAAACCAGAATGGTGACCACTGTTTTTACTAGGACAGGATTCAAGGTGGCTATGGTTATGTCCTCTGTTTTCCCCACATTCTCTCTGCTCTTATTGTATAATGTTAAAATTCATTCATTAACAGACACTAAAATTGCAAAGCAGACCAATTTTCTCAGGGTGTTGGATGGGGTTGAAGCTGAAGGGTTGTGACTATGTAGCACACTGTAGCACACTGACTCTCTACCAAACAAAGGCCACCCACCCATCTCTGTATCATGATAACAGTGCTCACCGGCATCTCAAGAAGTCACTGACATATCCACAGTGAACACTGAAAGGGGATTTAATGGGAGAAAGATAGGGATGCACAGCCATAGTACCATAGCAACCTAGGGATGCACGGCCATAGTACCATAGCAACCTAGGGATGCACGGCCATAGTACCATAGCAACCTAGGGATGCACGGCCATAGTACCATAGCAACCTAGGGATGCATGGCCAGAGTACCATAGCAACCTAGGGATGCATGGCCATAGTACCATAGCAACCTAGGGATGCATGGCCATAGTACCATAGCAACCTAGGGATGCATGGCCAGAGTACCATAGCAACCTAGGGATGCACGGCCATAGTACCATAGTAACCTAGGGATGCACGGCCATAGTACCATAGCAACCTAGGGATGCATGGCCAGAGTACCATAGCAACCTAGGGATGCATGGCCAGAGTACCATAGCAACCCTAGAAAGAAGCTCACTATCTCCACATGACTGAGCAGCCCAGGCCCTGCCCACGTGTGAGCTCAAGTGGAATGCTTCCTTCTGATCACAGAGCACACAGGTGTTTTGTGTGTGTGTGTGTGGGGGGCTTGGTAAACAGTGACTCCAGACTACCACAAAGGAAAAGGAGGCTGCAGAGGAAGGACACCAGGTAGGTGACTCCATGAACAAAGTGCCTACTGCACACGGGTGAGGATGTAAGTTTAGATTCCCCAGCACCCACATAAAATACGGACATGAAGGTGTGCATCTATGACCCCTGTATTTGGGAGACAGAGAAAGGGAGAGCCTCAGAGCATGATGGCCAGCTCATGTAGCCAATCAGTGAGCTAGTTGAGATAAAAGCCCATGGTTCAAAAGATGAGGTAGAAACACTCAGTGTTGACCTCTGGCCTCTGTACATGCATTCCTAAGCACCAAGACATACATGCATGTACTTTCACATGCATGAATTCACACACACACACACACACACACACACACTCACACATACACACATCCCACTACCACCACCACTGGTGGGGGAGGCTGCTGGCAAGAGAGGATTAAGCAAAATCAAGCCACTGAGCATGGTTAGCATCCAGTTCTCTCTCCACCCCAGCAAAGTGGATTTGTGCAGATACAGAGTTGAGCCCCAGGCTTCCCAACTCCAGACTTTTCATATTCTCAGTCCTAGCTCTCTGCACTGACATCCGCCTTCATCTCATCTTCCTTGGAAGAGAGAGGTCCTTATCTTCCAACTGTGATCTACATGCAACATGAAGAAAGGAAACAGAGGGGTTAAACAGACAGGTTCTCAGAAGCTAGAAGGCTCTGAGACATCCTTCTCTGCTAGCCTTGATCTGAGCGCCCTAAGCACTTTCATTCTTGGAGGTAGGTGTGTGTGTGTGCACATGCACACATGCGCATGCACATGCCTGTCTGTCTGTCTGTCTGTCTGTCTGTGTGTCTGTCACAACTGCTAACTTTCTCCATGACCTTCCACAGATACCATATAAGTAGGGCTATGGGACCGTGGGAGCAGAGACTTTAAAGGGCAGAGGGTGAGCAGTGGCATGGAGGGTTGGTTGGTAAGAGTTACAGAATCGCACCCAGCTGGAGGTAAGGTTCTGAGAAGGTAGGGAGCCTCCAAAGGTCAGAAATGGCCTCTTTTCATCTCCAAAGGTGTCTCTTTTGTGTGAATCAAGAGGTCAGAAAAGGGGGCAGGATCAAACTTGTCCTCTTCAGAATAGAAAAAAAAAAAAGCAAGAATAATGAGGAAGAGGAAGTATAGAGGAAGAGCAGCATTATGCTGGAAAGCTGGGGGCAATGGATGGAACAAGGCCTCACAGTGGGTACAAAATGAAGGACCTAGCACTCAGGTGATAGAGCGTGCCAGTCCCTCTAAGGCAGGCTGCAGAACGCAGGAGGGAGAAGAAAATAAATTCATGAAGAAGGACAGATAAGCCTGCCTCAGAGCAAAAGAAGAGACCAACACAACCTTTCAAGATCAAGGTAGACTTTAGCTAATGAGGACAAGGCCATAGAACCATGGCCAGTAGAAAGCATCCCATAGGAATGGAGACGACAGAGCTTTAAAGATAGATGCTGAGAGACAGCCTCTGCTCTGGGCCCCATTCTGTGATGGCAGAATAGAACTGTCGAAGGCTGTGCGTGAGGAGGAGCTGGTGAGGGTGAGAATTGCTCTACTGCATCAGGTGATCCCAGGGAAGACGGATCCCCTGCCATCTATCCTCTGTCAACCAATAGGAGTGAACAGAAAGGGCCAAGGGCAGGAGAACAAGACTACAGATGATACAGCAGAGGTCGAAATCATGGCTAATCACAGTAGAAACAGGAATAGACTCTGGTGTCCAGGCTGAGCATCCATTAAGGTGGACCACTGATAACCAAGATGGATACTGACATTAGAAGATCAGCAGAGATGAAGCATGAAGCTCCAAGGCTAAAGTTGCTGTGCACAGGAGAGAGGAAACACAGACACATTTAGAGCATCACAGATGCATGATCTTTAATAAAACCATTGACTTGTGCAACAAGTTCTTGCCCTTTGCCTACCTGTGAAGGCTTTGGTAGAAGGAGCTGTAGAATAAGGAGGATGCAGAGAATGGGAGGGGGCTGCGTATTTTAGAAATGTCAGTGGCTCTCCTTCTGTGCAGACAGGAAAGCAGAGCTGGGGAAGGAGGAAGGCCCAGAGTGAGAGACGTTGATGTTTCATTGACTGAAGTAGGGAGGACTCACACTCTCAGGAGGCAGCAGGCTCCAGTTAGGATAGCAGATGGAAGGAGCGTGGGAGGGAGACACATCTCAGGAAGCGTACCAAAAGTCGGATCCACATACAATAGCTCTGCACCACGATTTTAATGGATTCACACAAGGTTTTTCCAAAGGGAATGAGGTGATTTTGTAGTTGGAAATGCCATGTTAGACTAGATAAAGTTGGTTATTGTAGGATTTTACAGAGCCTTAAAATGTTAATGTGCTTTGATGGATGGTCCAAGTCGAGGGTGGGAGGGAGGATTTTAATATCCAGCAATCCCCAAACTTCTTTCCTCATTTGCAAAGATCATCTTATGGAATATACTTTGAAACCCTGAGGCCCAGAGTACAAAAGGTTGTCCCTGGTAGCATGGAGCATCTCCAGAAGGTGGCCAAAGGCAGGGTGTAAGCAAGTGACAATCCTAGGGATGCGGTAGGTCCCTCACAGGAGGGCTGGGCAGAAAGAAGGGATGGAGGTGCTGTGAGTGGGAGGCCAGAACCCCACAGCTGTGAGCCATGGAGCAGGATGGGTCAGCTAGGACAACAGAGACACACCAAGGGACAGAAAAAGCCACTGTCACACACACCCACATGCCTGCATACACAAGTGGTTGGGCTGTCCTGGAGTAGTCCAGATGTCCGTTGTCATGGTAACATGCTTTGTTTTACCTGGTCAAAGCTGAGATGCTGGCAGAGGAGGGCAGGCACAGCAAATGGTCCATTTCTCTACCTACTGTGCTCCTGGCTTTGCTCTCAGAAGGAAATGTGACTGCATTATTTAACTTAGGATTTCTCTGCTTGGTTCTATTTTTGTGTTATGTTTCCTGACTCAGCGTGTATAGAATATGGGAAATCAGCTTTTGTTTTCCTTATTAGGTGCAGTCAGTCATTATCTTCCAACCACCTCCAGTGCCCTTCTCAGGCACAGAGGGCAATGTTCCCTAAGCTCAGAAGCTCCTGACCGGGCAAGCATAGATGAGTCAGGCTTGGCTCATTCAGGAACACAGCAGCGAGTGGCTCAGTGCCAGTCCCTACCTGCTTCATCCCTGACTGCCTTCCTGTCAAACTACTCCATGAGTTCAATAAGGACAACTCCCCCTCTTAGTGGGCTTTCCCAGGCGTGGTTGGCCCCATTCACATCCAACTGGCCTACACAGGAAAACCAAGCCACCAACAGTGACACAAGTGTCCCCATGTCGGAACATACAATGTCTGTCTTCGTAGTTCCTGAATGGATGCTAAACAAGATGGTGTCAGAGGAGAGGCTAGGTCTGAAAGAGCCTCTGGAGGAGGGGAAGCAGGAGAGGAGAAGAGAGGCTCAAGCTGGCAGGGATGGGAAAGCCTGAGAAAAAAAACATCTGGCATGAGATAACAGGGGCATCAGCAGGACACCCAAGTGATAACAAGGACGCCGTCTTAACAAAGGGCCATAAAACAGAAGCAAGTGGGTTGTAAACCTGTACTAGGAATCGAGACTGTGGGGTCCAAGGCAAACTGATGCACAGAGACCACCAGGGCTTCCACACAGGGTCTTGCCACAATTCAGTAGGCACTCCAAATCCTAGTTTACTTTGTCACATACATGCCTCTATGCTGGAATCACACCAGAGGATCCTCTCAAAGGCTGTTCTACTAGGCCTCTACACCTTTAATGACAAGGGCTCACTACTTAGCACAAATAGGCCAAAGCAGCTTTTGGATCTCAGTTGTCTTAACAGAAACAACTGTGAGAAAATACCAGTCCACCCACTGCCACAGAATGCACACAGTGTCCAACAAAGGCTCCTGTGCACCTAGCACATGCCTGCCTCCCCCACTGCTACAGATCACATACAGCATCTTACAAGGGCTCCTGTGCACCTAGCACATGCCTGCCTCCCCCACTGCTACAGATCACATACAGCATCTTACAAGGGCTCCTGTGTACCTAGCACATGCCTGCCTCCCCACCCATACCACACTGACTTGCTGGCCTCCCTTCTCAGGTAAGGTAGAGACAGCTATGGTTTCCCTTCCCACAGAGGACCTCCCCTCCTTTCCTTTTCTTCTGCTGCACATCAGCAGAGCCAGCAGTGCCTATGGAGTGAGTTACTATACTATGGAAGCAAGCTCCCTCATGGCCCGTGGCTCCAAGGACCATCATTCAGACAAAAAAAAAAAAAAAAAAAAAAAAAAAAAAAAAAAAAAAACAAAAAAACAAAAAAAAACGCTACCCAGAGACAAAGACTCTATCAACAAGGTGTATGCCAGGGTTATTCTCTATACAGCTCCCACTGTCAGCACCCAGCCCGGGCTCAGGATCTGCCAAGTTCTGACCAAGAAGGAATCCAATTCAGCCACCAAATTTGTAATATCATGGGAAAAATACATTCTACCTAGTAGAACATACATGGCTAGGTCCAAGTAGACTGTTAACAAGAAACAGTAGTTGGCCTAATACCCAAATTAGATGTTTTGCTAAGAAAAGAAATGAGAAACCAAAAACAAACAAACCAAAAATAAAAAAGCCAACAACCATAACAAACCAAACAACAACAACAACAAACCCCTCCTGTTTGTGACCCACTAAGAAACAACATGAAGCCCTAGGGAACCCCTGGGGTGGATACGCTCTTCCTACCGGAACCTCTCACGGAGAGAGCCCCACCAGCCCTGGCCGAGAGAGCAAATCAGGCTGCAGTGTTGTCAGGTGTGTGGTGGACCTGCCTGTTGTTGCAAGTGTCCTCCAGACTCTCCAGGTGATGTCAGGGCCCCCTTCCCTCTGCCTGTCACTGGAGGGAGGAAGCAGCCATGAAAGCCTAACTGCTAATGTGTCTCCTCTTATAGGACAGTGAGTGATCGTGCGCGCGCGCGCGCGCGCACACACACACACACACACACACACACACACACACACACACACACACACACACACACACATCTTCTTAAGGTCTACTACAAAGAAGCATACTCACCAGACACAAAGGCCACTTTCTCCTTTAGGATAGGAAGGACATCAGAAGCTTTCAAACCATCATTCCGAAAAGATCCTGTGGGACAACAAAATAGAAAGAGAGTAAAGATGTCAGCTAGGCTACAAGGTCCCACCCTCAGCCTCCAAGACCCATCAACTTGGCTTGTGCAGGTCTGCAGCCCAGCCCAACACAGGGAGAGTCCCCATTGTGATGGGGTTAAAGCCTTCTTCTCTTCTCTTGGTCCTTTTCAAGAGAGGAAAGTTCAAGTCACTTCCACTGAGTACAAAACCCAGTGTCTCAATGACATCACAGGCAGTCCTGTGGTTGAGGAGCAACTTGCAAATGGCAAGATGTTTAAAGCACATTTATACCTGGAGTGCCTAGCAGAGTGTCACACAGAGATAGCATGGAGTATGTACTGGTGAGTTAGTTCAGATATTAAAGTAGTTTACAGAACCCTGAATGACATCTTCTTAAACGGTTAGATTTCATTTTACAAATGGGAAAATAACCAAAAATCTGTTAGCCAGAAGCTAAGTTGATGATGATAACCCATACATGCCTGCACTCTAACGTTACCACCAGTCCTCAATCTTCTAAGAAAGTGCACTTTCTCTGTCTGGTTGTTAAGTCTTGCTTCCCGGTTGTAAAGTACTTTCTTGGGTCTAGCCAAATTCCTATTAGAGGGGTGGAGGCAGACACCAGAGCTCCCCAGAACTGGCAAAGAAAGATTCATCTAGAGAAACTCTAGTCCCAGAAGCAAAGGCCAACCCAGCCTAGTATGAGGAACATGGGAAGGGAAGACCAGCTTCCAAGCATACAAAGCTTCAGGCTAGACCACTGTAACCCTGGCAGTTTTCTCCAGTGCATTACAGAACTCTGAAAGGGAACCACCCACACTCATACCCTTGGAGCTGTAATTGGGGTCTCTGTTGTGTATTACCATTAAGACATCACAAAGTGGATCTCATAAAGCAAGCAGTGCTATCAGCTCAGTACAATAGGGCCAAGAACCATGGATATACCCACATGCTGTGAGGCCAAGTCTGAAATCTACAAAGAAGAGTTGCATGTTGGTTAGGCTAGTCTCTATCTCTCAGTCTCTCAACATCATATGAATTTTACCAACAGTCCAGGAATTAGCTCACTGGCCCAGGAAAAGGGAAATTTCATGCCCTGTGCACATCTAACCAAGGAAGAGAAAGAGACGTGTTACCAAATACCAGGACCCAAGGTCAGCGATCATAATCCAACCCCAATCAAATTTCCAGTGTCTGACTATTTCATTTCTTTCTTCTCTTTTATGTTCCCCTGATGTAGTGAAGCTTTTATTCAGCAATTATGTCTCTTCAGAAGCTGACACACAGTGCATGATGTGGAGTAGTAGCTACAGGCTCACTCCGCTGCAGTGAGGAAGAAACAAAGACAAGGAAGAATTCTGACTTCAAAGACACCACCTTGTTTTCTAGCTCTGTCTTTAGTTCCTTCAGATAGGCACGCTCAAACCCCATCTCCCACACCAAAGACTACATCTCACAAAAGAGACTAATTAGCAACAATTATTACAAAATTCACAAGTAGTTCCTATTACTTGCTTTGCTTTGCTTTGCTTTGTTTTCTTCCACACAAGGAACCATTTTTAGCTTCACAGCCATCTTTAACTCTTGAACTGTTTGTGGAAAATGACATTAAAGTATCAAAACAGCTTGTTTTTTTTTTTTTTTTTACAAGTGAAATACACTGTTCTTAGTTTTTAAATACTCTGCTTGCATCAGTATGAACACTTAATCTCTATAGAAAAACTAATATAAAAAATAAATTCTATCCGACTTTTCCCAGATTATTTACAAGTTCAAAGTAAGCCAGGCCTGGTGACCCATAAACCCAGCTATTCAAGAAGTCAAAGCAGAAGGGTTGCAAGTTCAAAGCCAGCCTTGGCAACATAGTAAAGGGATTGAGTATGCTATGTCCAACCCATTTTTATCTGCAGAGAGGGAGGCCCTAGTCTCATCTTTCCTTAGCTCTTCCTTCTCAGGACCCATAGGATGGCTTCCAAGTCCTCCATGTAGCTAGTAATCATGGGCTCTAGTAAATGTCAGTCTTGAGCTGCCCTCTTTCTAAGGTTCTCAGACTTTCTCCTTGGTCCGAGGCCTCCCAGTCGAACTGATGACTGCTGGGCTGTATGGCTGACTGTGTGCCCACCACAAGAACTCCCAAAGTACCAATATTTACTAAATCCATTCCTAGGAAGTAATCATTCCCAACAGTAGCAACAAGATTTTTCACATTATAAAAGCATTTGCTTGGGGGTCTTTCAGAATAAAAGTTCCCTTCATGGTTTAAATTAGTTTTTCATTTGCCAAAAAATTGAATTACAAATAACTTTTCAACAATACATGTATTATGTAAAGCCAAGTAGAGCTAAACTAATTAGCCTAGGGGCTCAGAAATTGGTGACCTTGCATATAAAACTTATTTGCACTGGCTGAGGAGCCTATGGATCAATCCCTCCAGGGACCTTGTGAAACCAGCTGTTAGAATATATAATAAAGGATAAGGGAAGTTCATTGACTGCTAACTCAAACAGAACCAATGAAATTGGAACATGTTTTCACTACCAGGTACACATCCTGGTAGACTCCTGGTCAATAAATATTTGATGATAGAATAAATGACTAAGTGGAAGTTAGCCCTTCCTAAAATGAGCTACACGAGGCAGGTGGCATTACCTGTCATATAAGCACTAGTGGTCCTGATAGATGACCTCCAAGGTGTCTCTAAGCTCTGATGCCCTGAGCCTAAATTCATTCTCCATACGTATCAACACAATCTTATACTTCACAATCCTCTCACTATTAGATCAACGTGTTTTGAAAGGATGCATTGAAAGCAAATTCTTCATTCAGTTTCTGTGTGCTTTGTAAAAACTAAAACACCTCCCCTGGCTTCCTGGCCATTTCTTCTTGGTATCAGGACTGGGAATTTTGCAGGTAGACCAGTTGCCAAAATGGAAGAAAAATGACAGAACTTCTATAAGTACGCACTTGTGCCTTGCAGGAAGCAGTTTGCACAGCTACTGCTCTTTCTGACACAAAGTGTATCCAATAGCATTATTGGGCTGCGAACACTAGACCAATGGCAGGCTGGCCTTTTCCTTAAGACAAGCCTGCTGAAACAGTAGATGTCTCACTACCTCTACAGAAGGCCTGAGAAGAAATGAAAGTCCCTAGCTCCTCCTTTGCCCTACAAGGGAAAACAAAACAAGTCAGCAGGAACCTTATGGACCTGACCCAATGTGGGTGTTGTGCTTTCTCTTAAGGACAAAGGCATGCTTGGCTAGCTTTCAGTGCTAAGCCCACCACATTCATGTCCTGCTGCTGTCAGAATTACAAGCCTGCTGTTCTGTTAATTAGCAAAGTTGAAATGCTCTGCATCTATTAAGGAAGTACAAATTGCCACCACCATCCTCCCAAGACCCTTCAGTTCAGGTTTCCTCCCAGCCCTGTGCCTGCTCCTCATTGCCCTGCACCTCAAACAGCATGTTCCCATCACTGCCTGGTTCTCCTCACATTTTCCAGCTCCCTGCTTCTCATATGTAAAGCACCAATGGTTGGCCTTCACTCTGGCATCCATCCTGCACTTCTAGTCCTAAAGAAAAGCAAGCTGGGCCTTGTGCCATGGGCCCTGCCCATGGGTTCTTGGGCCTGGGAAAGCAGTAGTTCCCTTAAGGAAGCAGAGTGGTTGGGCTGCATGCCAGTCTCCTTCAGAAAGCCATCCTGAGTGAAACAAACACTGAGTGAGCACTTGGTGAGTGTTCAAAGGTACAAGCTGCCAGGAAACCCAAGGATGGCCCACTATTTCCTTTTGGTTTTTAGTCACACTTCCATAATTTGCACTTATTGAAGAATGAGTGTGTAAGCATTCCAACATTGCTTCAAGTGGGTCTGAACCCTATCCTCCACTAAAATGACAAACATCCCAATAGTCAGGTCCCCACATCTTCTCTCTATTCCCTCCCATTGTATTCTGTGCAGGTGAGATCATGTCTCTGACAACAGCCCATTTTCCTACTGGCATGCCTTTCTATCTCTGCTTGGAAGTCCCTGGAAAGCAAAATCCAGTTCTTATTTGCCTTGGTATTAGCACAGTCTAACACAAGGCCTACCTAGCACATTTGAATGAAGCTGGGAAGAGGGAAACATCAAAATCACACACAAGCCAGTGTTGGCTAAATGAGCTCTTAGGGTGCTCAGTAGCAAGGCATATTTATTTTGTGCAGCATGTAAATTGGTGATGTGGTGTCACTTTGAAAGGATTCCTAGTAGCTAGCCCCATAGTCTTGTTCTTCAAAGTAACAGCTATCACCTGCCACCTAGAACTTGCTAGAAACTCAGGATCCCAGGTCCCACTCAATACCAATAGAACCAAACACTGCATTAGAAACAGAACCCCAGGTGACTCTAATTACACATTGTGAGGCAAAGAGAGTGTCAGAGATTCCTCCTCTTGTCCAGGGTTTCAGATATTCAGGTCTTAGCTGCAATCCATCACTTAGGTTCCACACTAATAAAGGTTATCCAGGAGCTGTGTATTAATAATTCATCTTCCAGGCCATTGAGACTGGACTGTGTCTTGTTTTGGAAGAGCATGAATGTTTATAAACCATGCTTATCAGATGCTTGGAATGGTACCTTAACCCATTCCCTCATCCAATAAATGTCTTAATTTCATAACAAAAATATTTTCTTATGTTCTGAGATCTGAATTCTTCAGTAATCATACTTGTAGACCAAATCACCGTCTTTTAGATGATCCCAGAAGACAGGAGAGCCAATTTTTGCCTCTCTATCCCAGCTTATGCCTGACCTACAAAGCCTTGAATACCAAGCAATGCTGGACAGGAAACAGGAAAAGCAAAGGTGCCAAGCCAAGAGAGCCCCATACCCATGAGTACCTGGTACTCATTTCACGAAATTCCCAGTGAGGGGAAGACTCATGCTCTGCCCTCTGGTAACCCACAGCCCAGAATACCCAGTGCTCACCTCCTCCTAATTCTGGGTAACTAGCAGACTGAATAAAAAACAAGATCCTGAGATGCTGACAAAGAACTCCATCCTTCCCCTGCACTCTCCACCTAGCCACATAGTACCCATGCTATCTTGATGATGGAAGTTATCTATTCAGTACCCACACTGCCTGATGATGGCAGATGATGGTGTTGCCCATCGCCGAGATGCCAGAACAGAAGCATGGATGGCATCCTAGACATTCATCTCTCCATCACACTTCTCAATTTGGACATTCAATCATGCTGACTCTACATCCTAAATCTCCCACCAGTCCATCATTTCTGTGTGGCTTCCCTGATCTCTCGATCAAGTTGAGCTGTCCCCAGTTGTTCCTTATCATTGTCGGATGGCATTTACGTGTTTTCCTTTCACATCTGTTAACTTATTCTGACATCTCTAGAGAAAAGCCCTTGTCGTACTCATTGTTCCTCCCCCACTGTCATACCCAGGAGACTCAGGAGATATCACCACAACTGAACACACACGTGTTCAGTGAGTTCAGTGTTGAGCTGGAGGTGGACAGGTTCTCCTAGGAGAACATCTGGACTAAGTTTTGAATAAGAAAAGGGCAGAAGACAAATAGGAAAGGGCCTAGGCCTTGTGCCACAGATGTGTAGCATGTACCTGCTGAAGAGGAAAACAGGATGGAGGGTATAGCAGGCAGTGCAGGGAGCACTGTGGTTTGATTCCCAGCAGTTGCTCCCAGGAGGAATCTGCATATGCCTTGGGAGGCAGAGAGCTGGGCTAGGCTGCATCAAGGAGGAGATCAGGGAGAGAAGGGAGTATAGGGCTGCTCCCAGAGGAAAGCCATGGCTCAGAGCGGGGCTGTGCCCAGTAGTCTCTGACGTCAACCTCCAGTCACTCCTGATCTCTGGTTGAGGCCAGGTGAGATTCAGACACAAGGCTGCTGGTTGTAGAAGACTCTGTTGATCTTCCCCTGAGTTCAATGAGAGCCCATTAGGACATTTGTTCTGAGTTACTTGCAGGAGCCAGCCAGGCCAGATGGTTGTTTGTGTAAGACTCTGTGAAGATGCTTTATAGAACTGAATCATGAATGAAAGCAACTTGCAGGGTCCCTCCTGCATAGTGAATAGATGGTTTAGGAGATGACATTGTCTCTAGTGGAGGCCAGGGTTGACAGAGAACCTAGTAGTGGTAGAGGTAAGATCTCCAGCCCTCTCCTCTTTCCTAAGTTAACATAAGAAAAGAAAAGGGAGGCGTCGGAAGTGGGGGGTGACAAGAAAAAGAGCTGGAGAGAACTACACATATGCCCCTGCAGAAATGGAAAAAGTGAGTCCTTTTTTCTCCTTGCAGATGTGAATGAGTTATTGAGGAAATGGCCTGCTGGAAAACCCCAGAAAATATAAATATATTTCTTGGAGCTCTCCTTGAAACAACGACCACCGAGGCAGGAAGTGTGTGCTGAGAGACGTTCATCTGGTGGAGAGGGAGAGGGCAGATTCAAGTCGATAAAAGAACATGGCACAGCATGGAGCCCCGCAAGCTTCCCAGCCTGGAAATGCATGTGAGTAAGGCCCAGCCATCTTCCCCATCCTCACCACCCACAAATGCCATCACTCCTGGAGACACCCTGTCTCCATACCCTGCAGATACGAAGGGAAACCATGTGGCAGAATTCTCTTCTCTGGCCATGAAACTCGTAAGTGTAGGTCATTCGGGGTCCTCTGCTAGACTGCTTTCATTGTCCACAGAAAAGAAAACCAGGACCTCTTCTTCTGGCAGTGTTAAAATACTCAGTTTTGCCAAACCAAATGACCAGGCCTATACAATGAGAAGCAGTAGCCAGGGACTTGGGGAGATAACCAGGGTATACAGAATTTATGAAAAAGAGGCGACACTTATCTTCTCCTAAGTTGGGTATATCTTTGTGAGGAGCACTTTCTGCACACTGAAGTGCTCATGCCTTGCCTCACACCTACTCTAACTTTCCACTATACCATGCTGGTCTGGCTCCTCCTGTCTCATTCCTCACTGTCCACTGCCACATCTGTCTCTTTCACTAGACCATATCAAGACTCCCGAGGGCAGGGTCATGTGCTTACATGGGTAGTTGCAGTGCCTAGAGCACAGCCAGTGCTTAGCTCTAGGGACTGAGCCCCACAGAGCCTTCCACAGTGAGGCACCAACTGCTGTTCCTCTTCCTCCTGTGTACCCTTCTGCTGATTCCTACCTCCATCTCCATCTTTCTCCTTCTCCCGTGCTTCTGTGTGAACTCTAATCGTAGCCAATTTCAATATTAACTTTAAAAGACAACATTAGATATAAAGGCCTGGCTAATGGGCTACTTTTGATAAGCAAAAATGTGTAATACTCACCACTGCTAAATTAGCTCTATTAAAGATCACTAATAATTAGCACTTTAAACATGTGGGTAACACCTCCCTAAGCCCGGCTAATGAGCAAACTGTTTCTGTTTATTCTTCACAGGACTTATATTATCTGGAGTTGAGACCTCAGACGCAATTCACACAGGCTCTCTCTCTCCCTCCTGCCCCCAAGAATTTGGCATCCTCTAGTGTAACACAAACAACAGGATGTTACCACTTCAGAAGTGCCTCTGTCCACACACCACTTTCCCCTGTATTCTGATCATCAGGTTATGTAAAGTATTCATGCTACATGGTAGGAATGGAGAGGATTGAATACTTGTTATCTTTTTTGTATCACTGAACAATCTTCCTGCATGGGACCTCTATAGTAACACTGAACATGAGGTTGCTGGTGCTGAACACAAGACAGATATTGATTATTAGCAATATATTTGCTATTAATATTTATAGAGAGCTGAAAGGCCCCATGCTGTCACAGTTTAGACATGAAAAAGGCTGGCTTTGCTCCTTAGGACTCTCACTCTTGGTTACCCCCTCCTCCTCAGCAAAATATCAGTCGCTGACACTAAAAGCCTCAACTATGTCATAACAGAGGGTCCTTGATCAGACATCACAACCTGCAACGGCCCAGTGCCTCTCCACACCCTCTCTTCCTGTCCCTGTCCCGTGTCCCGAGACACGGACATGATGCACACAGTAGCAAAGCAAACAAAACAAAAACAAAACAAAAAATAGATTACAACAGCCCAGCAGCCATCTGGGCAGCTCAAGGCAAGAGATCCTCATGGGAAAGTCACAGAGCAGTCCCAGTGCTCAGCCTAGGGCTTCTCCCGGCCCTGCCTCCACTGTCTCAGGTTACTCCGTGCGTCTGTATTAGAACCCGTGAGTGGAAGAAATGTCACACATTCCAGCACACACTAGTCCCAAGAGTCAGGGTCACAGTAATAAGTAGGATTAAAGGCAGAGCAGAAGCAGGTGAGAAGGACCGGATCCAAGCTTCCAGCAGCTACAGGGACCTTTGCAAACCAAAGCACCCTCCCTTTCCCAGACAGGCAGACGTGCCGCTGTCCTCGGTTCTGAAGTCGTGTATGATTGCCACTCAATGTGGCTGCTGTCCAGGCTGTCCCAGAATATGGGAAACAAATGAGAAAGCAGCTGAGAAGAGAGATGGTACAGTGTGTCTGAGGATGAACAAGTGTGGTGAAATGCTGTAAGAACACGGGCAGATGAGGACTGGTGATTACTGCAGAGAATCAAAAGCCTTGATTTGAAAGGTATTGCTTTCAAAGAATTGGAGAGATTAAGGCCTTTGCGACACACACACACACACACACACACACACACACACACACACACACAATCACACACGTACACACACACTCAGCTTCCAAAAAACGAAGTGGCATAAACCCTGCACATCACCTAACACACGTCTGGATTTATAAGTCAACAAGCTAATCATATCCAAAGTGGGTGGGTCGGCCCTGAAACAATTCCTAGAGTTTTAAGCAAATTTAAAATCTCTAATGAAGATTTTTTTTGTCTTAGTCATTTAAACATGCCTGATTGAATTTAATATTTATTGAAAAATGTATATGTGTCAAGGTTACCATTATTGTAATATAAGGTTCCTGGTGGCAAGGAAATTTTGGTTTATGGGGGGAAGTCAGACATGTAATTTTGATATCATATAAGAAACACATTACAGAAGTATTGGGGGAAATATTCAGAAAGTCACAAAAAGATAATCAGCCAAAACTGCAGCCCATGAAGGGAGCCATTGATGAAATGGCAACAGGTTGAGCAGAAACAAAGGACTGTGGGAGCCTCAGCAAGCAGAGCAAAGGCAAAGGATTGTGGGAGTGTGAGCAAGGTCCTTGACAGGACAGGGTAACAGGAAGATGCTGAAGTCAGAGAAAGTTTTCCTGTGGCCTGAACCTCCTCCAGAGAAACAAAGGCTGGAACTCAGCAAGAGCTGACAAGTGGCCAAGATCAGGAGAGAGGCCAAAAAGTGACCCAATGTTAACGAATGGAGTAACTCACAAAACTAGAGCAAAAGTGGGCATGTCACCTTCCTACAACAATCTTTAAGTAATACTGCTCACAGGATCCTAGCCACATGGCTCCTCTGAAGTTCTATGGTCACATTTCCATGTGCTGGTCTTTTTCCTTCTTTCCTATCTCCAGGTCTCCTCTGTCCCTATGAATCTGTGTTCCACACAGACATGCAGCCCAGCTGACATTTCTGAGAAGCATGCCTGCTGACAAAATACTCGAAAAGCAGAATCAGCGTCTAGATGAGGGAGCCCCAACGTTACATGTAGGCAACTTCAGAGACCCACAGGAGACCATAACTGCCTGCAGGGGAAAAGAATGAGAAGCTGGAGGGAGCCTGTGTCCTATGGGTCTTTCCTTTGGTTAGCTTTGAACTGTCAGGCAGTTGTGACGAGGAGGTCATAGGAAGAAAACGAGAGCAGTTAAGTTGTTCTTCATATAGGACACACCCTTCAGACCCTAACATCTGCCTGCGACCAGGGACATCAATTCGAAAGTTGCTCAGACAATCTGCTGCGTGATCTCTGGAATGATCGTGACACTGTCCCCGGTAACCTGGTCGAAGCACCTACACCTGGTCTACTTTGTTCTTTTCCAGCTTCCTGAAAAGAGATTCCTTATCAGAACCAAGAGGCCATGAAGTTTATATGCTCACTGATGATTGTATACATATGTCCCATACACAGACTATATGCTAAGACCAGATCAGATTAATGTTGTAAAGTTAGGATGCTTCACACAGCTTTCTACTACTGCAAGATCAGGAGTGAACTACATTTTTAACCACAGAGGATTGGTTACATAAGCAAAGATCTACTATCTACTCAAAGCAGCCGCTAACTATAACACTAAGAATAACTACTTCTGTATAAACCACAGTATATTGTTAAGTGGGAAAAACAGATTATAGAATAGAAGGTATAAGCTGATTCCATTTGCATAAATATGGGTTTATGTCTATATAAAAACCACATACAGATAACACACACAGTGATTATTTCTGAAATGTGCTATTATTGCTAATGTTATTAGTGTTTTTAAATGTTTTTCTACATTTATTTTTTATTTATTGTCAGAGTTATAGAAAAGTAAATTTCTTCATTTGAGTGTTAATCTTTCATATACAGGATCTTTAAACTTTCATATAGTTTAAAGGTTTAATAAATAGGCTGTGGATATGATAACATCTGTGAATGGCATTTTAAAGACAAACATGGGGGTGGCTGGGAGGGGCGGGGTAGGATTGGAGGGCTGGAGGTGAAAAAAATAAAGTAAAAACAAAAAAGACAAACATGAAAGCTGAGGGCACTGTTCTACATCTGTTCGCTCTGACACAATTTTGCAGCAAATAAAAATGTACTGTTTATCACAGATAAAGTTATTCTACAGCTAATGAAGCCAAAGTTCAAATAAGTAATACAAATTTCATTTTTCATTAAATACCAAAGATTTACCATGGATGCAAAATAGAGTTTGCACCAAGAGTTTGAAATGTTAAGGATTCAATAAAACCAACATGTTTCTGCTCACGAGTCATTTATCATAGTGAATACCTGCTAAGTGAATCTCTAAGTATATGAATGCAGGGATTTCAGCTAGACACTCGACTAGAAGAGTAAATACATGCAAATACTTAAACGTGTTTTAGAAAAATAAAAATAATGGTTGACTTGTCCTGCTAGATCTTAAAAGGTATTTTAAAAACCACAGCTATTAAAAGGTGGGACAGACAAAAGTAATGTTGACCATTTAACACAAAGTTGCCTATATAAATGTTTAAGGTTATGAACAAAATTAACCAAGGAAATGAGATGCTGGAGAACGCAGCTGTAAGAAGCAGGAAAGAGGAGGCGGGAAGATCACTCACTGTTTGAATGGTGTGGAAAGAATATGAGCATGCATCTCAGAAAAGGAGGAAACAGATGAGGTATGGTTGAAAAGATAGTCAACCTAGTTATTACTCAAAGAAATACAGTGTGGACAAAGTGACAGTTTACATCATAGACATAAGACGTGGAGAAGGTAAGAACCCTTAGCTGCTCTGGGCACAGCCACCTCCCTGATCCTCTCCTGTCAAGGGAGGCAAAACTGCTGCACCTTTGAAGAAGGTGGTTTTGTATTTGTATTGTGGCTCGAGGTGGTGACCGTGGGTATAACAAATACCTAGTGAATCCTCTTTTGATGTCTACTGAGGATCCGGGGAAGGATGTTTAGATAACACAAGCTAGATACCAACGGAATAGCCATACACAGTGTGTTCTCTCTTAATCTCACAGAAGCAACACCCCCAGTCTGTAAGTTAAATGTTAGGAACCGGATGATACCGGCACCGTGTATGTCGGCTTGAGCTGGGTAAGAATGATCAAGTCAACTACTTTTTAACTTCTGAGCTGGGGCTTTGATGGGATGCAGATAGCTATAGTTGGATGGCCTCTGGGCTGTGGGTCAGGGGATAGCGAACTGTCTTCCTTACACTTGTCTATAGTTTTAAACTTTCCACCCTGAGCATATATCAAAGTGATTACTTTTTTAAAATACACAAAGACCATATGAATAGTCAAGTTGTAAACAATAGTGTGTCTCTGTAGTCTCAAAAGTCAGGAGGCTGGGCAGGGATGATTGCAAATTTGAGGATAGCCTTAAAATAACTGTCTCAGAAAAGGAGAAGGTAGGCAGAAAGTGAGAGAGAGAGAGAGAGAGAGAGAGAGAGAGAGAGAGAGAGAGAGAGAGTAAGCGCAGGAGGGAGATGAGGAAGAGGAAGGGAGGAAGGCAGGGAAGGAACAGACTGAAAATTCACATCTATTTCCCCACCTTCCCTTTTCTACATGCTCCCAAAGGCACAAAACGCAAGTGCAAAACTAAACAAATGGGATCAACACAAATAAACACCTTCTGCACAACAAAGAAAAAGGTGCTCTAAAGAATGAAGGAAAGTGTTTCCAAATGACACATCTCACAGGAGGTTACAATCTGGTAGGATCTCAAAACACTAGCAGATAAACGGATTTCAACATGGGAAACAGACCTAAATAACATTCCTCAAAAATATACAAATGGCCAGCAATGAAAATTGGCCGGCATTACCGAACATGAAGGACATGCAAATCAAAATCATAACTGAGTTGTACCTCGCTCCAGTGTGAATGACAACACTCAGGAGAACTGACATATATGAACAAAAGCTTATACATAATACAAACTTGGTCAATGGACTGTTAAATTAAAAAAAAAAATTAAAACTAACGATAAAAAGTATTGATCAGAATACAGAGAAAAGGGAATGCTTGTCTGTTGCTGAGAATATAAATCAGTCTAACCATTATGAGAAACAGTGTGGAAATTCCTAGAACTTTTTAACAAGAACTAGCTTATGATCCTGGTTATAACTGCAAAGGAGAGGAAGTCACTATGTCAAGGTACATCACAGCACTGTTCAACAATAACCAAGAAGTGGAAGCAAACTGTGCTCATCAACTGATGAAAGGATAAATAAGATGGAGAACAGATTCATAATGGAATATTATTTGGCCATAACAATAACAGAATCCAGTGCTGTGAGATGACACAAACTATACCAAGATCATCTGTCAGGTGAAGTAAAGCAGGCCAGACCTGGGAAGACCCTCGTGACTGTTCATCTAGTCCAGCCCTCTCTGCTTCTACTCGGTAACTGAAAGCATCCTTCACCTCTACACCACACTCAGGAGTGTACCACCCCCACCAGGGAGGCATCCCTACCCTGCACCAAATGCCTTCCCAGGCCTCCTGGAGGAACGTTTCTCTTCTTATCACCTCCTCCCACTCTGGGAATGCAGAAATAGCTGTACATACAAGCCCATGCCATGAGCTAAGTGGAAGCAATAGACATCCTCCCTCACACAGCACCAAACGATGACAAAATACACCATTCTAGAGGGCTCCATCAAGGATCAAAACAGCAGAGTCAAGGTATCAGAGACACAACGTCCCTAGAAGCTTCTAGTCTTTCATTTACAGAAAGGGAACCTGAGACTGATGTTGGGAGGGAGCTCAAAGTCACATGGTGAGTTTTGTGCTGCAACTACAGCTCAGTCCTCTCTACCTCATGCACGTGATTCGAAGAGTGTCCTGCCACTACTGTGGATTATAGAGACAGACGGATGGCTTTCTAGAGCACTGCGAGCTAGTTCTCACCCCTGCCATGTATGGCTTTTACAACTCCAGTTATATGAAGTTTAGCATTCTGCTCCTTAGTTACATTAAAAGTGGCCACTGGCTGCTGTATTGGAGACCACAGACACCGTGGTCCTCTTAGCAGCTCTGACAGAGATGGACAGACTCATCACAAAAGGCAGAGTTCCCTGAGGTCAGTCAGTGTCCAGCACAATAAATGAATGAGAAACATAGGATGAAATCAACCAGAGCTCAGCCAATAATGACTCAGAGCTATGAAACACAGACGCAGCATCCAGGGAGACACGACATGGCTTCCTTTATACACATGGACCTAGGGAAAAAGCAAGAGTCCTATGTTTCATTCCCTCTTTTATTTCTTCTTTTAAAAAGGATCATTTTTAACTTTTGAAGGCTGATCAAATTTTCTGATTGGAACCAGAGTGTTGGCTGCTGACAGACAAGCCTAGGACTTCAGTAGTCTTGGCAGATGGCTAACAGCCTAAATAGGAAAGGCAACTATTTAGGTTCCCTTGTGGGAAAGCAAATCTTCACAAAGCAAGGAAACTTTGAAATTTTCAGGGAAAACACAAAACCTTGTACCAACCTTTGTGTTCCATGGTGCCTTTCTATCCAGTCAGTGAACTGAGTGGGTGTAGCTGTAGCCACCATACTAAAGCCAAGGCACCCTGCCTAGTAGCTTCAGATGCCCACAGTCCAATACAGAGAACAAGGGACATCACCCAAGGAACTACGGACCCTCCAGTCAAGGAAAAAGCCCGTTGTAAGCAAAACTCTACTCTCTCTGCTCTATCCATGGTGTCTTAAATTACCAATAAAGATACATTTTAGAAATTTCTAGATATAAAGCCCTCAAATAACATAGTTTTTTAAAATATATATAACCAGTCACTAGAACCAAAGGAGAAAACGTTGCTATTTACAGAAGCCAGCAAAAGACCAGACCACCTAGATATTCTCACACCCTGGAAGTTCTCATGGTGCCTGAGACAAGGCAAAGGTTCAATCTACGTCTTTCTGTCTCAGGAAGGAGTGGATGACACCATCAATGCTGAGAGCTAATGGGGTACAAGGACTTTTTTTTTTTAGATGGTATCTTACCTCGTAGACTAGGCTGTTCTGGACATCTATGTACTCTAGCTAGCCTCAAATTCACAGTGGTCCTTTTGTCTCAGCCTCCAGTACTAGAATCACACACAGTGTCATATTTTTTTCTTCTAGGCTCTGTATTTGTTCACAGTTTATAGTATAATGCATTTCATACAGTGATTCAATATTAAGACTTTTTTCTTACAGCTATAAAGTTCTTTCTTGCTCATAAATGCCATATCACTATTCTACACCTGGAAGATTCATCAATATCAAAGTCCTTAAAATATCACCATGTTCCTCAGTTTTACCATCTGCAAAATGTATGTGCCGGTAACCTCTTTAAGCTGTGTGACTATTAACTGGAATTGCATTCGTACTTATGCCTGATAGGCTGCAGCTGTTAGCAGGGCGAGGGGATGGAGAGAACGAACAGATCGATGACGTGTCTGGACTGTGTGATTGATCTGTCACTTGGCTGTGCAAACCTGGGAGCAGTCAGATTGCAGAAACCATTCAAATTGAAGACACAGTCACCCACATGCCGTCAGCTCCTGAAACTGCAGACAAAGAACCAGGAGGAAATATCCTGCCTCCAGAGAGCATCGTGCCTTGCAGATCCATCTATTGCACAGGTGAGAGAGGTGAGAGCATTATAGCTCCACTCTGAAACTCTATGATTCTGTGTGAAAACAGAAGACCGGTCCATGATCAAGTCTTTTCAGCCTTGGGACGCTGGCATGGAAATGTGTCCCTCAAAACCCATAAATAGGCTTAGAAATACTCATTATCTCACTCCGTCCCAGCTTCATCAGCACAACCGAGTCATAACTGAGGAACTGCTGGTCTAGGTGAGAGAGCTCTGGGTAAGAAATCCAAATGGCAGGCTCCTGTTGTTTCTTTTCCATATTCCTCTTTTCCCTGGCCTCAATGACAGCAACGGTAAAAATTAAGCCACACAAGCCAGACAAGATGATGGCTGAGACCGTCTCTTACCAGCTGTTTCTTTTCCTAATTTTGCTTTGCTCTAGAAGAGATAAATCCTTGAAGAAGTTAGGGGAGGTGGCATCCCAGTGGAGAAATGAGACCCTCAGGGTGAGATCACATTGGGGAGATGCCACACTTAATGGGTTGTAAGATGCATCATTAGCTTTTGGTACCATTTAAGAAAGAAAAAAAAATCTACTGCTTATTAAACTACTCCAAACCATAAACTGTAAGATACATGATTCCAGAGGTGGCAAAATATAGGGGTAGGAGAGGAGGAACAGTCTAGAAATCAGTGAAATCGAGGGGCCAGCATTGACCACGAAGTTGCTAGATTCTTAGTCACTAAGCCAAGTGTCTTACTCATGCTCCTTCATTTAAACCTAAACGAACCCTGTGCAGTTAGATGGAAGCCCATGAAGGATCAGCATGTTACAGCGGAGAGGAGGAGACATGGAGAGCTTAGAATGTTCGCTTATGGTTATCTCACTGTTAGGAGTAAGAGCAAGATATGAGCTTATACCCATTCCGCTCCAGATTCTACCTTCTTAGCCCTTGGCCCTTGGAAAAAGTCTAGGATGTCTGACAGAGAAGAATGGGACAGGACTCAAACACCGTCATGATACGTCAAGGATGCAATAATTGGGACCAAACAACTCCATAGAGATGTTATGAGCACATTCTTTATGGATAAGTGAACTAAAGACCAGAAGGGTCATGAGACTTGCCTAAGGTTACTGCTACTGTTTAATGCAAAGCCTAAGATCCCTCAATTTTGTCCAGTAATAAGGTTACATTTACAAGTCTATAGATGTCTGAGTATTTCTTTCTGTCTTCCTGAATTCTAGACATTTTCCTGTCTTTATGGGTTCTCAGTGGCATTCAGTGGCCCCAAAGTATTGAAGCTTCTTAGAGCAGTGTAGACAGAAGAGCTGGACTGGTTCTAATGCTCCTGAATCTCAGCCCATCGGGCTTGCACCTTGCCGACGCGGATACACAAGGAGGCCCACAGAGCCAGCTTCACAGAGACAGTCCCTGTGGCACACAGAACAGATGACTGGTGGCGTCCATCATGGCTCTGAAGTCTGAAACAATTTAGGGCATTTCCCCTTCTCTTCTCTTCCTTGGTTTTTGTATTCTCCAACCTGAAGTTGCACTCTTTGGGCTGGAGCCTAAGCATACAAAACCCCTGTATTCCGGCTTTCTCCATCTTCTTTTACAACGGACTGTCCTCCTCAAGCAGGGAACCAAAGCCCCCTGTCACCACTGCTTGCCAGCGCCTCTGCTAGCAATAGTCAAGTTCCCCCCACCCCCAACACACTCTGTATAAGGTTTATAAAATATAGCTCGGTGAAGACATCCCTTTCAATGTATAATCCATCCCACTTGTCTTAAAGTGAAGGCCACCCCCTTCCCAAGGCATGACAGCCCTCCAGAACCCCAGCATCTCAAGCTCAAAGTCAAGACCACTTTATGTTCAACCTTCCAGCCATTGAGGTTTGAATTTGAGTTAAGGACAAACCTCTTCCTACCATTTTAGGGAATGAATGCTGTGTGTCTAGTTATTATGAGTTCAAATACAATGCATGACAACGATTGGACACTGAATGGCCAGGATGTGGGCTGACTTGAAAGCTCTATTATCCATGCTATAGGTACCTAACTGGGGAGAAGCACATGTCCACCATCACACTTCGCTGTCTGCGGGAAGCTCAGCAGCAGGCTTTGCAATTAAAGCATCACACAAGCCCAAATTTTAGCCCCTGGCTTCCCAACCCCTCCTGGCTGTGGCTCTGTTCTGGCTTCTTTTGTTGGACTTATAGATGCCGTCTAGCCATTTGCTGAGGGGTCTAAGCTAAGCACAGGTTCCCTGGTACTTTACATGCGCATCTTTCATTCCCTCCCATTCTCTTAGGGGTACATATTTTTCCCCTCATTTAGTAGATGAAAACCTAGGATTAGAGAGATTGAATAGTTTACCCCAGGTCACTGAGCCCGAAAAGGATGAAGTCAGGCTCTGAAGCAAGTCCATTCCACTCTAAAGTATATAGGTGAAGCCCTTTATATATGAATCTGCATCATCCAGGACCCAAATCTCTCTGGTCAAGACACATCACAGATATCTCTTCAGGACTGGAACCTAGCTGTGCTCGTTACAGTTTATAACATAGTATTTGATGTGCCTGAAGTGAGCCTGGGATCCAGTGTCTTTGTGGACTCACAGAGTGACAAGATTGAGTGAGTCTTGCAGTTAGCACTCTATGGTATGCACTGGGCCTTGAAACCCAGCTAGCTGACCACCCCTTCCCATGCCCCTCTCCTGGCAACAGTTAGAAAGAAAGGCATCTTAGACTCTGTGGCCCCAGTTACTTCAACAGGAATGGAGTGATGTGTGTGCGGATTATCTGGTTCTCACTGACTTTCAGCCCCGTGGATTCTGATGGCACCCGGAATAGAGGACTGTACAATGACCACTTTGGACAGAAGTGCTGGACAGAAGGAAGCTTGCCTTTGTAATGCACATAGGCGCCTCAGAATCTCAGTGCTGACTGCTCACCTCTTTCTCAGCCTAGTACCCCACCTGACATTCTGCCAAACCCATCGAAAGTCAGATCTTGTTCTGAGGTAGAAAGCTGGTTTTCAACATATAGGAAAGTGACTAAAACAACCCACAAAAAATTGCCTGAAGCATTTCAGACAACTGGCTGAATTAAAATTAAAAAGGTTCATGTTAACACCCACCCCAAATGGACATGAAAATTATAAATACAACAGTGAATATTTGTTGACTTGAAACCAGCCGGTATACCAATTGGAACTCTCTAATCCTGGAAAACAGTGGAACAAGATAAATTCAGCAACCATACATCCAGCCTACATGAGCTCTCAGCCTCAGTGTGAGAATGAGGTTGTGCTTCTCCACATGCCACACTTCCCAGAATGCCCTAGAGCTAAACACAACAATTCTTTCTGGTGACGTTGGATGAACTATATTCACGGTAGTAGCAATTTCTATTAGTGCCTGGCCAGTTGCTCATCGAGCCTGCTTCCCTCTCTGAAGGATGCGACTTTGTTGCATTTCCCAGCTTGTAAAAAAAACTTTGGTTTTAAGAGCCTGGAGCCTGGAGACTGAGTTCCAGCTGATGCAATGTGGACATCTTGTCACATGTTGTATCTAGGACCATCCAGAGATGCCATACCTCGACATAGTTCCCATGTTTTATCTGTTCTCTAGAGGCTAGAGGCAAAGATAGTTCCCATGTTTTATCTGTTCTCTAGAGGCTAGAGGCAAAGGTTCCAGAGAACTCTAAGACGCAGGAGAGCAAAGCCACTGACTGAGCAATAGCAGATTGGGGCCTTCGTTGTGACTAGTAGGGATCTGTGATGGGCCACAGAGCAACACGTAAGCTTCTAAGACATCACTGCTAACCTGCACTGCTAACCTAGCTGCCAGTCTGTACTGAGCAGTGAGCAGAGAACACTGCCATTATTGGCACCATTTTTGGTAGACTATTAATGGTGGAGTCTACGAACTGCTTTTTTAGCTCTATTTCAAAACTGTTCGTCTTATGCTATTCTATCCTACAAATATAATCTCATTAAAAGTAACAAGGGTGTGTCAATAATCTGGGTGCAAAAGCTTCAGAACTCAGAGAGAGTCCAAGTCAGCATAGGAGAGAAAAGGCCTGGAAAGGATTTGGTAACAATGAATAGTAGCTAGCTACTTTACATTCTCTAAGAGTTCCTCCAGGATCATGCCCTCTAGGATCAGACGCCCTGACAGACCCTCAAGAAAGCACTGGATACATTCTAGGGAATGATCAAAACATAAAGTACTTTGATCTTTCTGTTTCCCAAACATAAGTCCTGGTCCTTGCCTTTCCTAGACTGGCTGCAACTGCATCTTCAACTCCTATGGAGTGTTTCTATCCAGATGGCCCCCAAAGTAAAACTTAGCTGCTGGCCTCCCTAGCTCCTCCACTGTGCTGAGGAGGGCAATAATCAATTGTTTCATTCTCCCCCTCTGCTGGAAACAGAAAGGAAAGAATCTCATTAAATCCCCTCACCCTTTCCTGAGATAGGCATTATTCCCATCTCATAGATGTGGAGACCGAGGCTCACAACAAATAATTTACCTGGCATTACACAGCTCAGGTTAGAAGGAAGAGCAGCGATGCTCTTCATCTGGGTAAAGCATCCTACCTGGTTGGAATTCTCCCTGAAGCAGCTAACTACACCCAGTGATGCTCAGAGCCTGCTCATGCTAGCAGCAGAGAGACAATTTTATTTTCAGAGTTTTTTTTTTTTTCCCCAGCTGGTTGATAAACAGATTGGTATCTTGAAAGTTGCTACAACACAAGTATTTACACAATAGCGATCAGCAACTGCTACAAACACAACTACCAGGGTTTTTCTTCCTCTTTAGAAACATCACTGCCTAGGCTTTCTATCTGGCCCCACTTTGTGGTACTAGAAGCTCTCTATCTGGCTGAAATCTCAGGAATAGTAAAAAGCCAATGCCCCTTGGCTGGAGACTTCATCAGTTCAAAAGTAAAGATCAATGCTACGCAGACAAGAAGGACGAGGAAGAATCACGCCCTCCTCCACACAACTCGTGCTTCTGACAGCTCCCTCGGGAGCCCCCGGAGAGCTAATGAGAAGCAGCTAGGAGGACCACACAAGACAGAAGGCAGCTCCGCTGGGGAGTCAGGGTGAAGACTACAACGGGAAGAGTTGTTTGTCAAGTAAGGATGGAAGAAGGCATCATAGACCATTTAAGGTAAGTTAAAAGCTAGGAATTTAAAATGGTATTACTCATTTTGTATTTGTATATGTGTTTGCACATGCATGCCACACGTGCTTATGGAGGTCAGGAGACAACTCTTCCACCATCTGGGTTTTTTGGATCGACTTAGGTCCCCAGGCTTGGCAGGAAGTGCCCTTACCCACTGAGCCATCCCACCAACCCAATTTGTTTCTGTAATGAGCAAGCACACTAACTTCACTCAGTACTTTAATATAGAGCCACAGATAATCCAAAACAGAAGAGAACGGTCACATGATGTGTTTCAAAGCCAACAACGAATATTTGGAATTTTTTCTTTGATCAGTGGCAAAAGATTTACCTTCTTGGATCAAAGTGCCTCTTAATTAGATGACCATGAGCTGAGCTGATATGCAGCTAACCGATACAGCATCTTATGGAGCTAGGGGGGGGGGGCAGCCAGTCTGAATTTACTCTTTCTTTTTAAGTAAATAATCCATCTATGCAGAATAATCCTGTGTGAAAATGAAGACCTTATTGTTTGAGCTTGTAGCTCAGAGCTGTTCTCAAAGCTGAATGGTCACTAGATCAATGGAGATGACTTAAAAATATAGACTCTGTTGTTTGTATTTAGATTTACATTCATAAGTCTAGGAAAGTACATGTTTGCCAGAACTGAACCAAAACACTCACAAAAACATATGAGCAAACAAAACTATCATGATAATTAAGATAATTAAAGGCTCTGAGAAATCTAAGTAAATTTGACCCATGTATAGCTAGGAAAAAGAAAAACTTAGGACAGAGGACATGCAGAGGATTGCAGGTTGAATACACCTTTAATAGATCCAGCAGGACTCTAAGGAAGGCAGGCAGGCTAATTGGCAAATGCTGGCTGTTTTTGCAAGGCAAATTCTCTCTTTAATCAGAATCCTCATCTGCCACACAGAAGGACTCACTGCTGAACTGCTGGGCTCCTGGGATACACCCACCACCTTGTGAACCGCTTGCTATCATTGCCCTGCTACTAGAATGTTTTTCTTCTGTGGGAGCCCTTAAGCTAAGGCCTTTAAAGACACCCTAGCTGCCACCTGGCTCCCTCAAGTTCCCTTCTCCAGCAGTGGCAGCCGGGAGCCGTAGCAACTCCTGCTGCCACCAAGTACAGTGGTCAGCTGAGGGAGAGGCACCAGCAGTCAAAAAAAGAGACACTGATTTCAGCTTGTCTCAGCCCCAAGTCGGCTACAAGAGCAAACTTCCAGTTTCCCTGGGTCTTAATTTCCAGCCCTGCCAATGAACATAAAGAAACCGGATCTATCTTGGCCCAAAGCTCTGCAAAAGAGCTCAGGAAAAAGGGTTAATGAGAAATTTGCCATTCAGCTCAGTATAACGAGCCAGCCTGTCACTGTCCCTGGGCACTTTCCCGCCCTGGTCAGGAAGAATACTGGCACCTCCAGACTAACTGCTGCACGGAGCTTCAGCTAATTGGAAGCTGGATGACAGATGACATCGGGTTTCTGGGAAAGGAAATGATCTCTCCAGCCCCTGCCTGCTGCAGCCAGAAGGAAGGGGGAAAGGGAACTTCCCCAGAGGGGCCCGATCAAGGCTCCAAGGGGCAGGGAATAAAACATTAATGGAACTCGAGCCACCACCAGAACGTGTCAGGGAGTAAAGGAACCAAGCAAAGCTGAGACTGGAGAGGTCTGCTGGTCCTGCCTGCCAGCTGGCACACTACCCTGGAAATGAGATGCAGCCAGCCAGCCAGTCAGCCGGCCGGCCGGCAGCAGGACAACACTGGAGGACCATGGTGGAACCAGGAGCCACAGGGGCTCTGGAGATTCTCAGAATTACAGCAGCAACTCTACATTCTTTTCCAGAAGGCAAGGGATATGAGCAGTAAGAACATGTAATAAAACCAAAAGTGCTAGGGAGGCCTTGGCTATATCTGTCAACCAACTAACCAGAGACAGGGCCAATGCCATGGGTGGGGGGACGAAGGCATTAGCAAAAGCCACATTGTCCAAGCTCTGGCTGAAGGATTTCAGAGAGATCCACTATTTTCCACGATTGTTCCCCTAGAGGGAAGGTTCCAGATCACCACGTTGAGGATTTTTTCTCCCTAATTTAAAATTTCAAAATCATTTCTTGTCACTGAAAACATGCCAAACACACTTCCCACACATCTAGCACCAAAGCTGCTGTGTTTTCTCCTGAATGTGAAGGAAGGAAGGAGCCGGGTCTGGGTGTAAGCGATGAGATGTGACAGGAAACACTTCTTGCTCCATCCCTGCACCTGGGCCCTTCGCTGGGCCCCAGCTGGCTGCAGCTTGCCCCCTGCAAGAGCCTGGTCTCCAGATGGTCCGCATCATGGCTGCAGAGCCAAGACTCACTACTTATCTATGAGTCCTCAAACCTCAGCAAAGATCCCCCAAGCCCAGACAGAGCAGGAGTTCGTTGATAGCAAATCCCTGAATATGTTTATGGATATACTTCATTTCAAGTAAATGTGCACACCCTCAGACCCCACATTCTTCAGAAACACAGCACCCCAAATTCTGTTGCTTTCTCATGTACAGAGTTTTCCATCAGATTGGGAGCTCCCAGGATGGGTCAGAGAACAGGGCCCGCACCCATTCACCTATTCAAATCCTAGCAGAGCCTCTGCCCAATAAGACCTTATAATACTTCGTGATGAGAACACCATTTGAAATCCCAGTTTTTGATTTTTCTTTTCCAAAATGATTTTTTTTTTCAAAAAGGTAAAAGCTCTAAAAACTGTCAGTGTCTATTTTCAAAAAGAAAACATATCCAGGGCTCCAGTCCTCCCAGAGAAGTGCCAGGACTCTGAAGTGACCAAGAGCTCAGCCAGAGGGAGTCAAGGAGAGCCATTGTTCTCTCTTGGAAAGAATGGCCAGCATGAAGCACTGTCTCCACCACCCTCTGAGTCCAAATTCTGCTGACGCTTCCCAGACCTCCAAAGTCTGTATTAGAAAGGGTTACATTAGGCTGAGAGATGCAGAGAACAATACTGTAGTGGGCTAACTTATTTGTCATAAGCAACAAGAAGTGTGGGGCTGATGCTCACTGCACTTAGGGGTGGCTATTTTCTTAACCCACCATCCTTGGCCTTTATCTATTGGTAACAAGATGGTTGCAGCACCTCCTGGGATCTTATTCCTATTTCAGAAGAAAGATTAGCAAACAGTAAATAACTTTTTCTTTGGGTGACTTTGTCTTTGTTTAGGAAGAGAAGACCTTCCCTTTAATTTATAGATATCTATATATCTATCCTGTGTCTCATATAGCCTTCCTAAGTGCTTCACTTTTCACTCTGTGTAGTAAGGGAAGAAATAGACATTAAGTACACAGCTGGTGTGCCACATACACAGATTTATAAATTAGAAGGACCAAGGACCCTTATGCCCTAAGAGAAATATGTTCAGTAGCTCTGACCTTCTGCTCTGAAAAAGTACAGCCTAGACTCCTGTAAACCCCACAGGCTTCCACACATGTTCCCATCCATTCAACATGCAGGTATGCTTACATGCACCTGTTCATGAATTCTCCACCGCGGTTCTGTAAAGCGAGTGATGTGGACTATGACAGTGAAGCTCACATCAATGGGACTAGCTCCTGTCCTGCCATGTGAGATCATGAAGCAGGTTCTCTGCAGGAAGGACAAGTCCTTAACAGATACAGAGTCTTGAGCTCATACTTTTCCGGGCTCCCAAACAGAGATATAAATGCTTATGTATGCCATCCGTGTGATCTTTTACTGTGGCTATACTCTATCGGTAGGGATGAGCTAGATCCCCATTGTACATAGACAAAGAGGCAAAGGCTCAGAGAGGCAGAGTGACCTGCCAGATGTCTACAATAAGTGGTAGGACACGGTTCAGACCCAGTCCTCTGGAGTCAGCCCACTGCTCTTTCTGCTGCACCTCTCCTCAGTCTTTGCTTATTGCCTATTTGCCGGCTGCTGCTGCTGCACCCTCCCTTATGGTGTTCCTTTCCCTTGTCTGCAGAAGGAAAAGACATCATGGGGAAATCAAATTCCATGCAGTATTGAAAAGATTAAGAGCCTCCGAATCCCACCAGCATCCATATACTGTGCTAGGATGAACTAAAACAGCCAACCCAAGAGTGAACATGGCCCTCCTGGGACCACCCTTATCTCTTTGCCTCACTCCACCCTCATTGAGAACCCCTCCTAGAATGACAGCTATCTGCAAGGCATGCTGCAGTAGATTCATATCGTTCAGGCTAGCCGTACATTCCTACAGTAGAGCATGCAGGGAACTCCATGGGAGTGGCTCAGTTCTCCTTCCACATACGATTTTTGCAAGGGTTCTCTAACTCGATATTATTTTCTTAACCTCTGACATGGTGCCTTGGCACAGTGGGAAGTTCTTCATAAAAAAAATCTCAAGCAGGTAAATACAAA
The DNA here is from genome assembly GCF_000001635.26 of Mus musculus. Lineage (NCBI taxonomy): Eukaryota > Metazoa > Chordata > Mammalia > Rodentia > Muridae > Mus > Mus musculus. Next base: position 34,416,965 of record NC_000082.6, read on the forward strand.
ACACTGATCCTTCCTGTTTCCCATACATTTCTTATTTCTAACTTCCCTTTTCCGGGGTGCTGGAGGCTGATCCTGGGTCTGCTAAGCAAGCAGTCTGCCACCGAACTACTTCCCAGCAGTGACCACAGAGTTCTCCACACCCACTCTTCAGAGTAGGACGAGCCGTGTAGAGCAGATCCAGAAAAGTCTTGGAATAAAGATGTTCAAGGATTCCGAGTCCCAGGCATTGGATGTGGTCTTTCTGCATTTCTAGAAGGTATGTGAGAAGGCAAGGAGATTGTGTCATGAGGGTGAAGTTCTCATCACTAGGTTTGATTTCCTTATGAAGAAGAAGCCAGAGATCTTGCCTGTCCATTCTGTCTTGTGAGACCACACAGAAGAAAGACACTGTACGTGAAAACTGGCCCACATTAGACACAGCATCTGCAGGTACCTTGAATTTGTTCTTCCCAGCCAATAAGAATCCTCGCAGGCAGCATTCCTATTGCAAATAAAGCAGAGAAATGGGAAGCCAGCCAAGGCTCACCCTGGGAGAACCAAGAGTGAGCAGCAGAATGTAGTGTGGTATTGAAGATTTGCCCTGAGGCCACGCCCAACTCAGAAGATCAGTGCAACAGTCACCCATGATCTATAGCTTTAGCTCCATAGACTCCCGTCTCTCTATTCTATTAGGGCTATAAAAGCTTTAGTAAGCCTCTTAGGTATGCTCCATGCCTTTCCTTGACCCCTGGTGCACAATCATGACTTTCCCTTAGCACTAACTCATTACATGGATTATGGCATCAGGAAGCCCATAACCTTCCCCATGGCTCTGATATCAATCCTTCAGTCCTGCCTATGTAGTCCATAGCTGCTGTCAATACAGGAAAAGGATGCAGTAGCCATGGATACCTTAGAACAGTGGTTGCGACCTTCCACAGGCACTAGCCTATTTGGAACTCTAATGAAAGCCAAAGACTTTTGTCCTAGTAAATTGCACATATACACAGAGCCACCATATTCCTGTGCAATTATAGAAGTTGGATAGAGCCTCCCAAAAACCCCTCAGGGAGCTATATACATTCATGCAAGAACTCCTGGTCCAGGGGAGGTCATGAATTTGTATTTCAGAGATGTGCTCTCCCTGAAAGAAGGCTCCAGTAGCTCAGCCAGGGAACTCCCCGCTTGCCCTCTCCCCGGGGAAGCATTAAAACAGTGAGAACACACATTGTCTCTTGATCCCGCCCATCTTCAAGGCTTTAATGAGAACAAGGCAGAGTACTTACTGTGAGACAAGCTGTGGAAAGCCAAGGGCTTGACATAGATTTTCTGAAAATCTCATTGTCATAATAAACTTGTTAAGTAGATATTATCCCTCTTTCAGATGAGGACTATCAGGCTCTAGGAAGTTCAGGAACTTGGCAATGGTAACAACTACACAGTGTGGAATCGAACTCAGACCTATCCAAGGTCTACGCCTGCTCCTTCCAGCATCACATTCTAGAAACTTCCTGAGGTGAACTCACCTGGAGGAGTAGGCCAGGCAAAGTACACCTTGCTATCCAAAGTCAACTTTCCTCCTCTCACGTGGCACACAGCCTGAAATCTAACCAAAGAGAGAAGCAAGGCTTCACTGTTGTGTGCCTGTTGCTCTGGGTCTATAGAAATGTAGTCCTACGTTTTGTAAGTCCCACAGCACCTGCAGGACTGAGTCTGGGTGCGGAGAATGACCCTGAATCAGGGTGAACCTGGAGGTGGCCGTAGGTGGCACTGATGTGAAACACAGGAGAAGAATGGGAGGAGGGGGTGGAAGAATAGAGTGTGCACAGAGCATCTCTGAAGATACAATGAAGATAATTAGTGGGCAGATGGGAAGAACTCTTAGATAAACTGAATTGCAAGAAAAACAGATAAGAATGCTTCTGATAATTTTTTTTTCTGCCAGTTCGGGGCTGGAATGGGAGCAAAGGACAAGTCCTGCTTTATCTGATCCCTGAGAAGGCAATGAATTAGACTGTCTTCCTACCATGCCATGGAGATGCTGGTTCTGGGCTGGACGATTTATAGCATCAAATACATGAAAAAGGCTTACCGTTAAAAATCTACAGGATCGAATATTGTTCAAAGACAACAGAACAATGTAAGGCAAACCTAGTGAGAGAAAATTATTGTGAATCTATGCCAAGAGTAAGTCATAGGCCACACGGATGGACTTTTTCCCCTTTGAGGTAGAGTCTTATTATGACTGTTGGCAGTAGTTTTGTAATAAGAAGTGACCCTAGAGCTGGCTGTGGTGGTGCATGTCTGTGTTCACAGAGCTCAGCAAGCGAAGGCATGAGAATTGCAAACTGAAGGCCAACCTGGCTACACAGCAAGACCCTGTATTAAAAGGCAGACATTATAATTTAAAAAATTAATAACAAATGCCCAACAACTAAAAGGGTAGCTAAATGGATAACGGTAGGGCTGTGTCCTTGGTTCTTAGCATGGAGAGCAAGAAAGCATTCAGTTGTTAGCTGTGTATGGAGTCTAAGCCAGAGTGATTACATTAAATCCTGGTTCTGCAGTTCAAGTTCTGAGGAACTTCAGAAAGTTACTTAACTCCATCCAAGTATACTCCTAATCCTAGCACTTGGGAGAGGCTGAGACAGGAGGATGATGGAGTTCAAGGCCCACATAGGCTACATAGTAAGACCCCGTCTCTGTAAAAGAAAATTGAACTTCTTAAGCCTCCATCTCTGAACCTATGAGGAGGGATGAGGGCAGAGCCTGCCTCCTCATCTACTTAGCACAGGGCTTGACATATTCCCAGCAAGGAGAGTCAGGAAGCATCCGGCGTTCACTGCTGTCCCCGTCAAGGCGCCGCCACGTGATGAAGTACAATCAAGCAGATGATAACTAAATCCTACAAACGGGAGGGAAGTCTAATGTGCTTTGCTTTAGAATATCACTAAGTAGGTGTGATTTATTTTTGTCACGCAAACATTTATGTAGTTTATATATTTCATGTGTGTGTGTATTTAGGAACTAAGAAATTAAATGAAGACTTATAAATAAATAACCAAGCAAGATAGGAAATTATTTTTCCTTCAGAAATAAAGAAAAGACCTATTTACACACACACACACACACACACACACACACACTGCAAAGAATGTGCTCCTGAGGAATTTCTTTGATGTCAGCTTATTTAAAAACTGATGTCTGTCACCGCTGGCCCCTCTTTCACCCCACCTTCGCCCTTGATTCTGTCTGAATGCTTAGAGAGCTGGAAAGGACAGCAACCTTCCTTGCTATCAGCACTATCGACAAGAACTACAGCAAGTCCTGTTTGGAAAAGCACTTCACAGGCCCCCTTTAAAACCACCTCTGCCCAAGCTGTGAAGCCAAGATAGACTCCATTGCAGCTCATGTTTCAGTCTGAGGCGAAGTGTCTCAGGTGGCCAGGAATAAATGTGAATCAAGGATGCTGGCTTCAGCCACACTTACCAGGTGGAACAACACATGCACACACACACACACACACACACACACACACACACGTCAGTCTCCCTGATGGGCAGTTTCAGGAGATCTCAGTTAAGACGGGCAGAGCATGGCACACACCTGCTCTGAGTGGACAGATTCCAAGTTCGACAGAGAAAGCCAGCTGTGAAAGTGATGTCCCTGGTCCCCTCCCTTTCTGCTCTAAGGATCTTGTCCTTCTTTTGAGGCAAAAGAGCAGTTTTGACAAGAACCGAAACAGTCATGAGTGCGCTGACATCCATGTAAGTTGGATATGAGGGTCTGAAATTGAATTTCACCGGCTGGTTGGCAGGCACTAGCAGGCTTTGGGAAGCTGTCTCTTTGTGTAGAAACATGGACAAGGGACCCTACGCTCAGCCTCTAAACTCGGCTCCCCACTGTCACCCAAACAATAGAGTCAAGAGGCAAATCTGAGGAGATGCCAAGATGGGCTCCTGTGAAGCCAGTGGACATGCAGTCAGTGAGTCAGTGAGACTCTGGGTTCTCTGCACCTTCAGGACAGGTTAGTCAAGGTGAGTAACTCCACATGGACCATGGGAGGGGTCCCATCCTCCCATCCCAGAAGGCTCCAAATGTGAATAGACTTTATTGTAGCTTTCTGATAGGCCAGCTCCTCAGAAGTCTCACCCACTGATAAATCAGTCTATCTACTCTATCCTTTGGTCCCTCCAGCGCTGAATCCTATCAGGTTAGAGCAGGCAGCTTCCCAAGGAACAGATCACAGAGGAGGCCTTGGGTAAGCTCTTCTGTGAGAGAAAGAACGAGGCCTTGGGATGTCCGGCCAGCTCTCTTTTCCACGGTAAGCTCTAGAAGAAGGGAAGCTTCCTAACAAAGAGTTACAAATGCCACCACGCTCGAGTGTGTGCATGTCATCTCAAGTCTTAGCCTCCTCTCCAAGGTGTCTACTCTGCTAGCACTGGTCCAGCATTCCAAGTACACAAGGCATTTGGGGCCACCGGCATTTTGCAGCAACGTGCAACTGTATGTACACACATGTTCTCTCTCTTAGCACTTCCCCACCCTCCTCCCTACCATCACCACCCTCTCCTCCTAAAATGCACCACAGTCAGCTCAGCGTCCTCCAGCATGTGTCTTTCATGAGCATGCTTCACATCTTCACAGCATACAACCTCTCCTCCCACAGTGCTGCAGATAAGAGCCTGCCCAGGAAAGGAATGGGGCCAGGCTGAAACCTGAGAAGCCACACTGAGCCACACGCCAGCTCGGTGCCCTTGGGTTCAACTGCACCGAGAGAGATACATTTCCAAATCTAACCCAGATGCTAGCTTCCCTGTTCTCAGAGTGTAGGCTGTCTGCGCTCTCAGTAACATGGAGATGACCTCGTGACTCCAGGCAACAACCACTTCACTCATGGAAGTCCTTCACTTCTGCACTCACCTGGGAGAAAATTTTAGGTGGCAGAGCCAGTACTAATGGCTGCCTGACACAAAAGCCACTAACTAGCCTATACCTTTCTCTTCCCCGAAGAATCTTTCTTCTTCTCCAGACCCATGACTCTCGCTTACTATTCAGATCATGTCATGAGAAGAGTCTTGGGGACCAGTAAGGCTCATATTGATCTCTCTGCCTTTTTATTATACTGCTAGTCCAGAGGAACTCACCAAGTAATTGACTTCTTTTGATCTCCCCCTCTCTCTGACTGCCTCATTCATACACCCTTGGCTTCTAGGCAGCCTCCACTCCCATATCTCCTCCTTCCTCTCTCTATACAACAGGCCTCACAATCCCTCGGTCCATGGCTACTGAACAACTAGATTTAGAGACATATATGCAAAATCTAACTGGCACATCTTTTTGTAGCACAGAATCTCCTAAGTCAGAATTCTACATAATTCTAGCATTTTGGTCCCTTTATAAGTTAAAAGTGATGTTATAAAGAGTTCTAAATAAGTGAGAAGATGCTTATGATACAATGCCAAGCTAAAAGACAGAATGTAAAAATAGATACACTCTGTGAGCTTAACTATGTAAAGATGGCATGGAAATATTGGGAAAGTAAAAAAAAAAAGGAAATAAAAAGTCAAGAAGAAAATATATTAAAGGGTAAATGTTATTATAACAAGTTGAACTGTGAAAGACTGCAATTTTTTACTTAGTTTTATTTCTTTTAGAAATGCAGGAAACTGCAGTTTAAAGAAATTCCAGTATGAAGGTTAAAATGGACTCTATTTGTAGAGAGATGTTTGTAGGAGTAAGCTTAGGAACACAGAGCTTTATTTAAATTAGGAGAAATATTAAATAAACATATCACACAGGGTCCAAGCAGAAAAACAAAGATTACTTCAGGAATTTAAAACAGGAAGTCCAATGTAGGAAACTCGTTGCCTGGGTGACAAGATAGAGAGGTACCAGCAGCTGGTACCTGTGGAAGTTACAACCAGAAGATCACAGTCTTGTTTCTTCACACAGGGAACGAAGGATATGGGAAGACAGGTAGAGAGAGACCTGGCTCCCCCTTCATTCTATCTTCAACATCACACCAATGGCTTCCATCCACTAAACTCAACCATGAGTCAATGGCCAAAGAACCCTGAAGGTGCAGCCTATGGGGGCTGACACCCAGCAAAGCAGGCCAAGAGACATTGGGAGATAGCTCTAAAGACAACGCAGTTCTGGGGTCAAAAGTTGAGTCAATTATCAAATAGATTTTAGGCTAAGTCTGTAAAGAAGTACACATGTTGGAAATTTTCTGAAGAAAGGGTTTTATACAATATGAGATTCAAGACAAATAAGATAGCTAGTTCCCAGTCAAGTCAACACCTGTGTATTCATCTGTATGGCACCATCTATAACACAAGCTGGGCATTTCATAGACATTTATCTTCAGACAGTTTGGAAGCTGGAACTCCAAAATCAAGGTATAATCGAGCTTGGTTTCCTCAGAGCCTCTCCCTGACTTGTAAACCGTTGTCTTCTTGCTGTATCCCCATACCCACTTCTCAGTGAGTCTGCTTTCTTCTTCTATTAATAAGGACAACAATTATATTAGATCAGTATCCACTCTAACAGCCTAATTTCAACTTAATCACCTCTTAAAGGCTATATCTACAAATATAGCCATGACTTTGGCATATGAATTTTAAAGGAGGCACAATTTAACCTTGACAACCAGTGCTCTGTTCTGATGACAAAAGTGCTCACCTGCAATCATACAGGCCCCTTTCCCGGAGACACAGTTTCATCTGCTATGATAGATTAAAGCTAAATTGTTCACTGGTTCTCGTAGTTAGAGACATGGTCTAACTCCTGTTCCCTTCAATCTAGGTAGGATTGTGTAATTCACATGACTAAGTAAATTTGAATTTAGCAGAGGGGACATTCTGAGACTTTGGAGGTTTTAGATTCTTTGACTATGAGCCTAAAAGCACTCTAGAGAAAGCCAACCCACTCTGGAGAAGCCTGGCCACACTGAGACTAAAATGATGGGAAAAGGCCCAGGCAAGGTATAAAGAGAGATCACACAGAGAGATGTCCAGCTAGCCAGCTGCTTCTGTCCAAGTACCAGATAAGCTACAGAAAAACACATACTGGACGTTCTGGCCTCAGTAGACACAATGCAAAAGGGCTATCCGGGATGAATACGGCTTATGGTATTATGAAATATGTAGCCATCTTTGTCCCCCACTTACAGACATACAACGTCTGAAACCCATGGAATGATCCTCTAGACAGCTCTGGAGGAGGGGGACTATTACCAGAAAGACCACAGAATGATTAAAAAGTTGGGATGTTTAGCCCAGCCAACCATGGATGGCAGTAGGGAGGCTAGCTGAAACTTAAATTGATCATCAATAGTCAATGGGTCAATCGATTGTGCCCACATGATAAAGCTCACATAAAATCCAATCTTACAGGATGACCTGTCCAGGATGCTGCACTTAGGAGAAGTAGAGGTTCCCGAGCAGCTTCACCTTCTGCTCTCGGAGCCTTGACCTATAGTCCTCGTAGTTACCCACTTATTTGTAAAATCCTTTGTAATAATCAAGTATAGGAGTTTCTCTGAGTCCCATAAGCTCCTCTTGTGGACAGATCTAAGGAGGCCATGAGGACCCCAATTAACAGCCAAGTAGTCAGAAACACAAATTCCAACTTGGGGCTTCCATGTGGCCTTTGAAGGGATGCACTTCTGGATCTAAGTCTTTAAGTCATGTGACCTGATACTGTCTCCTAGCCAGAGAGTACCAGAATTGAATAGAATTACGTTGCCTTCCCCTGGAGATCAGAATCAATTGGCTGCTGGTGGAAAGAAATGCCCACATATATTGATGACTTGAGGTAAACTATTCTGGGCCAAGTGGCTTCTCTCTCCTACAGCAGCAGTACAACTGCAGACACAGACATGGTTCCATGTACCTGATCCCACACCTTCAGCTCTTCAGGGCCCCAGGCCCTGTAAGCAGAGGTGGCATGCACTGTTCTGTCTAATTCTTGATGCACAAAAACCATAAGCCTAATGAAGTGGGGGCCCTCCCATGTCCTGGGGCCCACAGAGGACTAGCATCCCGTGGCTGGTGTTGGCCAGCCTCAGACACAATCTGGCCAATTCCCAACTTCAAGTTGGACTGTGTTCCTACGTGCAGCATCGGGGAAGCAGAATGGGAGGCGGATGAGGTCTTAGCATGTCATTGTTCAGACACATCATTCCTTGGGAGAGAGAAGGTCAGAATCCCTGGAAGGGATTAGAGGAGACGTGGGGAAGCCAACCACAGAAAACTCCCTACGTGTTTCAGCTTTCTGCCAACACATCCTGACTCCCTCGGCTTCCCCCTTCCCTTCACTTCACCCTAGACCTCCATTGCCTTCTACACTGCTCAGAAGTTCACCTCTGCAGAAACCGAGTGTGATTTTGTTTAATCAGTCGTCTAGCCTACGTTTCCTCTGTGCCTATGCACAGACAATAGGAAAGATGAGGGCGTCTGGCAAAAGTACTCTGGAAAGCTCTGTTTAAAGTGGGGGGGGGGAGGGGGAAGGGGGAGGAAGGGAAAGAGATCCTGCTTAAATGTTACTTGGTACCCTAGCTCGGATATCTGGCTTTGAGCAACAAGAACAAGGTGGTCACTGGGTAAAACAATCCTCTCTCCTACCTCCCCGACCCCCTTCCAAACTCCTGCTCCTAGGACACAAGCTGACATCACCTGCAGTAATGATACTTTCAAGCATCAACATTGTGAGTACCTGGTTAGTGTTTTGCCCATTCTCCACTCACTCCATGCCAGGATTAACTGTCAGGTCCAGTTTTCCCTGGGGCTAGAGATAAACAGCAAGAAAACCAGGATAACTTCCATCCTGGCAGTCCTCAGGAGTTAGGTGTCAGCTCTCCGTGGCTCCCCATGGTTAGCGCATCTTATAAACAGAGAAGATGGCAGCTTTTGTTCCAGGTTATCTTTTAAAGGATGTTCACTGAGAGAGTGAGCAGCTGCCTTGAAAGATAGAGGAGATACCATGCCCCTTTGAGTCAGAAGGCAGGTTTATCTGCTGACAAATAGAGTAAACAACAGCATTAGCTCTGAGACAGAGGCAGACAGATCTGTGTGCAGCGCTTTGGGAGGCTGCACTCTCTTAAGGTTGGCTTACTCTGAGGACATCACTGAGGGCACAAGCAGTGAGCACTTGGGCCCCTGCGGGTGGGGGTAAAAGGAAAGGAACAAGAATAGTCTGGAATTCGTGCTGCTTGCGTGCCACGAGTAAGATGCTTTGTCAGTGAACCAGAATTTCAAATCTGCCAGCACCCATGAAGCTGGCAAGCTAACTTCTCAGCCTGCACCTCTGCAAGATCTCAGACCTGACACTCCCCAGCTCTGGACACCAGGAGAACACACACCTCCCGTCCAGCACCTGAGCTCTCACTCTCCCTATCCGAAGTGCTTCCTTCTCTTGACTGTGAGCCTTCCGGTGCCGCCACAGTCCAAGAACGGCGGAAGGTAAACGTAATTAAAGGACTACTTTGAGTGCTAGACACCAATTCCTGTCAGAACCAGCTGTGCTGAGGGGATAATGATACAGTAGCTATAGTAGCTTGGGCTCTGAGGGGAACTCTTTTCAGAAACATCTTTTTCCTGCAATGCTTTTCTCTTCTGCCACCTTTGCTCTCGTAGCCATTTTCTTGCTGCCTGGGATGTCTACATCCTTTAACCCTGTTGCTCCTGCAGAACCTGAGTTGTCCAGGGGACATTTTGTAGCATGCAGATTTCTGCCCCTTTCCTATACCTACTGAATTGTCACGAGTAAGATGCTTTGTCAGTGATCCAGGATCTCAATTCTGCCAGCACCCATGAAGCTGGCAAGCTAACTTCTCAGCCTGCACCTCTGCAAGATCTCAGAGGGAAGTCTGGCCATTTGTGATTTAACATGGCCCAGGCGATGCTTCCAGTATGCTAACATTTGTTCTAAACCCCGTGGGCTGAGTCCTAGCTACATGTGAAACCACAGTGTACAGGGTCCTGCCTAGACAGTGCCACTGATAACAAAAAAACAAAAACCAAAAAACAAAAACCCAAAACCCTGTGCAGTGAGGCCCAGGTGTGGTTTGTGGTTGTTACTGTTGTTTACCTGGCTATTGATAATGCTTTGTTTCATTTTGAAGGGTTGAAAATCCTTCCTTAGTAGCTTCCCTCTGTAGCTAGAGTTGGGGACCTTGAGTCTAACTGCCCTACTGGGGAAGGCATCCCTTGAGGGTTTTCCCTCAACGCTCTCCTACTCCAGCATCCTGTATATTTCCAACAAATTCATTAGCTTGACACTTGTGAGTGAGGTCCAGAGTTTGCATCCTTGGCATCCATGCAAAAAGGGCAGGTAGGTGTGGTGGCCTGCCTGTGATCTCAGCACAGGACAAGCTGGGTAGGCAGACTAGCTCAAAGGGAGACCCTGCCTCAAATATATTACATACAGAGATCAAGGTAGATACCTACTGTCCAACAAGAGCTTAAGTACATAACACACTTAGTCATCCATATGTACTCACGCATGCAAAAATACATACACATGCGTGTACTATAGTCACACATGTACTACACACATACACACACACACTTTTGTTCCAAAGAATTCCTCTGACTTCACAGAAATCTGCTCCCGTGCTGCAGAGTGAATGGCCTGCTCCCTTTTACTGCACACTGGCAGACCAGTAATCCATTTACAGCTCATTGATCTTGTCGGTCCATGTGTGTCTTCCCAAAGACACCTTCAGAAACAACGGACTTTCTCCCAGCTTGGTAATTACTCTGTCATTCAGACTCCCCGTCATAGCCCCCAGCACCAGCTCCTCAGGGAGGCAGCAGGCAAGATGAAGACATCCCCGTACAGCAGATGCTTAGTGACTGGTGGACACTAAAGCTTCTGAAGAGCTGTGGCCTGACTTCCCCTTCCTGCCAGGACGGGTGAGCAGGACACCATGTCATTCTTAGCCCTGCCTCGTCCCATTCTTTAAAGTGGGGCTTGGGTAGCTGGGCATCTCTAAATAGATGCTACTTGCTTCCTGGCTAAAGCTGCTCTTGTAGGCTGTTAGGGAAGAAAAGTTAAAGTGTTCCTACCCAGCTGAGGACCCTGGATGCTACAACACTACCCAACAGGTGGTGTAATAGTGGCATAACTGCTGGGGAGGCACTAACGGCTTCCTGACTGATTACATCAGAGGCCTGGTCCATGAGAGGGAGAACACCCCAACCTACTACCATAAAGCTGGACAAGAGACTTACGGCTGGGGATGGCACAGGCTCTAGGGGGAATGCACCACTGATGCTTTGAGAGATGGATGTGTAGTAATGCTGCCTTCTACACGTTTATGTTTATACCTACAGGCCAATGCTGCTCTCCCCAGTGTGTCAAAGAAGCATTCGGCAGCAATCATTAATTCAGAGACCCATAACTGGTCCAAGTGCTGAAAACGGATGACTGCTGTGCAGTCAGCCACAAATGGCACGTGTATAACATCTCCTCCCAAGACCCAGGGAACACTGCAGAAAGGGGGAGAAAGACAATAGGAACCAGAAATACGGAGTGCTATGAAATGTCATCTTCTGACATTTCTACTAGGCCACTCTGATCATGATCACAGAGGAGTTGTGCCTACCTGCATACATCTGTAAGATGCAAAATTATACAAGTAGGAGGGGGATCGGTGGGGACTCAGCAGGGGTGGGAGGAGGGACAGAATAGTGAGGGGTGAGTGTAATCACAATCCATTGTGTACACGTCTGAAATTGTCCAAAATATGAAAAAGTAATATTTGCCTCTTTCAAAGTCAGAGAGCTAGATGTGGTGGCACACACTGTAATCTCTGCATTCTAGCTTCTGCTCTAGGACTAGGCGCCCATCCCTATGCTCTGGGAGCAGAGATGTTGTTGCTTTTTTTTTTTTCATTAATTTATTTATTCACTTTATATCCCAATCGCAGCTCCTCTCTCTTCTCTCCTCCCAGGCCCACCTCCTCATAACCACCCTCCCCCATCCCACTCCTAAGAGAAGGGTGAGCCCCCTATGGGTACCAACCCTCCCCGGCACATCGAGTTGCAGCAGGACTAAGCACATCCTCTCCCACTGAGGCCAGACAAGGCAGCCCACCTAAGGGAAAGGGAGCCAAGGACAGGCAACAGAGCCCAAGAGAGCCTCCATTCAGATTGTTAGGGCACCCACATGGAGATCAAGCTGCACATCTGCTACAAATGTGTAGGGGCTTAGGTCCAGCCCCTGCATGCTCTTTGATTGGTAGTTCAGACTCTGTGACCCTGCATGGGCCCAGGCTAGCTGACTCTGTAAGTCGTCTTGTGGTGTCCTTGACATGAGATATGGTTCAGTGACCAAGTGACCAAGAACACTTGCTGTTCTTACAGAAGACCTGAGTTCCTGGTGCCCAGATGGTACACACCTTCTGTAACTACAGTTCCAGGGAATCCAATGCCTTCTGACTTCCGCAGCACTAGGTACACCTGTGATGCATATACACACATGTAGGTAAAACACTCATACACATCATTTTTTAAAATTTAATAAAGATCCTATAATCCACACCTTCTAGATCCTCATTTCTATATACTTCAGAAAGACACCCCTGACCCCAGCAAAGTGAGCTCTGAACAACGCTGCCACACCATCAAGACCAACCTTTATATCAGCAGCCATTTCTCAAAGTGTTACTTAGCATCCTCTCTGCCCTTCCCCTGCTAGCAGCCTTTCCATGCTGACGCCACCTCTGTCAAAGTCTCCATGGAGGGATCAGATGCTCATGTTCGGAGGACTGATAAGCCTTGAGGTGAAAATGTCTTAACATCAACTCAATAAGTGACTGTAATGGTCAAATGTGGACTGTCTTAAGATGGGCAGAATCCCCGGGGGGACCTGTGAGACAGATTCCACTCTTGGTGAAAAAGGAATGGATGTATAAACCTTAGCCCTGGCTGAATGAGCCGAAAGGGCACGGGAAGTGGAGCGAGCTCAGCATCTACTTGTGACAGACTTGGGTTGAACAGTATGGACTCAGGTTGTGTAAGACAAAGGCTCTTTTCCATAGCTCATTGAGGCCTTTTAAAATAGCCTGTATCACTCATTTGCTAAGCATACTTCTAACCATCCTTACAAGTATTAACTAATCAGTCCTTACTACAGCTTTGCAGTAGGAACACAGAAAGGGAGTAATGGGGCTTAGTTTATTTTGTGATAAACCAAAATAATGAAGTGTAGGTAATTTGTAGAAACTGGGATTTCTTTGGCTCACAGTCCTAGAGGCTGGCAAGTCCAAGCAGGCCACCGATATCTAATGAGGGCCTTTATACTATGTTATAACATGCCAGAGCTAGATTGTCTGCGCAGGTCTCTCTTCTGCTCTTAAAACCACTAATCCCATTACAGGGTCCCCATCTCCATGACGACATCTCCATGACAATATCTACCCTAGTTAACTTTTTCAAGCCCTGCTTCCAAATAGGCTCAGTGTAAGAATGTGGGGGTTAGATTTCTAAGGAGTACATTCAAACTACGGCAAGAAACAGCATTCAATGTAGGAACTCGGGCTCCAAAATCCAAGTACCTAACCACATGGGAATGTCTCAAAAGACCAAAGGCAGCAAACACCCAGGAATACTGCATCTTTCAAAGGCGACTATGTGAGAGACACCAAAATGACGCCGTCCAGAGAAGACCCATCCTTCCTTTTTAAGACATTCCCTGATTGCACATATCATTTTCCTCCAACAAGACAGCCATACTCGATAGCTGGTCCTCAAGCTAGGTAATTTGATTGTCAGTTACTACTAAGCATGACTCTAGTGTCACAAGACTGCCTTTCCTGACCTGGCTCAGAGGGTCATTTTCTTGGCTCAGGAGCAAATCCTACAGGGTTGCCTTCATCTTCCAACACGTAGCTGCCTCCAGCACCTGCCTGCCCTGTTGAATCTGCTGCAGCGATCAGAACAGGTATATCATGAGCAGGACAGAAAAGGGTGATGCCACGAGTGGGCAGGGAGGCACACTGCCACCACTGGGGTGCTGGTGTGACAGGGAGCTGGGGGCTGGTACTAAGCTCCTAGGCTGCCCTGGGCTTCTGCAGAACCTCTTTTCCCCATCCCTGGCCCACCTCATGGGTTTATGGGGCAGCACTTCAAAGCAAGGAGTGCTGGTACTCTGTACACGCCAGGCCTGCTAGGGTCTGAGAAGTACAAACACTGGAACAACTGGTAGGTACCCAAGAGCCAGCACCAGACAGGCCTGCCAGGGAGGGAAGCCCCCCCAGCCCCCCCAGGCCCCTACCTCCAACCCTCCACCCCCACTCCTCAGCCCTCCAACCCACCCCAGCACCACCTGGGCAATCCTAGCAAGCAGGGCCCAGAAGCCTACAGAAGAGCTCTGGTTAGAATTAGGAAACAGAGCTAGTGGCTAGCTATGGAAAGCTTGCACTATCTCCTCAAAGTTCATCTTCAAAATCTTCCCTTTCTAGCTCAATTCTGCCTGTATCTTAAACACACTTACGAACTGAAGTTCCCAGGAAAAACAGCGATACTTGATTTGGAAATTCTAGAAAGCTGATTGGTTAGGACTTTAGTGGTTATGGAGAGTTAGAATATTGCAGGTGTGGAATCTCGTTTTCTTGAGCAGCCTTTAGCCTCCTGATAGCCGTCCAGTGCTCACCTGTGTGTCTGGCCTAATATCCTTTTGACTATCCTATGACTCCTTTGGAGATATATTAACAGATCACACTAGCTTCCTCAAACCTAAAGGCTGAGACTGTCATCACAGCATCTAAAACCCAACGGCAGAGTTTATCCCGCTTTACCTGAAGCTCCCACCAATATATTTGAAAAGTCCCTTGGTTTTTATGATGTTCTTTTTATTTTCTGAAACCATAAAAATGCCACAAAGCCATTATCAGTTTAGAACATTTGAGGTAACCTGAATCTGTGCACAAAGGCCATGACTGTTCATATTTGGCTCAATAATAAACTGTCTCTTATTTCCACAGAGGTGAGAGCTGTTCTTGCATCAATATACCATTACTATATAATATAATATAATATAATATAATATAATATAATATAATATAACATATATATATGTATATATATAGTGGATGTCAAGGTATATCTGGGGCAAACAAGAAGACAACCAGAGCATAAATGTGAGGTGGTGGCAGAGCTGAGTATGGAGCTGAGCACAGGTAGGTCTGGAAAAGCTGTCAAGTGGAGTTGAAAACTGCCCTGTATCTTCATGAGTATACAGGCTTCCTTGTAAGAGTGGGGAGAGAACACAGGTAAGAGGATGTAGTACAGCTGCCCTCCTTAGGACGGGAACAAGAGGGGAACATGGGGAACCAGGCAGGGCTCTGCTAAGGAATTTATTCCCAGAATCACTGAAGAGTTGAATCCCAAGCAATGACATGTGATTTGTATTTCCAAAGCAACTATAACCCCTAATGGTTAGACAGAACCAGCATTCTTCTAAGTCCCTCACCCTCAACAATCCAGTCCATCCCTACAGCATCTTATGAGTCTGCACTATAATTATCTTCCCTTTATGGATGATGACATCAGGAACTGACAGGCTGGCCTGTCTTAGTCACAGCAGCTAAGCAGGAGAGCCAGGTTAAAATCCACATCCACTTGACTGCTGCGGCCACGTGCTCACACTGGGATCTTCCAGCCCCCATGTATCCTTCCCCTTTTCCATTTGTAAACTCAATCCATACTAAGAAGATCAAAATGCATCCCTCCTCACTCCCTCTGTTACTACAGTACAGATGCACTGAGTATGGTGCTCAGCATACATTCTGACTTGTTTGTGTTGCTCTTAACCCAAAGGCTGGCAAGTTGGTAAAGGCATGCCCACGTTTAAGTATCCCTCCCTCCTCTACCACAATCCCCACAAGGCAGAAGATTTATTAGTAGGCAGTTGTCCCTTGTCATGACCACCCTATACACTGCCCAACAGAAACAACTGGAGGAAGGAAAGGGGTGTTTTGGCCTATTTATTATTTCATACTTTCTGAAGATTTCAGTCCATGGTGATGAGGAAGGTATGCTACAGCATGGTTCATTGTGATAGGACGGTGTGGCAGAGCCTGTTGACATCATGGCAAACCATGAGGCAGAGAGGGAACACCAGGAACCAGGGGCTGGCTATAATCTTCATAGGCCTGCCCCTAATGACCTACTTCTTCCAGCCTGAGCCCATATCCTAAAGGTTCCACAGTCAAAAGAACTCCACGAGCTGGGGAACCAGTCCTCAGAATGTGAGTCCACATTCAAATCACAGTAAAGGTGTCTATTACCATATATATATATATATATATATATATATATATATATATATATATTTATATATAAAACTAACAAGAGGCTTAAAATAAAGATGCTGCATGTATCTGTTCTCTGGGACTACCATGATTAAGTGCCACAGGCTGGGCATCCCAAACAACTGAGATCAGGCAAGGTACACTTCCTCTGAGGCCACTCTATTTGACTTGCAGGCAGCTGTGCATGGTTTGCCTCCTTATGGTGTGCTCTACCCTGTGTAAGCTCTTGACATCTGCCCCAAGAGCCTCATTCTCACATAATCCCCTCTTGAAAGGACTTATCAATAAATATAGTCACACAGTGAGGTAGTAGGGGTTACAACTTTCAACATTATAAATTTTAGGACCCATTCAACCCATCATACCCTTTATACACAAATATTTAATACCCTGAACTTTTCTCTTCCTAGTCCTCACCATTTTCTCTCTCTCTCCCTCCCTCCCCCTCTCTAAGATATGTGTTTTATATTCAGTACTAAACTCTTTAATGAGGAGGAACAGCTGTGAAGATGCTGTGTTGGTCAGAATGGATGAGTAGCACAAGGAATTCAAGCAGAGAGCACATATTTCAAGACTGGAGGCTGATCACAAGGCAGCTAAAGAGGCATAGATGAGACCAGAGAGTGAGCGAAACACAGAGATCCTGCAATTCCCAAGTTCTTAGATGTTTCTGTCAAAGAGACCCTGAGCCTGGCACCAGAGATGCCCTCTACTTGAGTGTGTACCTCTACATGAGTGGACCTCTTCACCAGCCAAATATGGCAAAGGTAATAACATGCACTTGTTTATACCACCTAAGACTGTGGCTTCTTCTTGCTTGTCCTATTAAGCTTCTGCACTAGAGTGGTCCTCAGAGCAGGGAGCATAGGTCCTTAATCTAATGTTCCTTGGTGGACTGCCAACAAGCATCTTAGTGGGTTTAGAAGTGGGTCTTCCACCCAGAAATGAACCCACACACCTATGGTCACTTGATCTTCGACATGGGACAAGGGAGCTAAAACCATCCAGTGGAAGAAAGACAGCATTTTCAACAAATGGTGCTGGCACAACTGGTTGTTATCATGTAGAAGAATGCGAATCGATTCATACCTATCTCCTTGTACTAAGGTCAAATCTAAGTGGATCAGGGAACTTCACATAAAACCAGAGACACTGAAACTTATAGAGAAGAAAGTGGGGAAAAGCCTTGAAGATATGGGCACAGGAGAAAAATTCCTGAATAGAACAGCAATGGCTTGTGCTGTAAGAATTGACAAATGGGACCTCATGAAACTCCAAAGCTTCTGCAAGGCAAAAGACACCGTCAATAAGACAAAAAGACCACCAATAGATTGGGAAAGGATCGTTACCTATCCTAAATCAGATAGAGGACTAATATCCAACATATATAAAGAACTCAAGAAGGTGGACTTCAGAAAATCAAATAACTCCATTAAAAAATGGGGCTCAGAACTGAACAAAGAATTCTCACCTGAGGAATACCGAATGGCAGAGAAGCACCTGAAAAAATGTTCAACATCCTTAATCATCAGGGAAATGCAAATCAAAACAACCCTGAGATTCCACCTCACACCAGTCAGAATGGCTAAGATAAAAAATTCAGGTGACAGCAGATGCTGGCGAGGATGTGGAGAAAGAGGAACACTCCTCCATTGTTGGTGGGATTGCAGGCTTGTACAACCACTCTGGAAATCAGTCTGGCGGTTCCTCAGAAAATTGGGACATAGTACTACCGGAAGATCCAGCAATACCTCTTCTGGGCATATATCCAGAAGATGCCCCAACCGGTAAGAAGGACACATGCTCCACTATGTTCATAGCAGCCTTATTTATAATAGCCAGAAGCTGGAAAGAACCCAGATGCCCCTCAACAGAGGAATGGATACAGAAAATGTGGTACATCTACACAATGGAGTACTACTCAGCTATTAAAAAGAATGAATTTATGAAATTCCTAGCCAAATGGATGGACCTGGAGGGCATCATCCTGAGTGAGGTAACACATTCACAAAGGAACTCACACAATATGTACTCACTGATAAGTGGATATTAGCCCAAAACCTAGGATACCTAAGATATAAGATACAATTTGCTAAACACATGAAACTCAAGAAGAATGAAGACTGAAGTGTGGACACTATGCCCCTCCTTAGAATTGGGAACAAAACACCCATGGAAGGAGTTACAGAGACAAAGTTTGGAGCTGAGACGAAAGGATGGACCATCTAGAGACTGCCATATCCAGGGATCCACCCCATAATCAGCTTCCAAACGCTGACACCATTGCATACACTAGCAAGATTTTGTTGAAAGGACCCAGATGTAGCTGTCTCTTGTGAGACTATGCCGGGGCATAGCAAACACAGAAGTGGATGCTCACAGTCAGTTATTGGATGGATCACAGGGCTCCCAATGGAGGAGCTAGAGAAAGTACCCAAGGAGCTAAAGGGATCTGCAACCCTATAGGTGGAACAACATTATGAACTAACCAGTACCCTGGAGCTCTTGACTCTAGCTGCATATGTATCAAAAGATGGCCTAGTCGGCCATCACTGGAAAGAGAGGCCCATTGGACGTGCAAACTGTATATGCCCCAGTACAGGGGAACGCCAGGGCCAAAAAAATAGGAATGGGTGGGTAGGGAAGTGGGGGGGGGGTATGGGGGACTTTTGGGATAGCATTGGAAATGTGATTGAGGAAAATATGTAATAAAAAATATTAAAAAAAAAAAATAAGTGGGTCTTCCTTCAGTCTTTACATGAGACTCCTGTCCTAGATGACCCTGTCACTGAAGATTAATGAGAGACCATGAGGTAGAGAAGCCAGTACACTGCCTCTGGATTCTTGACCCCTAAAACTATGAGTCAAAAAAGATGTATTGTTTTGGAATTCTTTGTTTTAAAACAACAGATAGCTACTATAGTTTCCCGAAAACTCTTCCTCATAACCCAAATATTTGCTACCCTGTTGTTTCAAGGTCCCATCAACAAATATATTCCAGTATCCATATGGATATTGAATTCTCTTGTGATATTTTGCCTTCATAAACTTTCATTAGATTATTATTGCTTAGGGCAGGACAGAGTCACTACAAAGCCAGAAAGAAGACACCCAACCTTAGGATAAAGCGACATCTAAAACACCCACACTCACTCACTCTGGGCTTCTTTTTTCTCCTTCTCCCTTTGTTCCCTGATGTATCTAGCACTCATGCCCACTGTAGGCAATGCTTAAATAGCAAATTTGTAAATATCATCGGCCCAGTGGCCTCCCTTTCTAACTTAGGTTCTTTCCAAAATGTTCATTCCTCTCCTCTCTACCTTGTCATCCCTGCTTAGTTCCATTTTAGGACCAAAAAAAAAAAAAAAAATCCTAATCATGACTGATAACCTACAAGAGTGGTGCCAGTGATTTACACCTACATCAGGACACAGGGAGCCTGTGCATTTGGAAGTAAATTAGAGCTAATAAAGGACCAAAGCCAGCAGCTCTAAAGTCCTTAAAAGCACACTGAAATCAACATCAGAGCCTCTGCTAATGTCTCCCCCTACACCTCCTCACCTTCTGATTTAATCTAACCTGCTCTGATCATGAGCAGTTTTCCAGACAAGAATAAAACAGGCTCTTCTTCACTGAGATTCTTGCTATGCTTATTATTAAAATAACTTGCCCTCCTTTCTTCTCCTTCCCCTTCTCCTTCCCCTTCTCCTTCCCCTTCTCCTTCCCCTTCCCCTTCCCCTTCCCCTTCCCCTTCCCCTTCCCCTTCCCCTTCCCCTTCCCCTTCCCCTTCTCCTTCTTCTTCACAAATATATGATATGTGGTGAGTCAGATTTTCTTTTGGTTAACCTGGGCATGATTAACCACCATAGAAAGTCTAGATATTTAGACAAACACAGTATGGACACCTGATGTAGCAGTCTATCTTTAGACAAACCACCCTATAACCTGTGGTCATAGATATGCACAGAATGAGAGCTGTGTTGTTGTTTACAGCCAGTGGGGAAAGAGAGACCTAACAGACGGGACAACAGAGTGAGGTGAGCCACAGGAAAGAAGAGTTGGGGTGGAGAAGTGTAGACATGCTATTGTGAGGCACAGAGCTGGAGGTTCTGTATACTATTCTATGGAATCTGCACCTATCACAGGAGGCCATCTTTCATTTTACAGAGAAGGGGACTAGTTAAATGGAATGATCTAGGTCAGCCAGAGGTCACATAACTGCTAAGCACATGAGGCAAAAATTCCAACTTGAGCCTCTATGCAAAGCCAGAAAGACCTTCTTGTCATTCCCTGTAAACCTACTCTTTTTTTCCTAGGTTTTGGGAAAAGGGGGCACAGATTCTTTAGTTTCTTTGGGAATTGGGGACAGTGATACAAAAGCACATGGGTAAACTGGCAGACACTACTGAGACAAACACTGTGGAAAACTCAGTAGCCTTCAAGGTAGAATCTAGAGGCCTGGAGACACTGGTTTGAGAACTACAGTAGAAAGAGAAAAAACCAGGGCTCTCCTTCCAAACAAAAGGGAAGAAATAGAAGAGCCCTGCGGAGCTTGCTGCAGCTATGAAGCTAAGCAGTGATAGATGCAACCTCCCCACACTAGAGTGCAGCCTCGTCCTGGTCAGTGTGTGCAGTGACTGCTGTGACAGAGGATCTGACAAAGGAAGCCATGGCCTAAGGAAGGATACACAGAGATGCATTTGGGAATGTTTTCTCTAAAGAATTCTCCTTTGACCACTTGCTCAGTGTTGTTTTAACATCACCTTTAAATAAAAGAGGATGTTGTGGATGCCACAACAGGGTTGGATGGCAGGTTGATCCCATCTCAGGCAGGCACTTAGATGCCACTGTGTGGTCCTGTAAGGCTACGTTGACTCTGGTTCTACTCTCTGAAAGACACTCGCAGGTGGGGCTGATGCAAGTGGGTTACTTATCCTACTTTAGGAAACATGAGCTTAGACTAGCCAGTCAGATAGTTCTGGTAAAGTCCAACTATTTATTATTAACACATGGATCCAACTGGACCTGCTCTTATGATACAAGGCTAGAAAAACTGTAAATAGAAGAAATATCAGACTATTGTCTCCCAAAATACAACTTTCTCTAGCATATATCAAATTCACTCTAATAATCACTTCATAATTGGCTCCTTGGGTCCCTTCCTGGAGCTTTAGGACTCCTAGGGATCCCTAACTCTCTCCCAGTGTTCCCAGCTAACTGTTATCCATATCATTGTCTAGATTGTGTGTGTCTGTGTTCAATGTTCAACCTGGATGTTCATTGTATGGAAAATGCCAAGGAGTCAACAGAGAGCCTTATCCAACTACACAGCTGTCAAGAAAATGCCTTGCCCTTGTTTTGTAGCTATGAAATATGGCTGGCCTTCCCCTGAGCAGGACACATAAAGAAGTCTCATTCTCCTAAACTGAGTAGCCATTAGTCTCCAAGGTCCCATGGAGAGGAGAAAGAACAAAGAAAAGCCCATTAAAGTCCATGCCCTCAGTAGTGGAATCCAGCCAGGCTTTTCTGTCTATCTCTAACATGGATGGACCCCTCCTCCTATGCTCAGGGAAGTCAGGTGGTCTTTACTAAGTGCTCTGAACCCTTGGGACCAAATGGATCGCCCCTCCCCAGGAGTCTGACAGAAAATCAATCTGCTGCCTGCTTTGTTTTATAGACGCTGCAGATGCCCATCAGGTAGAAGGTTACATCAGGTGATCTCCAAGGTCTCTTCTGTGGATCACACTCTAATTCCTCTTGAACCAGAATTCATGGGTACCCTTTTGGCACAAGGCAAGGAAATAACTGAGAAAGTAAAGAGCATTTACCAAATTCCCTTGAAAATAGAGGACAGCCAGGAGATGAACAACCCAGAGATCACAGAACTGGACTACATTCTACATCTGAAAAAAAAAAAAAGAGGCCAGATTGGACTGGCCAGACTGGAGAAGTGACTTGCACACAAGGTGATTGAGCTGTGGGTTTAGACTGGGCAGTCACCATGACACTTGGTCTCCATGCCCGTCTTACTGCATAGCTTGGGTCAGTTATCTTCAGCTTGATCAGTATGCCCTGACTTTTAGCACCAGGGACTGCTTTACCTCTGAGAGGATAATTTGGCCCCATTAAAGAGTCAGAATTCCTAAACATCCAGCAGACAGGTGATAAAGACAAGGGCCACAGTCACAGATGGATGGTTACAGAGAGAAGACAGCCCAGAAGTTTCTAAGCCATTGTAAGTGTATCACAGTGGGGATCTGAGCATGAAAACGAGGCCGGCCAATGAGTACCACTGCAGGCCTTGTCTAGCATGTGTTCCTTGATGTGCCCCCTCATTCTATTGTCTTGCCTCAGGGACTGTGAGGAAACCCACACCAAGTTATCGCTCCAGGATGTAGAGACAGCCCAAAGGGATTACTTTTCATAACAAGATGGGTCTCAAAGATTAAAATGAACCATCCAGGACCAGAAAGGTTGGCTAGGAGACTTTCACTCGTCTTCACATGAGCTAGGAAGGTAGAAGTGAGTGGGAAGGAAGGAAGAAGGAAGGAAGGAAGGAAGGAAGGAAGGAAGGAAGGGAAGAAGGAAGGGAGGGAAGGAAAGGGAGAAGGAAGGAAGGGAAGGAGGGAGGGAAGGAGGAAAGCAGGCAGACAGGCAAGATCTAAAAACTAGTACAAGGCAGCCATGAAAGAGGAAATGATGAAGAAATCTGGGATTTTTTAGGTCTTGAGAAAGATGCAACATTCCAAGAAGAAACTAAGTTTAATTTTAGACATGTTATCAAGGTATTCACCTAGGACCATACAGCAGACATTTAGTGAAGAGACAGGAAGAGGGTGGCTACATGTGGCACTCCGTGCATCTTACATTCCTAGTTCTCTGGAGCACAGGGTAGAGAACTTGGTAGGTTATCACCCCAGGCGCCTCACTGCAGAGTACAGGGCAACGCCAAGTGAGAACCCACACAGCACTGGCTGCACACGACGGCTGGCTCCGCCCCCCCCCCTGCAGGGCCCACCAATCATCTCACTTCTTCTGTTAGTTCTTATGACATTAGAAGTCAAGCTGGCATAGTGCCATGGGCCACTGGTCCTGCCAGCTGTCCCTTCTTGAGAGAATCACACCAAATCCTCCCACAGCCTCACTGGGCAGAAGCCGCCTCTTGCTGGTTTAAATTCAGCTACTGTTTTCTCAGTTCTGGGTGATAGTGACTAACAGATAGCACCCAGACCCTCTCCAAGCATCTCCCTGTGCCAAGGACTGTGAGTGCTGAAACAAAGGAAGGTAAAACCATAGGGACAGAAGCCGAGCCACCTCCAGGCTGTAGCACCTTGGGGATGAGACAGACTCTAGCCACGTTTCCATCATGAGCAAAGGGCCAACTCTGGCTCCCATCATGGAGCCTGGGTGTCAAATCCCATCATGCACTTTTCCAGACTACCTTCTGCATTTGGGAGTAAGAGGGTCTACACCTTTCTTTCAAGGTACCTGGAGAGAATGAGGCAGACAAGGCGAAAGCTAGATCGACATGTTCAAACCTCCTGAGCTGCCATCACTTGGGTACACCTTTAAACAAGGACTACTTCTTTCCCTATATTCCCCAGAGGGTCCTGTGAGTTTCAACATAATCAGGCACCATAGGACCTGGTATGGCTCATAGCTCTTCTCCGTGGGACTGCAAACAAAAGCAGAAAGCCTGACCTAAAGAACAGAGCTCAGCAGAGCCTTCCATTCCTGCCCACAACAGTCCCAGGGAACTCCAGCTGTGCGGTGTCCACATCCCTAGGCCTGCCTCCCTGGATAGAACGGCAGTGGATGCTGATTGCAGCAACTTTGTCACATGCCTGAACCACACCCCTCCACACACTCACAACTCACTACAAGACCTTCTCTAGCCAGGGTCTGCTGCAGATCAGACAGCAGAGGGGAGCTGGCAGAGGCTCTGCTCCAGGCCAAACGCATGGGGCCTGGGGAGAATCCTTTTGCTTATGCTCATGTCCAGGGAGACAGCTGCAACTCTGGACTTCTGGGCAAGTTGCCCAGCAGCCTGACGTCCTGGAGATGGAGGAGGGGCCCAGCTGGCTCCAAGAAAAGAACCTGGCCTGAGGGTTTCTGGTGTGTGTAGTGGAGATCCCAGACCTGAGGGGAGAATGATCGTGAGTGACTGCCAAGCAAGGAAGCCTTGTATTAAAGTAAAAAGGCTGTGCTCTTTAACATCTCACATCACTGCTACAGAAAGCCTGTGGGAATGTCAGGGACTCCTGGTGATGATAAATGGCGGAGCACTCTGCACTTCACCACAACAATAAAAAGCACTTATATTTTCTTATTTCATAATTTCTTCCAAATTCCCTGATGGGAGTTTCTGAGGATTTGCCCTAGTCTCTACAGTTGGCCATGACAGATGGAATCCAAGGCAAAAATACTAACAAAGTAAATCAAATATCATGTAGCAGTTGACCTGCTCCCTCCTTCACCCCTTAAAACATCCCACATCCACCAAGATGTATGTTCCACCCACAAAGCTTAAGAAAGTCAGTCTCTATTTACAGTCACATCTGCCCGTGTCCAGGACACACAGGTCCCTCCTCCAGATCCACTTGGCTGCTGAGGCTCTGTTCTTTCAACACTTCTCTTTTAAATTTACTTCCTCTTTACCAAACTGACTTTAAGTGTCATGAAGGCAATCCATGTTCACCATAGATCCTTTGCAAAATAGACACAAGAAATAATATGACCTCATGTCCTAACCCTATCCTACCCCCTTTGTCTTAGTCAAGGTTTCTATTCCTGCACAAGGTTTCTATTCCTGCTTCGTGACCAAGAAGCAAGTTGGGGAGGAAAAGTTTTATTCAGCTTACACTTCCACGTTGCTGTTCATCACCAAAGGAAGTCAGGACTGGAACTCAAGCAGGTCAGGAAGCAGGAGCTGATGCAGAGGCCATGGAGGGATGTTACTTACTGGCTTGCTTCCCCTGGCTTGCTCGGCTTGCTCTCTTATAGAACCCAAGACTATGATCCCCGGGATGGCACCACCCACAATGGGCCCTTCCCCCTTCATCACTAACTGAGAAAATGCCTTACAGCTGGATCTCATGGAGGTATTTCCTCAAGGGAAGCTCCTTTCTCTGTGATAACTCCAGCTTGTGTCAAGTTGACATACAAAAACAGCCAGTACACCCTTGGATACTGGTTATAATTTTCCTCCATATATTTCTGATTTCTATTCTCCTTGTACACTTTCCCAATGTTTTTTCACCAAGTCTGGGTCAGACAGTCTGATTTCTCATCTCCGTCACTAATTATGCACTATGTCCACATCCCTAGGCCCGCCTCCTTGGATAGAATGGCAGTGGACGCTGATTGCAGCAACTTTGCTCACATCTATTGCATTTTTTTCCCCATCTATTGCATTTCCCCCCCCCCCATGGACTCTCTCACTGAGATCAATAATCAGGTCAGTGAATAGGATTCAACTTATAAAAAATTCACTCGACACACAGCTTTTTAAAACACAGCTATTACATCCCAGGAGGCGGCTCATCTGAAGAATTCAATGAGCTAGCACATCACTTCCTGTAGAGTGCTCCAGCGCACAGGAAACAGAGAGTCACGTCATAAACAGGGCTAAGAACAATCAATCACAAGCTACCATTTTCAGTGAGCCTACTATGCTCCAGGAACTCAGCTAAACTGAACAAAAGTATCTTATCTCAGCAAGCTTGCAGTACTGACTAGTTTTGTGCGTCAGCTTGGCACAAGCTACTGTTATCTCAGAGAAAGGAGCCTTGGTTGAGGAAATGCCTCCATGTTTAGGGTATTCTTCTCAATTAGTGACCAATGGGGGAGGGCCCAGCCCATTGTGGGTGGTGCCATCCCTGGGATGGTAGGACTGGGTTCTAGGAGGCAGAGGAAGCAAGCCAGTAAGCAGCACCCCTCCATAGCCTCTACATCAGCTCCGGGCTCCAGGTCCCCCTTCCCTGTTTGAGTTCCTGTTCTGACTTTCCCCCAATGATAGCTTGTGATCTGAAGTGTAAGCCAAATAAACCCTTTCCCTCCCAACTTGCTTTTTGGTCGTGCTGTTTCATTGCAGCAGTAAAACCCTAAGACACTTGCTAAATGAAATTCTGATCACCAGCAATACATATAGAAATCTAGGCTCAGACAAGTTAAAAGATGCCCAAGACCTAAGAAGTTGAAGACCCTGCTCTTCGCATCCAGACCCTACATCTTTGTCCTAAGCAGTGACAGGATTTCCTGTATTGTTTCTGGCTGTCTCATGTATCCCTTGAACAGAATTTCTTGTCATCTAGAGCAGACCACCTAGCTGGCTTTCCTAACCCTCCTCTAGTTCATACCAAGAAGCTCAGATAAGTGAAGGGAACCCATTCTAATCTTCCCTGCGTGCAGCAATCATGACGAATAGGATGAGCACTCTTATGAAGATATATGTCCTACTTGGTCAGCCTACCATTGTATGGTGAAAGGAAACAGCTGGTGTGCTTGTCTCAGGAAAACTGCACGAAGAATCTTGAATTCATGGTACCCTTAGAGTTGATTCTAATAACCACCAATGTTTTAATGACTCCCCCAACTAAGCACAAAAATAGAAATATCCATTTTATGGATGAGACAACTAAAATTTTAAAAGTGAAATAAAACCATCAAATGTGGTCAGTCTTAACTAATGAGGAACTGGCCAAATGTATGTCCACCCAGTCTCCAAACCTGTGCCTTTCCATCTCACCAGGCTGCCTTTCTCATAGTCTTCAAAATCCCACGAGGAATAGCATGAGATTTGAGAGCTTTCAGAACACTCATCAAGAAAGCAAGCTAATTTTATTCAGGGGCACTGATGGAAGTGCTTGCAGCTGTTGAACTGTCTGCCCAGGAGTCCAAATCCTGAGTGAATGAATATATCCACAGGCAGGGACTTCTCAGAGACCAGGAAGTGTGAGTCTGGAAAGGAAGTGAGCTTGAGTGAAGCAAGCCCTTCCAGGGTGGGGCTGGCTTACGAAAATGGCCACCTGGAGTCCTGTCCATACACAACCTAACCACATGGCTTCACCTCCTCGCATCAGAGGTGGGGATCCATTTTCCTGCCTTCTGATCTGAGCTGGCTCACAGCATGCTTTGACCAGCCGAATAGAACAGAAGAAATCCTGTGTGGCCCCAAACCAGCTAGGAAGTCTGCCTAGTGTCAAGAGGTCTGGAAGCTTCTATTCTCACTCTCTCAAAACTCTTCTTCAGGCTTGTAAAAGAACCCACATATGCTGCAGAGTAGCCTCAAAGACAAACAGAAAGACATCCTATAGCAGCCAACACTAACTGCTCGACACATGAGTAAACCTATATTTAATCATCCAGTCAAGTTGCCTAATGATTGTAGCTACATGAGATCCCAGGTGAGATCAGCAAAACGACTTCCTAGCAGACCCCAGTAAAAGTTCAACAGCTGTCTTAAGCCACTGAGTTTAGAGTACTTTGTTACACAGCAATAGGCAACTAATACATCCTTTCCTACTTCCTCTCACCTATGCCTCTCGGCAAAGCTAATCCACCTGTACAGCTAAGAAGTCTCCACTTCAGTTACTCCTGGGAATCACGGATCTTAGAAACTTCTTACTGAAAACCACCTTTATTCTATGGCTTAGTCAGGGTTTCTATTCCTGCCCAAACATCATGACCAAGAAGCGAGTTGGGGAGGAAAGGGTTTATTCAGCTTACACTTCCACATTGCTGTTGATCACCAAAGGAAGTCAGGACTGCAACTCAAGCAGGTCAGGAAGCAGGAGCTGATGTTACTTAATGGCTTGCTTCCCCTGGCTTGTTTATCCTGCTCTCTTATAGAACCAAGACTACCAGCCCAGGGATGGTCCCACCCACAAGGGGCCCTTCCCCCTTGTTCACTAGTTGAGAAAATGTCTTACAGCTGGATCTCATGGAGGCATTTTCTCACCTGAAGCTCCTTTTTCTATGATAACTCCAGCTTGTGTCAAGTTGACACACAAAACCAGCCAGTACATTCTATATAAATATAATTGTAATATACACAGATGAATATTACATAGTATATTTGTTATATAATTATATTTATATAAACATATTACATAAAATAGAGATATATATTCATGTAGTATGCTGATGAGCATAGGATATTCACCGATGTATACAGTGAGGGCTCTATCCACAATAAATATTATAAGTATTCACTCACTGTTATAAATACCAATAAACCAAACCCCTCAAAGAGAGAAACAGCAAGATTTGAAGTGTGAGTCTCGTACCACAGAACATGTGGCTGGTGGGTGGAAGTGGTTCGAGGTCCATTTTTCCAGATTTCTCTAAAAAGGATTACTCCAACAGATAAATCCATTATTTCTGAGAACAGGAGCGGTATAATGAATGTGAGACTGTAGGAGATTGTGAAGTATACCTCAGGCAAGACAGCTGGCATCGCTCATGCCCTGAGACTCTACAGGCTCCAGGATCCCCACCACCGGAGCCAAACAGGAAACAGTTTTGACTGCATAAAGCAAAACCAAGCCCAAGTGTTTCACAAGGGCTCATAAAAATGGGAGCGATTTAGAGGCCGCCTTTATTGATCTCCTCAGTGAGCTCTCAAGAGGAAAATGTCTTCTCTCGTATATCAAGCTGTTGGTCGTAGTCAAGAGCTCCCAGTTCCTTTGAAAATGATTCCAAACCCATTAAACTGATGCAGAGCCCCTAGCAGACCTGATGAAAACATCAGATCTAGGGTTCCTCTCCCAGCACTACTGAGTATTCACCAACCACGTGACTCTGGCCAAGCCATGCGTGGAGATGATACAGTCATGACAGAAACTAGGTTGATATAACAAGTGTCCAATTGTATTTCTGATATTTGCTGGGTAGAAGCTACATGCAGAGCCCATTAAAGCCATTCAACACCCTCTGTGACACCAAGGAAAGAGAGCTCCCTTCGTGGTGATAGATGCCTATAATCCCAGAACGTGGGAGGTAGAGACAGGAGGATTCAAGATCATTCTCACGACAGAACAAGTTCAAGATAAGTTTGGCCTGCATGAGACTCTGTCTCAAAACCTGGTAAGAGCAGGGGGAAGTTTGCTTCAAGGTAAATAGTAAGGAATTCAAATGACTTTTCAGGGTTCAATGCCTCTGTGCCCATGGAATATATGCAGTCACGGATTCATTCAACCTCAGACTGGAGATATTTTGGAAGGGTGTCTTGCATATATACCGAATATGTAAAGTCTTTCTTTCACTAAAAGTTTCCTAAACTATACAATGTAACAGCTATCTACATAGCATTTATATTGTATTAGGTAAGCAGTCTAGTGATAATTTAAAATATGTAGAAAGATGAGTGGTGGTTATATGAAAATATTGTATTGTTTTATATAAGGGACCAGAACATCAGGGATTTTGGATCCTTGGAACCAATCCCCTCAGGCCTCAAAGGCAACTATATGTGCATGCACCAATCAGGTAGCTAAGGCAGACTGCCAAAGTATTTCCTGGGAAACAAACTCTGACCTGCTCTTGGCTCAGTTTTAACCAAGGCAACCCTTCTCTCTGCCCTGCATTTCCTATCCAATAGTGTCATTTGCCTCTGAGATAACAATCCCACATTAAAACTGTTTTCCCTCCTCTAGTTTCTTTGGTCCAAATTTCTTTCTACTCCTGTAAAGCATGGAGCCCATATCCAGGCAAGTGAATCCCAAGGAGAACTATTCTACCCCCTACTTCCTACTCACTACTGACAATAATCTCCTAACACACACACACACACACACACACACACACACACACATCACATGCCATACAGAAAGAGAAAGCCAAACAGAACTAACTCTCCATCAGAAACCAATCAACCCCACAGATGGAGACAGCATTTCACTGAACTTGCGGTGCTAGGGAAACACAGAGATCCTCCTTCCCACTTAAAGTACCCACACTGCTCCACATCAATTCCTGGGCTCACTTTATTGGTAGTTGTAGCTTATTCACAAGTGTTACACCAAATGCAACTGAATTCCACGGCTCACACGTTGCTTGCTCTAGCTCAGGATTGAGGAGGGAGACCCATTCTTACCTATAAACCCTGATCTCAGACTGAGTACCTCCCTGAGCCACCAAGCCAACCCAGCTCCATCTTCCTCCTGTGGTTCCAGAAAGCGTACATGTGCTCCATGAAACACAGTGGCTCCAGATCTCTGCTCGTAGACCCTCCACAGCTGCTCACTGCTTCTTCTATCTAAATCACAGTACTGACTTCTCACAAAGGGGGTGGAAAGAATTTGCCAAGTGACTCAAAACACTGGTTCCTTTGCATATGCATGCATTGTTTTATTCCTAGAACATCTTCATGGTATGGTATGGTATGTCCAGCTTACATAGGAATAAGTGGAGATTCACAGAAAACTCAAGGTGCCACAGTTAATAAGCAGGGCTTAGTTAATGGTCCAGGTAACTCAGTCTCTATGTGAGAGCCAACACTGAGTGTTACATTTTCCTAGAATATCGTCTGAATATAGCTGCCACATTTGCAACTCAAGGGCAGAGTTTGTTCTATGTCAGATGTCCCTGTAGCTTCCAGCACTGTGCCACATACCCGGAAGTAGGTTTAACAATGATACAACTTTAGTCATTCCCAGAGTCCTCTCCCATCAGAGTTTCACTGGAGCCTGACCCAAACCACAAATGTGTGACAGCAGTTGCCATCTTCTCCAAGGTCATACCTTTCCTACACTCTTCAACATGCTGGCTTTTCATGACAGAAACTAAAACCAGAGCAAAGGACATGAGAGGGGGCTAGTGAGATGGTTTTGCAGTTAAGAGCACCTACTACTCTTTCAGAAAACCTGAGCTTGGTCCCCACCACTCATGAAGAGCTGCTCATAACTGCCTATAATTACAGCTACAGGGAATCCAATCCCTTTGGGGTCCATGGGCACATCCTGACATACACACACTTAAAAATAAAGAAAAATCTACAGTATAACAACAATGAAAAGATGTGACAAGAAGCATGGTGAAATCGGCCAGGCCACAGGCAGAGAGGGGAGCCAGAGCTCTTTTCTATGAGCTGGGAAAGATGAGGGGACCACCAAGCTTCTCCCAAGAAGCATCCTCCGGTTTTAAAGCTGATTCTGTGTCCAGTCCTCTCCACAAGTCTCACTGCCATTCTGGAGGTTCGTCTAACATCTAGCTACCAGAACCAGAAGCCAGTATTCTCATCTTCCCTCAACTCCCCTACATTCTTTATAACTTAGGTTTCCACAACAAAGGAGAAAGTCAGTGGCCAATGGCAAATTGAAGCCCGTTGCTTCAAATGTGTCTTCAGTTTGATTGACTTAGAGGGGCAGAAATCAAGAAGAAGTCAGTTTGTCTTCCTATCTAATGCTTTACCTAAGCCCCAGCCCCTCTGGAGACTGACAGACCTTCTGCAGAAAACCACATAAATCACATGAACATGACCTTCTAATCCAAACCCACCGATCTCTCAGCCTTCTAGACAATGGAGGATGCCAGCTCTTTAATTATCATCCACCTGAGGGCCAGAGTGCCCTCTAAACCAGCAGCATCCAACAGGACATCCCAGGAAGGTGTTCTGTCCAATTAGAAATTATGTTAGGTAGAGAAAATAAATGCATTTTGAACACTTGAAACATAGCTAATGTAAATGAGCAGCTCAACTTTAAACAGTCTTGTATTGTCACAAATGTATTCATTTATTTTGAAGTATGTGTATAGGTATGTGTCTAAGTTTGGGTTTGTGCACATGAGTACAGAGCCCACCAAAGTCCAAGAGGATTTGTGATACCTTGGAGCTAGAGTTACAAGCGGTTGTTAGCCCCCTTCTCCTGACAGCACCCCTAGTATCCTTGTGGATGCTGAGGACCGACCCTGGGTCCAATACAAGAACAGTGTTTGCTCATAACCTCTCAGCCATCTCTGTGGCTCCTGCCTCACAAACGTTCCTGTTAGCAGACGCACGCGGGATGGGACAGCTACACAGTGTTCCTACCATACTTCGCTGAAATAGGAGCGTGTTTACCTCTGTTTGCTACACACAGTTCTGCCGGTCAAAGAGGATCATGGAAATTTACATGGCTCGTCTTACCTGTCATCTTTACCTGTCCAGATATCTGTTTAGAAAGCTCCCAAATTTATACGCCCTCCCCCCAAAGTCTTTTCTCCTCTCAGACTAGCTCAGAGAAGTGGTATCTGTTTAAATGTTGGCCTTCTTACAAAACTGGCTTCCAGAAGAATCTCTTGCCCTCGTTATCTGCTGAATAAATCCTTGAAGAGAGGGGTTTCCGTCGGAGGAGATCCTGAAAAGGAAGAGTTTGAAACTCTGGAGACATATTTTCTTTCCTTATAAAAATACATTTGTTTTCTCTTTTTAAAAATTCTGGATATTAAAAAAATATAAATATACACACACCTGTTTACATTGGTATTATTTAGAGCTCTTCAGTTATCCTGGCTGTTAATAAAGAAGGTCCATAGTAATTAAACAAGCATCCATCAGGCACTTAGCAACTGCCTTCTTCCGGTCACTGCTGAAGGCACAGCATTATCTTGCTGGGAGACGGCACTCATCTGTTCAATATTTATTGAGCTCAAACTAGACAACCAAAGTCCCTATCTTCATAAAACTTGCATTCCAGTAGTGGGAGGCTTAAACCACCCTTGTGTACACGCAGCAATATTACCTTAGGTAATGTAAGTTCTATAAAGGACACCAAAGCAGGATCAAGAACAGTGACAGGATGGGTGTGTACTACTTTAGGGATATCAGAACCGGTAACTTTAAGGTTTCAAATACACTAGGGCCTGAATAGTAGGATAGAATTGAATGAAGAAGAGAGAAGTTACTTGCAAGGGCCCTTAGGTGAGTACAGCCATGGCATGCTTTAGGGGCAGAAGGCTGGTAAGGTCTGCAGGAAGAAGCAAGAGGGTAGGTCTGACAAAGGGACAGTTCAGATCATCCCAGCATTCACAGGCCACAGGAGGCACGAGAGCATTGTTGCCAGTCCAATGGGAAGACACAGGAATGTGGGGAGGTTAGTTGTGAAAGATTTGTGACTATAAATATTTTAACCATGCACAGAAGGAATGAGCAAAAGCCAGTCTTTATAAAGTATTGCGGTTCTCTGCTAATAAAGAAGTCTGCAGTACAAACATGGATCAGGAGGTTGGCATCCCATGCCATTACAGTTAATGCGAACATGGGGGAGCCTGAGATCTAGGGTGGAATGTGGCATGTGGGAGGGAATCGCAGGGAGGGCAGGTGGGTATAAGTCATGGCAGGCGAGGGTCCCAAGACACCAACTCTGGGAATGGGATAGATTTTTCTGGCCACGACTTCTTAAATTTGTCTCTTAAAAGTACTAATACCTAGGGCCCAAGCCAGACCAATTACATCAAAATTCCTGAGGTAGGAAGGCAAGCTCTGCCAAGAACTTGCTAAGTGTTAGTGCCGTACAGCCAGGGCTAAGAGCCAGACTGCAGGTGATAATTTCAAGGGACCAGGTGGGTTTTAGACAAGAAGGAACAATTATTTATTTTCTATAACAACATGGTTCGCTAAAGATTATATTTTATAATACATTTTAAAGTATAATGCATTCAGGTGACAATGACTAATTAATTAGTCGCTTTAGTGCTAACGCTGGGTAAATTGGTAGAAGCGGATCTACAAGTTCCCATTCCTCCTCAGCTCAGCCCGCTCTGTTATCACAACTCCAGACACTGCGGATAGAAGGAAGCATCAGCCATGCAGAGCTGGCAGATTTCACCACCACACCAACTTTAGAGATGTAGAAAGAGGCAGAGAAAGATTAGCACGAGGACAAGGTCAGTGGCCAAGGCACAGCTGGGGCCCAAGCTCCTCCCACCCTACCAAAAAGATAATAAAAGAACATCAGGGGCGTGTAAAGGTGTGGGGGGACTTAAGCCAATCCAACACTGGTTTGGGCACACAATACTTTAATTTTCAAGTTAACTCCAGTTAACGACCCCTGCAATTATTGCTCCCTCTGAGCTGATATTTCCATAGGTTTCTGCACACAGACAGTTTTCTCAACATCACGTGAATGTTCTCTGGGGCATCAATGTTGTTTAAGTCATTCATTTTGAATTACAGATAACACATCTTTCTCTAGCTTCCAGAAGATGGAAGAGTTAGGAGAAACACAAGAGATGAGGGCCATTCCCATGCCACAAGAGGCACTGGAGGTCCAGATCAACTCCCTTGACCAACCAGCACTCACAGGCTTCTTGAGTTTATGCAGGACTGAAGGCCTGAGACATGCTGGTTAAAGGGATGCTAAGCTGTGTGGCCCCATGAGTGCCGCTTGCCTTTAAATGGCCACCTTTGAGCCCTGTGCCTACGCTTAGGGCAACTGTAATGGCCAACAATGTGACTCTTTCCCAGTGCTTGATAAAGTCTTTCATTTATTCTCCTCTGGATAAGACAGAACAGACATTCGTGGAGGTTTTACTGCCCAATTTGTGAGCAGCCAGGGTTCTGCAAACTGATTCTAAACATTCAAGAGCATGAGCTATGCGGAAAATTCAAAGACACACTTCCTGCTTCCCTGGCACGACCACAAAAGCAGCAGAATTTGAGCTAGACTGTGAGCTATGAAAGCAGAGACAGTCCTCAGCGGAGAGATGGGCATCACAGTGGAGTGGGACAGTAACTCTGACTCAGTAAGGCTTGGTCATACATACTGAGGGGGAACAAATCCACCGGCATCAAGGAACAGGTGGCCAGAGAATGAGATTACCGCAATGGAAGATGGGAGGCAGAAGACAGGGCTCGGCTCGGGGCACCAGGCATAGGGAAATAAAGGGGTGGGAGAGACCTGCATCCCACCACAGCTTGGGGAGACTGTCACATGGGGTCTGCCACATGGGAGGATCCCATGGAACCTCCAAGGAATGGGCGTCAGGCGTCACAGGCTGCAGACCCCGCTCCAGGGGATGAGGAAGGCGCAGTCTTGGCTCCTACTCTCGGGCACCACAGACCACTGGGTACCATAGAAGAGTTGGTTTTGGGGTCCCTGGGCCACATGAGGCCAGGGACGACAGGTTCTTGCTCTCAGAGATCCCAGACTGATGTATGTTGTGGAAGAGCTGAGAACAGACCTTCGGGTGAACTCTGGCCAGGGGCCTATAGGGGAAAGGTAGGGGGACAGCTGGGGTAGGGGGAGAGCTCTAGTAGGTTACCGTGGAGATGAGAGAGACTGGCTACCTCAGGCTGCTAGCTAGGCGGGCCATGGCTGGAGTGCAGAGGCCTCCCTGTGGGAGGTTAGACACAGGGCTCCTTAGTGGCTCCTTAGAGGGAAACCTGTTCCATTGCTCCAGCAAGGTGGGTCCTGATGAGCAGAGATGGTCCGTGGTTTTAAGGCGTTTACTGTAGTAATGGAGAGAGAGAGAGAGAGAGAGAGAGAGAGAGAGAGAGAGAGAGAAGAAGAAGAAGAAGAAGAAGAAGAAGAAGAAGAAGCCTCTCTTGAAGAGAGGCAAGAGAGAGAGGAGGGGCCAAGCAGTCTCTTTTATAGTGGGCTGGGTTACCTTGCTGTTGCAGGGTAACTGTGGGGAGGAGCTTACCTGGCTATTGTCAGGTAACTGTGGGGGTGGAGTCTGGACTGATGGCCACAGAATGATGGGGTTGAGGGCCTGGTGTCAGGTGTTTGTGTCTGGGGGCATAGCTCACAGCTCTGTCCCTTGTAGGATTTTATACTGGGTCTCCAGGGTAAGCCTTGCTCCACCAGAACACAGACTGCCATTTGTGGGCCCGCAGCCCAGAGCAAGCTTGCACAGGGAACTGTGAGTTCCATGTAGGAGCCGCTTAGTCCAGGAGTCATCGTCGTTTCTGACTTTTGCTGAACCAACTTCACTTGGACAATATGCCTTCTTCAACCAAAAATCCTTTGAAATGATTCCAGGTTAGACTCAGAATCTGTCACTGTCTGGAATAAGGAGAGAGGGCTTCCAGGCAGGGGCTGGCTTTCCAAGCTGTGAAACGAGTCTTTGCTGTCCTTTGAAACACTGGCACTTTACTCTTTCATGAGGAAGTTTCGTTTCCCTTAGCCTCTTCAGAGGGCATCCCCTAACCTACACTATCTACTTTTCCTACCGCCAGTCAGTGTTGATCAATGAATTTGTTCCCTCAATCCTGAGTCATGGTTCAAAAGAGTTGTATCTTATTCCAATATTTATTCTATTTTTTTTTGCATTATTTATTTTTACTTCATTGCAAAGCTCCAAACTTGAAGCTGATGTTTCTAAAACAAATTGTTCTCCTATTTTTCTTCTGGGGTTCCTCCAGCCAATGAATGGTCATAAGGAGTGAGTATTGACGAACACATATTTTTATCCTATCACTAGATTGAGGCTATGAGGATGTAACATATGTGGTACATGAGGACACTGTCTTCCAAACCACTTTCACATGATTACAAGGTGGTTTGTCAAACTGATGCTTTACTTCTCTGTAATATGTTAATATGCCTCACACATACTGTCTTAGTCAGGGTTCTATTGCTGTGAAGAGACACCATGGTTACGGCAGCTCTTATAAAGAAAAGGATCTAACTGGGGCTAGCTTACGGTTTCAAAGGCTTATTCCATTGTCGTCACGGCAGAGAGCAGGATAGCAGTCAGGTGGCTATCATGGGAGCTGAGAGTTCCACATCTGGATCCTCAGACAACAGAAAGACAGTGAGCCTCTGGGCCTGGCTTAGGCTTCTAAAACCTCAAAAGCCCACCCCCCAGTGACATACTTCCTCCAATAAGGCCACACCAACCACAAGGCTACAGTTATTAATCCTTTCAAATAGTGCCACTCCCTGGTGACCAGGCATTCAAATCTATGAGCCTATGAGGGCCATTCTTGTTCAAATCACCACACGTAACAAGTTCCTTCTATTTTCAAAACTTCTGCAGACTCAAAGTTGCCTCTCATGGCGCTATCATGATTCCATGGTTCTTTCCTGCTGTGGAAGTGACCCAGACAGTCCTCTGGCGATTTTTCCATTACCTGCTTAACAGCTTCCCTTTTGAAAGCTCTATAAGAACATCTTATAGTCAAAGGGGCTGATGCGCACATGAAACCTCTGGCCAATGTACAGTTTTAAGTATCCACACAAGGATGCAAGTAAGGCAGAGCCCTTCCTCCCCAGCTCCCTTCCCCTCCCCACCCTCACATTTCATCCTCAGAGGTCATGTTACCTGTTACTAAGCATTGTTAATACAGATGTGAGTACTTGGGACAAAGTTCCCCCTTTGTAGTGGTGAGACTACAGCAATGGTAGGAACTGTATTTTCAGAGTGAACTCCTGCAGTTACTCTTCATGGACTTCCTCTCACTGAGCAGGAAGATGCTTTAGATAGACATGTATGTGACATTATTGGAAGTCATGTTTCTTCTTCACCCTCATCGAGGAAGGCCTCTGTCTGCATGAAGGAGGTTCTATTTGCTAAGAGGAAAAAGGACCCATTTACAACAGTGCCTTTCCACATTCCCAAACATCTACCCATTGCAGGAAAAGCTAACTGTAGCCTTCAGAGGATATGACCCTCTCACCTCAAGACTAAAAGTGAGCATCTGACTTCCTCAGAGCAAAGGTTCATGATCATTCAAATTTTATATCAATGCTTCATGGCAATATGGCACCCAAGTAGAGTAGGCTATTTGGACTTAGATTTAAACTCCTGCACTCTGTGATTCTCAAGGTAAATGGCCACAGAAGGCTGAGTCTCTGGATCCTCCCAACTCCCACACCTCACACTAGCTCACTCTTGCCCCTCTTGGCCCCTGCAGCTGTGAGTGGGTAACCCCCAGATGCTCCAGCAAGCATCTGCATGGGAAGACTTTTCAGTCCCAGTTGGATTCATCATCCAACCCATGGAGCAAAATCCAACCAGCAGCAACCCACAAGGAAGATGCTCACTGCTTCCTACCCACAAACCCTTTGAGGAAACTGGCTGGCCATCAGAACCATAAGAAGGGGTGATGGGGTAGACAGGAACTTTGAGGGATGAAAACAAACATGCAAACTGAACCTTGATCATTAAACACACACCCTATTTCTGAATAAGGTAATATTCTCAAGTCCTAGGTAGACAGGAATTTCAAGGGACATTTATTAATCTCTGTTCACCTCCCTTCCATGTCCAAAGTGTATCAAATCTAATATCTTTCTTTCCATGGTTTTATTTGGTTTTGTCTCTAGTACCTGCTTGACTTCCATCCTGTCACTGACCACCCACCAAGGAGCCTGGAATGTTTCTAAGGCACCTGCTTCTATTCCTCCCCCATTAAACACTTAGATTTCATCTTTAGATGGGTCTATGAACACAGGTCAAGAAGGAAATAATGTTT
The DNA here is from genome assembly GCF_000001635.26 of Mus musculus. Classification (NCBI taxonomy): domain Eukaryota; kingdom Metazoa; phylum Chordata; class Mammalia; order Rodentia; family Muridae; genus Mus; species Mus musculus. Next base: position 34,455,667 of record NC_000082.6, read on the forward strand.
AATGGTCCACTGAGAATTCATTATTTCAAGTGTTCACATCTTCCTATTCAACTAGAAATAGCCTATGTCCTCCTCATATTCCGAACTGGACAAGGGTCCTGCTCTCTGGGGACTTCAGAAAAAATGAGCCACTGCACATCTATTAGAACAGAGATGGAAAAATGGGGCTAAATAATTTTAACAGTGAAGGAACTCAGAAAGAGAAGGAGGAATATAACCTGGGGAAGCTGAATGCTCAAGAGAGGTTTAATTCTGGGCTGGCAGTGCTGAGTTCAGAGGACAGGTCAGCTTAGGGTACGAAGTGGGAATTCTATGCAACTCTTTTTTTTTTTTTGTGGACAGTTTAAAATATTTCTTTTTTTTTCCATTTTTTATTAGGTATTTAGCTCATTTACATTTCCAATGCTATACCAAAAGTCCCCCATACCCACCCACCCCCACTCCCCTACCCACCCACTCCCCCTTTTTGGCCCTGGCATTCCCCTGTACTGGGGCGAGAGAGGCCCATTGGACACGCAAACTTTCTATGCATCTCTTTAGGGATTCCATGAACAGGACGGTTAGCTTTGCTGCAAGGTGGCCCTGGTCATAGTCACAATTGTTTGTGGGTATACAACTACCTGATCCCATAGGGCCTTCAGTCCAGCCAAAAGGACCCATTAAGGAAACCTAAGCAATTGGGAATTAGACTAAGTGGCATTCAGGGAAGCCAGACCTGGTTGGGTGTGAATGATGGACGGCGGGGAGAACAGGGGCTGGCTGGGAAGCCTTGGCGGAGAGCCCAGCCATGATACAGGCTCCAGGGCCAGAGCTTTGTTTCTCCTCTGTCAGTGGCCTTGTGAGAGCTGAGTGAATCCACATCCACTGCCATAACCTTCCGCCAGACTCTGCAATCAATATGGCTCTCCGACATAGCTGGCGCAGGGGCCCCTGGCTGGCTGCCCTCCAAGCCCTCCTTCCCATTAACGTGATGAGCAGCAGAGGGCATGTCAGGGAGAATTGTCTGTGAATTCCAGGAATGGAGAAACCCCTCTGTACAACCCCTCCCCCAAAGGACAAAAAGTAACTCAGAAGTGCTTTGAACACCTCTAGGGGACAACGACCCCTTCAAAAAGGACAGACTGGCCATCTCGGTTCAGACCTTGATTCTGCCCATATTGCACTAGCAGTCCAGATGTAATCAAGAGCTCCTTGGTGTGGTCATGTCTTCATACCAGATAAAACCATTTATGGCTGCCCTGTTAGACCAGGTGCTTCCTGAAATAGATGGACTGACTCTCCCTCGATCTCTCTTCTCATACCTTCAATCAATAGCCATGGGCCAGTGAGGCTCAGCTCACTCCTATCTTCTACATTCTTTTCATTCAACCACAAATATCCTTTCATGGGACTTTAAGGAGCTAAGAGAGGGGCCACAGTGACACAAACGAGACAGAAATAAACCTAGAGGGTGGCAGGCATACCTCTTTAGGAAGTTCACAGCACATCTCTTAGCATAGGCTATCCCTGGAGGAAGGTGAACAGAGAAGAAACTCCAAGATGAAGGATAGCTGACTCCCATCTCCCTTCCCCCTTAACAAATATTTTATGCACTTTCACAAGGGACCAGGCCCCAGATATACAGCCCTGCAGTCTGATGCTTGTGCAGGGGAAAGGTCAAAGAGGGGTTCTGTCTGTGCTAAGGTCAGATGGAGCAGAGCTGTAGTCCCTACTCTGCCTCCTGTGCTGTGAACGATCGTGATTCACAGAAGCAGAGACTCAGGACAGCAGCCACAGGGAAGACCACCTCCTCCACACTGGTCTCAATGTGGCCATCAATATAAGTCGAAAGACACAGCAACTCCCTCCTCTGTACCGCACAGGAGGTACAAACAGATGATCTAATTAGACCAAAATGAAGCTTCCTCTCTTTAACGTCTTAATGGTATTTACATATTGACTCTGACTCACACTTCTGATCTGGAAAGGTTTGATTAACATAACTCCTCATCTCCACCCAATCTTTTGGGAATCGTGGCTCTTGCCCAAAGGACATTTTGACTATTTCCACATTACCTTAAATCCCAGCACTGATTAAAGTTTCATGACAAGCACATTCATAGACTCCACGGGAAACCCCTGCTGTCTCTGGATAAGAGTTAGCAGTGAAGTGGGAACTGAGAGGAGGCCTTGTCTACATGGAGCAAGGTCTGGAGCCCAGGACCTTATCATACAACTTCCTGTGTGACCCAGACATTAGCTCCTCGGTGCCCAGATTCCCCATCCATAGAAGGAAGCTGCAGACCCGTCTAGCACCAGGTATCCCCCAATGCTCTGAAGTCTCGTGACTGTAAATATATATTTTAAGGTATTTCCAGGGGATGAACCTGACAATTTATTTAGTTATAAGAATTAATTATATAAGATATGATTAATGATATCTAGCATCTCTTAGCTCTGTAAATCTGTGATTCCATTATACACAATGTTTTTCAAATGTGCAGTGATGTAAATATTAAATGAAAATTAAAACAAACAGAATAACAGTTCTTTTTAATGCTTATTTAAAAAAATAGAAATTAAGGAGTCTTGAAATCTCCAGATATTCAGTATATACATCATTATTATTATTTTTAATTTAGGTTCTTTTTTGTGGAGATGAATGGATGAGATCAACGTTATCCAACATCTGGGCTGCTGAAGACTCAGTGATTGGGATAACTTTTCCTTTTCCTTTCAAGAGTAAAACGAAGCACGGCAATTACGGTGGCACTGCTATCTTAACGTGAAGTCAGAACAGTGTCACTGTCGTATTTAACTACATTTAGCTATGTGTATGTGTATATATGTGGACGTCAGAGGACAGCTTACAGGAGTGCCACCATGTGGGTCCTAGGGGTCCACACAGGTACTTATGCTTAGTGTTAAGCACCTCTCTACCCACTGAGCCATCTCACCAGCCTTCACTAGCATATTTTATGTTCTTAAGCATAGGGTGAACCCAGCATCCCAACATATATATGACTTTATATTAAAAATATTTCTTCCCCTACAGTATATCACTCTGGGGGGGGGGGTGAGTATAGGCTCTGGGATAGCAGAGAAGTATCTCGATGGTCTGAATGAGAATACCCCTCAGAGGCTCATATATTTGGATTCTTGGTCCCAAGCTAATGAATTGTTCAGGATATGGCCTTGTTGGAGGAAGTGTATCACTGGGAGTGGGCTTTGAGGTCTCAAAAGCCCATGCCAGGCCCATTGTCTCGTCTCTCTATCCCTCTGACTCACTCTCTCTCTCTCTCTCTCTCTCTCTCTCCATCTATCTGTCTTCCCCCTTTCTCTTTGTGTGTGTATGTGTGTATGTGTCTGTCTGTCTGTCTGTCTGTCTCTCTGTTTCTATCTCTCCTACCCCACCCCTATCACCATCTGTGGATCGGGATGTAAAGTTCCCAGCTACCTCTCCAGCACCATGTCTGCCTGCATGCCTGTCTGCCTGCATGCTGCCATGCTCCCCACCATAACAGACTAACCCTCTGAAACTAAGCCAGCTTCCTTTTATAATTACATGCTTCCTTTTATAAGAGTTGCCTTGGTCATGCATAGATCCTCCTACCTTGGTATTTCTAATAGCTGGAAATGTAGACAAAAACAAGCATACAGAAAATCCATCTTTCAATAGAGGGCAAGACACGACTTGTCTGGCCTATTGATGGGTGTTCAAACCATGATTTTATTTAGTTATTTTACATAGAGAAGTTGTAGACCAATGGATTTTCTATCTGGGAACTATCTGGGCCTCTGACCCTACCCTGGCCTTTCTAAGTCATCTCTGCTTGTGCCAAGAGACTAGTTGGTTAGTTAGTATAGCCAAACTCAAAGTGGCCTAAGTTACTCGATGCATCCAAACAGACCCGAACACTTAAGGTCCTCATATCTGTGACAAAGCTGACGCCGCAGTGCTATGAGAGGGTGATGGTCAACAAGTGTTCTTAAGTCTACTGATAATTAAACAGAAAGAAAAGAACTCTCTTAACAACACAAAATGCACTTCAAAACTGATTACCGATCCAAGTGTGAAAATTAAAACAAAAATATTTCTATTAGAGTAATTCAGGGCAAAGCCTTCTTAAACAGAACAGAATAAACTATCTAGAAAAGTGAAGGATGGTAAATAAGATTACCCTGAAGTAAGTAGCATCATATTTATCTAAATATATATAACGAGTGACAGGAGAAATTGTTCATAATAAATACAATGCACAAAAGACTCATATGCACAACACATAATGAACACCAACATATAACTAACAGTAAGAAAAAAGCATGAGGAGTTTGCCCACATGGTCAATAAATATAAAGGCTCTTGACCTCATTAGTACCAGGGAAATAAAAAATAAAGAAGCTACCCATGTGTAACTTTAATTTTTTCTAATCTTATTTTTAATGATGGTTTTTAAATGCTTTAACCTTCTTTGTAACCCACCACCCACCAGATGTAGTGGAAAATAAAGGATATGGGGTGGGGGTGGAAATGGATCTCCCGTCTGTATTGTCTGGAAATCAGCAGTTCAGTTCACAGGTCGGCAGGCAGAGGCAGCTTGATCCACTTGCCAACACTTCATAGATATACCAGCATTCCAGTTCTGCCCAGTCAGGTTAGCAACTTTGGTGACACAACCTAGCAGAAACAGCCAGGCTTCTGCCTCTGCTCAAGTCGGCAGGAGGGACCAGCAGGAACACCAGGAGTTCTCAGCTGTGCCCCTCTCAGGGAAGTGAAGATCAGCGAAGACTTGAGATCCACAAGTGTTGCACAGCTAGCTGTACCAGCAAGCCAAGCTCTGTCTCTTGCTCTGTGGAGCCCTATTTATTCTCTCCAAACATCACTTCTCCTCCATGTGCCTTGCCTCAGCATGTGCATCCAGTCAGCCCGAGTCCTTGGAAGCAGCAACAAGGATGCAGCACACCATCACAGGTTTTTTGATGCGTTTCTCTCTATGGCGTCTCAACAAATGGAGCTCAACTATGAAATGTAAGGTGGGCCAATACATGTGTGTCGTTAATAAAGAATCCTCCATCACATGTCCTTCTATGTGCTTAATTTAGCAGAACATCCTCGCTCCTGTGTCTGCTTCAATGAAATGTTCCCCCACGAGTCTGCCTTAGCCTTTCACACCTGTGTCCACTTTAACAAAACATTTCTTCACACGTCTGCCCCAACAAAACACCATCTAACCAACTTTCCAAGGAACTCTTAAGTTTCCACTACATATCCTCTTTTTGTTTAAGAATGGTCTTTTTTTAAAACATTAATAATCTATGTATAACAGAAATAATTATACAAACCATTATACTTTTGTGGTTTCTTCTAAAAATTATTTTAAATTTATTTATTTATTTAATACTCCATATTTTATCCCCCCATCCACCCTCCTAATGCTCCACATCCCATACCTCCTCCCCACCCCCCTGTCAACACATAGATGTCCCCAACACCCACGCCACCTGACCTCTAAACTTCCTGGGGCCTCCAGTCTCTTGAGGGTTAGGTGCATCATCTCTGAATGAACACAGACCCGGCATGTTTATGTGTTAGGGCCCTCATATCAGCTGGTGTATGCTTCCTGTTTGAGGGATCTTGGGGGTCCAGATTAATTGAGACTGCTGGTCCTCCTACAGGGTTACCCTCCTCCTCAGCTTCTTTCAGTCTTTCCCTAATTCAACAACAGGGGTCAGCTGCTTCTGTCTATTGGTTGAGTGCAACTAACTGCCTCTGACTCTTTCAGTTGCAGGCTGGGTCTTCTGGAGTGTGGTCATACTAGGTCCCTTTTTGTGAACGTTCCATAGCCTCAGTGATAGTGTCAGGCCTTGGGACCTCCCCTTGAGCTGGATCCTACTTTGGGCCTGTCACTGGACCTTCTTTTCCTCAGGCTCCTCTCTATTTCCATCCCTGTAATTCTTTCAGACAGGAACAATTATGGGTCAGAATTATGACTGTGGGATGCCCCCTCCCTCAATTGATGCCCTGTCTTCCTGTTGGAGGTAAGCTCTATAAGTTCCCTCTCCCTACTCTCTGGCATTTAATCTAAGGTCCCTCCCTTTAAATCCTGAGAGTTTCTCACTTCCCAGGTCTCTGGTGCGTTCTGGAGGGTCCTCCAAACCTCCTACCTTCTGAGGTTGCCTGTTTCCATTCTTTCTTCTGGCCCTCAGGGTTTCAGTCCTTTTCCCTCACTCAATACCAGATCAGGTTCCCCTCTCCCCTCACAACTCCCCCACCTCCCATCCACTTTCTCTCTCAGGTTCCTCCCTCTCTCCCCACTTGTGACTGCTTTCTTCTCTCTCCCAAGTGGGACTTAGGCGTCCTCACTTGGGCTCTTCAGCTTGTTGAGCTTTTTGAGTTCTGTAGACTGTATCTTGGGTATTCTGCACTTTTAAAAAAATATCCACTTATTAGTGAGTACATACCATGCATGTCCTTCTGGGTCTGAGTTACCTCACTCAGAATGATATTTCTAGTTCCATCCATTTGCCTGCAAAAGTCAGGATGTCCTCGTTCTTAATAGCTGAGTAGTATTCCATTGTGTAAATGAACCACATTTTCTGTATCCATTCTTCTGTCATGGGACATCTGGGTTGTTTCTAGCTTCTGGCTAGCACAAATAAAGCTGCTATGAACATAGTGGAACATGTGCCCCTGTGTCATGTGGGGCATCTTTTGGGTATATTCCCAAGAGTGGTATAGCTGGGTCTTCAGGTAAATCTATTTTCAATTTTCTGAGGAACCTCCAGGTTGATTTCCAGAGTGGTTGTACCAGTTTGCAATCCCGCCAGCAATGGAGATTCCTCAGTTGTGAATTCTCTGTTTAGTTTTATACACCATTTTTTGACTGGGTTGTTCTATGCATACTGGCTGTCAAGCATCCTTAGTGTGAGCAATCTCATCAGACTTCACAGGTTAGTGTACTTTTCTGTATATTACATATACACCAGTAAAAGTTCATAATATGCAGAAAACATAAACATATAATAAATTTAAAGAAATAAGCGTCTGTGGGGGAAGTCGCTCGAAAACTGTCTTGCAGATCCAAATGTACCATATGAAATAAAGTTGACAGCTTCTGCTTATTTCCAGGTTTCTTTTCTACAATGAAATCTTGCCTTCTGATTTATTTATGACATATGACCCTCTTTCCAAAAAGAATTTGAAGCCACAGTCTTATTTATTGAACACAAATACATTAGAGGCTTTTTAGTTTTTACTGGGAGCTTTTGGGACATCAAATTTGTTCAATTTCGCTTAGTTTATTTTTGCTTTTCCCCCATGTTAATAGTGAGACTTTAAGTACCATTTTTCTTGGCTAACACCCCCTAATAAAGATTAAAAACCCTAATATTTATATAACTAGAAGAGAAATTAAGCTGAGGAAAACACAGTCCACCTAGACAAAAATCTGTGGATCGCTTCAGCCAGTGATTATAGTTCAGGTCTAACAGCCTTGTGCTCCATGGGGAGAGAAGGGAGACTGAGAGTAATTATCTCAATAATGCAAGCCAAGAAAGATGGCCACACTAGTCAAGAAAAAGGGGGTCACAGAGACTATGTCTGGCCCCTCATGAAATGGAGCTCAGCTGGTCAGAACCAACTGGTGTTTCCCACTCTGCTGTGTTTACTGGCTTTCAGCCCTTCTGGAAGGCTTTTTAGGGGGTCAGGTCATTCTCTCAAACATATATAATGCCTCATGGCTTACCAAGTCTCCTAGATCCTAGGATCATCTGAGTTTCATGCTAATCCTAAAAAGGAAATGCAGATGGTTGTCATTCTTCCTTATTATTATTATGGTGGGGGTGGTAGGGACACTGCAGTGCATATCTTAGAGACAGAGGCACATGGCTGTGCACAAAGCACAACACCAGAGCACATTCTAACCAATGCTTCATCCCCTGTGCTTTGAGGTTCCCTGGATTTCTCAGTCCCTGATAAGAACACAGTCCTAAAACTTGAAGAAAATCAGGCTAGTATTTGTAGACCTTGTCTATCAGTCAAGCTGCAAACTGTGCCACAGCTCAAGGATAGGCATCTCCTTTGGGACTGCACCTCACTAAATCACACAGAAAGGTGTGGATGCAGGTAAGGATTGGGGCTGATTAAGTGGGCTGATGCAGCAATGGCTTGAAGGCTTCAGTCAACTCTACCTCAGAAAGGATTCATCAGCAATGATGGAAACCCTTACCATCTAGGCAGGCTCTCCCACAGACTGGGAACTGACACCTGTGATCACAGAGACGGTGTTCTGAAATCTGCTCAGGACACAATGGGCTTTAGTCCGGCTAGAGGAAGTGGGCTGCCCATACTTCCAAGCCCAGCATAAGTGGCTCCTAACGGCTGAGCCTCAGAAAAAGTTACTTCTTTGCTCTAAGTATCGGTTTCTCTGGTTACAATGTAACAATGATAAACCAGCTATGATGGTACAAGCCTGTAATGGCAGCACTCAGGAGGCAAAGGCAGGAAGATTTGGAGTTCAAAGCCAGCCTGGGCTACTCAGTGAGTAGTCATCTGTCTGTCTGCCTACCTGCCTGCCTGTTTGTCAGTCTGTCTCTGTCTCTGCATATTTGTCTTTCCCCTCTGCCTGTCTCTCCTTTCTCTCTCTCTCTCCCTCTCCCTCTCTCCCTCCCTCTCTCTCTCTCTCTCTCTCTCTCTCTCTCTCTCTCTCACACACACACACACACAAAGATAATATCCTCCTGTCAAAGTTATTGTAAAAATAATAAAACATTGTGACATACAGTAGGTATTAAATTTTAGTCCTTTCTCTAGTCTTACTACGGAGTTTCCTCTGAGTGTTTAAAAAAATATATGTGAGGTTAATATTCTGTGGCTTCCTTGTCAGATAGAATGAAATAAGAGCAAATGTCATTTGAATTCATCCCTTATATTAATATAAGCTAATAATGTATGAATATACAATAACCTCAGGTGGTGTCGCATAAGAACCTGCCCCCTCCCCCTTTCTTGCTATTTTGCCCAGAATTAATCTAATTAAATCAATGCATGCTCCCCTTTCCTGGAATAGAAACTGTGATAATCGTCTCCTTAATTTCAGTAATTGATTAACATAACTAATACCTGTCGCCTACATCAGAGCCCACCTCTCCAGGGCTGATGTCCCCAAACGCTGCCTGAAAGATAACCCAAGAGCTCACTTCTGATGCTCCCTAGATAGACAAGTCACACAGGAGGGTTTGAGTGGCTTATTTTCACTACATTATATGTTGATCAGGGAGTGATGTCACAACACAGGTGTCGAGGTCAAAGGATGCCTTTTGGAAGATGGTTCTCCTTCCACCATGTGGGTTCTGGGACCCAGCTCAGGTCGTCAGGCTTGGCAGCTCTCTACCCTTTGAGCCACCTCACCAGCCTGGTTAGGAGCTCTTCATCAGGCTTCCAAAAACTTTCCTATCAAAAAGCCAACAGTCTTTTCAAAGCCCACAGCTGTTCTTCCATAACAAGGTTCCACAGAAGCTTCTGATCCCAAGAATCCCCCTACAACCAGAACCTGGCCTGCCTTCCAGTGCTCTTCTTGTAATGGCCTGTTCTGCAAATCTTAATCACAAGGCAGAGACTTGCACTGAAGCCATCTTACAAGTTCATGAGTCACTTCCATTCTTGATGGCCTTTCGCTATTGACCAAACACGTCCAGCCCAGTGGAGATAACTACTTCTTTGTCACGTAGCTTCCATACCAGACTGCAGTGTCTTCTCCTGTGTGTGTGTGTCCCTTCCCAACACACACATCTCTAGTTCCAGTGATGCCCTGCAGAGCAGTAAGAGGTGGGAGAATCTCACTCCCCCTTCACAATGGATGCCCAGCAATATGGAAGGAAACCATTATGCTTGTATGCACATTTTAGTAAATCAAGCATTCAAGACAAAGCATTTGTTGTGAACAAACCACGTGCCTCATGGTGCTCAGATGCTAAGATAGGAGGCTAAATAACATGCTACTCATATATAAGAGTGTCACACTAGTCCCCTAGAACGTCACGATGTGGCCCAGCTTCCAGAAAAGCCTACTTTTTCTGCACCTAGAGGTATCCTTGATTCTTCTCCTAAAATACAAAAGACAAAATCGATGGGTAAGTCTGAACATCACACCCATGTCTGTCTCCGAGTTTGTATCTTCATTGAGTAAAGTGTTAACAGGAAAGGATGCGGGATGGAGGGTTCATCAGGCTTCCTCATCTGTTTCTTTGAACTTCCCATGGATCTAATTATTTCAGGTTTTAAAAAAAGATTTTAAATAGATAGATGAGATTTCAGTGACAGTTCAAAGTCTAATAAAAGGCCTAACCTTGGGTGAGTCTACCCACTCCAATACTTCTGGAAATATGCACAGAAAAAAAAAAAAACACCTGAAAGCAGAAACTTCAGGCAAAAGCTCACACTCTACTGTCTCACAGAGAACTTGTCATACTGTGCACCATACATCTGAATATGTATAGTGCCTGTTCCTTATTCCAATTCTGGGATATCTGGAGGCTCAGTGCACATTGCCTGTGCTCCCTGTAACCTGGAGGGTCTGCCCAGGTGGGGAGTTAAACCAGCAGGACTTAGAATCCAACATACCTGGTTCTCAAATAGAAGCCACCACTTCCTAGCTGTAGGACCTGGGCACATAATTTGTCCTCCTCCATCTGCTGCAAAAGGATGCTGGTGGCAGGTGCTACTACCAATGTGTCAATAAATAACTTAGTACGAAGCACATGAGAAAGACCAGCATCCACCAAAACTATTTATGGTCCTAGAACTCTGGGCAGGAAAAGGTCTGGGTTTTCAAGGCACATTCTTCCTTGCTTTTCAGTGACAAGTTGTCTGTCTTTCTCTATATTCTGGCACCTCTCTAACCTGCCTAGACATCTCTGTTATCCAGTTACCTCAGCCCAGGACTCCTCAAGTGAAACTTCAATGAATGATCAGTTTGAATTTTTATGTTGTTTTTCTTTTATTACAATCTGTCATCAACTAATACTTTAGTGGAAAAAATTAAATAACACTGCCAGAGGAGTGTTAATTTTAAAAACAACATTTAAGCTCTAATTTCTTAATTTTTAGATTCAACAGACACGTTACTTTGCAAACTGGTGTGAAGTTTCTAAATACAGCCTTTCCATTTCTGTCCCCCTCACCGCTAGCTGGCAGCAAGCATTTGGCAGAGCTCTGCAGTGGACAGGGAGCTCCACTCGGCACCTCCTTCCTCCAAGACAGCCAGGGGAACGTTAACAATCAAGGTTTAAAGTCTCTGTGCTTTGCATCCTGACTTCAATTCCTCACTTAGATTCAAACTCTCTCAGTGCTAGGACCATGTCCACTGGGCCTTGAATATGACCAGACACCTCATGGGAGCTTAATTACCTGCTGACAACCTAAAGATTTAAACAGACATATTATTTACTTTTACCTTTTCACAGTTTAGACAACTTAATGGGTGCGTTTGTAAAGACCTGCCCCAGGAGGACACTCTGTCCCTTGGCATCCCTCCTTGTTTGTCTGAGCCTCGTCTCTCTTTTTCCCCCACTACTGGATGCATCTCCACTTAACTGAAATGCACAGATATGGTCACTGCTTCTTTTCTACTGAAGGAAAAGACAGAATAAATTGCAGAAAGTGCCATTCATCAACTCCTGCCTCTCTAGATAAACATGCGAGCAAACGGAGAACATCTATTAATTTACTTCCCGGGGATACCGTCAGGCTAATCTCTCAGTGTCACTCCAACACTGGCACATGATGGCTGTCCAATAAGCACCTATGCAAAGGGTCACAATGTGCCAGCAAGTCACAAGGGCTGCAAGCCACATCTTCACTGTGTCACTGGGAATGTATGCACAATTTTAACCAAAACAGGGCAGTGAATTGCACTGGAAGTCAGGTCCAGGCATTCTAAAGAGGTTGGCTACTCAGACCGGACAGTAAAATCAGACAGAAAAACATTTTAAACACTCACGCCTGTACCTCAGTCGCAGAGATTATTCCACGCGACTAGTCTAAGAACTCAGAAGGTCCTTAGATGTATGCTCAGAAGACAAATGACTGGGTTAATAGGTGAGGAGTTGGGGCAGATGTGAAGCTGGTCCTGACTTCTGTCCCTACACACCCCTACCCTAGAGGGTCTTCTCCCAAGGGTTAGCCTCAAGCTCCAGCCAGGATGTATCCCTCTTTGTCTTCTCTCGGGTCTGAAGCAGAGGAGGCTGCTTTGAAATACTGTGCTCTAAGAAAGCATGGATTTGCTTCATCCTTGCCTTTTTCAAGCAACAAACTTTGGGGCTTTCTGAAACGCACACCCAGAAGGCCCCTGAGCCTCACTGGCCTCTGCTCACACAGGATGCGAACACTTCATCTCATTTATTTCTTATTAATCTAATGGTTGTTCATCGATTGTTTTTCTGGAGGCTTCTAAGTCCAAGATCGTGTCTGAGACTGCAGACTTCCAGGGCAGAGAGGCCAGGGACGGGGATGAGAGATGCCAGCTGCCTACTGAGGGCAGACAAAGGTAACAAACTCAAGGCCTCATGAAGTATCGACCGCCCCGTGTCAAGGAGCAAGGAAAGGTTGGCTGAACTCATGAGCTACACCAGCAGTGTGATTTTGGGGCTGCCCAAGCTTCTGATCTTTGGATACCTTTTGGGGATGCTATTATTTTTTGGCTGTCAGAGACCCCCACCCCAATGCTTTCATGACCTGGAGGAGCCCCTGAATTTGTCATTCTCCCTCTGCATCCTGGCCTTCCCACTCCTTGAGCCGCATACTGAGATAATCTGGATGCTGTGTGGGGGTATCTAGAAGGAGATGAACACGGGGAAACTGGGGAATCAGCTGTGAAATCCAACACATTTTTTTTTTAAGGTGGAAAATAAAGGAAGAGAGAAAATGCCTTAGACGCTGGGAAAGCACCTTCACCAGACACTCCTCGGGTCTCCCCTTCCTACCCACCTAATAGGTTTCATTGTTCACATGACTTGCCCTACATCAGAAAATACTCCTGTACTTGTTCAGGATATCTACCCTGCTTTAAGAACAGTTGGAAACCACAGACTTCCTTGCTGAACTTGGAGCTTTTTAGTCATCACTGGAAGCTTTGGAAACATCAGAACTGCTAAATGTTGCTTGTTTTATTCCCTCCGGTCTGCCTGCCTGCATATTGATGATGCTCTATCACCAGCACTAACAGGCATTTTCTGGGATAATTTTGCCTCCACACCCAAATGGAAAAGGACCCTTGTTTCTTAGTAGGTTCCCTCCTTCAGTTCTTATAATTCATGAGCTAAATTTTGGGCTGTACTCAGACCATCCCCGCTTGCAAGCAGCAGGGTCAAGATTCAAACCCAGGGAACTATGACACCATTGCTCACAGAGGCTCATCTTCCTGAAGGCACCAAAGAGTTAAATCTGACTGACTTCCATTCCAATGCAGGACTCAGGAAGCCCCAACTGACTAGCTCCTCCTACGGGGCTCCATCAACTGTGTGGCTTGCCTAAACCATCAGCATGGAGGAAAAAGAAAAGCAACATCATCGTCCAAATGCAGGCAGACATGAGAGCACACATGGTGGAAAGGAGAAGGGTAGCATCCGGACCAAAGAGGTACCCTGTGGGCCCATCTGAGATATCCCCTTCCCAGGAGCACCTCTCAACTGTAAGATTCTGAAAAAGATGATTCATCCATTCACCATCAAATTGGTATATATTAAATACCTAGTGTGTGCCTGGGACCACGACCTGTACCACGGTTGGGGGGGGGGGGCGCACACAGCACAGTGAACAAAGCAGCCACAGTTCCGATCTTCATAGAGCCAGCTGCTATAGAGGAGCAAGACGGGGGTTCCAGGGCCTCTGTGTGGTAACAGAACCTCCTGACACACTACCTTAAATTTAGAGCTGAAGCACTTTTGTGGGAGGAGAAGGAGGAGTATAGGAAACCAAACTGGTTGCTATGCAACCGTGATGATTTATTCTTAGCCAGAGCAGGAAGAGCAGCATGGAGCAGGGAAAGCAGCATGGCGCAGGAGTGGGTGGGGGGTGGAGCCGGGTGTGGGGGAGGCTGGAGGAGGACAGAGTGGGAGGCAAAGTGGGGTGCACAGCAGTGCTGAGGCTGCACCTGCAGGCCTCACCCCCAGAGGCTCACACAAATGCATGTACCACAGCATTTGCTCTCAGGGGGCAGTTAGGAGATTATGAGGACAGCCCCAGGAACCACAGAAAAGCCCTTGTTTGGAAGCTTGAAATTAACCTTCAGTATAAGTAGACTCGTACCGATACCAAAAAGGGACACATAATATAAGATTGAACATAAGAGCCCACCACGGGGGATAGAGCTCACATGCTTAGAGACGCTTAGCCAGTAAGTATTTTCTAAGCTCCTCTAGGTTCACCGTCACCTGCAGGAGCATGGGGAGGGGTAGGAGGTGATGGCCCCTTGCTGAAGCAAGACATGTGCCAGTGGAATGCAGGGGCCAGCTCAGTGATGACAGATATATCCTTGTGACCTGGGGCTGTGTGCAAGACCTGGCTCAGCACTGGGCCTGTTCTGGGAAGACCATGGCAGGTTAATTTCACATCTCAGGGCTTCAGGCGCCTGACCTCTCAATGGAGAGACTCACACCAAACAGTCGTTCACATACAACACCTATGTCTTTGACACTGCACACAATACAGGGTTTAGGTGAAGGTAGAGCTGAGTACCTTGTGGAATACTTAGGAAGAGCTGCCTGGAAAAGGTGGGGCTGAGAACAGTGGGGTAGGGACTTGGCAAAGCATGAGGGAGACTGGGAAACTTGCTCAAAGCTGTGCCGCAGAACTGAGGTATAAACCCTGAGCCTGCAGAGCCTCCACTAGCCCATGCTGCCTCTCTGAGACACTGAGCTAAGAAAGGGAGGTGTGAGCAGAGACTCCGGAAAAGAACATGTACAGAGATGCTGAACAGCTGAAAATAGGCAGGGTTCATAAAGGAAGAGTGCTGAAGCAAGAACCAGCTATGACCATCCCGAGAGTGCAGTGAACAGAAAGCATAGGACCCGGTGGTCAGCAGCCAACATCTGTCACGCACTGGGTGGTACAGAAGGCAGTGGTATATGAAAGACGCTTTGATTTGAATTAATTTATGACTAGGAAGATAAAATGATGTGAAGATTAATAATTAGCGAGGCACTACAAAAAGTGTCAAGCAAGGTGTAAAAAAAAATCATAATACTGTTTAAAGGGTGAATGGCTGCTTCCACACATAAGGGATTGGACCTGGACTTAGTGGATTTAGGCTGAGGATGTCCAGGAGATGGGAATAAAGGCACACCATGTGGGGAAAGGAGAGTTTCACCTGGAAAACAAAAGGCAGCAGAGGCTGGTGGACCTCTCGGCTCAGGGGTGGGCTGCTGTGAAGCACCTCAGAAAAGCTACACTGATAGAATGGACAGCTTCAGCTGCAGGTGGGGACCCCAGGCTTCTGCCAGAGGCTGCAGAAACCCACTGACTGTTGAGCCAGGAAGATAGATAGAGAGTGACTCTAAGAGGCCAGGAAGGGACACGTGACAAGGGATGAAGAACTAGCAGGTAGCACTGAGATTGGTGGGGACACCCTGGTTCTCAGGTATATCTAGGACAAAAAGACAACTCCTGTTATCTGGGAATAAGTTCACCAGCCCTCAAGAGAATAAGATACATATTCAGAACTAGAAAATCCCAGGAAAAATCATAACAGAGGAGAAGGTGGTGGTGAGGCAGACTAACCCCACTTCACAACTCTGTTGAAGGTCCCTCCAGGACACTGCTTGCAAAACAAGCCACAATTCAGTTTAAATGGGTGGGTGATGCTCCTTAGCACACTGCCACAGGGGACTCCCCGGACACGAATTAGATCTCGAGAGTCACTCCACATGAAATAGCCCTGACTCTCAGGACAAGTGAGCCAAAGCTGCAAGACCAGGAGATGGTTGGTTGTCATCCAGGGAGATGCAAGCCCTCCCTGCTCTCTAAGCCTCCAGGGAAGGTGGGACAGCTGCTCTGCAGCCTGGGAACTGTATGTTCTCTTAAGAGATGTCACAAGGAGAGAGATCAAACTGATAGTCAGAGGCGAATTATTCCCACTGAGTGATGTTTATGGGTCCAGCCTAGGAAGATTCTACTTACTATTTCAAGCAGTAATTCCTGCTGTGCTACAGTGTGGGTCAACATGAGGAGTCTGTCCAGCATCTTAGCAGACTGCAAAGGATGAGATTCAGGAGTCAAGAAGACTAGGGTGAAAGGCATAGCTGTTCCATCTGGCCGAGTGTGGGAAACCCTCAACCTCTCTGATTAAGTAGACCAGCATCAAACACCTAGCATAGTACAGACACAGGCTGTGCCACGAAAAATTTAGTTACCCTGAGAGAGAGCCTTCACAGCTCTTCATGTCTTGTGTAGTGATATTCCAAGACAGCACAAAAAATGAGTGATTTCCCCTTCTGTCTGTTACATATTGATCATGATTCACGTGATGAGCAGGGAAGGTGGGCTTGCATCTCCCTGGGTGACGACCAACCATCCTATTCTTGCAGCTTCGGCTCACTCGTCCTGAGATTCAGGGCTATTTCACATGGAATGATGAGCAGGTGAATCCTGGGCAGCTGAAACTAAGTTCCCTCCTCAAAGTATGAAGGAAATGAAGAATTCATCTATAAACACAGCCTGGGGCTCCACGTGCCACCTTTTCCTGCCGGGCAGTGGCAGTTGAAATTTTACTATGAGAGGTTGGTTTCCTTATCTCAGCATGCTTCTCATACATTACAAACTCTTCAGTGAGGAATCGCCCATTAAGCTGTTAGCAATCATGAGTAAAGAGGATCAGGTGTCTGCAGGAGCAAGTATTTTAATGCCTGGGGGAGGAGGGGGAGGAGAAGGGCTTTTTAGAACTGGAGTCACTGGCTCTATTTGGGTAGGCTACTGAAGTACGAAACCAGAGGGGCAAGGGATGCTAGAAGACAAGTTTCAGCCTTGATCACCGGATGAGAGGGTGTTGTGGAAGCGGTAACCCTGCTGGCTGGAGAGTTCACGACACAACGTGGGACACAAAGTACCACAGAAGTGTCGCGCGCACGCGCGCGCACACACACACACACACACACACACACACACACACACACAGTCTATGCATCACCTGTGCTGCCTTTCTCCAGAAACTCCCTTCAAAATTGATTACAGTCTCTTGATATCCAAATCCAAGACGTGGTCCCATCCCCACTCAGCTCTGATGCCTGTGTTCCCTGCAAACTCTTGCACAAGGGGACCCTACTTCCCTTGAATGCCTCAACCCCTCTTGCATCCCTCATTTTTATGCCCTAAAACATTGTCTCTCCTTCCACAGCACCCTCCTTGTCCTTCCCAGGGCAGAGGGACACTGCCCAGCAGCCCTTGGCCAAGCAGAGAGGAGTGGTTGTTATAGGGCCTGAAGCAAGGCTGGTGCATAATGATCTGCAGATGAAATGAAGGAAGCTAACGCACCAGAAGGCCAGCCCTGAAGAGAGTCTGGATGGTCATACCACAGGAAGACCCGCAAGCTGCAACACTTGGTTTGTTTCTGAAGGAGCGTCACTTACTCAACACATCCGCCCTGACTGACACATAGCACCCACATGGCATGCCTCTGTAGAGAACAGCTCACAGGGCGTGCCTCTGACCCTCATTACTCTGCTCCTCAGCATCCAAGGAGATACAGGGCTCACAAAGGGAAAAGGAGTATTCTGAGCTCCATGGCTGGGGGCTGGCTCCTTAGTGAAAGAAAAGCTCATCTGTGCCACAAAGGGGCTCTGTTGTGACCCAGTGCTATAGACTTTTTACATTCCTCTGAACCTGCATACCAATTATCTTTACAAAAGACTCTGTCCCCTCACATTCGTATGACAGGTTCCATGACAAACATAAACATGGGCAATATAGGAGAACTCCATGCCTCCTCTGGTTAGCATCTTTCCTCCTCCCAGCAGGAAGATGAACGCCATGCTCCCCACAGCCAGGAGTCACACATCAGATCCCTGAAGAGTCATCCAGCAGTCTTCCTTGCATCCAGCACCAGACCCTGCAGTCCAGTTCATGCTGGGAACTGAGAAAGGCTTCAGGAACTTCACAGAAGTGGGGACATGAGGGTGTGCATGGCAGGTGGAGAGAGAAGAGGCAAGGAGGGGAAGAACTTGGGGGAATCCCTTCAGACCTCGGCAGCTGTCTCACATCCTGCCTCCACTATCCTTTTAATCTTCGGAACTGTCACTAAGTGTGGATTGAGATTTATTCTTTGATGTGAATCTCTATCTCTGTCCACTGCCTGCAAAATATGTGGATTTGTCAGATATTCTGAGCACCAAAGCCCAAGCAAGAATGTTGCCAAGGCAACAGAGTGTTCTTTGGTACAAATGCTCGTGGTGGGGGAGGGGGCAGAGCTTGGATTCTCCCTCCCCCACCCAGGTTCCCTCCTTTAGTCAGAGCTAGGGGACTTCAAAGTGGAAGAGCCATGAAGGAAAAGACCAGCTATGCTGCTCTCTAATAGGGGATCCAGCAGACAGAACGTGGAGTTCTAGTTAAAGGTTTGGCGTTTACCAACTCCAGAGGTCACAGCTGCAGACAGAAAGAAGGCTTTGGGAGAGTAACAAGAATTGTAGAGGGGTCTCCTGAAACCACAGGACAGATCCTGGGAACCTTGAGATGCAAGTCTGCTGGTGATGGGTGGAGATGTCAACGCCTTACACTCAGGCCAGAGCTATTCTGGCCTCTCTTGTTCTCCATACTTCCTTCCAGACCCCTAGAAGCACGAACTCACAGGATCAAGCATCTACACCCTGTGCTGTTCAGCGACAACTGTGCCCTTCACCCTTGCCCCTCACAGAAGCCACTAGCCACACCCTGTAACCATACCCAGAATATGGTTGTCAGCCATTTTCTTTCTCTGGACCTTAGTCTTTCTCAAAGAGGGAAACTTCCCTCTTCTTCCAATTTGCAATATTTCTGGAAATGGAACAAACAAACAAACAAACAAAACTCACAGCTTGCCTGGGAAGACTCTTTGGAGACTCTTCTAATAAGTTACTAGCAGCAAGCCCCTGCACCAGGACTGTGTTCGCAGGGTGCCCCTCAGCCATCTCAGCTCTCGGGTAAGATCTTACAGACATTTCCCCTTCCTCGCACACTCTTACCATCCTCTGCACAGTGGAAGAGGCTCCTGCCCCTCCCCTCTTCTCACTGCCTTATTAGTGCTCACTGTCACACTGTGAGGTCGTCAGGAATGGACTTGCCTTTCCCTCTCCATCATGCAGCCCCACTCAGTATAAATCACTCAGTCTCACTCTACATTGCACCAGTAACAGATTTACTGGTGGTCCCAGAGCACAGGGAACACAATTCACACATACAAATATTCCTTGGTGGTTTTCTTATTCATTGTTCAGCAAAACCAAGTGACATGAGTCTCCAACATCTAAACACATCCCCTGAGAAGAGATCCCATCAGCCCCAACTCTTTCATTTTGCCTTGTCTCCCAAATGTACTATTCCTGTTGAGTTTTGAACATCCTCTCCACAGACCCAAACTCTTGGAGCTGCTACATCTACCACCACTTTCCCTACTCATTCAGGACATCTCAAGACTTCTGTCCTATCTCTGAATCACTAAGCCATGTTCCCATCCCCAACTTCTGGATTCTGTGAGCTGTACAAAGAAGGCAGAGCTTTAAAGAGCAGCATCACCATCTTGCAACAGATACTCTGGACAATTACACCCAGATCCATCTCTTCCCAGGTCACACACACCAAGCATCTCTGTCCTATGTCAGGACTCCAGGACTTCATGACTGTTCTGACCATCTACCCAGCACATCAGGACCTCTAAGAACCGCAAGGCTGCCTGACATGAAATGGGTATTGCCTCTCTCCAGGAGGAATATCTACAGACCAAAACTCTACCCTCTTCTAAGAAGTTACCCAGACTCCAAACTCATCCCTGTTTCACCTTCCAGGTTACTTGAGCACTTGTACCATGATAAGAGGGTGGGCTATGCTACCTGGTTAGATGATAGATCAGATCCCAACTCCACTCCTACTCAGTGACCTTGGAAATGGGTGAAAATCATTCAGCATTTGCTATTTACCCTCCCTTATTCTAAGACAACATTCTGGATTCTCATAATGGGGTCCCCAGACCAGCAGCAGCAATGTCACTTGGAAATTTGTGAGAAGTACAGATTCTCGGGCCCACCTAGACATGCTAGACCTCAGATTCCCCCTGTGTTTCTAATACAATGTCTAATCTTGAAACCCCCTAGATTAACTCTTGTGAATGCACAGTCTCATGGACACACACACAAACATACACACACACACACACACACACACACACACACACATATACACACATGTGCATTCAATTTGAGGGCTAGAAGTACATCTCAGTGGTAGGAATCGGCCTACTAGCCATGATACCCAGAGTTTTGTCTCCAGCACCACACATCAAAAAGTTGGTTGAAAAATAAAACAGCAGCTCTCCACCCTAGCTATCTATATATTAAAACCAGCTTGAATGCTTTAGGAAGAACCCCAAAGTCTGGAACCCACACCAGATCCATTCTATCAGAACATCCGGAGTGGGCAAACCATCAAGAGACAATGTGCTAAGTGCAAAAACTTAGTAAGGCATGCAGGTACCTGAGGGGGGAAACCAATAAGACAGGATCAGAGCAGGCATCTTTACCAACTGTGCCAACTTTGCCATGGCTAGCTCATGGGTGTGTTAATATGCCTCTTGTAAAACTTGAGTTTACAAGACATGGTGTGTGGAAATGCCAGGTGTACATTCAATGCTCAGTTCAGCTCACTTCCCTCCTTGGACCAACTGGGGCCATACTGACCAGGCAAAGCAACATGGCTGAATACGTTCATGACCCTCTTCTAGCGCATCATCAAGGGCCCTCTCACCACAGGAAAACCTCATATATGCATAACTTGGAGAGTTCTTTCCAGCAACTATCATGAATCCTTACTGTCCTGAGTTGCTATAGCCTAGGAAACAGAAAAGCCTGGGTCCCTGGGAACCTCATGAGACAGCTCTTAGCATAGACCCCAGACATCTGACAGCCACAGCGCTTTCATAAAGCATCTCTATAAAACAAATCAACAAAGACCACAAGAGTTGCACTAGGAACTCGCTGTCCCACTTCTGACCTTTCTCAAGCCCTCTTTGCCTGCGACTCCTGACGAGCAAGTGCCCTGGCCTCGGGGTGAAATCTTTCAGCATCAGGCAGAATCATTCACTATTCAATCTTTCTTCCCTAGAACATGTGAGCCTGGCAGAACATCAAGTTCATCTATCAGCTCAGCTCCTTCCCCATATGGCACAGGAAGAAGTCTGCCATTGCAAGGCATGTCCTTCAGGGGTTCCCTCAATGCCATAGAACTGCGGGGCTGCCCTGTGGCCACTTGAACTGAGCATGGACTTGCAGGCTTCCTCACAGCTGTCTTGTAGCTCAGTGTTTAGCACAGCATGGACTGAAGGTGTGTTGGTCTTCTCCCAAGAACATCCTTCACTGCCCTTTTGAAATTAAATAGGGGGTGGCTAGAATGGCTGGGTGGGGTGCAGAGCAGGTAAGTGTGGGGATGGCTCAGTCAGTAAAGTACCACCTGTGCACAGTGTGAGGATATGAGTTCAGATCCTGCAGAACCTGTGTAAAAGCCAGACGTGGAGGTACATGTCTGAAACCCCAGCATAGGGCTGTGGGGGCGGCAGACTCCTAGGGCCCATTGGTTGGCCAACTGCCCTTGGTAGTGATGCTTAAAGCAGGTAGCCATGGCATCACCTACTGGGTGTGGTGGCAATGGTGGAAAGACATCAAGTAGGAGAGCAGCTGGGGAGGGGACCAGGCTTCGGAGAAAAGAATGTCAGCACCACTGTAGCATGAACTAGGACAGTTCTCCAAAAAGGCTGGGGCTACAAGAGGAAAAAAACATCATTTTTTAAAGGCCAAGGCTTTGTCAGGTCTCCAGCACTCCAAACTCTCATGGGAAACTGTAGAATGTGAGACAAGAACAAAATTCTCTTCCCAAGAGCCATGGAAGAACAGGAGAAACACGAGTGCAGTTGTAATATGGAGCCTTCCGGGCCCTGATTCTTTCCAGACACCGTGGTCACCTGTCTGCACCCATCACCCCTTACCTTCCTTCCCTAAGAGCCCCACCCAGCATGAGCAGAGGAGTAAGAGACCCTCTCCTTGTGTCTGCACTTTCACTCAAGATTAACAAGCTCAAGCCGGGCAAGAAGCTCAAAGATGAAGAACGTCCTATGACCAAAGTCTGTTCCTATCCTGGGCCTGTGTTCCCGCTGCTCTCATGACCAGCGCAGAGCAGCAGCAGTGTGCCCATCAACACATATCATCTTGGAGCTTCAATCAAGATGGAAGCTCAAGGGATGGGGAGAAAGGCAGAATCCAGTGACACTCAACCAACTGCATTAGTGGAGCAAATAGATATGAGTTATCCAAAGGATGGGCAACCTATAGCCCAGGATAATGGATAGTGTTTGTTAGGTGACAATGAGGTTTGGCTAAAGAATTGCCACTTACGGATTTACTGTTCATAAGAAGGTGAATAAATATGCCCTCCCTGCAGATAAAACCAAAGAGTGGTGGGAAACAGCTGCACAAAATGGGGAAGACAGTGCAGGACTTTAGACTGAGAATAGCTTGGGTGGTGAAGACATAGAGAAAGCTAGAGCTAGGATACTAGTTAGCATTAGCACCTGTGTGACAGATGGGGAACTAAGGTCCAGGGAAGCAAAAACATCGTCTTATCTCACAGAGCTAAGAACCACCAGAGCTAGCTACGGGTGTCTAACAGAAGTCTGCTCACTTGGACACCACTTTACTTGAAAACAGAACCTGCTTCCTGAATACGAGTTACCGATGAGGACTCACCCGAACCCTGCAGGCTTCCCGACAGTAACAGCTCCTGTAATCACTAGTGTCACCTGTTCTGTACCCTGATATAGCTGTCATCAAGAGGCCTGGGGCCACATACGGAAAATGATTGATAAGTCAGTGCCCAATTATTTGAAATCACATCATGGTCTTCACTAGCAGTGCATTGTATAATTCGAACAGGTAAGCTGCTATCAATTTCTCCAAGGTCAACTATAACTAAGTCTTGTATTTAGGCAGCCATTTTTATTTCCCCAAAACTCTTTGATATCTTGTACCTTAATTTATGTTTGACAAACCCTATGGGCAAATGATTAAGGAGGGATCCAGATATCTATCGAATATTCTTCATTGATCTTAGCCCTATATAGACAGGGGACAGTGGCACTAAAAGACAGGAATAGCAGGGGCCTCCTGACTTCCAGTCCTAGGCTCTTTTTAGAACAAGTTGAAAAAGAAGAAGCTGAAAATCACAACAGGCTTCAGAGGCAAGAGTCATAAGGATGTTATCTGCTAATCTTCAGTGAAGATCCAGGGGTCTGAGTCAATTCATTTGCTTACATATCAGCAGTACTTCCTTTAATTATCAAGCATACTCTTCATATAAGAAAGAATGACATATCAAGATAGCAGTTTAGGTGAAACCCCTTATATTTATATGCTAATGTAACCATGATCCAGGCCAAGACTTACACCATTTACAGGTACCCAGAGAGCTCCCTCAACCCCCTTCCAGTCAAGACTGACTATTATGCTGGGCATGGTGGCTCTTGCCTTTAATCTCAGGCAGAAACAGACATATCTCTATGAGTTCAAAGCCAGTCTGAGCTACGTATCACATTCCAGGCTTAGCCAAGGCTATATAGTGAGACTCTGTTAATAAATAAATAGCCATTCTTCTGACCTCCTTCACCCTGTGTATTTCCTTGTTCATACAGATGGGGAGAAAAACATTATCTCTTTTGTCTGACTTATTTTGCTCAGCGTTCTGAGTTTAAGACCCCACGGTCATAAATGTGTTAATGTGCAAAGTGTACTCTTTCTCCTTCTTGTACAACATTGTGCTTTATCAATAAGCAGTCATTCCATGTACTATTAATAGAAATACAGAAATAGCATTTACTTTTTTCCACTTTGGGCTGCTATGAATAAAGCTGATGTAAACATTCCTGTACATGTTTTGCTGAATATAAATGCTGATATCTATTGTGTATATCCACATACATAATTATAGGGTCAGGGATATATAATAGATATCACCAAATTGATTATAATAATATATACCTCCATCAAGATTTTATGTTGCTGCTAATGCAGCTTAATGGTAGAGCACTGGCCTAGGATGTGAAAATCTTGATGTCTGATTCCCAGGGCCACAAAATCAATAAATGAGTGAATTATCACCATGAAACAAGATGTCCTAGGTTATTTTCCCATACAAATGACTGTCATTAAACAGTCTCTGGCCACCCTCAGAAGAACTTTGAAGATGATCCAGTCAGGAACTTTAACTTATACCCTATGCCAAGTCAGTAAGTTCTGGTGTTATTGGACACAGAACTTGTTGGTAAAAATGCCATTTTTAAAAACTGTCATGAATGGTAAAAAAAAAAAAAAGTGTCTCACAAATAAATGAGTAATTATCCCATTTGGTTTTAGATTTTGATGATACTAGGTATAGAATCCAGGGTCTTACACATGCAAAGTAAGTACATCGTGTTTGTTTCTATGTGGATTGCAAATATTAGCTAGTTATACAATGACCAACACACTTATAAATCACATATTCTAATGTTACTATAACCTAGATATTCTAGAAGACATAAGAGTAATCAATATAGCTCCCTGAAGAGAACAAAGCCCTAGGATAAATCATATGGGATGCTGTGATCTGTCTTCTCCCTTTACCTGTGACTTCTTTCAGACATAGCATAAAGCTAAAACCGACATAAATGATCACCTTAGCCTGTGGGGGCGGGGAGTTGAGTCCTGAGTAGGCTGGGGTAGGGGGGCGGCAGGGACAGCAAATAGAAGAGAACACAACTCTCCATGGGGCAACGGTGATGATGTAAGTTGATGGTTGTTGCAGAAGAGAATACCAAGCTCTACTTTGTCTCCATGTACTCCAACTTCCACTAGTACCACCATCCTATTTCCCAAACACTACCACTGATGTCATTGTCCAAGTGGCTACATCAAACATCACATCCCACACCTTTAGCCCACTAACCACAATGGCCTAGGCAAGACATCATCCCTGACCTCCCAGCACATACCAACCGCAAAACAACTAACTATCACAATCAAACACAGGCTTCAGTCTCACTGGGGAAGCATTGTGGGTGGCTTTGGGCCAGCCTTTAATTCAGCTAAGATGAAGACCAGAGCGGGAAAGCAGTAGTGAACAGCACTCTGCTATTCAGATAATCTATTGTGTTCTATGTAAAAGTATCACCTGTCAATAAAGAGCTGAATGGCCTATAGCAAGGCAGGAGAGAATAAGGTGGGACTTCTGATCTCAGTGAAGGGAGTCCTTGGAAAAGCAAAAGAGGGATCACCATGATAGATTTGCCATGAGTTTCACCACTGAGAAGCAGAGGAGGTTGGATATATGAAACTGAGGAGAGGTTATCAGTCATGGGGCGGATGTAGTTATGAACAAGTTGAGGAACAAGCCTAGCTCAAGGCCTAGGCATTTATTAATAATTAAATAAGCCTCTGTGTCATTATTTGGAAACTGGGGCAGACATAGAAAAGCCAAATGGTTACACTCTGTCCTCTAGTGGAGCAAAGGACAAGAACAAGAAGAAGTGGGACCCTTGGGATCTGTGCCTAGATAGGACAATAAATGTATATAAGTGGCTCTGCATGCTCTGATGGTGCGAGGTACCACTGGCTTAGTGTTTCTGGGTAAAGCTCATCTCCCTCACTCAAAAGTTTCCTGATTGTAATGACTGTAAGCTTTAGAGACACCCCCATTAGAAAGGCAAATGAAGCTTCACATAGTTTTGCTTATCACATCTACAGTCTTAATTTCCACAATTCAGAATTCTAGGCTGTCACTCTCTCTCGATGTCAAATGTCAATAGATGAGAACTCTGGGATCCTGGGATCTATAGAAAGCAATTTCTATCCCTTTACAGAGTGTAATCAAGTCAACCATGCAGGTGACATTGGGGATGGGCACACAAAGCTCAGATCCATTAAGTGTCTCTAGTCCCAGTGAAGCCAGCCAAGCCAGCACCTAGGTGGGATGCAGTGAGACTGTTCCAGCACCATCCAATACCCACCACATGAGGACGGCTTGCATATTGTGATACTCCCCTTTACCAGGTCAACTTCTCAAGATGTTTCCTAGATCCAAATCTATGATTCTCAAAGATCTATAGTTTTATCCCATCCTGCGGGACAATGTACCTCTTGTTGCTTAATGTGGATTTTTATTGTACTTTTCTGTTTTCACATATGTTACGTCAGAAGGAAAAATTTCTCTCTGGATTGGAATAGAAGTAAAGCCATCCTTTCAAGTCGCAAATGAATGAAATTAGATTGGGTTAAGACTCGGCTCTCCAATCAAAAGTTTCACCTCAGTCTGCTACCCTTGTCAGGATCTATCTAAAGCTCTCAGTAGGAAAGCCATCGTTTCTAGGCACAAACAACTAAAAATGCATACAATAATAAGTGGGGGGGGGTGTCAAAGAACAAGTTACAGATATTTCATGAGCTGAAAGTATCCACAACACCCCAGTCTTCTGGTTTTCCCTGTCCAAGAACTGGATCTTACCTGAAATAAGACAAATCAAAGAATAAAAGATCAAAGCAGAAGACGGACTATTAGAGAAGAGAAAGAAAACCAGCAGAGGGGAGCAAGGTTGAGCGGAGAAAAGGTGTAAGTGTGGCCAAAGTACATTAGCTACATGTGGCTATCTATCATCATGAAACTCATTATTATGTGTGATTTGCGCTGATAAAATAGAACAAAATTCATTAAGAGAGGAGAAAGAATTAATTTATTCTGTTGATAAGTGTGGCTGTAGGTAGACTGAATAATTTGAGAGAACTCAGAGCTTGAGTCATCAGGAAGAAATGTTTTAGAGCAAGGGGTCAGCCTGGGTCGTCGGTGCCTCCTCAGCACCACCATCATTAAGCACTTAATAAATATTAATTGAGGAAATAGATGAGTAGAATAAAGGGAGGTAATCACTGGGTAGTTTAAAGCATATGGTACATATCAAATGCATAAATTCCTCAGAGACACAAAATAATGGAGAGTTTTAGCCTATAGAACTGTGAAATAGAGTAATAAAGCCAATGAAGCATAAAGGGAAAGGAAAGAATTAAGGAGACACAGGCACAACCAAAATGTATAACACAAACTCATCACCAAAAGATGACAGGACAGTAACAGCCACTGTCCTCGACTGTCTGAAGGATCCCATGCAGGATGAAATTGCATGTCTGTGACTCCAGGGACGTGGATTAAGTTCAATGTGCCTAAATTAAGCAGAGTCAGATTTCAATCACATAAAATAATTTACCAATAAATTAGGTTGCCCAATAACAAAATGAGTTGTTTTGTTGGGTCACGGGTACCTTGTTGTTGAAGTCATAAATTTCCACTACTCAGGGATCATGGTCAGGCAACTCTGCCTACATGGAAAATTGGTCTGAATGGACTTTATGATCTCATTGACAACCTTCTGCTAATCTTAGAACTCAATGGTCCAACGTGGACAGAGCCAAGGAAGCAGAGATCTGGGAAGACGGGGTGTGGGTGACAGTAGGGATGGGAAAAGTACAGGGCCTAGGATCCTCACTAAGAGGGGGATGATTAGACAAGCCATCGGGTACCACTGTGTTAGACACACTTACACAGAGGCATTAATATCAGAATTATCTACTTTGATTAAATTGAGGCTTTCCTAAATTGCCAAGTCATCCTTACCTGGATCAAACTGAAGTGGGTAAAACCTTATCAGATAGACAAGTTAATGCAATATGGAGAAGCCATAGGGATGGAAACTAAAGGGAAGCAAATCAGTATAGCCCACAACTCTGTAATCAATTTGAAATTTATAAATGTTGGTCTCTGGACTGCCACCATAAAAGCATCCATATGAGCCACCATGGGCCCTTGTGATTAGCCAACCAGGGGCCATCATTTGATGAGGCCTACACTGTAGTTGAGCCAGACGGACAACACTGCCTTCTTTCATTTGGCTTGAATAATGGCCAAGTCCAAGTCAATTTATTACAACTTCAAGGGTATTGTGCCCATATGTTCACAATCTATGGGAATAATTGAGGGGTGGGGTGTGCCCGGCACTCTCGGACCATCCCGCGGAAGTGGGCTGGGAGCTTTGTTTGGCCATTTGCCATAGGACAATGATTCCTTTATCTGTGAACATATGGATTTGATGAAACTGTCACTTGGGGAGTACAGTGCAACAAGCGTGGGCCTTTCCATTTCCATAAGAAAATTTCCATAAGTTATAGCAACATCGTAGCCTTTACCTTCTGTGTAACATCATGAAAAGTTCTTACAGGCATACAACTTTTTACTGAACTTTTGAGTAGAATCTGGCTTCGCGACTCAAATTAAGACAGGGAAGTTATGATTGCATCCCCATCATGAATTTAAAATGAGACACCAAGTCACAACAAAGGAGCAAAGACCAGGGGACTCTGAGGCCCCCATGACCTACTTGTCTTCCAGTGGGCAGAGGCAGCCTGGAACACTTGCTAAGAGTCATGAAAAAGAATAACGAAAATAGCTGATGTAGCAAAATCTTACCAACAATGGCTAAGAAAACAGATGGGGTAATGGATTCTTTCTTAATGTAATTTTAAGAAAAGCATAAAGCCACCTTGCTGAAAAATCTTCCCCATCAGTGTCTTTTTAAGTTCAATTCTTTTCACTTACAAGTCACTCTTTAAGAGGGGCAGGCATGGTGGTACCTGCCTGTAACCCAGGGGTTGGGAGGCAGAGACAGAGGGAGCACAAGTTTAAGGCCAGCTGGAAAGGAAGAGAAAAGGAGTGGAAAAAATGAGAGGAGAGGGGATTAAAGAAAAGAGGATGGGAAAAGGGAAGAAGGAACTAAGAACAGACTCATCAATTTTGAAGCTTGATATAAAACAAAAAAAAAAAGCACTGCATTTTCTTCCATTTCCTGGCCAGAAATTGTTAAACAATTATTTTCCTGTATTAACGTTTCTATAGTAAACATCAAAGTTTACTCTGAATATAGGAGAGATGCTGGCACAGAGAGCACAGCATCAGAGGGGTCTGGCAGTAGGCGATCTGCTGAAAGCTTTGAAGTCATCTTATTTTCTGCCACAGTGTCTTAGGGGCTCAAGACTCAAAGTAAGACGGCACCTCTAACGTGTTAGACCACCACTGCCCAAAGTTAAAAACCAGATCAGGGCAGCCCATCTCTAGTTAGTCAGAGGGGTGACAGCCTAACGGTGACTCATCCAGGCTCTCAACATCACAGCTCTCCTCTGAAGGACAACAGGACAACCAAGGGCAAGGGGTGGTGGAGGATATTTACTCTGAGTCATTTTGTATTTTGTGGGCAGTCCTATTAAAAGTATTTCTAGAAAAGGGGAGATTAAAGTGTTTGTGTTTCCTCTGCCCTCCTTCCAGCCTCCTTTGCAAACCCAGGAATAATAAAGAATTGGCCTGTAACAACATTTGCAGCTCTGCAGGGAGCAGCATACACAGCCTTCTGCCCACCAGGTCACAGCTCCTTCACCTCTGCCTGAAGCCCCTACCTACTCACTATGCTAGTGTTGACCTTGCACCTCTCCTTTCCCTCACACAATCTTATTTCTATGCTATTAGCATCTCTGTGTCATGACATACACATCTATCTGTTTTTCTAATTTGAAACTGACAACACGAAATAACAGCTCGATCAAGAGACTCGCAGGCTGAGGTCTTCAATTCAAGGCCCATCGCCACCTGGGTAGCCCTGGCAAATTCCCTCATGGAGTGGAGCTTCCAGTTTTTCATCTATGAAAACGCCTGGCTGTCTTCCAGGCAATGGGGTAGATATGCTGTTACAGTCTGCATAGCTATCAGAGGCAACACTCCGCTCTTCTGGTGTCCTTCCCAGCACTCTGAGGCCTGGAGCTGCCTGTCTTGTCTCATAGAAGCACACAGTGCCAGGCTGTAGGAGCCCATCTATCTCACAAGGCTACCACATATTTCAAATCTCATAAAATGTGATGGCTTTTTGACACTGTAAAGCACCCTGTTCTTGTGGTTGATCCAGAGACTGCGTGTCTTCTGTATGTCCTGCATCTGCTCTGACTATGCACCTCCCCCAGACCAGAGCAATTTTGCTAAAAAGTCAGTGAATACCTTACATAAACACAAACCTTCTCCCAAGCTTTACCATATACAATCAGAAACCAAGAT
Source organism: Mus musculus (assembly GCF_000001635.26). NCBI lineage: Eukaryota > Metazoa > Chordata > Mammalia > Rodentia > Muridae > Mus > Mus musculus. Next base: position 34,486,043 of record NC_000082.6, read on the forward strand.
TCTATGCCTATCACTATAAAGACACCCATCAAAAAGACGCCAGGAATTTGGACTTGTGCACATTCAGACGGGAGAGGAGATAAGTAGCTCAGAGCCGGAAGCAGCTCTGAGCAGAGTCACAGCAAACCTCCACCACTTCTTATAGACAAAGCCCTCACTGAGGACTTGGTATCATGTCCCCCCTCTCTGCAGCCATAGCCTGCACCTCTGCCACAGCTGGTGAACTTCATCATTCAGCAAACAACAAAGGACCAGAATCCCCCGATGGGACTGGTTTTCAGAGCCTATCTAAAACCTCTGATTGCCCAACAGAGAGCACCAGGGAGACCAAAGGGGGTGGGTGCTGTGTGACATCTGAAGCCACTAATTGCCCATCCTCCTTGAAGCAGTATGCTGAGAGAGTGCCACCTTCTTCCCCAAGTGGGAGCTAACAGGTCCTCCTGTGATTAACAGCATTTACACTGGTGCTGACCCAACCCGCTCTGCATCTGCAACAGCTGACCCCTCTAAGAGGCTCCTTTGGTTTACAACAAAACAAGTTCAATAATTAATGGCCTTAAAAGAATTCTGATCCACGGCCTCTTTCATAGGGGCTCCAAAGGCATTCCCAAACTAGAAAAATGTCTCAAGTAGAAATAAATAACTCACCATTTCTCACACTTTATCATTCAGCCAGGTGCCGCAGGTCCCACCGCCAACTCTTCTCTAACGCTCTGATAAAGTGGCTAAGAAGTAGCCAGGTGCTCATGGGTGCTTTGAGCAATATTTTACAAACATGAAAGAGAAATAAATATCAGAGTGCTGTGGAGTTGGCAGTGGTGTCCCCTGAAAAATTTGAAATATCTTCTCTGCCGCTACTCAAATTCTATTATATATATTTTAAACAACTGGCTCAGGCGCGATTGATCATTCCAGAGTAGAAAAAAAGCATTCATCTATTTAACATTATTTACTGAGCATCTACTATGTACTAGACAGCATGCTAAGGTCTGCAGAGAAAATTTAAAAAAAAAATCAAAATCTTTTATCTGGTGATTCCATATCCTGACCTACTCATAGAAGTAATGAGTGTATAGGAGATATGTATATGTATATACATATATATATGCAGATATATAGATAAAAAATATCCCTATATCAATACAGAATTTTCCTAGAATTCTTGTTACTCTCCACTTTACAAGATAATTCTAAACTTTTGAAGCATCTTGAAGGTAAAGGCAGTTCTACCCAGAAAAGGTGTTTTATATGTTAAATTAATGGTCACCTAATTGAGTAGAAAGAAGTATTTATACTCCATTTTTCTTTACAGGTTCTAACCTTTGTCCTTCAAAGACAAAGATTTGTCTAGGCTCTGGAATCTACTGGCACGTGCAGCGTAGCGCTGGACACTTGACTGGTTCTAGTACATATTTGGGTAAATTCGGTGATTCTGTTGAGAATGGGTGTTCTTCTTCCTTGCTAATATGGTTAACCACACTCTTGATTTAGAAAACGGGAGTTTACAGCAGGCCTGCCTGAGAACGTGTGCTTGCAATCCCAGCGGAGGCTATGACAAGAGGATTATGAGTTTGAGGCCAGCCTGTGCTATACAGCAAGTTCCAGAGAGTAAACTTTGTCTCAAAAAGAAAGAAATGGAAGGACTAAGGGGGAAAGGAGGAAAAGGAAAATGTGTAAGCAAAACAGTAACACACTGGGTTACATCTGGACCCTAATAGCCCTGTGCTTGTGAAAAACCATAAGATTTTACTTCATCTGTGAAGACTGATCTAAGCCACCCATGTGCCTCAAAAAGAAAGTCAGAATGGAACTGAAAGCAAGCCTGACTCAGGGTGGCAAGACCATCATGCAGCTGCCCACCTAAAGACCTCAGACCCAGGATCCAGAGCCATGGGTACTGTGATAGATACAGATACAACAGAAACCCAAGCTGGAGGCCAGAGGCCCCGCCTCACGAGACCCACCACCACAGCCAGCTTTGACCTGACAAGCATAGCAAAGAGACCAGTGAGCAGGCGTTAGTCTCTCTGTGCAGACAGGAGCTGATGTCCTTTACTGCTCCAGATGAGATCATCAGAACTTCTGATGTTTTCCCAAGCCTCATGACCGTCTTTGGAACCCTCACCTACACCACTGGTCAGCACATCATTACTAGCGGCAGCCCAGGGAAGACATTCAGACATCTGTTCACCAACAATTACTTGAATCACCTGCATTAGCTCGAATCATGGAGTCCTAAGTTCCAGATACCCTCAAAGGATATATGGCAGCATTTAACACTTGAAACCCAGGGGATTCGTCCAAAGCCCACCCCACCCACTCCCCAACTCCTAGAACCTTCAAACTCAGCATTAAAGGACCACAAGTTAACTTGCTTTTTATCCAGACACATTTGGTTCTGTATTACCGTTTTGGTGTGGCCCGGCTTATGCTTGAGCTGGCCAGCCAGGAAGGATTCCCACGCCCTTGCCCACCTGTGTGACCCAGAACAGATCCCAAAGAAGCCAGCAATGGCACTTAGTCACAGAAAGCATCAAGCTGACTTAATTTCCCTCAAAAAAAAAAATCTTATTGACCCGATGAGTGGCTAGCTGGACACTAAAAAAAATGGAGGTCATGTCCATTACACGGACTCACCTAATGTCTCCATTTCTCCTTGCTTCCTGGCTCCTGATGTAAGCTATCTGCACTGCACTGCATGCCTGCCATGATAATAAAAAATAAGAGAAAACTTATTTGTGAGATTTGTGTTTGCCTTAATGATTCGCAGTAGAATTTGCTCCACTTAGGTATTTATCTTAGTATCTTCTTGGATCTGAAAACTTCTGCCCATTCTTCAGTGGGTGTTTGTATGTGGAGATCCTGGAAACAGCCTCATTTCTAATTCAAAGTGTGAGTTTTCCCCTGACTTCCTCTGAATGATGCACTGTGCCATATCTGTGTGCTCCCTCTAAGACCCCCCTAGCCACCCCCAGCTCAAGTGTTAAATGCTGAGGTATCCTTTAAGGGTATCTGGAACTTAGGGCGCCATGATTCAAGTGCGTCAGTTTCCACTCTCTGCTGCCTCTCACCCTAGACTCTGAAGCCACATAAGCATTTATAATACTCCAGCCTGCTCAGACACCACTCCCAGTGTTATAGCTTAGACAATCAGTGTCCCCCAAAGGCCATGGACTACAGGCTTGGATCCTGGGATAGCATGATTTAAATGCAGGGTTTTGCACAAGGTCTTTGGGTCACGGAGGTCATGTCCATTACACAGACTCGCCTAATGTCTCCATTTCTCCTTGCTTCCTGGCTCCTGATGTAAGCTATCTGCACTGCACTGCATGCCTGCCATGATCAACTGCCCTTAGGACAAGCCCAGAGCAACAGGGCTACCCAATCTTAACACTTGGCTCTCCAGAACTATGAGTGTCTTTCTGAGTAATTATGAGCTGGGCGCATCTAGAGTGTTGGAAGGGACGGTAGAGATGGAATCCGGAGCTTTGAGCTCACATTTCAATATCATTGCTTGATGGATAAACAGTGAGTGTCTAGCTAGCCACTCATCGGGTCACTTCCCACTTATGAAATAAATACAGATGTACTGTTGGAAAAAAATCAAATAAGGTGTTAGATGTGCTTTATAAACTACAAAGAATTGGAGCTTCCTCCCAGTATTGTGAAACTTAAGTAAGAAACTATTTTCAGAGTTAAAGAAAAACTGGGTGTTTAATATTCAAATGATTCAGTTATAAAATGTGAGAAATTAAAGTTGCTTACTGTTATTAGTGCTCCATGGCTACTTATTTGCAGCTGAGCCATTTACATCTGGCCTAAATGATCAGCTGCCATTACCCATGCAGAAGCTATAGTAACACCCAGGGTCTGTGTCAGGGCAGAGGCTTGCTGTGAGGGTGTGTAGGCACAGCACTTGTAAGATGTTCATATCCCTCACTCCCACAGAGATGGTGTAATCCCCACTCACTTGCTAAAGTTTCCCTGGATCCTAAGAATAGCTATCCCTGCTTACATCACAGGGAGCACAGTTAAGGCCGACCCCACCCCCTCAGCCCCACCAAGGGCTCCTTTTAAGTAGCCACCAGAAACACCTGCCACCTGTGGTCCCTTATCCTGTACCCTGACTGGGAGGCCCACCACTCAGCCTCCCCATATCCAGCTCTGACACTGAGGGCAGTGTCCTGGCTTCCCCGAGGAAGATTTCTCAGACCTGGAAAGTTCTGCAGTGGGAACTTTCCCTGTGGGAAGACCCCCTCCTTTGCCGCCACTGTGCTGTTCTCAGGCAAGCCTCCAGGGCATCCTTGAGAGGAGTCCCTGTGTCTCTGAGGAGAGAGGGGGTGCCTTCCTAAGGCAACTTGAAATCTAAAGGGGCTTCATCTTTTATAGTAATTGAATGTCCTTTTTAAAAATGTTAAAGTCCTGGGAAGACATACTACACCAAAGTGAAAGGGCTTCTGAGAAATAATTATTAAAACTTGTAAGTTAATAACGGCTTTGCACAGTGTACTACTGGAGCTAATTCCATTATCCCAGAAGCTAAAAACTTATGTTCAGTATCTTGGTGAATGCCAGGCCACAGCTCCTGAAACCGCACCCTTGGCCTTCACACTGTGTTAAGTGCTTCTCTCCTCCAGGAAGCCATCCCAGCATTCCTCTCACCAAGTGAGTCATGCCGTTCACTCTAGACACCACCCGCCCCCACTCCCTCCCACAGTCCCCCCACACTGCCTACCGTTCCTCTACTTCTTCCGGAAGAGTCTTAAATTAACACCTGGGTGAGTTATTTTGGCGTTCATTAAAAGACCAGCTATCTTTTACTAAGGAAAAAGTGAGTGAAAATGTGCGGTGTCCAAGCACTGCCAGGGTCAGAGGGGTCTGGGCAGGAAGCCTTTCCAGGCACTTTTTAAATCACGTTAACAAACAAACAAACAAAGGAACAAACGGAACAAAAACCTCATACTATTAGCACATATTCATCGTGTAATATGATGCCTTTCATTATAATGTTTTCATTGTCCTGCAGGACAATGAAAACATTAGAACACCCTCTGCTCATGGTTCCCCCTCTTACCTTCTTGTTCCCCTGCACCACAGCTCCCTCCCTCTTCTCAAATGTCCCTTCTGCTTTCAGACCATACAACTGCACTTTTAATCTAGATTTAGCATACGAGGGGGAATGTGCAGTCCTTCTCCTTTGAGCCTGTCTTACTTCACTGTGCTAAGCTCCGGTTCTATCCATTTTCCTGCAGTGATGTACTTTTGTTCTTCTTTACGACTGAACGAAACTCCACAGAGGAGTTGGGGAAATGGCTCGGTTGGTAAAGCGCTTGTCAAGCAAGCATGAGAATCTAAGTTTAGATGCCCAGTACCTACGCAAAAGCCAGGCATGGTGGAGCACATCTGTAATTTTAGCACTGGGGAGGTGGAGGCAGGAGGATTCCTGGAGCTTGTTGACAGCTACTCTTGGCAAATTGATAAGCTCCAAGTTCAGTGAGATGCGGTCCCCAAAAATAAAGAGCAATAGCGAAAAAAGAGAAATTACATCACTAGCCTGTGACCTTTAATATTCTCAATGTTCTCTCTCTTTCTCTTTCTCTCTCTCTCCCCCCCCCCATTGAAACCACTCTCTTTCTTCTCTCCCCAGAGATGACTTTATAGATGCTTTGCTTCTTTATACATATAACTTTTTATTCTTCCACCCTCCATATGCTCAGGGGAAAAGGTTTTTTTCCTATAGCCCCTATAGCCTTAGCTCATAGCAGCAGGACCACAGAAAAACCCCTGTCCATATACTGACCAGTCTTCTCTCACTCTGGACTATGCAGATCAGAATGAAGTCCAAGATGTCTGAATTCTGACCTTTCATCTGTCACTTGATCTCCCATCTTTCACTCCCCCGATTCTGCAGAGGACTGAAGATGGAATGGCAGAGCAAGAGGAGGGATCTACTCGGTGATGAGCAGATGTTAATGTGAACTCCAGAAAGGATAGAGGTGACTTAGCTTCAAAGCAGAAAGAAGCCTAGGATCACAGCCCCAGGTGCTTTGGTGGCTAGGAGAAACCCCAGCACAAGTATGAACAGCTCACCACCTGGCTCTACCTCCAATACCAAGGGTCCAGCTCGTCTCATCAGAGCCCCCAGTGCTGGAATGCAGAGGACACAGGGCTTACTTAGGTTAAGAAAAACGCTGACACCATTGCATACACTAGCAAGATTTTATCGAAAGGACCCAGATGTAGCTGTCTCTTGTGAGACTATGCCGGGGCCTAGCAAACACAGAAGTGGATGCTCACAGTCAGCTATTGGATGGATCACAGGGACCCCAATGGAGGAGCTAGAGAAAGTACCCAAGGAGCTAAAGGGATCTGCAACCCTATAGGTGGAACAACAATATGAACTAACCAGTACCCCAGATCTCTTGACTCTAGCTGCATATGTATCAAAAGATGGCCTAGTCGGCCATCACTGGAAAGAGAGGCCCATTGGACATGCAAACTGTATATGCCCCAGTACAGGGGAACGCCAGGGCCAAAAAAAAAGGGAATGGGTGGGTAGGGAAGTGGGGGGGGAGGGTAAGGGGGACTTTTGGGATAGCATTGGAAATGTAATTGAGGAAAATATGTAATAAAAAAATATTAAAAAAAAAGAAAAAAAAAACCAGGCTAGAACCCTACTATGCACAGCATTATATAAACCAAACAACTTGGGCATGACACTAGACTGTTTGCCTCAGTTTCTTGATTTGTAAAACATTAGCTATACTAGTGTAGGGGCTGATATGAAGATGTTCCTATAATATTCTGGCAAATAAAAAGAATCTATATCCTAAACAAACAAACAAAACCAAGTTATAATACAATCATTATCACTGGACTATATTCCCAGGTTCTTTTTTTTTTAATTAAAAGGTCTAGACAGTTTTATCTTCATTTTTTATTTATTCCTTGAAATTTTCATAGATGTATAAAATGTATCTTGATCATATCCACCCTTCACTATGCCCCTCCAACTCTCCTCAAGACCCATTCCCCAGCAAATCTCCCTCCAACTTCACTTCCTTCTTTTATAACATCTTAATTTTAACCCACTGAGTCCAATTAATGTTGCTCGTATGCACATGGGCAAGAACAACCTTCCAATGGCCACTCTCTCAGCAGCCAGCAGCTCCATGAGTTCTGACCAAGCCTATAGTACCAGTCAAGAAGTCCTTCCTGTTGAGTAAGCCTCAAATCCAATCAAGGGAGAAGTTGGTTACCACCATAAGCACCCTTCCCACTATTACTGGTCAGTTCAAGAGTGATTTCTCTGTGTCCTGCAACCCATGTATGTATGGTCTGTTTAACAATCCAGTCTTCCCATCTAGTTCTGCTGGCCAGCCAGGAGCAATGGCAGCCTATATTGCTTTAGATGCCTCAGGGCCTCTCTGATTAATATATCATAGAGATGTAACCTGTGCCTGACACTGAGATTCTCATTCAATCACTGTCCTCGTTTGAGCCTCTGTTTCTATGATAAAATGCCAACTAAAACCAACTTGATAGAGGAAAGGATTTATCTGGCTTACACTTCTACAATACAGTACCACACCCAGATAAATAGATTTTTATCTTGAAAAACGCACCCCTAACTTTGCTGACAACCTATTCTTCCACACTGAGAAATGTTCCTGGTCTTGGATCTGCTCCTAGAAACCAATTTAAATTTATGAAGCTTCTGGTACTTATGATAAAGTGAAAGTAAATCTAACTGAAGTAAAGACCTACATTCCCATGACAACTTGCTCACTCCCAACTCATATGTTACCCTGGCTCTAGCTCCTTAAAGAAACCCTTGGCTATTCAGAAGTACCAGGACAGAACTTAAAAAGCAGAGGAAGAAAAAAAAAACATTAAATCAAGGAACATACCCTCAACAGCCAAGGTCAACACCCAGGAGGGGCAGCAGTGCTGCAGGGCTTCTACTGTGGCGGAAAGACTCCACCCATTTAGCACTTTGAACAGAAGTTCCTTCCCAACTGGAAGCACAGAGCTACTAAGCTGGCATATACCCAAAACAGAGAGGTGGGTAAAAATAAAGTTACCACTGCTCCCTTGAGAAGGCCAGGAAGAGAACATATTGAAACAATCATGGCCTGCAGCCCTGCTAACACCCAGGCGACTAAGTGACCTCAGCCAGGAGACATTGAGCAACGTTGCCTTGCTTACTGGGATCTCCCAATGGCAGCCCAATAGGGGTAAAGCCCCTAGTCTCCATCAGCCAGTGTTGCCAGCTTTCTGTCTCATTCCTGTCTTTCCTCATACGCACTCATAATATATACAGACATAGCTCTTTCACGTGAACATTATTTCCCCTACTCTCCTCTCTTCTGTGCTCTGCCTTCATAGGTCCATTTCCCTCTCATCCTTAAGATCATCTAAGTCCAAGTCCACAGAGAGTATTTTCTTCGCTGCTTTCATGGTACCTTCCAACCATGCATCCCTTCCCTTCATCACTGTTTCCATTTTGCTCATAAAAGAGCTTGTGTGGTTATTCCTATTCAATAGGCATTTGTTGAGTAAGTTACACTGCCTCATAATCAAGGACTTTTCTAACTGAACCAAATAAGTATCCGCAACAGAGACAAGAGAGCACTGGCTTGGGCTTCAGATCTTTTATTCTCCTGTGGTAACTCAGCCCTTAAAAACCCTCATACTTGCACATTCCCAGGGCTTGCTCTTGCTCTCAAGCATCCTGCCAACCACACCTGCTGGCCTCTGGTTGAAGCTGCCTCCCATTGGTAAAGAATGTGTAAAGCACATAGGCTCCAAGGCTCTCAAATCCCAACTTTGTAAGTGCCTAACATCCTGAGTCCTTAGGAGTCTTCACTAGACCCCATCAAGCCCTGAGAGCAGCCTAGTCCATCTTCCCCACTCTGTGTTCACAAGCTCAGCACCATCTGCCCCTAATGAGAGCAGCTCCCTCAGCCTATGCACAGTGACCCTCTCCGAGATGCCCAGAATATTGTCTAGAGAAGAACATATGTGCAAGAGAGCTCATGATGTCCCTATACCCATTTGCCTTTCCCCACATCATACAAACAGGTACCAATGGGTGCCTGCCTTCCAGATGAATGGCCAGAAGTGAACAGCAAGAGATAAAACCAACCAGCTATGGGAGTTTTCAGCTGGAGTGGTCAATGGCCCCTCTATCAGATTACACCTGGGGTAACAGGGGAAGTTTAGGAGTGTCCAGTCACTGAGCTAGCAAAGGCATTTTAAGATTAACTGGCATTTGTGGTGTGTGTGTGTGTGTGTGTGTGTGTGTGTGTGTGTGTGTGTGTTTCATCTGAGGACTCAAGGGAACCTGGGAGGGCCTGGTAGCATGGTCCACCCAGAGCTTAAAGCAGGGTAATAAAAACTACATCCTACAGATGACTATAATTTATCTCTGACATAAATTCTCTCAATTTAATGTTTCAGACCTGGACTATCTCCACTCTTTCTGAAGTGGCAGCTACAATCACTTTTACTGCCTAAAAAGAGGACTCTCTTTAACATTTGACCTGGGATCTACTCTCTATCTACCAGCCCCTTCAAGAGTTCTAACTACCTCAGCCGCTCCCTCCATAGGTTAAGATTGAATTTCACTACCACCCTTGGATCCTTCAGGCCTGACGTGGTCAATAAGAATAGATTTCAGCAGATACTGCCCAAAGTCTGAAGATTTATCAGCTCCAGAGCTTTCTAATGCTTGCCAATTAGTATGTCCATTTTTCAGGGCTGACCATGGAAGTCCTTAACTTACTTGACAGAGAAAGAACTCCAGCAAGGCAGGAAGCACCTTGGGCTTGGCTGCCTGAGCCAGCAGGGCTGCCTCCTCAGAGGATGCCCAGTTCAGCTGCCTGGCAGCAGCCTCAAGGTGAGGAGGCAGGGCCTTAGAAGGCACACTGATGCCCAACTCCTCCCTGCCTCCTGCCTGGAAACAACTAAGTACACAGAGAAACCTAACACAAAAGTTTGTCCCCAGTGCCGAGGGACAAAACTTCAAGGCAAATGGAGCTAACTTCTTGCTTCATCTGCCTAGACATGGTCTTAGTGCCTGGTACTATGTGTTTTCTCCAGGACCTCGCAGAACCCACCTACCCTTTCAGGACCCGGCCCTCCTCTTGACTGTTCGGGCATTATCTTCTTTTCCAAAAGGTAGATAATTGATCATTGAGATTGAGAGTTAGTAGCTAATGTTTTAAGAGATAAACATGAATAAGCTAAACCAATGTGCTATTTGTTTCTCATCAAGGAGGGCAGCTGAGGCAGAGAGACTAAGTGTTTCATTTAAAGTCACAGAGCTGTGTTAGAGTCATGAGTTAACCCAGCCATGTTGACTCAAAACCTCCTCATGCTTAGCCATTTAACATACTGTCAAAAAAAGAAACTCACTCTGCGAAATAACTGCTGGGCTGCCAATCAGGGAAATCATCAACTACCTTACGCACTGTAAATCCTGTGAACCGCAATAGTGGCATCAATGTTAGGAAGGTAACCATCTGCTTTCTGATTAGATTTAAGGCTCATTCCACAAGTTAAACACATGCAGAGTACTGTAAATATGGCCAGTAACTCACTTGATTATTGTAGGTTTTTTAAAGGATAAAGCCATATGGAAGCCTACTATTTAATTGGAGTTTAATTGGAGTTATCCCAGAAACCATAAGTTGCCAAATAAAAAGTCTAGGGCCAGTAGGGGATACTTCTCCTCTAGTCATTGGTCACAGTTCTCTCAGAGACCCCCCAAAACAACACAAGCTAAGGTCATTGCCCTTGGCTGCTCCCCAGACCTTGATAAGACCTTATTGCTAAAGATAGCACAAACACTGTCATAAGACCTGAAAAAATAAAGTCAGTATTGACCAGGAGGCTTCCTCCCTACTGGACAGCGATCATAGTACCAGGAGGTGCTGTAAAGGCTGCCAGATAGGGGGTCATCAGCAACTGTCTCATCTGCTGTAAATCCTGTAAATTACAGCATTAACTGCAATGGTGGCATGAACGACATGGGGGTAACCATCTGGTTTCTGATTAGATTTAAGGCCCACTCCACAGGAGTATTGTACAGGTACTATAAATACAGCCAAGAACTCATGATTGGGGAGCTCACATGTCCTAGGGGTAAACGTAATACTATAATTTCTGGACACGGTATCAAACTGTCCTCCAAATTCCTATATTTCTCCCTGTATCTTAGTGTATCTTCAGACCTCATCAGAGAAGTTTCTTTGTGCAGTGGATGATGGCTGATGCAGAAACTCAAGAGGAAGTGACCATGGAGTGCTCGGCCATGGATAAGACACTTATAACATGCTGTCTCCATGGTGCTCATCACAGAAGAGAAAAGACCGTAAAAGCCAGAGGAGTTCAGGAGGGCTGAGGCAAAATAACATCTTCCGGACTTGATGGGACTCTTGTGTTCAAAAAGAACAGAAGCTACATGAAGACCACTTCAATTTACTTTCACCCCATATTTCCCACCTCCCCCCAAACTGAGCTGTACTCAACTGACTGTGACCCCAACCCCCAAAAAAGATGAGTATGACATGCCTCCTTTGGTCCTGCCTGAGACGTCTTCTTTGAGGGATTACTATGAATTAGCAATCTATGGCAAAAACTCTACTAGTAAGGAGAACTTCTACAATGAAGTAAAACTGTAGATAGATACAGGATATAGGAAAGAGGGAGGGAAGACAGCCCAAGTCTACAGATGTTGCCTTCTCGTCACATGGACACTATAGAGGGCAAGATCAAGATCAAGGGGGGAGAAATATTCCTTCTCCCGAGGATGCTTGTCTCAAAGGGATGATATGAAGCCCATCTAGTGCCTAAAGGCAAAGAAGTAAGCCAGCACTCACCAAAGACTGTCTTGGTACCTGACACCTCACCTTCTATGTCTCCTACTCCTAGAAATGAGTGGCATATTAGAGCAAGGGCAGCCTTCTAGCCCTGCAGGGAAAGAGAGGCTCATGTTCCCAAGGAGGAACCTAAAACCTAACGTGCTCCTCCTCTGGCCAGCTGCAGTCCACTTCTGCTAAAGATCTACAGAGGACTCAGCTCACGCAGTGCAGTCCATGGTGACTAGAAAGCACTGTTACGGTGATAAGAAGCATTAGGCTCTATATTCTGTGCATTTATAAATGAAGTGATTTGTAATATGATCATGTTTAAAATGAATTTTTAATAAAGTAATTATTTCTGATGTAATTTTAATCTCGAATGTTTTGAATTAAGGATGTTTACTATACTTTGATCATGGGTTATCTCAAACTCTCAGTTTTTAAGTCACAAAGTATGTTTTCAAACCCATGGCTTGTCTTTCCGAATTTTTTTTTAAGTCTGAGTATCTGCCTTCTTTACTCTACCTCCCATCTTGCTGGTTATGATTAGGACCAAAGGCCCAATCCTCATTTTCTACATTTCTAAATTTCTAAATTGCATGTATTTATTATTCACTTGAGTGTGTGCACATATGCCTGGTTGTGGGCACAGAGCTCAGAGAGCAGTGTGCAAGACTTGATTCTCTCCTTCAACCCTGTGAGTCTCAAGGGCTGAACTTAGGTCCTCAGGTTTAGCAGCAAGTACCTTTACCCGCTGAACCATCTCACCAGACAAGGACAAGCTGGGCTTTTTATTTGGTTGGTTGGTTGGTTGGTTGGTTGGTTGGTTGGTTGGTTGCTTAACTAGTTGGTTTGGTTCGGGATTGTTTGATATACACTAGCCCTGCTCTCATGACCTTCCTGCCTCAGCCTCCTGAGAGCTGGAAGTACAGGTTTGTGCCACCACACCCAGCTCTACATTTTCTTGCATCACTGGGCACATGTAGGTCCCCAGGTAGAACAAGAACCATAATTACATTTGTCTCTATGTCTCTCTGTTTTTTCCTAAGATTTTTTTTAATGTGTAGGAATGTTTTGTCTGTGTGTAGGCATACGCACCACACTTGTGCCTGGTGCCCATGGAAACCAGAACAGAGCATCAGATCCCCTGATATTAGAGTTACAGATATTTGTGAACCATGATGTGGTGCTGGGGATCAAACATGGGTCCTCTGGAAGAACAGTCAAGTGTTCTTAATCACTGAGCCATCTCTCCAAGCCAATGACTATGTTTCTTAACTGTTAACTCAAGGTAAGCCCAGTATAGTAGACATAATTGCCCCACTCATGACTATTTACACCCTTCATTCTTGCGCCCAGTCCTTATATTTTGTTTAGAAATCAAGTATCGTATGCTTTAGGAAGACAACTTCCAGCCTCATGTGTAGTGACTGCAATAAGCTCAGAAACTGTATCCCCTTCTAGATTTATTTAGGAATTGCTGGTGGTATAATGGCCTTGGAATTATGAAAAAATAAAGTCTAAAGGACATCTAGGAAATATTTTCTTAATCTTGAAGGGAACTGAGTGTAAAGAAGCAGGATCTTTGTGATGTCAATCTCATATGCAACATGTGGAATTATGACAGCCAGCTTGGTATTATAAGCATGGTAGAATAGAGGGATGCCAGGAATTAGGTCCCAGGCTCTCCATTTCTTGTAATGGCAGGAAAAGAGAACAGGACCAATCCTTTCCATTGGGAACAACTGTTTCTTATGTTTGTTTTTAATCTTCCTGAAAGCATTAAAAAAAAAAAATAAGGCAACAAAGAGTCAGTAGGTCAAAACCCAGGAGAAGCTGAAAATCCAAAGAGACCCAGAACACAAAGTGACTTCTACATGAAGAACATTTGCCAATAGGCAAGAAACAGAAGCAAATTTAAGCCATGCTTTAGAAAATCAGAAAAGATGAAGGGAACAAGATCAAAAGTTCAGAACCTGCCCAAGGAGAAGGCATTCTCACATGAATAACTATTCCAAGCTAAGCTTCTTCCCAGGGGAACAGCATTATCTTCATAGTAAAAGCATCCTGGAAATAAGGCCGCTCTCTGGAAAACCTGAGACTCAAGTTGCCTACGGTGGCTCCAAGGCCTCCAAGCACTCAACTCAGGTTTAGGTGGAACTGGACCGGTGGTGTCAACAGGAGCCTGACAAAAGAGAGGAGAAACTGTTCCAGGAAAAACGTTACCATTCTAGGTTTCGAGGAATTGGGGTCTTGGAATCGACTTCTTAAAAGCATTAGCAACCCAGGACCCAACAGGATAGCAACCATTACGCAGTCAACGGCTGGGGGGGGGGGGGGACAAAGAAGTGAGTCAAGAACACAAAGCAACCTTTGTCTGCGAGCATCTGCCAATCTGCAAGAAACAGCGATCATTATGGAATTTTCTCCCCACAAAAGCTTTCTTAAACATAGTGAACATGATGTAATAAAAAAGTAACCAAACACAAAAGGAAAAGCATACTATGAGCAAAGACTACCAAAACCAACAGACTACAGACAAGACCTACAACTACGGTAGTTACACCACAACACTGACTTATATATCAAAGCATTATTCCATATAAGGTAAATATATTCAATTTTTATTTGTCAATTTTACCTAACTTAATATGGAAAAACAAAAGGAGTTAGATATACAAAACCCCACAGCCTAGAATTAGCAAACAAAAACTATAAAACAAGTATACTATGTTAAAAAACAATATTAAAGACAAGTTTAAAAGGTTTTCATGAAACTGGAGGGTAACTTGGAAAACAGTTAAGTATTCTGGCACCAGAACATACAATAATTGATATTGATAACTCAATGCACACATTTAATTGCAGATTAGACGTATCTAAGTAGGTAGTTAATAAGCCAGAAGATAGATTGGAGAAAATTATCTAGAGTGCATCATAAACATAAAATTATGAAAAATGCAGAAATAACAATAAAGAATACATAAGATCCAATAAGAAATCTCAATATTAATCAATGTGAGAGGAGGAAATGGAGGTAATGGAATAGAATTTTCTAAAACTGATGACTGCAGCATCTCATGGGTGTGATGAATCTGACGAACACAAGCAGACGACATAAGAAAGAATCTGTCAATCGGGAGATGCCGTTCAGCTCCCCAACTTCCCACATTAAGACATGGTGGAGGAGAAGACATCCACTTATTGTTTAAGTCAGCTTGAGCTTGAACGCAGTTATATGTAGCCAACAGCATCGTAAGTGATACCCACAGGGAAAATAGAGTATCCGTCATTTGTGGGGTGGTGCCACAAATATATGGTATTTGGGTTGTGAGTGAGTACACCAGGGACAGGGTTCAGTTGGTAAAGTGCTTGCTTTGTAAGATGAGGGCTTGAGTCTGATACTGAAAGCTGGGCACAGTGGCATATACTTGCTATCCCAGCACCAGAGAGTCAGACACTGGGTCCTTGAGGCTCACTGGCCAGCTAACAGTCTACTCAGCAAGTCCTGGGCCAAGGGACAGACTCAAAAACAAAAAGTGTCCTCTGGCTTCCACATGATCACACACAAAACGGGTGGGGGCTCTAATTAATGTCTTCCTGACATTTATTATTATAACAACTATTTACCCTTGGTATAAGGTAGGAAGGGCAGGGAGAGCCAAGCAGAGCACCCAGGGGGTGCTCGTCCCGGGCCACCGAAGCAGAGCATAAAACCAAGGGAGAAATATCTCAGCTTTTTGTTTGTCTTTGTTCTGGAATTTCTCTATAAGGTTAGCATTGAACTTCAATTTTCCCCAAAAAATTAGTGCCTCCATGTATTCAGGGCTCCCAGTCTCTTACGTATTCCAGGTGTCCAAGACATACTTAAACAGGGATCAGAGCAAGCTCACATCACGTAATCCTCATGTACCATGCCCACACCTACTTTCTTAACTTTGATCTCTTCAAGTCCAGAAAGCTTTCCAAGGCAAAGAAGACTCAAGCAGGGAGAACACTCGCCCCTGAGGCCCAAACACAGAAGGAGCCACCTTGCTTCCCACACTCCTGCTGTGCATAGGCTCCTCCAGGCCTGGCCAAGACTCCTGCAGGAACAGCAGCATCCATTTGGGATGATCTCCCTGTGGTAGAGGAGTCAACACCAGGACTCTTGTTTATTTATGTTCACTAGGCAGCGATGGAGAGGGAGGGGGAGGGGAAGAGTCAGAAAAGGAAGATCTAGCAAAGTTGTGGTGGGCCAGAGACTGGTGGAAGAAATATCTCTATAATTTCACTGCTTTCCAACTACACTGTCTGTAGCTGGAGCCCCCTGGGTGGAAGGTTTGTATATTATTGGGGATAAGAGTTTGTAACCCTAGTTATGTCTCCAGAGCATTTGCCTTTGCTCATCTTGAAACTTCTAGCAAGAAAAAAAAATGTGGTTTCCATTACAGTGTCACCAAGGGACTTGTACAGGGTTTGGATCATTAAAATAAAAACATTGATGAGTAAACCATGCCACTTTGTCTCCAAGACTTACATCCTTCCTCCACCCCTGGCCCTGGGTTTTATTTTGAGACAGGCTCAAAATAGTTTATAAAATATGGAGTTCATTATCCCAGTTAACAGACTTCATTTTACATGAATGTAGATTAAAAGCCCCATGCCAATTTTTCCTCCTGGGTTTCTGGGGAAGATACTCCACTGCCCTTGCCTTAGCTGGGTTCTTGGGGACAAAATTCTATTGTGGCAGTAGAGAGGCAGGAGGCCCCACTTGTAACTATTACCAGGAAGGATGAAGAACAACTCTGCCATTGGGGCTTCCTAAGTTTGCTTGGACCCTTAAAAGTTTGAATCTAAACTAGAATTAATTCATGATTTCTTAAGTCTGCTCATTCTTCCAGATTCAGTGACAACAGCAAGATTAATGGGATAGAGCTGGAGTTGGCTATGGTGGCACATACCACTAATGCCATCATTTCGGAATATGAGACAGAAGCAGTTCTAAGTTCAAGGTCAGCCTGAGCTATAGAAAGACTGTCCAAAAAAAAAAAACCAACCCAGTAGCTGTAACTTAGTGTAAACTACTTGTCTAGCACATACGATCCCTGGATTCTCACCTCAGCCCTGAAAGGGATGGAGGGAGTGGAAGTGGTAGAATGGGGTTGCAAACAGAGGACTATAATGAAGTAAGGCCTCAACTTGGGGTTTTCTGACATCACGTCTTCCTCAGCTAATAACTAACTATGGTTTTGTGAATTTAACCATCTCTTCAGTATTGAGTTTCCTTATCCTTCCATCTACACTGTCATTTCTCTAGGAAACAAATATGCGTGTAAAGAGAGTATGGAGAACAGGACTTTCTTCCCATTGTTGATCTTGATGTCTTTCAGTTCAACCCTGCCATGCCCCAGACTCATTTCCTTACAAAGCATCACTTTATGCCTTACCATCAGAGTCCTTTTCCTTCACTCTGTCCAGATCCTTGAAGATCCAAGTGCTCAAGTCAGAGCATTCAGTAACAGATGCACACATAGGTCACCTGACTTCAACCACTCTGTGAGCAGGTGCCGCTTCTACCCCAGCTCTCCTGCTTTATACAGAGCCGGGAGGGGAGACTGGATTCTTGATGACACACAATCCTCCCTGAGCTGGCCCAAATTAGTTCAGTGACAGTGTAACCAGGTGATAACACAGACAGACAGACAGACACACACACACACACACATATACAGAGACATACAGAGACACACATACGGAGACAGACAGACAGACAGACAGACAGATAGACAGATACATACACATACACACACACACACAGACACACACACTCCAGTCCTGGGTCCTCTCTGCCCCTCTAGCTATCTCATCTATATAATGGCATCCTCTATAATCACAGGGTAACTGAAGGTCTGAATGAAGCAGATCAGGTCCCATCTAAAGTCACACATTACCTCAAATCTCTGGTCTTTGTTCATGACATTCTGAACTTGAAATGCTTATTTTTTATCTTTTCTACTTAAATAATTTCCTGAGTCCTCTTTTCTTCCTCCCAACAGAGAGTGCCCCATTCTCTGGTCTCCCAGTTGAGTGTACACTTTTTGTTCAGGCCACCTCCTGCTTTCCAGAACACTTCTGAACTTTGTAGCACATACTACAAGCTGCTATTATAAATCCAACTGTTGCTTGACTTCTGTGCTATCTGCCTTCTCTCTAGAGGCAAACTCTGTGAAGACATCATGCTTTATTCATGCTGTATCCCCAGCAAGTAGCACAATGCCTTGACTGCCTAGATTCACTGTCGGTCTTCTCAGCATTTACAAGTCAATTCGTAAATCCACTCCTGTTCACCATTTCCTAACTTCTGTCGCTGCCCCACCCCTAACCTTAAATATGTTCAGGCCTCCCTTCTTAAATGAAAGCACCGCTTGACCCTAATGTCCCACCAACCACTCGTCTATTTTTACCTTGTATTTTCTGACATATTTCTCAAACAAACAGTACGTGCTGGCTGCTGCCTCATCCTCGCCACTTCCTCCCACTGCAATCTGGTTGCTCATCGCCAAGGCACCGAAACGATGGTGCAAGAAGGCATCAATGCCTTCTGTCACCAAACCCTTCCATGCTGTCCCACCCCCTTCACATGACGATCCCTAACTACCCCCCTCATTCCCCTCAAGGCTTTGCTTGTTCTTCCAACTCTTAAGAAATAGTGTCTCATGTCTCTGATTTCCACACTCCGTCTGCCCTGTGCCACCTTCCCTGGACTATTTTTCTTATTATTACATATTTTCCTCGATTACATTTCCAATGCTAGCCCAAAAGTCCCCCATGCCCTCCCCCCCCCCCACTCCCTTACCCACCCATTCCCACTTTTTGGCCCTGGCATTCCCCTGTACTGGGGCATATACAGTTTGCGTGTCCAATGGGCCTCTCTTTCCAGTGATGGCTGACTAGGCCATCTTTTGATACATATGCAGCTAGAGTCAAGAGCTCCGGGGTACTGGTTAGTTCATAATGTTGTTGCACCTGCAGGGTTGCAGATCTCTTTAGCTCCTTGGGTACTTTCTCTAGCTCCTCCATTGGGGGCCCTGTGATCCATCCAATAGCTGACTGTGAGCATCCACTTCTGTGTTTGCTAGGCCCCGGCCTAGTCTCATAAGAGACAGCTATATCAGGGTCCTTTCAGGAAAAGCTTACTAGTGTATGCAATGGTGTCATCGTTTGGAGGCTAATTATGGGATGGATCCCTGGACTATTACCAGCGTCACTGTCTCTTCTAGGCATCTGACTCAGATCATGTGTCTCCTCCCTCAACTGCTCCCTAGGACCACAGACATAATGCTGCTGCTGGAGCAGTGGTTCTCAACCTTCTAAGACTGTAACCTTTATCACAGTTCCTAATATTGTGGTGGCTGCCTGCCCCCCACCATAAAATTACTTTCACTGCTACTCTATACCTATAATCTTGCCACTATTATGATTTGTAATATAAATATGTGTTCTCCTATGGTGTTAGGTGACTCCTGTGAAAGTGTCTTTTCAATTCCCAAAGGAGTCATGACCCACGGGGTTGAGAACCGCTGTACTAGAAGGAGTTGGGCACTCTGTGATCTAAAGTTAAGATCCCTTCCAGTGTAACTCTACTATGTGTCCAGCTAAACCTCAGCATGGCCTTTCTATCATTTAAAATATGAAGAACCTCGAATCCCTGTAAATTCTTGTTCTGCTCTTAATGCATCCAAATTCACACCAACAGCAAGCTCTGGTGGTCAAGAATTCCCTGTGACTTCCCTCCCAAACAAACTCTGGATATGCCCTTTTATACAGTTCCTCATACTGAGGTGCCCCCCGCCCTCCCACCATAAATTTTGTTGCTACTTTATAACTGTAGTTTTGCTACTATTAATTATCCTCATGTGAATATGTATCTTCCAAGGGTCTTAGGTGACCCCTCTGAAAGGGTCATTTAACACCTAAAGGAGTCACATCTTTGAACTTCCCTCTCCTTCAGCTATGCATCTCCTTCAGGCCTCACTGTGCCTTGGTCCACTTCACAGACTGGAGAGTCTGACTTCACCAAAGTTCTGTTTGCTATTCAGGGTAGATACACACAGCCAAGTAAATAGTTTTTATTTCTTCCTATGGTGTCCTAGTTCATTTTACTTACCAATTCTGTTGTAAAGGACCTTCTGTGCATCCAAATGTTTCCTTAGACCATAAGCACCCCAGGCCATGCCTCTTGGGATTCCCAGCTCCTAAGTCTACTCCCAGATACAGGAGTATTATCCAATACATTTTAATGACATGCTACTACCCTGCCACCAATCGTTTGTAGCCTGATGTAAGTGGAGAGCAACCTCAAGCTCTCTCCCCAGCTCCAGCTCTTACCACATAAAAGCTCCACAGCCTCTGACCTCCACCCTCATAATCAAGTCACTGTATTGTCTATTCTGTTGACAGTGCCCTTCCTCTGACTAGACATAAAGATTCATGAAGACAAGTGCACTGTCTCCTTCAACACTATGCCCAGATACGCAAACACAGCATAGCACACAGTAGGTCCTTAGTGGATATTTATTAGGTGAATGCGCATGCCTTTCTTCATTCATCCCACTTATCTCTCCCTCCTAGGAATTCATAGCGCTCATCTAGTGATTCAACATGAAATTATATCCCCTGACGTCATAAAGAAGTATTGTAGGTGTTACTGCTGTGTGTTTGTAGATGTTGTAGGTGCTGTCCAGCAGAACCATGACTCACTAGAGTTAGAAGAGCACCTACTTACAGTTGGATGGACGGGCTGTAAGAAATTCAGAGAGCTACCAACCAAGGGGTACACATGGCATATGTAGCAGAGAATGGCCTTGTCAGGCATCAATGGGAGGAGAGGCCCTTGGTCCTATGAAGGCTCGATAGATGCCCCAGGGTGGGGAAGCAGGAGTGGGTGGGTGGATGGAGGAACACCCTCATAGAAGCAGGGAGAGGGGGTAAGGGGATAACATTTGAAATGTAAATAAATTTTAAAAAATAAATAAATTTTAAAAAGAAAAAGAAATTCAGAGAGGTTACAGTTACTTTGTTCATGTGTTTTGCTAATTTTTTTTAATCCCCATGGATGTTTGGCCTGTATGTATGTCTGTGCATCACACATGGGCTTGGCACTCATGGAGACCAGAAGGTACCAGATGCATTTAGAACTAGGATTACAGATGTTTGTGAGTCACCATGTGGGTACTGGGAATTAACCCTGGCTCCTTGTAAGCACAGTTGGTGCTCTTAACCACTGGGCTATCCCTCCTGCCCCTAGCTTTTGCTTCTTTGGGATCTTTTCAGGAGATGGTGAATTATAGCCTTCCAGAGTGCAGGAATCTGATCTCCTATCCCTGCAAGGCCCCTGCAATGCTTGCAGACATTATTAGCCCTTCAGCCATTAACACAGAATCTGCCACTTTCACAATTTCACAAACCACCTCCACCCACAAAGTAAAAAGCAAGCCTGGAATTCAGTTGGCTTTCTGACCATTGAGGAAAACACCTTTGGCCTTCAGAAACCATTCTGTAAACCTCAATAGAAGAACAGGCCCTAGGAGGCCATGCCACCCCAGGGAGAGACTTGCTACTTTCTTTTCCTCTTATCATGGTAACCTCTGCCCCACTGCTTGGAAACTCCATACCAGTACTCCAAACAGAAGCTATCAGTGTCCTTCCCCCAGGACTTGGCCTAGATACATCTTACCTGGTGATCTCACACCACAGTCAGCACAGTCAGTGATATTCTCTCCATCTGCCAACAGGGGAGGTAGCTAGACGCCGTTTCAAATGCATGCTGAGGATGGAGATTCGGGCATCTCTATGTGTGTAGCAGTCAGCATAGGAGCTAACCCATCCTATGTGGAAAGGTCCTGGACCTTTGCTTTTCTCTTAGCAGTTGTATGATCTCAGCAAAGTAGTTCCTTCCACAAGTCTGCTCCCCGTCTGTAAAATGGGAACCAGTGTGATCTACACAGAGAAGGACCTGGCAGACCAAAGGGAATATGACACTGGCATTATCACACTCTTACTCTTTTTGACTCCTAACCAAGGCAGTAATAATCCTTGTTCCTGGAGTGTTCAGATTCCCTTTTAGTCAACATGAATTTACTAGATTTCCCATTAGAATACAACTTTGACCTAGGTGTCTAGGGGAAAATTTAAAAGGATGATGGAGACAAAGGCTTGCCCTCTACTTGTAATGGGTAAAAATGACCCCTTGAAGCAATTAGACTCCACAACAGCTACAGAAAACCCAAAGGAGAAGCACCCATACTGAGTATTTGCTGGCATCAGGCACTGGGCACACATCTTAACTCCTTCACTGCACAGAGAGATATCATGATGCATACATAATTGCTACCTACAAGAACACACTGAACCGCTGGTCCCTGGCCTCTGCACCTGAGTGCTCACATGCCTGAAGAGAAGGAAGTGTGACTAATTAGGGGCACTTTTTCTGGAGGACATAAGAGTCAAGATTCTGAGGAAGGGAGAAATGTGGCCCATCATCCACAACTGAGGCTCTGAGCATTTTGAAAGGAAACAAAGGGGAGAGGTCTGAGGAGGCCATAGGGAAGGCAGGAAACCACAGGGGATTATTCTGTGACAGTGTTTCAAATTGCTTATGAGATAAGAAGCCTACATCCTCTGATAGGCATATACTGGTGACTTCAGAAGCTAAGTTAAAGTAACTTTGTCTGATAGGAATATTCAGCTCAAGTAGAAAGATTATAGCCAAACCTCCTCTCATTAGAAGAACTCCAGCATAGCTGTATCACCCAACATGTTCTTCATACATGTGTTGCATGATGCTCACTTCTTTCTCTCAGTGAAACCTCCAAGGGAAGCAACATATCATAGAAATGTATCCAGAGAAGCCGTATGTCATACCAAGTGCACACACAGCAACTAACCATAACAGGAAAGATAGCCACCATGAACAGCTGGAGCCTGTGGCAGGTTAGTCTAAGCAGAGAGACACCAAGCACAATCTAGGCAGGGGCCAAAGCTGTGCAGATAACTAGGCTGTCAGGAAGCCAAAGAGAAAACATCACTCAATGACAAGAACCTGGGACAAGAGTAGTGAGGACAAGACAGCCCAGAGAGCCTTCACAACCTAGGCTAAGAAGGCTAGCTGCCTCTTGACCCTGCACTGCACTTAGGTAGAATCTGTCCTTGCATTGGAATGGTTGAGTTCTGAAGGTTGAGACAACAGACGACATCAGTCAGGGAGATAGGAACTTTAGTGAAAATCTCAAGTAGGTTCCTGGCCAGAGTGAATCCTCACTCTATGAAAGCTGTGGACGAGAAGTCCCCAACCTCCCTTCCATCTTTCTGACAGTATGAAAAGGAGCATCCTTTCTCTGATTCTAGCAGAAGATGATAGTACCCACCTAATGACAGTGGAACTTACCTTGAACAAATAAGGACATATTTTTGACACACAATGTGACAAACTGTCATCCCTAGGTGGAAAACCTAACTAGGGCAGCCAGAACTGAGAGGTGTAGACTCAAAGCAAGCGGTGGGGGGTGGGGGTGGGGGGTGGCAATCAACCTTCTGGAGCACAGGGCAAATGTTTCCCCAGGAATATGAAGGAAAGTCAGGGTTTAGTTAGGCAGTGATACAAAATGTCTGCAGTTTCTAAATAAAGTTGCACAGATCATACCCTAAAGATTACACTCTTTTACATTGTTTCTGGTTTATCTTCTTGTTACTTTGTATTTGCTATTCTCACAGTGATGGATTATCTCAGTTCCTTTGTTATTTTGCCCCAGAGCCATTTTGCCATTGCTTTCTGGCATCACATTAAAAGATGGCAACAAGCAGCCCCCCAGCCTTGACTCCATCAGAATCACTGGCAGAGATGCCAGTGCCATTCCCTGCCAGGGGTTCGAATCCAGCTGCCTGGGTCGAGGCTGGAAAGAAATGGGAACTCTGTGCTGTGCCGTGAGTCCCAGATGATTCCAGCTGGTTTCTGGTGTAAAAATCCCAAGTGCTTTAAGGTATTCATCAGAAAGCAGACAATGCCCAAGAAGAAATCAAGCAGTCTAAAATGTATGTTGTGAATTAGGCCTCTCATTTAAATGTTTCCAAACACCATTTTTACCATATCTAAAAATCTTCTACACTATATTTTCTTTTATGTAATTTTAACTTGGCTCCATTTTGTACATGAAGTTATTTTTAAAAGAACATAATAGGTTGGGGGTAAAAAGCATGATGGCATAAACAGGTTGGAGGAGAGCTAGAAAGATAGCCCAGTCAGTAAAGTGTTTGATTGCAAGCATAAGAACCCGAGTTTGATCCCCAGCATGCATGTACAAAAAGCAAAGCAAGGTGGAACATGCTGAGAACTCACTGCAGCACTGGGGCAGCATCCGATAGGTGGGTACCTAGGGCTCACTGGCCACCCAGCCTATCCTACTCAGAGAGCACCAGACTGAATAAGACACTGGCTCAAAACAGACACAAAACCCACAAAATACTCACAGGGAACAGCAACCAAGGTTGAACTTTGACCTCTATGTGAAAACACACACTGGGGGGAGGGGGATAAAGAAGGTGGGAAGAGAAGAGAAAGAGAGGAGAGAAGAGACAGAGGCACAAAGAGAGACTGGGAGAGAGGAGGAAAATGGACAGAATTTTGGAGATGGATTGAAGAGTAGCAGACAAGCAGCAGAGAATTAGGTACAGGTATCAAGGCTGTACCCATATACTAGGAAAGAGAACAGACATGAGGGGCTAGGCGGGCAAGGAGGCTGGAGCAGCAGACATCTGAGCCGCTTGTTATGGCAGGAAAGATGGGAAGGCCCATGAAAGTCAGGGTGAAACTGAGGCATTAGCAATGGGGAACAGGAAGGGTTAGGAGGGCCCACACAGATGGACGAGATGAGGCATAGCAGCGTGGCAGAATCAAACACTAGGCAGAGCAAATCACCCTCCAGGCTGAGAAGCTCAAGCACTACCTGTATGTTACCAAAACTCATCTCAAGGGCTGGTGCTGGGGGGCTTTTCCACACGCTGGTAAACCCTCCCCAGACCCACCAGGTCCCTGCAGATGCACCAGACTTCAGTCACACAGGCAAGGCTGCCTCTTCATTCTTCTGCATGGGCTTCTTACCTCTGGCAGGGGTCTCCACCATGGCAACTCTCTCCTTAGCCAATGTCTGCAAGCCCAGATCATAGGCAGTAGAGTCAATAAACACCCAGAACACACACAGTAAAAACTGCATCCGTTATTAACGAGAATAAATCATCCAAATGTGATGTATTAAAAATGCTGGCACACCCTTATCGCTAAATCCTTGTACACAGTTCAGTCGTGCTCTCAGAAACAACAGACTTAGTTTTCAAGCTTGACCATTAGCCGATGAAAAAAGATGAAAAAAAAAAATGTGTCTGTAGCAAGAGATCATACGCAGTTATTTTTCTGTAAAGTTTATTTCTCCTCCGTGGTGTGTTCTGATGTTTCCTCCCCTTTTAAGTGTGTCAAGTCCCAGATTCATTTCTCCTCTGTCGCAGCCAACCAGCGCACACAGCCTGTCCGTCATCTCAATTTCCTGGGATAAACCCATCATTCCCTGCCTCTTTTCATCCCTTACTCCCCCCTTGCTTTCTTGAGGCCTGTGACCTTCAAGATGACATAAGGCATAGCAATGGCAAAGGAAAGATAAAATCCTAAGACAGAGGAAGGGAGCTGTGTTCTGTTTCCTTGGAGATCTGAGGGAAATCTCTTCACTTCTCTGGAAGGCAGGCCCTTCTTTCTTTCCCTCCCTCCCTCCCTCCCTCAATCCCTCCCTTCCTCCCTCCCTTATTCATTCATTCATTCATTCATTCATCCAACTAATATCTGTTGAGCATTTCCTATGAGCTAGCTCAATCCACACAGCATGCCATTTCCTATGCAATGGTGGCTAACATTACTAAGTTGCCAAATGCAGAATCCCATTTGAATGTAGACGTACATACATCATGTGGGTGTTTAGAATACTGGGTTACCTAGTAACTAAAACTGAGTGACATGAGCAATGTCCAACCCACAACAGTCCTGATTGATATCAGATACCCTAAAAAGTCTAGAATTTCATGTTATGGGAGTCATTATAAACATTGTTTACAGGAATGACCATAAGCCTATATACACCTAATGTGCATACACATTTCTGACAGCCAATATCTGATATCTAGGGATCCATCAATCTACAACTTCATCATGTGAGATGCTTTCACGTGAACTAACACATTTCCTGTAAACTATATGGTGTAGGTATTACTAATATTCCCACTTTTTCAGCCAAGGTTAATGAGCCAAAAACAAATTATTTATTCAAGGACCCTTAGAAAGGAATGAAGCTAGTAGTTGGAATGAGTTGGCAGTTCTTGGATTCAGAATTTAATGAAAATTGAAAATAAATATAGCTTATATTTTGGCATCTGCTTTCTTCTTTAAATTACTATGATATGCTGATCTGCGCATGGCCTCTGTTCACACGAATATAAATTATCTCTCTGCCTCTAACAGCTTTTCGGTAGCTTGCTCAGCTCTGGGCTGTTGCATGCCACCTGTTCCTGTCTTTCCCAGGATGTCTGCAGGAGAGTGGGAACTAGATGTCTTTGTTGATGAGCCCTAACTGTTGGGGCATTTTGTCCCTGACAGGCACTGTGATCTAGAGCCTCTCACTTAGCTCTTACAGCCCTCAAATGGGCATCATTACTGTAGCCATCTCTTTTTACAATGGAAAGAAAAGAGACACGGAGACATTGGACTTGCTGAGATCACAGAAATGGGGTGGTTGTCTTACCCTCCCTCCTCCATGAGCACCACCATTACAAAGCCCTGGATCCATTCTCCATCCTCATCTCATCTCAAGTCTGGCTTCTCAGAGGTGCTTCTGAGTGCTAGTGAAAGCCTGCTTCCCGAGTACGCTGGCTTGGGTTCCTCCATCTTTGATTTCTCCCGATAAAGCCCTGGTGTATCTGCACTGGGCAGCTCTGCTTCCACGGTATCCACCTCTGGGTGTACCTGAGACCACCCCCGAAGAGAGGGATACAGTTTGGGGTGGGTAGCAGAGCTTTTCCAGGACCATATTTTTCATCAAAGATTTTGTCTCACTCTTGCCAAAACTTCTTAAAGGAGCCAAAGCTCTCAAATGCACAGCCAACATTTCAGAAACCAATTACTACACAAAGTTCCTAGTGGTCTTTCTTTACAGTGGAGGGTCTGTGCTTGCGTGATAGTGCCAGGATATTTGACTGCAGTAATAAATGCGGCTGACATGTATTAAGGTCAGAGTAACTCCTTTTCCTTTTCCTAACCACACATTCTCACAGACTCCATCTACAGACAGGCCACAAAGGGAGCTGTCCCCAGGACAAGTGCTGTAACTCCATGGTGCTGAGAGCCAGGCACAGAGGGAGGAACTCTGCATTGAGTGCCCAGTGCGCACACTACCTGTGATGGTATGTTTTACCTGCAGGAGTTAAATGACAACCATGGCAGATGGGCCCCAGAATGCCCATTTCACAGATGGGGAAACAAGCTCAGAGGAACACACAAATCCACCTATGCTCACAGAGCTGTACTGAGATAGGAGTCTGCATGGGTCTGCCCCAGCTTCCAGCTGCAGGGACCAGTCTCCTCTCTGGTGAAACCCCAACAAGAAATGTGACTGTGCTGTGCAGGTGTCCCCCAAACGATTCTGTGCTCCCCATCCCCAGCTGGGTCACACATGTCCCCAGAAAAACAGCCCTTCTTTTATCTGCTATAGGTTTGCTGCTTGCTGTTGCTCCATGCCCACTTATTTATTTCCCCCCACACTCCCATCTCTGCTGTACCTTTCTCCCTCTCTCTCTCTCTCTCTCTCTCTCTCTCTCTCTCTCTCTCTCACACACACACACACACACACACACACACACACACACACACACACTTATATACATACACCCATACACAGAAGGACACACAACCAGATACGCACTCAGGATACCTCGATCCAGAAGCCGAAGCAAGCGGAGATACCAAAGATACCACTGGTCCCAGAAGCGGTCCGTCATCCCACCCTGAACTCATCCTTCACAGTCAGTCTCCAGGGCACAGCCTCATCCCGCCACCACCACCAACCGACTCGAGGAGGCCAGATTCTCGGATGTTGGGCTCACACGCAGCCTGCTCTAAGCAAATGCCTGCCTACAAAGACAGCCACCAGTCCTCCCACACAGAGGCTGACTGTGCTGGGAGCCCGTTTCACAGCAACAAAGGAGCAAGTGCAGAACACGCCGTGTGCAGACTGAGCCTGCATGAACCCCAGGGGAGGCTGGAGATGCGGGGGAGGGAGTCAGGGAGGGCTCTTCACACTAGCAAGGTTTGAGGTAGCCTTGGGAATGAAAGTCCACGGAGAAGGCCACGGTTAAAATTTCATTCTAGTATCTCCTACCATACTGGCTTCCTGTGCCTCCCACACAGAGGCCAGTGGCTCTCCCAATAGGATGATGAATGAGAAGCCAGATGCTCAACCATCCTGGACTCTGGAACCAGTCCAAAAAGTCCAGGAGTCTGACTGCCTCATTGTGGGGACCTCAGGTCTCCCCATCCAAATATGCTAGACACTCACAACTAGAAAAGAGCTTGCAGGTCCTTTCTTCCTACTTCTCTCATGGATTCTATTAGAGACTGGGCACTAAGGTGCTATGTTCAAGTTCAAACCCTGGTTCCTACTTAACATTTCTTGGCCTTCTGCCTCAGCTTCCTCCCCTATGAACTAGAAAGGCCAGCATTTGCTTCACGGAGGAACTGTGAGGCTCAACACGAAGGAGGGAAGCTCCTGGTGTCACTGGTAAGCAAAGCAGGCAAAGGTTCTCATTGGCCTTCTCCCCTGCCCTTAGAGCCTTGCTCCCCTATCCTTCTGACCCTTCAATCCTGTATCTCTGATGCAGCACCTCCTGTCAGGGCCCTGTCTCTCCATGCTCCTTCTCAGGGCCATACCTCAATCTTCCAATGTCTGACTCAAATGCCACAGAACCCGGGCAGCCTTCCCCGATCTTCCCTCCTTTATGTGTTCCTCCTTTGTATACATTTCTTCTACCTTATCAGACTATAAACTACATGGAGTTCAGATCTGCTCCTTAAACATCTTTGGGTCATTCCTTCAAGGTACCTAATACAGTGCCTTATTTCAGAACCATTCAAGTGACTTTGACTTCAATCGTTAATTCAAGTGATGGTTGACTGACTGAATAGACAAGCAAGGGTTTCTAGGTAACCCATCCCACATGGATGGCAGGAGAAGCATTGACTGTGGCTTGACTACAGCCCGCCAGCCTCTGGACACTGTCTCCGGCGTGCAGCAGGTTCAAGAGTAGGGGCAGAGTGCTCTATTCTCCCCTCCCTTGGAGCCCCTTGGTCAGTGGGCTGGCCACTTACATGAGAAGGTTGTCCCTCTGGTGAAAGGGGATCCTGATCACAGAAATGAAAGAAAGCAGAGGGGACTCCAGGTCTAGGGCACCTCCATTCAACAGCCAAGTGCACATTCCTCACAGCTGTGGCCCAGCTTAGCTATGGCAGCTTCTGCTCCCCGCCTCCTGGTCTCTGTCAGGCAGCTGGAGTCAAGGGGGCTAAAATGAAATAGTTTGCATGTTTCTAAAGGACTCAGGCTAGGCAGGAGGCATGTCCAGGAGGGTAGGAACTAGCAGAGGGAGGGAGAAATTGGGTGGAGCCATAATCTCCACCCTTTGTCCGGCCCAGCATCCTTATTACCTCTTAAAGGGCTGCTATGGAACACAGCAGAGTCCTCACCACCCAAGAAGATACCTCTCAGGCTCTGTTAGTGCAATTTTGTTACTACCTTAAATGGACAAGAATCTTGCAAGAGTCGCTAAAAAAGAATGCAAAGCCCTCTCCTCTCTCTGGAGAGAAATGGCCCACGGTCCTCCCTCTTGTGAATAACAAGAATCTATTGCCCACTCGCATGCGGCCAGTGCTTCTTAGTTCTTTCACATCTGTCAGCCCTAACCACCCCACGAGCTCTGTGGGAGAGGACTCACTTCCTCTGTCTAAAGAAGACCAAAGTCATCTTCCAAGAAGTTGAACTATTTATATCAAATGGTACATAGGTATGAACTGGCTCCCCCTTGTCGAGATGTCTGGACCTTGACATTCCCTAGAGAATGTAGTGCCTTTCCTAGAGAGGTGGAAGCCTTCCCCATGGGGCTATGCTGACAGCTTAAGAAGCAGAACAGTACCAGCGTGCCACAGGCACAGGATGTATGATGACTGACAAACAGCCTTTGATATGTCACATTGGTCCTGGGCTTACAGTCAGCCAGAGAGTGCATCTCCAAGTAAGAATGCCAAAGTTATTTTTTGTCTCCTAATGCAACTTACACAAAACTTGAAATGTGAGACGCCTACCAAGCAGAAGACCTGGACAGAGAGGGGCTGTAAGAGGAACATCACCTGGGGAACAGACAGGCAGCCCTCATGCCCTTATAAGCACAAATATAAACTGCAGCTCTCTGCTTGTGCTGATGGCGGGCATGAAGAAGGAGGCCAACTCTAGCTTCTCCCTTACTTGGTGTCATTCGCCACAGAAAAGAAAACAACATGGGTGCATGCACCTCCCCCCACACAATGAACCCTGGGATACAGAATCACCCATTGGGTCAAACCCAGGAGGAAGCTGTTCAGCCTAGAATTTTACTCTTGGTTGCCTTCAGTCCTTTAAGCAGGGCACCTTGGTGCTCCCCAGCCCACCACTACTCATTTCTGCTATTCCCACAGAGCTGTCCTTTAAAACAGCCATACTAGAAGTTGAATAAAATGTTCCCAGAGACTGCTAGGCTTGTCATTCAGCTGTGGTGCAATTAGAAAGGACAGAATGTTGCCAGGACAAGACCTTATTAGGTAGGTTTTTGTTGTTGTTTTGTCTTAAACAATGACAGCACAGCGGCTCTTTCTTTCATCGTAGCCAAATCAAGGGTAGCCATTCCTGTCAGTGTGGCTCGTTCAGCCCCCTCCGCTGAAATCAGTGACTACATGTAGGCCAAGAGCACCCATCCACTGCAGAGGACTGCTGCCTGTCTGGATGTCTGCAGTTACTAAGCTGTTATAACTGCGATGTGTTCCCTTCTCTCCGGCGTTCCTTCTTCTCTTCTTGGCACTGTTCTCTCTCCATCTTTTCACCCATCCAAAAGGAAAACACTGTGTTCCCAATCAGATAAAGGCAGCATAAGTGGAGGGAACAGAAGGCAAGCAGCAGCGAGGGAGGAGAGAACCAATCAGGTCCCAGATATTTCCCACTCACCTCCCAGGACAACTGGGACCTCTGATCTCTCCGCGGCACTATCCACGCTCCTCAGATACGTGCAGCTAACTGGCAAGTGAAGGCCACACATGAGACGGCACAGCTGCTGCTATCTGTGGACCAGAATGAAGACTATTCAACAGACACAGTGTTCTCCTCCTACCCCTCTCCGGGAAGTAGGCTCAGCCAGGTTACCATTTTGCCCTGCAAGCTGCGCTTCAGCTCCAACGTGAACCAAACGCTCTGGCAGATACCATCCTCAGCACTTCTGTCCCCTCAGCAATTACTGCCCAAGTGTCAGAAGCAACATCTCAGAAACACCATCCAGGGACTGGCATGGACACTTGCCAGCCTCTCCTGTGAGAGCCGAGTGTCCTCAGGTGAACACGCTCCTTGGGTCCTCACATGAAGTCAATATCTGAAAGACGGTATCACCCAGACTGAAATTCAAGTCCACCGCTCCCAAGAGGCCTCTCCAGCTAACCTCACCCATTCTCACCTCAGAGTTCTCAAATTAATGGGCAGCAGATTCACCAGGGAGGGGTGGCAGTTCGTGCAGATGCCCGGCTCCCAGAGGCCTGCATCTTTAACCAGCTCCCCTGGGTGATTCTCTGATGGTGACCTGTCTGCTCTGTCACAGCTCTCCTCTCTTACCTTCAGCACTGACTCCATTTCCATATTTTGGTTGAACTCTACAATGTACCCTGCCTGCCCACACACCCTAGGAGTCCGGGAGAGGGGAACCCTGAGCTCTCTCTCCTGGAAGGCTCTCCTACAAGGTAAAGAGAGATCTAGCAGGGGACCACACAGGAAGAGCTAGACAAAACGGCCCTTAGACACACAATTGATCCTCAGCTCTCCTCGGGCTTCAGAAAACATTCCTTCTGCCACAGGTCCACTGCAGATCTGTACAATGGCTTTAAATGTCACCTCAAATATCTGCCAGGCAGCATGGGAGAAAGACAGGGGTTGATTAGCCTGCATCGACCCTGCTTTTATGTAGCTTTCCTGTTGCTTACCTCTGACCTCAGGGAGATCTTATCTCCATTCCCTAACCTAGAAAGATATCACAAAACCTCTTACGGCACTGGCTTAAAACCACACTGTCAAGTTGAATCGCCCCCCCCACACACACACACACCCTTCCCTGTCCTCCTCTGAGGATTCCTGCTTCCCCCAGCAAGCCACTAGAAGCCCCACACTGCACTGAACCTCCACTTTCAGGGCACCACCCCAACAGCCCAGCTAACCAACAGAACTGTTTCTCAGCCTTATAAAACTCTTCCATTCTGGATCCGGTTCCCTCTGAACTAGGTCCCATGTACAGAGGTATGATAAACTGGTCCCCTCTTCAGTGTTTGTAATAAGAGATCAATACTAGGCCCTTAAGAAACAGTTACACTTTGGGGAAGGGTGTAGAAGACAGGGCAGTAGAGGACAAGCGGAAGTCCAGACATCAGGGTCAACCTGCAATGAAGGATCAGGTCTCTTCACAGAGCTCTTTACCAAAGTCTCCCAACCCTCCAAACTCACATGACCACCTTGCCGACAGTCTTTCCCAAAGCACCTCAAATGTAAAAGGACGGCTAAGAAGCCAGGGAAAACAGTTTAAACCTCACAGGGCCATGTCTACCCAGAAGTCACTGTGAGCTGAGCTTCCCTCACAGCATGGATCCTCCACTTCAGTCCACTGAGAGCAGTCTCTTCACCCGCAGTGACTCTTGACTCAAACCAAGGGGCTGCTTGCCTCTCAGAGGATTTGCTTCCCCTTACTGCTTCTTTCTGACTCTCTGTGTCACATGCTCAGCATCAAAGAATCAGGAAGATGAGGTTATCAGTCACTGCCACAAAAACAAGCTCACATGGTCCCTGCAAGGGGCCTCTCCCTTCTCTCACCCCAGACCCTTCTCCATCTCCTCCAAATCTTTGTGAAGTCCTACCCTACCAATTCAGTCCAGCAAAAAGGAAACACCACACCACTAACACCAGGGTTGATAATGGTGAGCATAAAGCACAAAGGAATTAAAAAGGGCTCTCTACACCCCCAAGTTAATGCTAAATGTTGGGTAGCATAGATCTAAAACTAACAGTTAAAAAATCCTCTTGGGAATTTTCTCCTTTCAAAAAAATGTATAACAACTCATTATTAAACCTGATAAATCCCTAGTATTTATACATGCCCATCCAAGGTAATATGACAGCTACATACTAGTCAACTTGAATTAGCAATTCCTTGGATCTTATTTTCTTTATTTTCCTTGCTCTTTAAAATTTAACTTTATACGTGTGTGTGCATATGGGTGTGGGTGCATGTGTGTGTGTGTCTGTCTGTCTGTCTGAGAGGACAACTTGAAGGAATCAGTTCTATACTGTGATCAGTTTTTAGGAAGTCAGTCTTGGAGGTAAGCACCTATATCCACTGAGCCATCTCACCATCCTCTTAGTTCTTATTTCCAAATCAAGAGAATCAGACAGAGGTGTAACTCTCACTTATAAGTCCTTATTGAGGAAGCTGAAGCAGGAGGAACACAAGTTCAAGGCCAGCCTGGATTACAGAATGAGACTGTTTCAAAATAATAATAATAGTTTGCAGCAGATGAATTATGTTGACATTTCTTAAAAATAATTAGCCATGTAGTCAGCCCTTGCACCACAGAGGTCTTCGGTGTCCCTGGTGTCCCTGAAGGTCTATCAATCCTAGCCTCGTGTCATGCACAAATAAAGCCTAGTCAAACACCCTCAAGAAGGAAACCATTAATAGACTTTGGTATCCAAACATGAGATACACGCTTTTCTTTTTTCCTACTCTCTGGATGAGCACACAAGTCACATGGGAATCGAGGGTATCTTTCTACGCTTTTTGAACTTTTACCATTGAACTATATTGCCTAACTTTTTAAAAGACATTTAAAAATAACAGAGTTAAGAATAAATAAAACTGCTCTTGGAGTCTCCCACCATGGTATGAGAAGTGTAAGCCACACAGAGGGAACCATGCTACTTAGTAACTCCCCAGAGTCCTAACCATGCTACATAGTTATCCCTAGAGTCCTAGCTCCCATCTACAAACAACATTCTGTAGCCAGACTTTGGCTACTTTGTGGGTTCTTCTTTCTTCCACCCTTCTCTACCCCTTTTCTTCCACCCTTTCAACACCCTAACACTAGACAGAAGGGGGAAAGGACAGAAGGGAAAGGGGGCAAACAGTATTGTTAGACTACTTCCTGCTGATTAGGATCATGGAGTTCCCTGGGGCAAGTTTGGTCTCCACTGTCATGGTATTTAATTTCTTCTTCTTGTTTCTTCTTTGTACCAGACAACTTAACAAACCAAAACCAACCAACAACACACCCTGTCCCCCAGAATGTAGCATTTATACACCCTCTGAAGAGCCCCCAGAATTACAAACATCACACAATCACAGAAACTATCTGCAGCTGACAAAATCATGCCTCTCCTGGAGCACAAGGCAAATCACAGTCAGCTGCCGTGGACAATGTGAAGCAGCCCCGTATCCCACACCTGGGACTCAAAAGAAAGCACATCCCTGTTTCTGAGTTTGTTTCTTTCTTTCTTTCTTTCTTTCTTTCTTTCTTTCTTTCTTTCTTTCTTTCTTTCTTTCTTTCTTTCTTCCTTCCTTCCTTCCTTCCTTCCTTCCTTCCTTTCTTTCTTTCTTTCTTACTTACTTACTTTTTTTAAAGAAACCAGAATTCTCACTACATCATCCAGCATGCCTCTTTGGAGGATCCTGCCCTCCCATCTCCGCAGTAGAACCTAAGGAATCTATCTACATCAGAGCTGCCTGGTCAGCCATGATACTCACAAGGATAAAGTGTCTAAACCACGACAGTTGGGGGGATTTGTAATAGTGTCATGGATAAGTCAGACAGGGGGTGGTGAATTCATGAAGCACAGGCACAGTCACAGATGAGGGAAGATCATGAAAAGGCCTTGCAAAACACTGTGCCTCGTTTCGTTGAGGAGACAAAGAGCACGGCTAGTCTATTTATCTACCTGTCTACTGATCTGAGAATTAGAATCCTGAAGACAGGGTTGTCACAGAGGGGTGTCTAATTAACATGCTTGCTTGAATTTTAAAAAGAAGGCAGACGGTCTCTGACAGGAAGTGAATACATCTGATTTGGCTGCTTGCTTTCATGAGACTTGTGTTTTCCAATTCATGTAAATCTACAGCTCTGAGTTTTTGAAGAATATATATTTAAAGCCTATATACAATATTCAACGGGCTAGAAAATATATTACTTGCAACTTTTTAAACTTATGCTAAAATAAAAAGTTAAATGTGTGGAAGAGTGCACAGTTTTCAATATTCCTTGAGGATATACCAAAGCACAAAAATCCAAAGCCAACTCGACAGGGTCACACCACATGATGGGAGAGCATGAGGCTCTAGGGAAAGAATTAGGAAGGAGCCTTTCTGTGAGTTAGCATGCCAAGGACCTCAGGATGAATCGCTGAAGGATAGGAGCTGCAGCTCAGAGGTACGGAAGCTGCCTTACATGCGTGAGGCCTTAGATTTAATCTCCAGCACTCCCGTGTGTAAAACACTTAAGATACAAAATGTAGAACAGTATGCAGGAATACTTTAGCCAAGATTGTTGGGACCAGAAGTGTTCCTGGTTTTAGTTTTTTAGGTTTTATAGTATTTGCATGTAATTTACTAGGTGATCATCACTAATTTAAAACTTCAAAATATTCCAAAATCCAAAACATTAGGAGCATCATTTTTTGGTTTCAGGTTTTAGCTTGTTCAGCTTAGAGTTAATATTAAACGGCTTTTGAAAAGAAATTAGTGATCTCCTGTGTGATAAGAACTTCAAGCCTCTGAAGAAAAAAATCAAAGAAGATCTCAGAAGATGGAAAGATCTCCCATGCTCATGGATTGGCAGGATCAATATAGTAAAAATGACTATCTTGCCGAAAGCAATCTACAGATTCAATGCAATCCCCATCAAAATTCCAACTCAATTCTTCACCGAATTAAAAAGGCCAATTGCAAATTCATCTGGAATAACAAAAAACCTAGGGTAGCAAAAACTCTTCTCAAGGATAAAAGCAGCTCTGGTGGAATCACCATGCCTGACCTAAAGCTGTACTATAGGGCAATTGTGGTAAAAACTGCATGGTACTGGTACAGCGACAGACAACTAGACCAATGGAATAGAATTGAAGACCCAGAGATGAACCCACACACCTATGGTCTTTTGATCTTTGACAAGGGAGCTAAAACCATCCAGTGGAAAAAAGACAGCATTTTCAACAAATGGTGCTGGCACAACTGGTGGTTATCATGTAGAAGAATTCGAATTGATCCATTCTTATCCTTGTACTAAGCTCAAGTCTAAGTGGATCAAGGAACTCCACATAAAACCAGAGACACTGAAACTTATAGAGGAGAAAGTGGGGAAAAGCCTCGAAGATATGGGCACAGGGGGAAAATTCCTAACAGAACAGCAATGGCTTGTGCTGTAAGATCGAGAGTCTACAAATGGGACCTCATAAAATTGCAAAGCTTCTGTAAGGCAAAAGACACTATCAATAAGACCAAAAGGCCACCAATAGATTGGGAAAGGATCTTTACCAATCCTAAATCAGATAGGGGACTAATATCCAATATATATATATAAAGAACTCAAGAAGCTGGACTCCAGAAAATCAAATAACCCTATTAAAAAATGGGGTATAGAGCTAAACCAAAAATTCTTACCTGAGGAATACCGAATGGCTGAGAAGCACCTGAAAAAAATGTTCAACATCCTTAATCATCAGGGAAATGCAAATCAAAACAACCCTGAGATTCCACCTCACACCAGTCAAAATGGCTAAGATCAAAAATTCAGGTGACAGCAGATGCTGGCGAGGATGTGGAGAAAGAGGAACACTCCTCCATTGCTGGTGGAATTGCAAGCTGGTACAACCGTTCTGGAAATCAGTCTGTTGGTTCCTCAGAAAATTGGACATAATACTACCGGAAGATCCAGCAATACCTCTCCTGGGCATATACCCAGAAGATGTTCCAACTGGTAATAAGGACACATGCTCCACTATGTTCATAGCAGCCTTATTTATAATAGCCAGAAGCTGGAAAGAACCCAGATGTCCCTCAACAGAAGAATGGATACAGAAAATGTGGTACATTTACACAATGGAGTACTACTCAGCTATTAAAAACAATGAATTTATGAAATTCTTAGGCAAATGGATGGACCTGGAGGTTATCATCCTGAGTGAAGTAACCCAATCACAAAAGAAAACACATTATATGCACTCACTGTTAAGTGGATATTAGCTCAGAAATTTAGAATACCCAAGATACAATTTGCAAAACACATGAAACTCGAGAAGAAGGAAGACCAAAGTGTGGATACTTTGTTCCTTCTTAGAATGGGGAACAAAATACTCATGGAAGGAGTTACAGAGACAAAGTTCAGAGCTGAGATGGAAGGAAGGACCATCCAGAGACTGCCTTACCCGGGGATCCATCCCATATACAACCACCAAACCCAGACACTATTGCATATGCTAGAAAGATTTTGCTTACAGGACCCTGATATAGCTATCTCTTGTGAGGCTATGCCAGTGCCTGGCAAATACAGAAATGGATGCTCATAGTCATCTATTGGATGGAACACAGGGCCCCTATTGAAGGAGCAAGAGAAAGTACCCAAGGAGCTAAAGGGGTCTGCAACCCTATAGGTAGAACAACAATATGAACTAACCAGTAACCCCCAGAGTTGTGTCTCTAGTTGCATATGTGGCAGAGGGTGGCCTAGTCGGACATCAATGGGAGGAGAGGCCCTTGGTCTTGCAAAGATCATATGCCCCAGTACAGAGGAATGCCAGGGCCAGGAAGCAGGAGTGGGTGGATTGGGGAGCAGGGCAGAGGGAGGGTATAGGGGGCTTTGGGGGATAGCATTTGAAATGTAAATGAAGAAAATATCTAATAAAAAAAGAAATTAGTGATCTCTAGATTTAGATTGTTTATATTCACAAAACAAAACACTGGGAGTATTCACAAGGACCTACTGCTAATGGTTACCTTGGAAAAGTGCCTTGGCAGATAGAAAGAGGGTTATATAAAAATACTTAAAATATATTGAATTTTTAACAATGTAAATGTGTTGTATTTGCATACATTTTAAGTTCTCAAAGACAAAAGTGAAGGTAAACTTTTAAAACCATGAGCAATGCCAAAATAGCATCCAAGAGACAAATGTTTGCCACATTTGCATCAATACATAATTCAAAGGACAAATATTCTTAACTTATAAGAAACTGCTAAAAACATTAGAAAAAAATAGTAAGTATAAAATATAAAGTATAAAAATAAGTAAATATATAAACAGATAATTCACAAACATGGAAATGGAAATGTCTGAGGAAAACTGTAACTAGGAAAACACAACATAAAAATAATAACCAGGCCACATTTTACCCATCAGCTTGGCAAAACAAGCAAAAAGCCACAGTCATGCTGGAGAGTAAATTGATATAAGATTTTTAGACATCACCTTGGCAGAACTTATTAACATTTCTAGCATGCATAGCTCTCAGCCCAGTAATTCTACCTCTAAGACCCTCACCTACTACAAGATCAGTACCCATACACACCGCAATATATTCAATCAGTAAACCAAAAAAAGGCAAAAAGAGGAAGAGTAATCCAAATGACTAACAATAAATTATTAGTTAAGATAAACTATGATAATTATATTTAGAAATGTTTAACAAGGACAAGCAGTTTGATATGTTGCAACATGAAAGGATGTCTATGCTCCATTCTGTGTGGAAAAATGTGGTTTGCAAAATAAATGGCGATATCTGTATTATTCTACTTTGTGAACACACACACACACACACACACACACACACACACACACGAGTATATATTTCAGTGTGTGTCAAGAGAGCTCTGATAGAAAATTCACCAAACTGGTAGGAGAAGCTATCCCTAAGGAGTAGGGGATTCACTCAGAGATCTTTCTATGCTTTCATGGTGTAACTTTGTAGCATAGCCATTTGTTCCTCTGGTAATTTTCACAGCATTTCAGGCTGACAAAAATAGAAATCCAGATCTTTTTTCCCTCGGGGCCAGGCAACCGTTTCCTTCTCCACTTCCCACTCACAGGATACAGAATGTGAGATGGTTTCAGACAGCTCCCAACTTGGAATCACCACCAGGCTTATCCACCTCAGTGGCTGTTAGATGAAGTCGCACTGGTATGTCAGACATTTGCCTTTCACCCTCTGCTCTGCTCCACAGCCTTGGCTTGCCACAAGAATCCAGATGAGCACTCTGTGAACTTAAAGAGTTTCAGCAGGAGCCACAGCTCCTCTCAGGCTATTCATTTATCTGCCGCTTACAAATCTTAGGAGAGTTTGGTCAGTGAGAGCAATGTTTCTTCTCAGGTCCCAGTCCTACCCAAGAAGTGACTAGAGCAAAGTTTCTTAACCTCCTTAATGCTGCAATCCTTTAATACAATTCCTCGTGTTGTGGTGACTGCCCCAACCAAATTATTTCATTGCTACTTTATAACTGTAATTTTGCTACTGTTACAAACTGTAATGTAAATATCTGATATGTAGGATATCTGATATGTGACCCCTGTGAAAGGATAAGGGGTCAAGACACACAGGTTGGAAACCACTGCTATACAGGATTAGAATAATTCTGAGGCCACAGGGATGGCAATGAGGACAGAGCAGTGTGGTCCCTTTGTGGCATCTGTCAGAAATAAGGTGCTGAGCGTCATACCGTGCGCTCTCTAGTGGAGCATCCCTGCCTTGTGCTACAGGCTTTGACTAACCCACATCCCTATTCACTTGGAATATTCGGAGTGTGGGAAGCTGCAAGAAGTGGCAGGCGGCACAGACTAGCGGAAGATGATCACTGATCATGACTGCGTCTCCCATAATGCATCTCTCAGCAGACACCTCGAAGGCAGGGAGTCCAGGGGAAGAGAAGGGGCTCTCAGGGTAGATGTGGCTCCAAACAGATGCAGATGGATAACTCACAAACATTGGGGTACAACGCTGGCCTGAGGTAAGCCCTGAACCTGAGTTCCATCTGTCATATTTTACTGCTTTTTATCTCAGACTCAACAACTATACCCACGTAAGAACATGCCTCTCACAATCTTGGAATTTCCAAGGACCCCGTTGAGAAGCCACTCATCTTCCCTATCTTTATAACCAAAAACAGAAAGAAAGAAAAAAAAAAAAACTCAAAGCCAAAAATCCCCAGACCTTCATGTGTCGTAACTAAAAACACTCAGTAAACAAAGCCAGTCCTTGGGCTCCCTTGGGGAGTAATTGTCTAAGAATGCTTCTTTACTTTCAGCTGGTGAAAGAAAAAGGCACAGACGTGCTAAGACTGTGCAGAGCGCATCTTGAAAACATTAATTTTTCCGAACACCAATGTGTGGCTCACGTGCCTCATCAGAGCAGGCAGTGACGGGCAGTGAGAAGAACCCTAAAGACACTGGTTTTGCTGCTGGGACACACAACTACTGAGGAAGTGGTTACTGTAAGCCCTGGGTACAGGATAGAAATTTATAAGGCATGGGGGCAAGATCTGGCACCATGCCTTGGCTCTGAAGCTTGGGGTTGGACCATCAGTTCTGAGGAAGGTAGAGAAAAGGCGGAATCCATCCTTCCTTCCATCTCTATTCCTGGCCAATTGCTTAGGACAAAGTTGTCAATCACCTCATCTACTCTCCTCCAGCCAGTCTTTAAGATGTGCAGCCCCAGCAATCATTGCAAGTGGCTACATCTAGGAGAGGTTGCCCCTCTCCTGAGTTGTGGCCCCTAAAACATTTCCCCTTCTTCTCCCCACTCAGAGATAGGAGCCATTCTTGTAGCTCCAGGTCTGTTCACAAGAAACAAGACAAAGCCAAGCCATCCACTGAGGCAAGGAAAGAAAGACTCAATAATTAGAACATGTCAGAGGCTCTGTCAGTGTCAACTAGACATCCTCTAAGCTGACTGCTACCACCAAAACCTAGGCATATCTAATTGCATGCCAAGATCCTATGGGGGAGTACAGAGAGGGGTGGGGAGACAGAGAGAAACACGAGAGGAGAGAGAGAGAGAGAGAGAGAGAGAGAGAGAGAGAGAGAGAGAGAGAGAGAGAAGGAGGAGACAGAGAGACATACAGACAGAGTCAGAGAGACTGACTGATTTATGCATTATCACTACCTAGACTCTGGAGGCAACCACCCTCCTAT
Source organism: Mus musculus (assembly GCF_000001635.26). Classification (NCBI taxonomy): domain Eukaryota; kingdom Metazoa; phylum Chordata; class Mammalia; order Rodentia; family Muridae; genus Mus; species Mus musculus. Next base: position 34,527,473 of record NC_000082.6, read on the forward strand.
GTCAAAGCTACCTCCCATAGTCATGTGATATCCATCAAATCACTCCACGTTTCTGTGCCTCCAATTTTTGTGCAAAATGAGGATGTTAGTAACACCTAACTAAGTTAATAAATATAATAATACACCCCACCCAGCAGGTACTACACATGAGTATAAGACAGTGATGATCACCATGGTGTTGCCAGCCTATACTTTCCACACTAAGCTGTCTCTTCCCTTTAGACCATCACATATGCTCTTCACAGGCTTTGGAAGGCTGCTCCCACTCTGCCTTCATCTAATTCTCTAGACCCACAGGAAACCTTCTCCGGGCAACTTAGTTGGGCCACACACTGGCCGTCCACAGGACCCTATGACATTTAAGCTCTCTCTGTGTCCTTCTGTCCAACCGACTCCTGTTCATTGTCCTATGTCAAATTTCTGGCTGAGAAAAATCTTTGAAAGGATAAATAGAGAGTGAATGAAGAGCAGCTCTCCCTTGTTCAGCAAGCACTTACTATGTAGCCACTTACCCTGAATCACATCCTGAACCATGACTGAGAATACAAGAAGGAACAGAATACCCTGGCTGCTAATCACAAGCTCTCAGCTGCATCAACAGTTTGCCTTGCAGCAGCAACTCAAGGTGAAAGGGGGTTGACCGGGATGGAACAGCTAGACAATCCTGCTTTACTCAGCATGCCTTGGAACATCCTTGGGGCACCAAGGCTGGGGATATGGGAAGAGACAGGAAGTATCTAGCTTTGGAACCTAATTTTCAGTATCAACCTTGAGCTGACAATGTTGCTTCTTATCTTCTTTCCCAGGCCTCCATCTGTTCTGTCCCACCCCCCCATACAGATGGGGTCCTACTCCTATTACATAAAGCAGTTCCTGGACTACTCAAAGTGCCCCTGTGCAGGGACTTCAGGGAGACCCTGAAGTAGTGCAAATACAGCCACAGTCTAAGGCCCTGGCCTTGTTGAGTCCTGGGCAGTGACTACGCACTTAGTCTAACCCCTTAACAACAGCCAGACTAAGAGGAGAATGGACCTGGGCAATTACTCATCCCATAGATAAACATAAGATATAAATATGCAATTAAAGAGTTTATTTTAGGGGGGAAAGAATAAAAGAAGGAGTGGAATGGCCCAGACCAAAGCAAGAGGTCAAGCAGATACAATCTTTCAGAGAGAGAGGAATGCAGGTTTGTCTAGGGTGGGTTTGTTTAACTTGAACTAAGCAGTTGAAACCTTGACTCTGTTCGCCATCCCTACGTTTGAGGGGGGAGGGGGAAAGGAGGAGAGGGTTAGAAAGGGTGGCCTTTTCCTTATAAGGTGATTTATCAAGTACGGGCCCAGCTTATCCAAGAGAAACTCTGGCTAGTTCTGCAGATTGTCAGACTGTGAACAACGCAGAAACTGAATCTCTTCCATCCCACCCACTATTGCCTGCCATCATACCAAGGGCTTCCCATAATGCACTGCTCAGGAAGGACACTGCAGAGTGCAAAGGGACAACAGTTCACATCTGTGTCACTTCTTCCATTTTGCAAGCCTTACCTGTTTTTAGGTTTAGGTTTGTTTACTAGTTGTTTGGCTTTGCTTTCTTTTTATTTATTTTGTTTAAATTAAGTAAAAAGAAATAGCAAGAAATTTTGTCTGTTTGGGTTTTGCTCCGTTTTTAAATCTTGTTTCTTTTGTTTTTCTCCTTTGAAACAGAACAGACACCACTCCACTCCAAATAAGACCACTTGTGGAATCCTAAATAGCTGGATACCTGGCCAAGACGCCACCAAACACTTCCTAAGCCCAGTTAAGGAAAAAGGCAACTTAACTTCCAGTAACAGAAAAACTGAAGTAACTTTTTCCTTCAATAGATACTCAAAGTTATGTTTTCCATCTTAGTTGTCCTAAAAGTAAAGGAACACTCTATCTTTTCTTCAGTGGAAGTCCAGGTGTGGCAACTTCCAGAAGGGTAGAGGTACACAACCTAGGGAGCATGGGAACTATGGGGCACATCACCCTGCTGGACTCAGGTTCTACCATCAGATGAGTTTGAAGACAGTCCGGAACATTGTAACAAGTTCCGACAATGGACAAAAGTGATCTGGGTACTGCCCATCATCCCCTCTCCTCTGCTAGGTAATGCAGAGTAACCCAGCAAGGCCTGTGGCTGAGTGAACACCCTATTTCCTCTTTCAGATGGTGGGAGCATTTGAGGATGACTATATGTCATTGCACAAACATATGAATGCCAGCCTGTGTGTCTGTGTGAATAGTCTAATATACCTGGGTGTAGTATCAGCATTTGGACATTGGAAACAAGAACTTTGAGTGTATCAGGAAGCCAGCCATATCTCAGCCACCAGCTTCCTTTGGAGACAGTAGACAAGAAGTACATGGGTGAGAAGAATAGTCAAAAATAGACAGCTATTTCCTTCTGGTATCTTTGGGACTGAGTGTATTCTTATACGGAAGTACATGGAAGTATATAAACACACTGCTCATTGAATAGTTACCCAGGATCTACTTTGAATGACACTCACCCTAAGGCAATGTGTGCTGTTCTGACTTCACTCCATGACGACAGTGGACAGGAGAATACTGCAGAACATGTATCTGGATCTCTGCTAAGCCCATGGCAAATGTCCTCCAAAATATTCTTGTAGATAATTGAGTATGGGTACAGTTGTGAGGAGTCGCTGCAAATGATTGCAAAAGACCCAAGGGCTTTTATTACGAGAAACACTTTGTGTGGAACAGGGCTCTCTGGTGGTGGCCACAGATACCACAGCACTGCCCCCTCAAGTGTTTCTTTAGCTTCTTTAAAAATGTTATTTCCTCAGATAAAGATTATGCCTATAATATGGACAGATAATACAAACCTGGTATAGTGGACTCAATACTATAACAAATGACCGGGCAAAGATATAAGACTCTCGGCAAATCTGAACACCTGAACAAAATCAACAGGGGCAAACTCTGTGTCTGGCGATCTACCCTTTAAAGCGACGCACACATCACTCTGAAAGCCATTCTCACCTTCTGCATCTACCTTAGTGAAACACTGTACACAAGACGCACGCACGCTGGCTGACAAACATTCTCAGGAGCAGGATGGCTTCGAGGATGCAATGTTAGACTTGCCGAAGCAATTGTGGAATATTTACACCAAGAAAACTATAACCGCACAGAATATTTTCAGAGCATGTTTCAGGAAGAAAAGTTGATATATAAAGCATGATATGGTAACCTCAGACTGGTAGGCATAAGCCATATACAAATACACAGTGACGCCCACAGGGTTTCCCCATCACCGGAAGCCTATTCCCAGACAGAGCCTCGGTGGCCATTCGCTGCGAGAGAACTATGGCATTGCTAGTAATATCTAAAATTCAGAATGTAGTCATTTTGGTAATTGTATAATTACAATTTTTCCAAGTCTTGCTTTTATCCAAAGGGGGAAAGTTAAAAATATAGGAGATTATACAAATTCATTGGCTTTCCATTATTCAAAAGTTTAGCACTATGGAAATCTAGCAAAAGTGCTACCTCATGGTACAGAGAGTGTCCCAGAAGTCTGGACAGACCCTGAATACCAGAGTGTCACTACACTGATGACACCTGGAGAGCTGAGCTGGGGCCAATCTCAGCAATGCAATTAGGTGGGGACACCAACAGTACGACATCACGAAACAAATGGCTATGAGGAATTTGGAAAGCTTGACATTGTCCTGACTGACAGCACTGCCACTGTTTAACCTCGAGACACGACTGCGGGTACAACCAGGTCCCTTCAGATATTTGAAGGGCTATGGAGATAAGCCACAGTAAACCTTTTTAAGGCAGTTAACTTATTATGGAAATTTCCAGAGGCAAATGCTAGAACAAATAAATAAAAATGGTATTTTCCTTCAAAATTTATATGTGTGTGTGTGTGTGTATACACATACACATATACAGAGAGATACATATGCATCTACAAATAAAGAAGCATTTTAACTGAAAGAACGAATGGTAACAAAATAGTGGGAAATCATGAGTTTCCTATCATTGTAAATATTAGAGTAAGAGAACTTTTTTTAAAAAAAAAGCATGTTGGTTTCATTCCAGATAAATCCAGACAATTTTTAAAGATCTCTAACATTTCTAATATTCTGTGATCCATTCAGAGACAGAATTGGTTTTCAATGTATGTACCCATTTGATTCCAAATCCCTCTAGTGGTATTCTCTGCCAGCAGGTGGCAGCAGATGCCTTGGACGCTGGGTTCTATATGTTAGGTGTGGTCAAAAAATAAATGAGCACAGTTTCCAACAGTTAAAAAAGGGGGTGTGGGAGAACACAAGTCCCAAAGTAGCTTCCTTCAAAAGAACAAGCAAGCATAACTAAAAAACATGTCTAACAGTATACAACAATACTTTTTTTTTTTTTTGAGACAGTCTTTGTAAGCCTAGGTTGACCTAGAATTTACTCTATAACCAGGCTGGTCTCAGACTCTGGAGAATATCCTGCCTCAGCCTTCCAAGTGCCAGGATTACAGCACACACCATCACGCCTAGGTTTTGCATGTTCTTCTTGATCTCTGAATTCCTCTTGATTTAAAAAAAAAAAATCCTTGCTTCCTCTGCAGCTGCACATCACATCCATTACCATAATCTTTCAGCCAGACCCAAAGAAAAGAACCTTCAGGATGGTCAGAGAAGCATTCTGGCCATTTCCTGCTTCCAGCTCCCATGCCCAGCATCTCCACAGCTGAAGCTACAAAATAAGCAGGAAACATACAAAAACAGTGGACCTCACCCGGATAGCATGAAAGTACATCATTACCATTTTCTAAGCACACGAGAATTCTTCCCTACCCCAGCCCCAAAGAAAGGAATAAAGCCCCTGCTTTACCCCACTCTAGCCTTGGCTCTCTGCTGTGATGTCATTTAAACTCTGCATACAATCAACAGTCCTAGTCCAAGTGGCAACCAGAGACAGACAAATCTGGTATTCGTGAAGTATTTTGAATAGGGCTTGTAAGTGGACAGAAATAAATAATATTTGTTGAACCAGCATTTAAAGCAGTTACATCATGGTTAATCATGGTCTTGAGTCAAGGTGCTATTGACTGTTCTAGTCTCAGGTCAAACAGTCCTTCTGCCAGGAGCCCTTGAGCTATTAAGAGCATGTTCAGTTCCTCCGCAAAGTGTCAGGCATACACTCTGTACCTCCCGTGTCACACTTCTGCATCTGCCCTAACTAACACCACTCTACCACAAACACTTCATTTCCCTCTTACAATGCAGCATCCAAAGGCCTGAACTGCGTCCCCAAATACAATAGTCCCCCATATTCATGAAACTATTTTTTATGTGTATAAGCATTTTGTCTGCCTGTATGTCTGTGTACTGTGTGCATGCTTAGTACCCACAGAAGCCAGAGCAGATGGGACATCAGAGCCTCTGTAACTGGAATTACAGTTGTAAGTCACCATGTGAAAGTAGGGATCAAATCCAGGTCCTCTAGAAGAATAGTGCTCTTAAACTCTGAGTCCTCTCTCCAGCTCCAGTGAGACTCTCTCTTATAGAGAGGCGTTATCAATAAATCATCAATATGGTACCATTCCGCCAAGAGCAACATCCATTTGACAAGCATTTCCCAAGTGTCTATAGAGCTCGGGGTGGCACAGGGGAGGTCAAACCTGCATCCCGTTCTCAGAGAGCTCAAACTGAGAAAGAAAATGAAGGCAAGAACACAAACAACCATGCATCAAAGTATGCCCAAGAGCAAAGTTGGGCTTGGTGGTTACATATGTGTAATCCCAGGATTTGGAAAGGAGAACCAAGGGGACCAGGAGTTCAAGGTCAAATGCAGAGACCTAGAATTTGAAGTTGGTTAGTTTGAGACTCAGTCTCAAAACAACAGCAACAACAACAAATGTGTATATTAGAGAACAGAAAACCAGAAATTACCAATAGATATGTGCAAGAGGTTGACGTATGGGATAGGTAATGATGGTGGTCATAGCTACAAGGTCCCTGAATTGCTCTTTTAGTTGAGTGACTGTGTGTGCCATGCCAAGTGATTTACACAGATAATCACATTTGTTCCTCAAAACAATCCTATGTAAAAGCTTCCCAAAGTAGTTAAAAAGCTCAGCGAAGTCAGGGAAACTACCCCAGATATCACAAGCCTCCACCTGGTAGCGCTGGGTGCCCAAGCAGCCAGGCTGATGAACAGGGCAGCCACACCACAGCACTTGAGAATCTAGGACGCTAGGTTAAAGCACTGCTACCACACATAATGAGAACATGCCGAGACCCAAACTTGTACTTACAAAGATCAATCAGACAACAATGAAGAAAGCAGACAGAGGAGTCAGGCTTGAAGCCTACTGCAATTGTCTCATTGTTGTGTCCTGAAACTCGTGAACAGAGAACATGGCAGCAGGGCTAGAAAGGGGGTTCAGAAGTGAGGAATTCCAGGGGAAGGGTAGAGACGATCAAGGGTGATCCCAAAGTGTGTTCCTGAGTGTCACGACATGGAAGCTTGTCATGAGAAGAGGAGGGAGGAGTGGGGCGTGCAGATAAATTATATCCTTGGGAGCTTCAAGCCAGCTCTTCCCCATTCCCACCTCTCCCTAAGCATTCTTTCTATCTTCAGGGCCCTTCTCAGCATCCCTAACCGTCTCCAATCAACTCACCAAAGCAGAGAAGCAGGAATGGGGCAGGGGACATTATGTCACTGAACATTTCATGTCTATGCTCCCCTGGCCAACACAGCCAGCAGAGACAATGCCTAGTCAGGGGCCTGAGGAAGGAATTCTCCTTCACTGACTTCCTGACCTTGGACCAGAAGCTCTGTCTCTCTGGATCTCGGTTTTGTTTTGTTTTGTTTTGTTTTGTATCTGTAAAATCTGAGTTTGGACCAGAATAAAAAGTTGCAAGCTTGGATATGCATAAGTCAAACTCATCCACAAATAGACTGTTTCATCAGCATAATAATATACTTTAATAGAATTAGCGTCCATACTTGAAAACCTGGCCACTTCACAAAGACAGAGTGTCTCTGCAGCCCTTCCAGAAGCACCTACAGTTGGCTGGGCCCCACATTCCTACATGTCCTGCATCAGGTGAAACCAGCTAGAACCCACTGTTCCTCTCAGGTAGGGCACCACCCTTTAGTTTAGCATAGAGTGCCCCACCCCTCCCCTCCCCTCCTAAAGGTGGTTGCTCATCATTTAGTCCTCTCCTCTCCTCTCCTCTCCTCTCCTCTCCTCTCCTCTCCTCTCCTCGCCTCGCCTCGCCTCGCCTCGCCTCGCCTCGCCTCGCCTCGCCTCTCTCTCTCTCTCTCTCTCTCTCTCTCTCTCTCTCTCTAATTTTGTTGTTTTTGTTTTGTTTTCAAGATCGGGTTTCTCAGTGTCCTGGAACTCACTCTGTAGACCAGACTGGCCTCAAACTCAGAGATCTGCCTGTGCATGCCTCTGCCCCCTGAGTGCTAAGATTAAAGGCATGTGCTACCACCACCACCACCACCACCACCACCACCACCACCACCACCACCACCACCTGGCCAGCCGGCCAGCCATTATTGGCCATTTTAATCAGTACACTTATGGTCTGTCCCCAACAGGCATCTGTGTTCATAGCCCCTGGAGAAGATCATTTAAAACGCCAGCAAAGTAAGGCCCAGGAATGAGGGGCAAGAAACTAAAGTACAGAGGGCTAACGGTGAATTCTCCACAACGGGGCATGTAGGCTGCTCAGTGGAGCTGCAGGCTTCTGCCACAACTGATAAGGATTCGCTCACAAGTGTGTCAAGCCTGCCCACTCCCCCTCCCTGACATACACCCCACCAAGGAGGCGCAAGGCCAGATGACATCAGCCTTGGGCACAGTCAGAGAAACCCCATCATGAAGCAATTTGTTTCCCCAGCCACTCTAATTTAACAATTAGCTTAACAACCCTGGGCAGGCACTTGCTGCAGAAGCAGGAACCGATTCTGATCGGTGTCAACTTCAGCCTGGAAAGGGACTCCACCCCTTCCCCAACCCCACTGCCCTTGCTTCACAAGGTCCTCACTCAGACACGGTCTGGATATCTCAGAAGATATCTAGACTAATTATCCCTGAGACTCCAGTTGGCTTTTCCTGTGCCACTGAAGCCCCTCTCTCTAAGTTGGCCCTGCAGAATTTTGACCTAATCCATGAAGCATGTTGGGCCAGAATGCTCAAAGGCTTCCTTCTGTGGCTCTTTGAGGGTAGAGGTGCTAGAAGGATCCCTGAATGTAGATGATGGTACACACAGAGAAGCACACCTCAGGACTGGCAGCTTGAGACATCCAGGGTACACACACAGCTTACCAGAGGACAAGCCTCAGAGCTGAACTCACCCTAACCCAGACAGCATATTCAGTATCCCCCCGCCTCACCCCCCACATCATCAGAGGACCTCTGGGGGTGATTCAAGATGCTCCTTCCCTCAGCTTGTCCTGCTCCTAACCTCAAGACCTTTCTCAAGCTGCACCCTAAACCCGAATGTCAAGGTTCAGAGAGAGACAGATGGAGATGTTGTAAAGCAGAAATTGAAAAAAAAAAAAGAAATGTTGATAATGTCATAAGTCCACAGTAACCTGGAGGCTATTTTAAAATACAGAATTCTAGGATAGATGGGGTTAGGCCAAGGCCTAAAATAGCAGACCCTCAAAGAGGAAAGCATCCCCGTGTGACTAGGTAGACATTTCAAAGAGACAGAGGAGGAAGAAATGGCATGTAAAAATGGAACAACAACTCCGGAAATTAACCAGGCCAAAGATAAAACTAAGGGTGTCCAGTGCCATACAGGGATCTTTTTATTCTATCAAAGGGAGACGGTAGGGCAGAGCCAGTTGGTGACGCTATGGTACAAGGCATATCCTAGAGAATAAAGGGTTCTTCTTGACTTACCCTCCACATCAGGCAAGAGAGAAGCTGGTGCTGAGCCTGTAACCAGTGGAACCTGCCTGACAAGGGAGCTGTAAATAAGTCACCAGGACCATATGGCATCTGCCTGAGTCCTGAAGGAATTCAAGGGTGAAATTGCAGAGCTGATGCCCAAAATGTGTAACCTCTGATTACCAAGTCACTCACGCTTGCCATTGGCAGTGCGCCCATACAGTTCATTCATAAGACAGGGAGCCAGTGAAGCCTCATCTTCATACCGGGCAAACGGACAGAGAAGGGACTCAGAGGAGCCCTACTAAGCACATGAACCACTTAGAGCTGTGGTTCTCAACCTTCCTAATGCCGCGACTCATTAATACCTTTCTTCATGTCATGGAATAATCATAAAATTATTTCTGTTGCTACTTCATAACTGTAATTTTGCTACTGTTACGGATCATTATGTAAGGACCTCTGTTTTCTGGTAGTCTCAGAAGAACTCTGTGAAAGGGTCTGGTGAATTTAAGGGGTCGAGCTCCACAGGCTGAGTATCACCGACTTGGAGAACTGATAACATGGTGCTTATGAGGGCAAAACATGTTATACAACACAAATTCTTGAAAAACTAAACATATGTGAATTAGAATCCATGAGAGTCCTTCATATGTACTTTTAGGAAATTATTGACAATGTGCTATAATAAAAATTTTTTAAGTTTAATATTCATGAATTTTTTAAAGATAATTGACCTTTAAATTGTGGTAATTGAGACCAGAAGCAGCAAGAGATGATAAATGGGGGGATAAAAAAAGGAGATTAAAGAAAGGAAGAAATTATATATTTAAAAGGTATTACGGGTCATATCAACCAGCTCTGATCTACTATATAGACCACATTTGACCTCAGCTTTAAAAGGGTGGGGAAAACGCTGCGCCTAATTAGTGATCAAACAAGGTTGCTACCATGTGAACAAACCCTGAGCTGTGTAGGAGGACAAAGAATGGGAGCTATAAGTTGCCCTCTTCCAGGCTGGAGCAAAGGCAGGACGGTCGCTTTGTCCTCTAAGAACTGATAGGAAAGGCAGCTGGGTTTCAGTGTGACGGCCTCCCCACTGAGTCACATTTCCAAAAGTCTCCTCTCCAGATGGCTCCGTCCCCTCACCTTGTGATCATGAGCCATAGAAGCTACCTATGCATGGAGAGTGGGAGCCAATCCTACAACAAAAGCTTCTTGAAAACTGTCAGGGAGACTATCCATCAGTAAAGCCCATCTTTACTCCCTTCACCTACAGCATCCATCCAGGTCATGGAACTCTGATTTTATACATCAAGCTGTTCCCAGGAAACTCAATATGATGCTATTGACCAAGGATTCTAACACAACAAAAAGAGTAGATTTGCCCATTTCTTTATAATAAGTTGTTATTGCTTCTCTGTCTTTACATGCAGCAGAGAGTTGAGACCTCACATATACCATCCTTTGTCTCTAAGTTCCCTAGACACCTATGCCTATTACCTATTCAATTTATGCTGCTCCTAAGATGGGTGACTGTCACACGATAGTAGGCATGCAACAATCTCTCAGCCTTGGCCCACTCTCTACTCATCCAAGTCATTCCTTCAAAACTAGAGGCTACACACCTCCTTCCTATAGCTATCCTATAGCACCATGGCTACACACCTCCTTCCTATCGCTGTCCCCTAGTGCCATGGGACCTTGAAGTCTCTCTGTCTTTTAGGTTTGAGGTCAATGCCCTGTTGGACAAGACAGAAACAAAAGAGTTCTGTGTTACATCACATCGCCAACTATCACAGGGGTATAGTTAAGTTTATCTGCTTGAAGGACACATTCTGGAAGTCCACTGTGGGGATCCTCATAGAGACCCTTGCTGCAGTAACTGGTGCAAACTAGCAGACAATAAATATGACTAAGTACTAGCATCTCCTAAACAGAGATATGTTCCTTTCTTGCTTTTTCTCGGTCTGAATGCAGCCTTTAAAGGGCTTCTTTGTCTAAAATGTAACTGGCAGTCACTTGTCTTTTTACCACCTTCTTGCGCAGTATTTGTTTAGATCCACTCATGTATCATTTTGCCAGCTATGAAGTCCCTTCAATGCAACCTCATGGTGAATGCTCTTGAGTGAAGTGTGCCTGCCAACAGGTAGGAAGCCTGCAGCATTGCCTAGGACTGTGCCATTAATTGCTCCCAGGAGTCTCCACAAATGACGTTTTCTTTGATTACCCACCAAAGTAAAGGGTATGCACATTAAAACTAGACTGTTTTGGAGGGGCAGATCAATCCTTGGATAAGACTTGAATTAACCAAGGTCCTAAGGCTGTTTCATGAGCCAGAAGTTGCACTTATTGTCAACAACAACAAAATGCAGCATCCATGTGGCCCTGCAGTGCTCAGGCCAGCATGCGCAGTGTAGGCTGATGCCACAGGTAAGCCAAGCAAGCCATCACCAGGAAGTTGAACTCTTAAGTATGAATCAAGGCAAAAGAAGTCCACACAGCTCAGTGGTAGCAAACCGCTGATGTAATTACTCTAACAATAAGGCTGGGCTTGCCAGAGAATCTGGAGCCTGGGGCAGAGCCTGAACAGACATTCCCAGCTTCTGTTTCCTTAACTTTCCTTTCAGAAGTGCCCCTGCCAATCAGCACGTGATAGTCCCCCAGTCTGGGCTCAGTGCCCTTAATTAGGTTTTACATTACTAAATCACAGTCACATTTCGGTACTGCATCCCTGGCATTACACCCAGGTCACACTAATGAAGTCCTGCCCCTTCCTTCTAACATTTATAGAATGCCCCCGGCTGGCAGGGGTCACATCTATGTGGGAGATATGGATGTCAAATACAGACCATGCTTGCAAACTTTATATGCCTCAGTATAGGTGAACGCCAGGGCCAAGAAGTGGGAGTGGGTGGGTAGGGGAGTGGGGTGGGAGGGTATGGGGAACTTTTGGGATAGCACTGGAAATGTAAATGAAGAAAATTCCTAATTAAAAAAAAAAAACAGACCATGTCTATTCCATCTCAGTGTGGGAGCCAGAGAGGGCGGTTAACCTGCATCAAACCTCTCTGAACACTACCCCAATGCTAGGAGACCCATCTTCTACTTTATCTCATAGTTATTTACTATGTAAATATGTCCATAAACATACACAGGGAAGCCCTTCAGCTGTGAGGCCATAGGCACTCTCTTCACTGACAAGAGGCTACTTTTCAAATATTGGTTAGAGAGAGTGTGATGCAAGGAAGAGCAAGGAGAGGGATGGGGAGAGACAGACGAGAGGTAGAAGGGACAGATTCAGGAGCAGATCGGAACGGAACGCATCCAGCAAGCAGGGCACACTAAGCTGCTGTCTTCGCTTTATGGGGACTTGCAGGAAGAGGCTGTGTGTTCCTGGGTTGTATTTAGAAAATTGATAGTCATTACTTTAAATGGAACAGTTCCTCTGCCATGACATTTATCCTGGCCAATACCTTCTTTCTCACTCCCTGATGTCTTAGCCCAAGGAAGAACATTCTACTTTAGTCAGGAGAAGGACATTTGGAACCTGATGCAGGAAAAATATGTTTAATATGCCGTAAGTCTCCAACTCCTAAGAAAGGAAGACATTGTTAAGTGGCCTTTCAGGCATGAATAGACAGACACCTTGCCATTTCGAAGATCCCTGCCTTCTTATACAGACATAGAATTGATGTCCCTACTCTCTCCTAGGTATAAGTTGCAAGACAATACTCTTGAAAACAGCCCAAGCTTTGGAACCAGACAGCCTTAGACTCTGACAGCTTCTGGCAAATCAACTCCCCTCTCTGAGCCTGTTTTCTCAGCTATAAATGGAGTGACTACTACTTTTAGTGCGGTCGGGAGGACTAAAGATGACATTTGGAAAGCGCTTAGTCAATGGCTGCTTTTATTTGGGGTGACTTTCCAGAAGCTTGGCATCTACAACGGACAATGAAATTAGAAGTTGCCCATTAGGTACCACTCACCTGGACCCACATCAAACACCCCAGCAAACCCAAGCAAGTAACACCATGGTCCACCTCCACTCCATCTAACCAGGCACAGGGCCACCCTCTCGGTCCCATTTCACATGGAAATGCGGCCTTCCTAGTCTTCAATATGAACTTTTACATAGTAATAGAGACTTTTCTATGATAGACATCAGCACACCCAAGAAAAGGTGAGGAGTGGGGCAAAGAAATACAAAATATTCCACACTACCAAAACCCACTGAGACAGAGACACAAGGCAAGATCCAGGAAGAAGGGGAGGCCAAGGTCATGTTTACTAGTTGCTTCTGTAAGCAGATAGGTGCTGAGAGTCAAGGGAAGACTTTCCTCCGCCTACTATAAGAGGACAGACAGCCTCTCTCTGGCTGCATGGAAAACACAGAGCACCTAAACCAGCAGTGTGGAAGGTGGTTAGTGAAGACACTCATGGTGGGATGACGCCAGAGGGATCAAGAACAGAGTAAAGTCACAAAAGCCCTCCTCCCAACATGAAGTGTCCACAGCTGACAATAGACTGTGGGTGAGACAAAATGGCCATTTAGGCAACGTGTCCAGCAGGAGCAGAGTTCTGGAGTCTATGCTGAGCCATGGTTTTCACGCCAATAAAGACAGAACTCCAGCAGGCTCTCCAGGGACCTGAGAATGAAGCATCCATATGCTTCCCGGAGCTCTTACTGGGCATCACAGAGCCTCATGCTCAGAGGAGGGAACTTGAAAACCCCAAGACTCTGCCGTGGTACCCAAGGGTGAGATGCATACACATGCATGTGTAAGGCTGTGAGCACTCCATCACTGCTACAGCCTTCATCCCTGCTCTACAGACGGCGTGCCCAGCTATTCTTGCTGCTATCACAGGACAGGAGTCGGCTGCTGCCACCTCATCATGGTTTCTGCCTGTCCTCCACTATATATAGTGGTCTGCGTCTATAGCATGGGAGAGCAAATCCCCCCCACCCTCCGCTGACAGGGACAAATCCATCCCTGCCTCATCACCTGCTTTTCCCTATTTTATCTTGTGGTACATAAGCTGTTGTCACTCCTTTTGGAAGCAACATGAAATCTAAATTCAGGTCTGCTAGACTAGTCTCTAGTCTCTCCTCCAGGGACACCTTCACTCCCCAAATTCATCCCTTTAAGCCAAAAGCCACATCAGCTTTCCTGCAAACCTGTCCCCGACTCCCCCCAAGTAAAGCTCAAATGCTCCTTCTCCCTACGTTTTAGCTGCATTGATAACTATTCTTCATAGAATGTACCCTACATCCATGCTACAACCCACTCAACCCTAGTAAAGAAATTAATTTTCCTAAACCAAAGCTGTCCTATTATGTCATCCCCCTCAGCCAACAAACCAAACCAAACAAGTGGTTGCTCTTGCACATTTTATACCATATATTTGGGTTTATAGTCCCACTTCCACCTTGGACACCTAGCAATCTAAGCAGGCGCTCTCTCAAGCACATGTGGTTCCCTCCCGCAAGTGAGAGGGAACACCGGTGATTCTCACCATCCCTGTTACATGTTAACACACATGTTAGCACACACAATAGGGTACATGACCTCAGCAGTAGGCGACCCCCAGTTTCCAGACATTTTCTCTTCCTTCTGTATCCCTTCTTCCCCTAGGCTTCCATGAATCTATTTTCCCAGCAGGTGCAGCAGAAATAACATGGACTATGGAAGAGGACATACAACTGCTTGGTTCAAAACTCACACAGATCTGTCACTTCCTAACTGTGTGATTTTTAGGTATGTTCCTATTTTCTCTGATTCTCTTTGTGTAAAAAAAAAAAAAAAAAAAAAAAAAAAAACAGAGGCCATGGGAGCTGGTAAGAGAGATAGGTCATCAAGAGTTCTTGTCGTTTTTCCAAAGGACCAGAGTTCGGTTCCCAGTACCATGTAACTGTAGCCCCGGGGGATTCATCCCCCACTTTTTTTTGGCCTCTGCAGACACTGCATTCATATGCACAAACCCACACAGAGATACACATGCACCCATAATCTAAAATAAAATCAACATTTTCAACAGAGGCATTGCATAGCCTGGAGGCCCTTTCACATCACCCACAGTATCACTGCCTCACAGGATACAGTACCAGGGCTCTCTAGGTAACTCTCACTCTGCAGCACAGTTAGTGGAAAAGCCTCCCGGAGACTGATGTGCACTGGGGACTGTCATCGGTGTCCTGGGCATCAGTGAGTCAACAAACCTTTTGGTCATAATCTGACATAGCAGCCTGCTTCTGGGCTTCTGGGCTGCTCACAAGCTGGCAGGAAAGGCAAGTTACAGGTGATAAAGGAAGGCAGGAGCCCAAATACATGGTTCTCTGCTTGCTGCTTCACTTTCTGTCAACACACGTGAGCCCTGCTTTTCTTAGCCGTGTCTAACATATCTTGTGAGCTACATGTGTTCTTTTTACTTCTATGTTGTTCCTGCTCATCTTTCTTGTTTTCTAAGCTGATGAATTGAATGGCCTTTGATAATGAAACAAATAGACTATACTCTAGTTATACTCATATTCCATGTGTGTGTAGTTCCTGCAGAGGCCAAAAGAGGGCATGAAACCCCTGGAGCTACAGTTATGTGGTGCTAGGAACTGAACTCTGGTCCTTTAGAAGAACAGCAAGTGCTCCTGATCACCTCACTGTCTCTCCAGCTCCCATGGCCTCTAGTTGTAAGACAAAGAAAGAGATTCAGAGAGTTCTACAGAGGATAGACATTTAGAAAGGAAACCATGTTTGTCCTTAGCCTAAATTCTATACAATCTTAGAACTGGCATCTGATGAATTATCAAAATTTTACTCGTCTGCCTTCTTTGAAGAAGAGATTTTCAGAATAGTCACCCTGGGTTAAAAGAGGCAAGGCCTATGGAAATGATGCCATGTTCCCTGTGTGTGTCTGTCTAGGCCCTATGGCCAGGCCCACAATTTGACCTCCTTAAAGTCACTACTAGCCTGCTGAGCTAACAGCACAAGCCTCCGGAGTCACATATGTGCAGAGCCTTTAAGCTAAGACTATCACAACCATCCAGTTCTGAGATCCAGAAAGGTGGGGGAACAGGGGTAACTTGAGATGAAAGTCACATGTTCTCCCCTTCCTTTCACCTTCATTTGGAAAAAAAGTGCCCCCACCATATTTTTTTATCTTCAAAGCCTAAGGAACAGAATAGTAAAATAGAAAATGTAAACATTCAGCATAAATACATAGAATAATCTATTTGTTCTATTATCAAAGGCTGTTCAAATTCCTCTGCTTAGAAAACAAAAATCACAAGCAGAAACAACACAATAGAAGCAAAAAGAACACACAGAGGTCATGAGACGTGTTAGACACGGCTAAGAGAGTCACATACATTGGAAGGAAGCATGAGCATCTCGCATGTATTGAAGGGAAGAGAAGCAGGCAGCAAAGAACCCAGCAGGGCCCCCACATTCCTGATGGCTCACTGATGACATGCACTCAGCCTTCACGGGTCCTCTGCCCAAATTATACATATGAAACTCAATGCTGATCTCTCTGGAAAAGCAAGCATGTGCTGACCAGGCACCTCCTACTAACTGTGTCTCCTTATGCACCTGTCAGCTCTGGTTGCCATGACTACATCATCATAAGCATTTTAGGCTGCCACGGCACGGAGGTAGACAGGACATATGACCCTTGTGTGTAATGCAGAAGTCAGGAGTGCAGTCCTTTCTATCACTTGCATCCTATTAAAAGTATATAAACTTACCCCATGTCTTGGGAAAAAAAATCTAAGTTATTTGTTTGTTTTGGTGTCTTTTCTGTGTATTTGATGTTGAGTCAAGAAGCCATGTGATATGAGCATCCTAACCTGTCACTGAGATTTCAGTTCCATAACCTGATTAGGGTGAACATTTAGATCCCACAGTGGCATCAAGATAATTTCAACACGTTGGGAGGTGCAGGAAAGAGCAGGCAAGGTCAAGAAATGAAGAAAGCCTGGGACGAGGCAACTTCATGTCTGGGGTCACAGGAGGAACTTTCTTCTGAGAGACAGGATATAAATGGCCTCTTTCTAGTTCTGCCACCAACAAAGGGGGCTGGTCACTTGGCCCCTTGGGAACTCAGCTTTCTTATCTGATAGACTGATGTAGATAATGTTCCTTCTGGTTCCTTCTGGAGCTCCCAGTTGAGGAGGATTTAAAATCTGCTTCCAGCCTGCTCATAACAGCTAACACGGAGAGCATCCTAAGGACACGGTGCTGTGTTCAGTTCCTGCTCATGGAGAGGACAGAGACCACCTGGCTCCTACATTAGCGTGGGGGAAGAAATTGAAAGGGAGTTTGGGAAAAGCCTTTTTCCCTAAAAGCCTCCTATTCTCTCAGTTGATGTCTCTTATTTGCTCCTGCATCTCTCTCTCTCTCTCTGCCTCTCTTAGATACATCTCCATCCCTCTCCTGCCCAGAGGCTTGCTTGTATGGACCACACTAAGGTTCCCTTGCCTTTCGGTGCAGGGATGGTTCATCCACTGGAAGGCCTTGGAACAACAGATGAGGACCAAAGTAGAAAGCCTTAAAACCAAGACCAGGGAAACTGCTCAGTCAGTAAAGTGCTAGTTGTGCAAGCAAGAGGATCTAAGTTTGATACCCAGTACTCATGGGCATGAAGGCACACAGCTGTAATGACAGCACTGGGGAGCCAGAGAGAGATGGATCCCTAAGGTTCTCTGGCTAGTTAGCCTGTCCTCCTTGGTGAGTCTTGGGTGCTAGTAAGAGACTGGAAAACAAAGGCTGATAGCTCCTGGGGAACAATTCCCAGGCTGACCTTTGTTGTACACACACACACACACACACACACACACACACACACACACACACACCTATCTCACTACATCCTCCCTCTAGGCCCCTTCCTGGATCTGCCCATAAGCCCTTGAACAGGTCCAGATTGATCTCATCCACTGCTCGCATCCAGTTGCTGCAGAAGCTCTATTGACAGCAGGGCAGCCACTGCCATCATTGCTACATTGTATGCGGGGCAGCCACTGCCATCATTGCTACACTATATGTTCTTGCTGAGCTTTAGTCTTCTCAGTAAATATCTGCAAACAAAGACCCTGCCTCTTACTCCAGCCCTTGATTCCTTCTGTCAGTTCTTGTATAAATCTAGTCCAAATGATTTTTTTTTTCCTGGAAAAGATACAACTTCCCAATGTAGCTACCACCAACTACAGCCATGAGCACATGAAAGCTACAGTAAGCTGCTCAATGCTCATGGTGAACATTCAAGGTAGGGGAGATAATAGAGCTCTCCCACAGAGAGGAATCTGGTATTTCTGGGTCTTACCAAGAAAGTGGAGAACTACAAATTTTCATCTGTATCTTTCTGCCTTGGACACTCTTGTGTCTGATGGCCAAGTGTTACTACTGGTTGGAAGCAAAGTTGGGTCTTTCCCTGGGACAGGAGCAAAGCAGTGAATTCTAGAACCCAAAGCAAAAGCACTTACCATCTCATGCCACATTCTTCCATCCGAGCCTACCCCGATGACCACCTCCTCCCAGATTCCATCTTGGGACACTCTTTCAATGCCTTTAGGTTTCCTCCCAGCCCTGGACAGACAGTGTGTGCAGTGGCTGAGAGAACCATGTCAGCATCCATGCTGTTCTCCTTCCTGCTTAGACTTCTCTGAAGGAGAGAGACAGTGAAGCGAGGTATGGAGAAAAGAGACAGAGCAGAAAGCACCATCCAAGTCAGCCTGGGTGAGAGCTAAAATCCCGAATGTACCCCTAAGCAACGAGACCACATGCCCAGCCTCGGAAAGGCTGCCAGAGAGGAATCACAGCTTCTCATTTAAAAAACAAAAAATCAGTCCTGAAAACATACATACAAGGAACATTATACAGAATGAGCAGGTTATATTTAAGAATATATATGGATATGCATATATAGATATGCACATATATAGGAATTCATATGTATATATATGCATATTAAATGTATGAATATAACAACAATTAATGAAAAAAGAGGCCATGAATTTGAAAGAGAGTGAGAAGGGGTATGGAGGTGGGTAGAGGGAAGGGAAAGGGGGAAATTCTGTAATTATATTATAACCTAAAGAATAAAAGAAAAATGAGCCATTTAAACTTGTACTTGATCTTTAAGCCTTAACCAGAATCCTCTCCTGAGTTTGTCCCTGTTTATGTGTCCTTAGCATCTAGAGATGGCCCGGTGGCAGGTCACATCGGGGTGAGCTGTAATAACCTGCTCCACAGATGCCTATGATGGTCTCACTGAGGTTAAAATCATGTTGTGCATATGCCCTCTATCCTTAACTCAGAAATGTTAGTCAAGGTGAACTGGAGTCTAGAACTTCCCAAAGCGTCCTCTGTGGCCTGTTAATGGCCAGTGCCTAAAAAGCATTTTCTCATTTGCTTCCCATTAGCGCCTTTGATAACCAAGTTAACCAGAAAACAACACACATCCAGAAAATGTGTGTCTATGTAAGCAGACAGTGGAAGCCTGCCTTTTATTAGAGCTTTGGATGCCCATCAATCTCTTTTACACTGGGCCTCTTGACAGGGCATCCCAACCCTTTCCAACCCTCAGTAACCAAAGGCTATGCACACATATGGCACACCCTAGAAAATGCTTGTTGAATTGTCCTGACGGCTGACGGCGTCTACAGTCCAAGCTCCCTGGAGAAGTTGACCATCTGCCAATATAGCTACAGTGTATTTGAATTATGTTAAGTAGCTGACAAAGTTCAAATGAGGAAGAAAATTACCAATCCCTCCTGGAAGTGGGCTGTGAGAGAAAGGCTTTCTTGCTTCCAAAATGTCCTAACATCTTGTTAAAAAACTGACATCTGTTTGCCTCCAGCTTGCTTCTCCCAATGTTTGCCAACTGGCCAACAATGTGTTTGTCCTTACCAACCCTCTTCCCTCATTGCGCCCACAGCACTGCCTTCCTCGGCTGGTGATTTTATAGGCACTGCCATGTAAGTACTGTGTGAGCACCAAGGGCAAATACTCTCCCCTCCCTTATGGAAGGGAATCTTAAACTGACCCAGAGTTCCTAAACCCTGCAAAAGTACCCACAGCACCCAGGCCCCAGCCTAGTCCTGTCGCTCTCCCCTCTGCTTCTGTACTGTCCTCTTAAATTACAGACCTGGTACCACAGAAGACAATGAGCACTTGTTCCCAGGACCCACGTCCTTTTGGAAAAGACTGCTTTCCCACATATGGCTGTTGGTCCACTTCATACTCCCCTCTTTCTGGGAGAACTATGTGGAGTCTCCCTCAGCCTCTTCCAGCTCTCCTAGAATGTCTCTCTGACTCTTCTCTTCCTCCTGCCCCTACCTCTGAGAAGTCTGTGTTGAACCCTCCTGAAGTGCATTCAGAAACGTCTTACACTCCAGTGTAACTCTTTCTCCTTCAAACCCGACAATGCTGTAAGGTGACTGCATCCCTAGTCATCAGACAGCCCTAAATCTATACTTCACTCTTGTTCTTCACAGAATGCTTCTGTCCCACGGACAAAAGTATTTTCTAGGTACTTGCGTCTGAATCCTGTTACTAAAAAATTCACTGTTTCCCCTATTCAAGTTACTTTTCTCTTCCCAAATCTCCTTTCTCCCACTGTGTCTCCATGCCACTATTTTATTAATGCATTAAGGAAGGAGATGATGATATAAGGAGGAGGAGGAGGAGGAGGAGGAGGAGGAGGAGGAGGAGGAGGAGGAGGAGGAGGAGGAGGAGGAGAAAAAGGGAGGGGAGAGGGAGAGACAGAGGGAGAGAGAGAGAAGAAGAAGCAGATAAGAGACCTTCGCTTTGGAGAGCAGCAGGAGTTTGAGTGTTATACATACCCTCAAACAGAGGTTAAAGATGTAGATTTCTAGGACCCACCCCCAGAGACTCTAATTCAGGAAGTCTAGAGCCCAGGATCCTGGATTTTAACAATGTCCCTAAGTGATTTTGATGCAAGCAGTTTTAAGTCACATTCTGGGAAAAATGGATTTTAGCAGTTGAGTGTAGGATAGAACAGTTTAAAATGTGTAAATGCCCAGAGGTGGCTTAAAATAGAAGCAATAAACTATTATAAAGCTATGCTGCTTAGGGATTTTTACTATAACCAAAGACCTGGTGGAGACCGTAGAGATCATTCAACTTCCTCATGTGAGAGAAGACAGACTAAAACTCAGAGGAGCTGAATTCCTGCTGAGAACCACACAGACCCCAGGCAGAGTGATTTTCTAGTCCAAGGATGTCCTTTGTCTATGGAAGTAAACAAGGAAATACACTCACACTCACACACAAACACACACATGTTTCAAACAGTTTTTTAATGTGCAAATAAATTCATGCCTAAGGCTCTTTTGAATATGCAGAGCATGGTTCAGGGGAGAGCTCCTGGCTGGGGTTGTACGTTTCTAACAAGCTCCCAGGTGATGCTGGTCCACTACTCACCCATAGAGCAGAAGTCTCAGTAGGTAAAATAACTGCTCTTCGGGTATTAAAAAGATGGCCTATTTCTTTGAAATGAGCACCTGGGCTGTAGAAGTCAGCCTTGCCCCGGTATCAGGTGGGTTCACGGTGTGAACTCTCCACAAAGCTGCCTCCAAGCTCAGCCAGCAGAGGTGGAGAAGGTTGGATGGATGAGATATTCATAGGCGATGAAGCTGGGTGGTTACTACATTCACAGGGAACTTGTGATGATAAGATGACAATTGGACTTTGAAAAGATGTAGCCATGTGCTATTCTTAAAGTCACATTTGCAATTAGATTGTTTCATTTTGAAATCAAAAGTAAATGCCCTTGTCTAGAAACACATGTAGGATCAAACAAAAGCATTATTTGAAACTAGAAAGTCAACTTGCCCGTAGTACCCTCATTAAGAACAAGAGCTGATGGCACCAAGAGTCTTGGCACCAAGAGTCAGCGTGACTCAGGGGCACTCTGGTGCCACACAGCCTGTGTTCAAAACTCAGTTGTAATCCTTAAATGCTATCGGGTCTGGAGCAATTCATTTAACCTCAGTTTTCTTGTCTATAGAATGGGGTTATTGCAAGAGTTAAATGAGTTTACTGCCAACAAGGCACTATGCATGAGCCTGACACATTAGGACTAGACATCAGCTAACTCTAACTATTCCCCAAGGCATGGATGCAGCCAGTGAACCACGGTTTTGTGAGTTCCTAGGCAGCAAGGGGACGGGTTTGCTTGGTCATTGTGGAGATTTAGGTTTTTGAGGGAAGCACATCACTGCTTGGCACCTCTCAGGCATTGCATGAGCTACTAGCATGAGCTAGTTCTCAGTTTTACATTAAACTCATACTCCATTCCTTTCGATGACATCATACGTTGAAAATGGGATTTGGACAGTTACCACAATAAAAAGCAATCCCAGCACAAAAATCACTGCAGAACAGGAAATGAAGGGAGAAATATCCAATCTGATCCCAGCTTCTGAGAAGTTATGCAGTGCCCAACAGGCACACACATCTCATTAGAAAGTAACTGTGGTTAGTTAAAGACAAAATTAAAATACTTGTCTTTTGGGGATTGGGAAATGCTGGTTAAAAGATACAAGCTTCCAGTTAGCCAGGAAGAATAAAGTCGAGAGATTCATTGTACAACATGATGACTACTGTTCATAGCAGTGCATTGTACACTTGGAAATAATAAATTTAGGTAAGCAAGTCTGTTGATTAGCTCAGTGTGGCTGTGTGTGTATGTGTGTGTGTGTGTGTGTGTGTGTGTGTAAAACCATGAATATATACAATGTTAATTTATAAAATACTAAGAAAATACTTTTTCTGTCAGTGAATGTACTTCTACTTTTAACTACTAGATTATAAAGATATAATATTTAATACATTGCTTAGACCTAACATCCTAACAGGCCTAACATGGAGAAAATAACTAAGAAGTAAAGTTACCAAGAAACAAAGGAAGTTTGGAACCCTCTGTACTACATTATTCCCTTTCTACACATACTAAACCCAAGTCAGGGAATATCTATGCAGGGCAACCAGAGCTGGACTCTCCCCAGACACAAAGCAAGGACCACCTCTCACTTCACATTTACAGGACTCACTTAGACTCTGCAGACTAACTGGATCCTTGCGGGAGGAAACTGTGATAGACCTGGGTGTTTCCATCTTCAGCCTAGAAGATGGATGGTCCAAACTGGAAAAGGCTAAAGGAGTTGCTAAATCTGTGAGCAAGGGATGCTAAGATGGATACTAGAAGAAAACTTACAGATTTGATCGGGCTAAATCGACACTAGTGAGATATTCTCAGGAAAGTCCAATTGCAGGTCAAAGCTATGAAAGCTGTGGTACTGAGTCAAGCCACAGACAAAGCAGATGCTCTCTGGTACCGCAGGGAGGTACATGGCTGCAACATTATCAGGCTTGGGAAGGGAAAACAAACTTAACTAGCAGAGGGTTTGGATCAGAAAACAGTAAGGGCCTTCCTTGGCTACAGAATAAAAGTACAAAGATAAATGGGTCCCTTCCATTTGAAATCTGTTTAATTTGAGCATTTAAGTAGCCCCAAGGGCTGAGGGCCTGACATGTGGCATGCTCTAGGAGACAGAGAAGTGTATGCATACAGGTATCTGTGTTAGCATACCCAGCTTGGGGAGTTACATATACAAAAAGTCTCCAGCTAAAGGATCGTGCTCTATGGAACATTTAGACAACATCTCAGTTTCTTAATGTAATCGGATACTTGGAACTTTCAAAGTAAAATGCTGGCTTAGAGAATCAGTCTAGACACGTGTAGGTTCACTGACTAGAAAAGACCGAAGGCCCACAAGCAGCAGAAATAGAGGACTTGCTACAGAGCTAAGGACAGGGAGAACAGCTGATGGCCTCAAAACTGCACCTGCCCAGGTGCTCTCAATGGGCTCCACTGGTCACAGCTGGGCTCCCAGCTCTGGAATGGACATGTACACATGCAGAGGGCGGGGCATGATCAAGGCATCCCTAGCTCCTGGCGGATGGAACTCAGTGTTTTCTTCTCTGCCTCTTCAGCATCTGCAATGTCCTGAGTGTTGAATATATGTTTTTCTGCCTTCCTAGAATGGCCACGAAGCATCTCACTTTCCTGAGCAGCTACTCACCTGGCCTCTGCTGTCCTGGGTCTGTCTCTTACTCTAGAACTCCCTGCCTCTGATTCTTCAATCTCACCTCTTCACTCTGCCCAGCTCTGGGACATTGGTCTTGCACCTGAATGCCAGAGTGGGAAAGCCTCAAAAAGATACCACAGACTATGTATCCAGAGGAAACAGAAGGCTGCAGAGCAGGTATCTGCCCCACTCTCCATATTGCAGCACATAAGGAGTAAATAAATATAAGTTAAAACTCCCTCTAAGAGGGAGGGAAAATATCTGGGGTCAGATGGAGAATTCTAGAGAAAACGACATACAATTTCAAGAACCTAGAGTTTCTGAAGCCATCCAAAGAAGAGCTCTTTTCCTTGAAAGAAAAAAAAAATCTTTAAAGAGCAGGAAGGGAAGCAAATCATGAACAAGAGCAGTTGTTAGTTATAAAGAACTGTGGTTTTCCCAAAGTTATTGAGTGTTTTTTCCTGGGAAGCTTGTAAATATTTGGTGGGTCCTATACTTAGACTAAAGATAGTCCAACAGGTTTGGAAACTCACTATGCAGCCAGCTCACTCAGAGGCTGCCAACACTGGGAGACTGTTATCCTAGGTTTCTAATGGCTAGGGACAGGTACCAGATGGTGAAAGTCTATTGTGGATTTCCGTGTCATGTCTGAGAACAAGGTCTTTGGGCCTAAGACAATCTTCATAAGACCGGCATTTTCTTGGGGTTGAGATAGGCAGAGAAAGCTTACATACACTGTCAGGGACACGCCATAGGCTTCCAGCTGAAGGAAGCTTATCAGTCATCCAATTCACTTTGAAGTGAGGAAGCGCAGGCCCAGAGAGCTGCATTAACCTGCTCAGAATCCCACAAAGTCTGGCTCACACTGCAAGCACCATCCAGGACAGCGAGCTCCATCCTAGGGACATGCCCCCTTCTTTATACTACACTGAAGTAATCTGCCCAGTAAGATGGAGATGTTCTTATAGGCATCCAAAGAAAGGTGGGTTTTTCACTGATCTTATTTTGGGGGATTTCCTCCTCCACTCAAAAGAGATCTATCTTAGAAAGCGCACCCCAGCCATGTCCTACAAATGAGCCATAAGGCAAGAGAATGGGGAAAGATTCAAGCATCCCTGAGAGGGAAAGTGGAGAACAAAGGGTTAAAAGTACCGGTGCTCACAGAGAAAAATTGTCCCTCTTGTTCTCAACCTGCACAAAGGCTCTCCAGGAATTTGCAAGACTCTCAGCATTTAAGCTCTTATATGCAAAGATCAAATTAAATCCAACAGATCAGAAAAGGAAAGGCATTTGAGAACAAAGTCTCAGTCCTGAGGGTCCAGGCAGAATGAATCAAGTGTGTATCTGAGCGCAGAACCATCTGCATGGGAGTGGGAAAGGTCCAGAAGAACCATTCCCAACAGAGCACTGGACAGCATCCTACAGAGAGTGCTGGAGAAATGCAGGGGTGGGCCTGGGGGTAGCACCTCTGTAGTGAGGCCCTGTGACCTCTGAAGTTCTGGGGCTCAGAACCTAAGGTAGCACATGATTATGAGTCTATGAGAGGAAACCTCATCTGGGGAGCTGCCTTGATCTTCCTCACAGGAACAACAACAACAAAGTCTGCAAAGGAAATAACAAACATGTTTATTCAACACCTAGACCCATGCTAAGCCTAGTAATTATGGTGGTCTGAAAACATGTCAGACAAAAACGTAGAGAGAACTGGAGGACTGTAAAAGTGGGCCAGGATAGAAAGAAGAAATTAGATGACCTCCTTTTGGAGCCAAGAGATGTTTTGTGGCATTGAGAGAGAGGAGGAAGAAATAATCACTGGCTGTTAGGAGACCTCTGATGAACCCTGCACCCCCAGCAGCCCAGTTACCCTGGCTCAAAAGCCAGACATTTCAGTCAGATTCTATGAGAGTTAAACTGCATATCAAGCCTGATGCTGGAAATGGTGCATCACAAAACCCACCAGGAAATGCTAGATAACATTTCTGTTATCAATTTATGTAAATGCTTCTGGTAAATGGAATCCACCCTCCTTGACACAGTAACTGCTGCACCAGACACCATGGAAGTTTGGCGTGGTGCTATTTATAATGAGGAATTCACAAGGGTTCTTCCTCCATTCCCTAAGGCCCTATCAGTTAACGGTTAACCAAAAAATAAAGTACTTGTTATAATCCTTGTGAATTAAAGAATTGTACTGGGCCAGGTTATAGATTCACTCCTAGAGTAATTTTGGCTGGGATTAGTGATAATCAAAATACACAAATTTGAGTTTAAGATTAATAGATGCTAATCGGGACTCCAGGAAAATAGTACACAGCTACTCTCAAGGAAATAGTCTCGTCACACCATATCTTCTCAGAAAGCTCCAACTGCCAAGGTAACTTAGCCTAGCGGTGGACAGCATAGTCTAGACATGTACTGTAAACAGATCAGTTGGCTAGGGAATCCATCTGTGGGAAAGATAGTCAGGAGGTCCCCAGACTGCCGTCTGGATTTGGCATACTATAGTAAGGCTGGCTGACTTGGTACAATTAAGCTAGGGGCTGACAAAGACCAGGGTATACTTTGAGGACCCACCAAGCTTACAGGTGAGTATTAGGACTGAGAATAACCCCAGAGCTCTCTAAACTCTGTAACTGTTAGGCTGAAAGCATGGCTCCCATTTACCTCCAAAGGCTTCTTCTGAAACTTTTAAATAAAGCAACGATATGAATACGGACACTAAAGGGAAAGCAGTTTTGCAACTGATGCTAAAAAAGATCCAAGCCTTTCCTATCATATACAGCCATCTCTGCCAGCCCCAGTTTTCCTATTGCTTAGAAGGATTCGCAAAGCACGCTGGGAAGGTTAGCATAAGTATCTAGGTACAGGCCCTGAGGGTTATCTAGACCCAAGCCTGACTTGACCTCTGTCTGAGCTTTGCATTTGGCAAGAGGCCTGGGGATTTTCCCAGTTTGCACATGGCAGACGCTCTCCGTGGGAAGGGAAAAAATTAATTTGACACAAGCAATCAATCCCATTGGAATGTTTGCGTACACTGGGCCAAGCAGAAATGGATCCTAAAGGGAGTACTTCTGGGAGGTGATGGGAATTTTAATGCTGAAAAATGATACTGTGTCAAGAGCCCAGTACAATAAAAGCAGCAGACGCGTTTGCACCGGGAGCATGAACACCATCACACGCATGCACACACAGAGCTTGCGCGTGCACGTACACACTTGCCATTCTCCTGGAGAAGGCTGTCAAAGTAAAGAACTGTCCAACTACCCATAATGCTGATAGTCTGCTGAGTTCTGGTTTTATGTTTTCTATTCAAAACGTTTAGAGTTTGAAGAATGAAGCACCATCCAATCCCCAAGGCTACCGAGGCCTGGGAAACACTTCCATATCCTGTGTGATTCCTGTGGTCCCCATGTTTGACGAAAGTACCAGCACCCCTTACCACAACCTAAGCAACCCTTGGAAATTACCTGCCGCTTCTTCTCTCCCTCAAACTCATATGGGCTAACAGGAAATCCTACAGACTCTCTTGCCGCTATAGTGGTTGTCTCACCAACTATGGTTTAGTAAGCTCCTCACTGGGATTTCTGTCTCTTACTTTGCCTCTTCCTACACAATACATATCAGAAAGTTCCTAATTCGGCTTAAGTCGCAATTTTATCATATCATTTTAATACTTAAACTATTTTATAATTTTATAATTTAGAAGATAAAAACCAACTCCTGGAATTCAAATTCTGAATCCAGAAAACAGAACCCCCCAGAACTCACTGCATATCTCCACACCCTTTCACCCTGCCGCTTCCAGTTCTCCCTCACCTTCACACGACTTTCTGGCTCTGCTACATTTTCCCTCTGCTTAGAACCCCTTTCCCATGCTAGACACTTCCCAGTCATCACTCTTGACAATGGGTCTCTCTTCCCAATGCCATTCACATATATCCTACTCTATGACCATTCCACAAAAGTCCCACCAGCCTTTACCACTCTTTAGCTCTATGGTAAACATGGGACGATATAATGCACTTTAAAAAGTAACTCATTGCCCTCCACCAAAATGTCAGTTTTCAGAAGATGCAGGAAATGTGGGGTAAGGAGATGAAGTTCTGTGTGAGAGAAAGCAAGCCAAGATGGTAGTTTGCTTACCCTGATTGTCTTGTTGAGGATGTTGCTGAGCTGAGTTTACACATGCCCTGGGGAGAGATGGTTTCTTTATCTTCACTGCCCTCACTCTCTGACTCCAGGAAGAGTTCAAGGATATGCTTTACAAGAGGATCAGTAAGTCAGTCCTCTTCATACCTTGGGAGAGCTGGCGGTCCCCAAGGATGACATTATCTAGAGCACTTGACACATTCCTAATTGCAGATTTGGCATCCAAAGACACAGGCTGAGGAAATACAGGCTTTTCAGCACAGGCCCATAAGTTCCAGAAACTTGGCTCTGCTTGCAAAACACTAGCAGGGCCAAAATGGCATGAGACCATCAAAATAATTCTCTCCAAAGGAATCAGTCAGTGTCCCTGTTCACTGAGCAAGGATGCTAAGTCACACCACAAGCTTGAGCCTCACAGGGGATGACCAAGCAGTCTTGAGCTTACAAAGACAAACTTCTGGAGGCCAAAATGTCTCCAGAAAACATGGCAGAAAGATCCTAATACCACCTAGCACCTCGCTCCTGTACCCTGCTTTCCCCATTCTCTGCCTACTCTCAATTCTACTGGGAGCACTAACGCTGTGTATGGGACATGCACTTGGTATGCTCAACTTTGATTCTGGCCTCAGAGACAGAAAGGGACTTTCCCAAACAGATCAATATCAACACCAGTCTCCTGACACCCAGCCTACACCTGGATCCAACCACCAAACACCAACACTTACTGATTCCAGTGAGGCAGGGTCTCCCTCTAAGGGTCCAGGCTGGTTTACACTTGCCCCTTCCTGCCCAAGTGCTGGGACTACAAACATGTCTTGCCCTGGCCAGCATGGCAGCTTTATTCTCAATCTAGATTTGCCTGGCCTGGCCTAATTTGCCAATCTTCTAGTTCCTGCATTCTTCTCAGGGGGCAGAGCTGCCCTCAGCCTAATAATAAAAATAATAATGATAACAATAATGATAACAACAACAATAATGCACTGTTTGAACTCCAGAGACCTGAAACGAGAGCAGTACATGAGACACAAAGTTTTCTGTGTTAAAATAGGAAAAACCACTTTAGCTTATAACAACAGTGAGAAAACAGCTCCTCCAAAGAAGAAAAGTCCAGCCTGACGTTGGAGTTCACTGTCTATTAGGCACTAACATCATTTGAAAGAAAAAGGCTCACTGGATCTGGTTATTTTGGAAAGTTTAAATGGCTTGGAAGTCAAATCCTAGCAAGGTACAGGGAAAACCAGACCCAGTACAGGCTCCTACCTTAATGTTAGTCAGACTTATGAGTCCCAAACACAGCCTCTCAGAAAGCAGTTCTCTGTGGCCAGCTTAGTATGGAGTCCATCACCACTCCATCCTTCCCATGATCAAGAGCTCCCTGAACATAGACCGTGCATGCCTATCTGTTCACAGCACAGACTATGTACCAAGCACTCACTAAATTCTTGCTGTAAGAATGAATGTCAGCATACCCTTGTATGCTTATATGCATGTAAGGACAAGCATGTGTATACAAGCACATACATGTACATAGAACTTCCTATAGCTATGCAGTCAGTAAGTTAGAAGCATAATTTCTCAACCCTTGTTTTTCCAAATCATATTTAACTTGGGTAATACTTTTGAAAATGTTATATACTTTCCTCTTTTGCATATCCTTACATATATTTAACCTCCCCCATGCTCTACCAGAAGCATTTATTTGCCTTGGGGAAGTTCAGGATAGTTATAGCAGCAGGCAGAAAGAAAATGCCAGTGCTCAGCTGTTGCTATCTGGGGTAGGATTTTTTTAGTATGCAGCTTGAATACCTAAGCCCCCCGTGAGCATATCGGGAGCCAGCCTGGGTGGACTGGCAGGGAGGATGCCTTGGACCAGAAGTAACCAGTGCTGAGGATGCAACATGGAGGGGCTGTTGCCATGAGGAAAGCAGGAGAACCCTCCTTCAACATTGGGGGAATGTGGGAAAATTTAGTCTAGAGCACACAGTAGGGCCTCAGCCATGTGTTACTTAAATATCCCATCTCAAGTCTAGCCAGGTTTGAAGGAAGGTAGTTTTAGGAATAGTCCAATAGGTCAAACAGTATCTAACAACTCAAGGATCGACAATCCCTTCCCCTCTCCAAATAAAAATAAAATAAAAATAAAACAAAACAAAAACGGCCCACTTCAGGCTCCAGAGTAGAGTTTCTATTTTCTTCTCGTCTCCTCACAGTTGGCACTAAGCAACCCCAGGCATCCACAAATCTGTTTCTTAGTGTCTTAGTGGACCAGAGAAAGGCTGCTCTGGGCTCTGGTCTAAGCGTCTGCAATGTACCAAGACTTTGACTCCATAGGCAAACTGTGAGGAATTCAATTTTAGTGCCATCTATCAACTCCATACTCAGACCTTGGTGACACCAGAGATCAGACTGGATCAGCTCCACACAGAGAGCAGGAAATGTCCACAAGCATTCCGTGCTCCGGCCTCATCCTTTCCCTGCCCCCACCACTACCAGCAGGACTCCACAGAGCACCTCTGCAGACGCAGACCCTGTTCTGGAGAGCAGTGACAAATGGGCAGGGGGTGGGGAATCTAGGCAAGCGAGCAGGTAAATCTTAACAAAGCATTAATCCAAACCAGACCAATCAAGAAGACTGCTATAAAGCGCCACTATAAAACAAACAAAACCTGGGTACAGACATATGAATTAGCCCCACTTTCATAAGTATCATGAGGTATGTTTTCTTTGCATATAATACCAAGTTAAGTGTGCAACTAAGTCACATTGCTGCCCAGTGGAAAGAAACCCCTAGCGGCTCTCAGCAGGCAGACCGGCTACTCTCTCCTGTGAGCGTTTCTTGCAAAAGCACATATCACAAACATATCACGAAACGTTTCACTCCAACTCTGCTGCTGCCAATTTCCTACCAGACATGAAAAAAATGCAGTCCTTGAGTTTAGAACGAGCTGTTGCGCCTACCCAAGTCCCCTAGCTCAGCTTTCAACCACACTCAAAACCAGAGGAGACCCCAGAGAAGAACTGACAAAAACCCCTTCTCACACAGTCAGCGGTTTTGTTTTCTCAAAGCACTTTCCTTCTACCCTCTCAGTTTATCTCACACCATTCCCATGAGGTATGGCAGGGAAGCACGTTGACCTCTTTCTTCAAATGGGGAAAGAGAGGTCCCATCTGTAAAAACAGGAATATGACCTGGCTTGGCCAATTCACAGAGCTCTTTAGTGGTGGGGAAGAGTGGAAACCAAGGCCTTCTGGATCGCATCCTTGGGTGATCATAACCAAGGGCAGACAACTGCATTTGCATGCACACTCTACAGTATCAGAGTTATCGTGCGCTGGCTGAAGCTCAGAACGCATGTGGCTTTGAGGGGCTGGTTTGGACCCAAAATCCAGCTCTTAATTCACTTGATGTACACGGTAAAAGAGGCCAAAAGGAGGTTCCACTGGTAGTCTAAATGTCACTGACAAAGCATCCTTAGACATTCCACAGGAAGTTATCTTTAGTCAACAAGGACAGGCTGTTCCCCTCTCTCCTGAGGATAAAAGCAGAAAAAAAAATCTAGAACCCACAGTTGTCCTAGTCACCTTTGAAAAGGATCAGAGAGAGGGGGAAGGGGGGGAGAAGAAAAAAGATGAGTGGCCCTTCTTGTATGATTTGAACTAAACAGTGTCCTAGAAAGGAAAAAAAAAAAAAAAAACCTAGTCCTATTCCATGGAAAATCTTGGTTATAAATGTCTATCCTTAGGAGAAAGGCAAATAAAATGTGGCACACAACAAAGTGTAACATAGCTCTTAAAAGGAAGGAAGCAGAGATGGGTGTGCTGACAAGGAAAGGCTGCCCCTGATTGTAAAGTGATTAAAAACAACTTGCAAAGTAGCACACATAGCATGATTCTTTTTTTTTTTTTGTCACATAAAAGAGAGCTGCACATTTATGTAAACACATATTTATATAGGCAGTAGGCATATCTATCTGTTAAATTCATCAAAATATGGGGGAGGAATAATATCTTCTGTGCAAATATATATATAGATATTATCATACAAAGTATCAATGTCTTTACCCTTCCACACAACTGAAGAACCTTCTGTTTTCCTATCCTCACACGAAGGTTATTTGGCCTATGACAGCCTTACTTTGTACAATGAGATACACGGGTACTTGTGTATTTTACATTTAAAGTAAGGGGAAAAAATGACTCAGTTCACAAAGAGTCTAACCATCGCTTCAGCATTTGTTTCTCATCTTAAGTCAATAACCAAAAGCAAGTCATGGACATAAAGGACAGAAGGGAACGTGTCAAGTTATCAGACAAGGATTCTCTGGGCAGTTGGGATTACAGTAGCTTTTGTATCCTTCACACTTGACGTTCTCAATCCACTACACTAAGCAGCATTATAACAGCCCTGAGATAGGAAAAGCTAAGTGTTCTGTAAAAGGATACCTTAAAACCATCTTTCTTTGTCTTCCTATTTAAATGTGTTTAACTTAGTGGCAATAAAAACATATCATGTGGATCAAGGCATGTGGAAATTCCCTTTCTGGTTGGTCCCTGGCCACTTCCCCCTCCCCCCAAGACCAAAAGATATTCAAGGAAAAGAAGCATGAGCTGTCGTGTTTAGCAGTTCTCACAGCATCCAGCATGCCCGCCATCCCCTCAGTACTGACTAGAAGACATAGTTGCACATTTGCACTTTCCTACTGGGGTTTTCCAAAAACAAACCAAACAAGCAAAAAAAAAAAAAAAAAAAAAGAAAGAAAGAAAAAAAAAGAAAGAAAGAAAGAAAAGAAAACCCACCCAGAATGCATCTCTATCTACTTTTCCAGTGCTTATGAAATATGTGGGTATTTATAATCAAGTGTTCCAAAGGATCCCCTCTGACTAATTCAGACTCAACAAATAGCTGCATTCCACAGTGTTGATTTTACAAGTCTCTTTGTTTAAGGTAGAATTGCCTGTCCACAAAAATTATTTTTATTTCCTTCACACAGCATTGAGTAACTCCCAAATGGCATACACACCAATAATTAGCTTTTGTAAGAAAAGAAAAATCAGGCCAACAAATAATAGTTAAGCAACTATTATATGTGAGGCACTGAGCTGGGTAATGAAAATATAGAAAAGTCCAAAGCAAAATAAATGTATATACAGTACAGCTGCTGCATACGGACGTGCACATTGTCCAAGCCAAGGCCTCCGGGTGGTCTTGGGGCCATCGGTTTCTATAAGGATTTGTGACAGTGCTGGTGTCCAAACAAGGATATGTACCTTATTTCCACTCCAGACTCAGTGTCCAGGACACCAGCCAGAGACATCTGAGTCCTATTTTTATTCCCAACCTAGAACCCACAGGCTGGAAAGCAATGCAGAACGCTGGCATGCTGGTCTGCTCTGACATCACTGCAGAGATCATCTGTTTATGCAATTGCCATTCATTCTCCAGAGATTATGTGCAGTCTGCTCTTCTCTCCCCAAGCTCCCAGCAGCTCTCCGAGCTTCATCTTGGTGCTCGTGCACCAAGGCAACTCAGGTCAGCTTAATAACAGCTCTAGCTTCTGACTAAGAGACCACCTAGACTCCCACATATCCACAGAAGCAGTCAGCATCCCTTTCAGAATTAGCCCCAGGAATCTCAGGATACTCTTTCCATGACATTCTATCTCTTAACATGTTCAGTTTCTACTGCTGTCTCCAAGGTTTTCTACAAAACAAAACAAAAACAAACAAACAAACAAACAAACAAACAAAAACCACAACCTCACTAGACCTGATAACCCACTAAAATACTTGGCTAAAGTTTAATATATGTGCATAAAATCACACAAATAAATCTAAATTTTCATGCACCTGTAACAAAACAAAAAACAAAAAAACAAAGAGTACTAGCAAATGTGCAAAGATGTCCTTTTGCTACCATTTAATTTGTCTCTTTGCTTTCTCCACCAAACTCCCTGAATGGCTGTCTGTAGTCTCTGTGTTCATTTTTTTACCACTGAACCGGGGTGACCCCATGACTCCTCTCCACATACATCCTGGTGGGGCTGCTAATCCTTTGCATTTTCACCACATGATGCACCATCATCCTAGAAAATCATTCTGGTCCGACACTTGGTCAAGCATCTCCTTAGACTGCAGTATCTGAGCAAGTGCTGTGCCTGTGCCACTGGGACACTGAGAAGGGGCTGGGAATCCTGGGCTTTCCCTCTGATCTAAAGCTGTGGCTTTATTCCAATGGAACATCTTCAATAGCCACCATCCCGACAGGGAGTCTGGCCAATCTCTTTCTCCAACTGTTGGTGATCAGTTCCTCCTTGCTCATACCCTCCCTTCCCGAACAGTAAGTAGACAGGGATGGAAATCCCACAGGAACTGTAGACCCCTCCCTCTCAGCCCCCTTTGTCATTTCCAATTAACCATCTGCCAGACTCCAGGACCCCCTCTAGGCTCACTGTCCAGCTGCCAACTCGACTGTGCCTGCTACCCCCACCCCGTGATGCTCATTGTCCCTGAATTGTGGGGTAAGAGTGTAGAAGGTGAGATTTTAACCACAGCCCTCATCCCTGCCTGTTGTGCCTGAAATAAATGCAACTCCAAGCTTAAAAGTCACATCCCTACCTAAGTTTGCACAGTAAAGGAAGGAAAGAAGAGAGAGGGGTGAATGGAAGGAAGAAGGTAGGGAAAGAAGGAGAGAAAGAGGAAAGGAGAGAGGGGGAAGAAGGGAGGGAGAGAGAGAAGGAGGGGCCTCCTGAATGTCACATTTTTCATAATTTAGAATATAAAAGGTTCATCTAACCAGCAATAAATAATGCTATATATGTATTATATATGTACATACACATATATAATATATATATAATATAGCCATGCTAGTCATACATATAACCATATTATACTGCTAGCAATGTAAGCTATATGGCTATTTATAATATGAATGTAACTGTCAAATGCTCTGTATATCCATAAACACCAAGCAGTCTTGAGAGGAAAGGACTTTTAATACTCATCTTATGTTTAAAGAAACCAGAATTCCGAAGTTACAATTCACACAGTCTCATGATTACTAAGTTCCTGTTCAGCTGAGAAATTCTGCTTCTGGGACTGGCCCATACCTCAGGAAACCCTATCTCCTTCTGCTCCCAGGGAGAGAAACCTGGTCTCCCTCTGGTTAGTAACAGCACCCAGATTTCTACTCTGATTGGCTATTTAGGACCACTGAGGATCCTTTGATGAAATGGAGTGTTTTTCTTAATGACAGTCCAAGTTTGTCTCTATGACAGACTTAGAGGGAACACTTTAGGGACACCAACTAAGATGTGGCATCTTCTTCCTTGTGTGTACAGTATGACTATGATCCCTCTGTACCAGCTGTGATTGGTGCCATCTCCTGGTGGCCAGGGCTCAACCCCTCTACAAGAAGCTGCCCAGAGACCTAGCCTGAGCCAAATCCCATTGTACTCTCCTCAGTCCACCTTGCTCTAGCACGTGCCTTCTGGTTTTCCATAGAAGGTGATTCTTCAGAGCCCACTAGCCTGGAGCAGATCCACTTCAGGAAAGCTAATTGTGGCTCTCCAGGCCTTGCTTCCCAGCTTTTCTACCCAAAGGCCTCAGAGGGTTACTTCATCTGGACCACACACTTCAAAGATTGCACATCCCTGACCCCTGACAAGAGAGATTCTGCAGGAGTTGTTCATCAGGCAGCCTGTGTCCTTGGGTCCTGGCTAACCAGTAATTTTACTGAGGTCTACCTTCCATCTGGTCCCTGAGCAAGAAGCATCCTCCTATAGACCAAGGCAGACCCTTTGGCTGACCTTGAGCTCTGCCCCTTCAGGCTGAGGCTGGGAATTTAGTTGAATGGTAGAGAGTGCCCGCCCAGAACACCTGAGGCCCTAAGTTGGAGCCCACAGAGCACAGAACAGATATCCAGGCTCCTCCTGGACCCTTCCTCCAGTAATTGATCTTCCCCCTCCTAAACACTCCATCTCTGCCTCCTGTGAGCCTTCTCCCTCTTCCTCACCCCAGGTATTCCCATATCTTCGTCACCTAAAAAAAGCCTTCCCTCAACTCTGCTCTCCATCCAGCTACTTCACTATTTTTAATCTTCCCTTCACAGCCAAACCTTTGCAGAGAGTCATCTCCACGCACACCCACCACTTCCTCCACACCCACTCCCCGGTCCCTTTGCAATTTCAACTCCACCCCGCCTCCACCCCGCTCCCACCCCACCTCCCACCCCCATACACGACTGACACTAACCTCACCTTTACCAATGCTCTCTCTGGCTGAGGAGCCAGTGGCTGGGCTGGCATTTGCTCAGCCTCACATCCTTCAGCCTCCCAGCAGCATCACGCCCTACTGATCACCTGATTTCCTCCAAATATCACCCTCTCCTGGTCCTCTTCCAGCCCTTGGCTTCAATCTGCAGTTCTGCCCTTGGCCTTCCGCCTTAGGTCTACAGAGGCTTTTCATTTATTAGCTCATCTACGCTGATAGCTCCAGCCACAACTTCTTTCAGGTACTTCCCAAATCTATATATCCGGCTCTGGCCTCCCTCCAAGGCTCCAGACTCCCTTAGATATTCGCATACTGAATCAACACACCCCTTAGCTATCTGCTGCCACCTGAAATGCTACATGTCCCAGAGCAATTTCTCCAAATCCTCCCTCTCCTCCTGGTCCACACAGCTGCTTCTCTGCTTCCCAACTCCTGATTTTCACCAGGGGCACATCTATCTCCCACCCACCACGCTAGAGCTTTAGTTCCAATCTCCTTGACGCCTGTACATCCAATTTGTCAGGTTCTATAGGCTCAACCTCCACAAATTCACCTCCATTCCTTGTCTTCCACGGCATCTCAAGTTCAGACTCTCCTAAGATAGCGCAGTGGTCTATCTTTCCCAACCAGAAGTCTCTTCCTCTATTCTAAGAGAAATTCCACAGGGCTCTCAGATTCATATTCCTTACTACGCCACTGCCCATGTTCAGAGAAATTCACAAACTCCATAGACCAACTGCAGAAAGTTCCAACTCATTGACCTTCCATTCAAAACACTCATGCTCTAGGAGTCCAGGAAATGCTTACCAACGCAATCAATCAGTGCGGTCCCCACCCACTCCTAAGCCGCAAGTTCCATTCATCCTCTACCTGCATCCTCTGGGTGACATACACTGGAATATTACTGTTGCCATTTGAGCATTGTGTCCTATTAGTTTTCAGCCTGGGAACGCAACCCTGTCTAGCTTTCACTCCAATTCCTTTTACCAGCTGAAGACATAACCACACCTGTAAGTACACAGATCACCCATCACTGTGTACTCCTTAGCTTGTTTACTCCTGCATCCATGTTCCCTAACAAGTACCTGACTCACTTCTAAAAACACTGTGGGGGTGGGCAGGGAGGAGACAACGCTAATTCTCCAAGTCTCTTCTTTGCTTTCCTAAATGAAAGTCTCTGTCCTCCCAACAGGTTCTTTCTGTTCCTTCGCTCCTCAGCAGACACGATTTCAAGCAGCTCTATTGATCCAACAACTCTATGGCTGTCAGTCACTTCCTACTTATTTTCCTGTCAGTCATTCACACAAAGGAGTGGTAGGAAGAGTCTCAACGATACACAGAGAAGGGACTGGAAGGGACTGATTCTCTCCACCCACCTGAGGCTCCGCAGAAACGAGCCAGTCTATTCTCACCAGCATCTCCCAGTGGTGTGGGGCTATGTGGCTAGGCCATGGGAAGGGGCTGCAGGGGGGCTAGCATATGTACTCCTTTGTGTAACAGTTAAAAACAGGAGTGCCCTGACCTGTTGTAATAGGATGGCCCACCCCATCCCCTTGGGAAAGAAAGATTAGGATCACCTCTCCTCACAGACTGAACGGTCCTGTGGAGGTCAGATGAAATAAGGTACCGCTTGTTAGAGAGGCACTTAGAGAAACAGAATGCTCCATTTGGAGTAACTATCTGCAGATATTTGGGTATCCATTGCACAACGTATAAAGCCCTTTCACTGTGTCTTATTTGAATCACTCAACAACCCTATAAGGGAACAGTGGTTGAAGAGATTATTATCCCCATCCTATGTAGATGTCCAAGTCACACGGGAAAGTCATTCAGATAAGCAGGGAGCAAAAAGGAGGATCACCTTCCTGCTCCCTTGCATGACCTTCCTTCGCAGACTTTCTCTCCCCTTTCAGCCCATTAAGTCCAAGTGCTCCCAGCGGGAGTATATTTATATTTATATCCATTTCCCTCCTGCTCCATGGTCCTTCCTTTGATGGTTTTATATACTTCCACGGAGTGTGGCTGCAGTAGACATTCAATATGTATTTGTTAAACAAGTGACTGAAGGAAAGAGACCCAAAGTCAGTCTTCTGAACCCACAGGCAGGCCAGGCTCCTTGCTCCCCTCAGCTGCTGCTCGGGTACTCTCCTCGTGCACGTGAAACTCTGCCCAGCAGCCATCCCGAGGTGCCCACTGCATAACTGCAACAGCAGGCACAAGGCCACACTAACAACTAGGCCCTAGTTACGAGGGTCTCCTGAGTGGCCACTGTCCCCAGACATCACCAGACGCTTTATACAATTCTTCTACTTAAGCTCCTCCATCTGTAGAACAAGCATGATTAGCCCTAGTTTGCAAAACTCCTGAAGGTGAGTGACAGTAAGTGATTTACCCAAGAGCAAACCCCCAGTCAGTGCTTCGTTTATCTGATCAAAGGCAAAAGCATCCTGGCTAATCTAGGGTTATCTGCCCCCATCAGTACTACTGAAGACAGGTTTTGTTTGGGTGGTTCTTTGCTGTCCGTGCGCTGTAGGATATCTAGCAGAATGTAAGATCTGACTACAAACTAGAAGCCTACAGCAAACTGTTTCATGAGTTATGACAATCAAAAAAAAAAAAAAAAAAAAAAAAGGTCTCCAGACATTGCCAGATGCTCCCTGGAGTGTGAAGCAGTATTGATTGCTCCTGGCTGAGAACCACTGTGCTATCCTAGGCTGCCTACCTCCAGAGACAAGGCCAAATGCAACCAGGAGAACTCTAGAAAGTAGATCCCCTAGTTCACTCACTCTGGGTCTGAGGTTCACAAGCAGCAAGTTTTCATACTTGTTACCTCACTTCTTTCTGTAGCTCTAGCTCATCCCAATACCCCTCTCTTGCCTTGAAGGACATTCAAATATAGTTGGACAGAACTGCCAATAACTGTTGTATTGGCAGCCCATGATACAAGGACGAAGTCCAGCCTCCACAACCTTACAGATAGCACCGAATGCTAGCAATATATTCTGAAATAGATTAGCACAGAAATCACCTACCTACAATACACCATTCTCCCTCTCCACACTCCTCCAGATGTCCCTGAGCAAGCAAATGACTAAATGTCCAGTTGATGACTGAAGGAGACAGAAGAGAATTTGAAAAATACAATAAGCATTGAGCTGAGTATGCTGGATAGGCTTATGTCAATCTGATACAAGGTCAGGTCATCTGGGAAGAAGACATCTGAATTGAGAAAAAGGACTCCAAAGGACTGGACTGTAGGCAAAGCTGTCTGGGAATTTTCTTGGCTGACAACTGAGATGAGAGAACCCAGCCCATTGTGGACAGTGCCACTTCTGAGAAGGTGGTCCCTGGAGTGTACAAGCAAATGAGCTGAGCAAGCCAGGGGGAGCAAGTCAGTAAACAGCATCCCTCCATGGCCTCAGCGTGAGTTCTGCCAAGTTCCTGCCCTACATTCTCATCCTGACATTCCCTTAGTAATGGACTGTGATCAGGACTGTAAGCTGAAATAAGCCCTTTCTTCCCCAAGCTGCTCCTGCTCATGGTGTTTTACCACTGGAGTAGAAC
The DNA here is from genome assembly GCF_000001635.26 of Mus musculus. Taxonomy (NCBI): domain Eukaryota; kingdom Metazoa; phylum Chordata; class Mammalia; order Rodentia; family Muridae; genus Mus; species Mus musculus. The sequence goes on from NC_000082.6 coordinate 34,567,467, forward strand.
CCCTAACTAAGATGCTGGGCATAGGGTTTACCTTGTGATGCTTCAAGAGTATATCAAAGGAGATTGTGGTGTTTTGAATATGCTTGGCCAAGCAGGGGCACTATTAAGAAGTGTGGCCTTTTTGGAGAAAGTGTGTCATTGTTGGGGTGGGGGTGGGGCTTTAAGACCCTCCTTCTGGCTACCTGAAGCCAGTCTTCTACTGTTTGCCTTTGGAACAGGATGTAGAACTCTCAGTTCCCCCAGCACCATGTCTGCCTGGATGCTGCCCTGCTCCCCCCTTGATATCATGGACCGAACCTCTGAACCTGTAAGCAACCCCCCAACTAAATGTTGTCCTTTATAAGAGTTGCCTTGGTCATGGTGTCTCTTCACAGCAATGAAACCCTAAGGAAGACAGAGATGTTTTCCTTTTCTGCAAAAAGAGGCAAGAGGATTCCTCTCTTCCCAAATACCTACTGATATTTACTCAAAGAATCACACACAAAGTGTGTGGTTATTTCAAAGTCTTCCTTTTCTATGATCTGGACTGACAATGATTTGTCTTCCTATACAAGCAGGATGGAGTTATTACCTAAGTTTGAGGAACAACACAGTGAGTAAGACATACCATAACCTAGATTCAACAACGGCTTACATTTGGCCATGTCTCTTATATCTCTAAGGGAGATAGAAGTTTTGATGAAGAGTAAGATATTTTAAAGGCTTTGTACTTAACTCCAAATATATATATACATACATAATTTTAATGGGGAAATAGGTCCTATACACTGGAAAAGGCTAAACAATAATACGGTGCCACTAACTCAGTGAGAATATAGACACTGAGGTTTTACAGAGGTAGTCATAAACTGTAAACGCTTTCAAAAAAGACAGAACACTAATCTTGAAGAACGTGTCGGATTTGGAGGCTATGGAGTAGGATAGGAATGAATCAGTAATAATAAAAATGCCTCAGACAATGGGGAGGGACACTGACTACAACTGAGTAGCTAAGCATGGACTTGACACATAGACACCAGGGAGTTACTGCAGGTTCATAAACCAGGCAGTCACAAGTGAAAAAGTGTGTTAGGGAGTGTTATGAGCCTCAGGTACACGGCAGAGGTGAGACAGACTTTGGGATGAGAAAGGGGGCTGTAAAAGGAGTCCAAGGCGGGTGGGTTCTGCCCTCGGGCAGTCACCCTGAGGATAAGCAACAGGTTCACTATGCAGAACTGTGCAGCAAGGTTTGATAGAGAGGAGGGAGATCCCTAGAATTAATGCCAAGGCCTTAAACATCGCGACTGGGAAAGAGAACATGCCATGTAGAGAATGGAGACAGTGAAGAGGATGCTGTGGTTTGTGGGGCTGGAAATACACAGAGAAAGCTCAGCTGAACTGAGCTGAGCTTGGCCAAAGCCCAGCTAACAGCATCTTTCCCATTGAAACCGTCTGGATGCGGAATCAAAGCTCAACAGAGAGTTGGACAGAGCTCCCAGCAACTCCTTTTTCCTTTGCCTTTTTCCTAAGAAGGAGTTTCTCTCTTTTGCTCACCAGAGCTAAGCTATGAGTTGTGTTATGGAGCCTACTCTTCTGTCTCGTCTCTGGGATCCCACGCAGCCACTTCTGTCTCCACAGCTAGCTCACGCTCGTGCTCTCTCTCTCTCACCCCCAAACTACCTAGGACAAAACCTCAAAGCTCCTTTTCTGACAGCAGTGCTCCACCCTGTCTCTTGCTGATAAACTACAAGTGCCTATGTCCTGTTTGCCATCCCAGTTGCTGACCCTGAGTGCCCCTTCTGATCCTGTGCTCCCAGAATCAGCTCCAAGGGTTTGGTTTTTCTATTCCTCCTGCTCAGCCTGTCTGCCCCATCATCACATCAGAGCTCACACAGCCTTCCTGTGGTCTCCAGGATCCAGAATCCTTTCTGCCATCCCCAAAATAAGACCTCCTAGCCCTTCTTCCCCCAACTCTCTCCTTCTGGAAGCATCAACTACACCATGCTTCCAAATCATCAGGACCACTCCTAGCCATCCGTGCTTGAATCCACATGTCTGGCTCCAAAATGACTTAGATGTCCACATCCAATTCTTCAAATGCAAACATGCTCTGAGCTGAGAACATCAGTCATCAGGGATAGCCCATCCTTGAGCTCTCAACCCAGCTATTTCTCACCACATCACTTATGTCAGGAAAACCCAGCATTTCTACCTGTCACGATGTCTCTCAGAGTTAGCCCTGACCCTCCATCCTTTCTGCCATCTATACAGGGCAAGCCCCCCAGCCTCCACCTCATTCTTGGATGACCTCAGCATCTCCCTTGATCTTACCTTTATTGGTTTTTTTTTCCACGCCATTAATAATATCTCCACTGGACTAATCTTTCCAAACACTACTTATGATGTCTTTGCTCAAACACCAGCAATGACTCCCGTTTTCCCTTGAATCATGTCCAAACTCCTCTTCAGAAGGTTTCAGGACTCTCTTATTTGTTCCTATTATTTATTCTTAGCCAACCCTGTCCCTCACCCTTACTAAGTTACCCCTTCCCCCTCAGTCAGCCCATTTTCCTCAAAAACCCATCCTTTTAATCTTTGCCCAATCTCCCTGCCCCGCCCACTTCAAAGACCAGCCTAGGCACTGCCTTCTCTGGTTCTGACAGCTCTTAACTCGAAGTTAACCTTTAGCCATCAGTTAATTAGCCATCTGTAAGTTCTTGAGGACAGAAACTACTGTGACCATTTCTTCTGTGTGTTCCACAGCACCCTGGACAGCACAAGATTGCCAGTAGGTGTTAGAAAGTCCTTGTTGTTCAATCATTTCTGTCCCAGTCCTGCAATAACCTACCTCTTTTTCAGCCTTGCAACCATTCCCAGTAAAAGGTTAAGATTTCATTAAAATTTAAAGTCTGTAACAAAATAAAAAAAGAAAAAAGAAAAACTCTGTAACATAGTTTGTCAGGCTTGAAATAGAATTCTTAGGAAGATAATCAGGAATGTATCAATCTATATTATACCATAGGACAGTACACCATGCTATAGATACAATCTATGCTATAGGATACTATACTACACTCCAGGATAGTGTGGAGGAGCATAGCTGACTCTATATCCTTGTAAGTGCAAAGAAGTGAATCTCATTTAATCAGTTGGTCACAAGAACTAAAAACAAAATCCAAGTAATCAGAAAGAGGTAGGCAAGACAAGTAAACTGACTAAATTATTTAAAACACGCCTAATTAGAGGCACTGGTATGCCAGAGTTTTGACAAAATAATTGTCAGTCTGGTCTTTGTACATGCAAATTTTTCCACCACAAAGAAGGGGGTAATCCTGGTGGGGGAAACTTTGGACAATCTGTTTGATGTTTTGGTTTTTTTTTTTTTAGTTGTTCAATTGAATAAATTTATAATCCAGCCAGCCAACCAGGTACAGAGCTATGTTTCACAGAAGACATGAATCAAAAAGGAGAAGGTTGGGAAATGTAGTCTATCCAAACTTAAGAATCCCTAACAGGGGACTGATAGACTGCAAGTGGGGTGAAGGTCGAGGGCCCAAACACAGAAGGCCATGAAGCAGAAAGGTGCTCTTCTAGACTCCCCCCTTACAGCTTGCCACAGGTCATCAATCACTTGCAGGTCTGTGTACAGAGGATTTAAATTGCCTCTGATTCTAAATGCACATGAGATCTAGCCTCTCTTTACCACCACCACAGCTGCCACCACATCCTTGAAGCCAGCAAGACTGCCCTGTGGAAGGACATTACCCCCCGTAGGAAACTGACCCCAGCCCACTTCTGACTCTGTGATCTGAGACCAGCCCAGACAATGTAAACTATTTGAAAGGTCCTAGGGAAAGCAACAAATTAACAAGTCTCTAGAATTGGAAGCTACAAAACAAATAAATGCCTATCAGAAAAAAAGTAAGGAAGACAGGAAGAAGAAAGGAAGAAGAGAGAAAAGAGAGGGCAGGAGAGGAGAGGGGAGAGGAGGGGAGGGGATGAAGAACAGGAATTCACACTTCAGGGTAGAATATGAATTCATACCATGGTGGGTTTTCCCCCAGAGCTAGAAAATACAGCTGCTAGGCGTGGCTGCGGTGGATGCCAGTGGGGTCTGGAAGAGGGAGGTCCTGGTGAGTGTTTCTGGATGTCACTTAGCTTCCAAGAGCCTCTTTCCCTAGATTCAGGACTATAAACCCAAGGCAGACACCTCTTTAGAATCCAGGCTTTGGTATCTAAGACGGGAGAGAGGAGCAAGAGAGAAAAGGGGACGGGAGGGGACGGGGGGGGGGGGGCGGGGGGGGGGAGGAAAGTGAAAATGCTGACTCCAGGATGGAGGAGGGAGGGAGGGCAAGCTGAGCCCTGGAAGCAGGACAGGATGACAGGAGCCTCCTCCCCTTTCCCAGACCCTGGCATCAACTCCCGTCCTCCAGCTCTTTCCTCCCCAGACCAATTAGAGATGACCATATGGGCCAATTAAGTCTTGACTTTCAAAGCCACAAGTTCCCCCACAAAGAGCCGGGACTCCTTTCCCTAGAGTGGTCCTCCAGGGCAAAGCAACAGGGTTAGGAAACAGATGGGTGTGCAGCCTCCAGAGCTAACCTGACCCCTGACCCCCACCAGTTCATGTCCTCTGATCCAACTTTCCCGAAGGGAGAGCAGATGCGTGGGGCGCCCATAACTTATCAGAGTCCTTGGGACAAAGATTTCCAGACAAAATGGTTGCAGACGTGTGGGGAGCTGGGGAACTGCACAACGGAGCTGGTGGAAGCTACAGGTACAGGGGACATTGGTGATGTTTGAAACAGGGCTACAGGTGGTAGGAGATGAGGGTGATCGGTGTCTATTCTGGGGAAGGGACTGTGGAGCCAGAGAACAGGAGCAGCTACAGACAGGCTGCTTGGGAGGTACAGAGGCGCAAAGGCTGGAAAGCTATCACAGGCTCCACGCGCTGCAGGCAAGCAAAGATTTGGTGGGTGTGTATTAAGAGGGACGCTAACTCGCACTTCCAGCAGTAAGTGATTCTTAGGTAAAACTCATCGGTTCCCGGAGCTGGAGAAAGGACCAAGCAGCGGGTCCAAGGTGCCTCCGATCCTCCCAGCGGGTCCAAAGTCCCAGATGCCGCTTCCCCACACGCACCCTGCACGTTCTCTCATCGCCTGGCTTCTGCCTGTCAGTCTGCAGTCTGAGCGCCTGGCGACCCTTGCTGCCCCTCTTTGCACATCAGGGCCTCGAGCCCTGGAGGGAAGAAGGGATACCGACCACGGGCGACCCGGGAGCCCCGCAGATAGGCACTGTGGAAGTAGGGAGCCGAGGGAGGGGCCGGGACACCGGTAGCTGAAGCGGCGCGCTGCAAAGTGATCCAACATCTCCCAGAGAAGGCGGCCCAGGGGGACCGCCTCCCGCCTCCCCAACACAGACTCCCGCAACTGGGGTGAACGCCGAGGGGCGCCCAGCCCCCACACCCTCCCCCAAACTGCAGCCAGCACCGCCAGAACAACGTGAACCTCCGCAACTCCAGCCCCGACGATCGCGGGGAGCCGCCTCCGACTCGCTCGCCCCGGCAGCAGCCTGCCTGCGGTCCCCAAACTTGTCCGAAGACACCGCGTCCGAGGCGGCCGCCCTCACCCGCCATCCCCGAAACCGTGCCCGAGATCTTACCTGTCCGGAAAAAGGCGTCCACGTCCGAGTCGGCGGCTCCCCCTTCCTCCGATGCCCCCTCCGGGGGGTTCATGACTGGGGGAGGGCGTCCGCGGGCAGCCGGGCGCCGGCGAAGCCTGGGGCCGAGGGCGGCGCGGCGCCCGGTGGGCGGAGGGCGCGGCGGCCGTGGCCACAGAGCCGGCAGCCGCGGGGCTCCGGGACGCGGGCGCGGGCGCGGGGCGGGGGGCTGCGGCGGGGGGCGCCGAGCCTCCTCAGGCGGCGGCGCGCGGCGGGCTAGGGGCGCCTGCCGCCGGTCCCCCCATGCTCCCCTTCCCCGGGGCGCTGGCCGCCTGCTGTCTAGCCCGGGCCGGCCCGGGGTCCCGGCTGCCTGCGCGCCCGCGGTGCCCGGCAGCGGCAGCTGCCTCTCCTCGCCCGTCCGCCCGTCTCTATTGTTCAGCCCCGCTCGGCTCTCTCCTCTTTATTTTTCCTCCTCCCTCCCACCCTCCCTGGCTCCCTACCTCCTCCCTCCCTCGCTCAGCTCGCTCTGCTCGCTGCCTCCCTCCCGGCTCCCTGGCTGGCTCGCGAGCTCTCGGGCTCCCCCTCTGGCTCCCGCCGCCGCGGCTCCCGTGGCTCCTCCCGGACTCCGGCTCCCTCGGTCCCAGCCAACAATGACCCGGGCAGCTCCGAGCTGCAGGGACGCTCCCGCGGGCCCGGGGCCTCGCCGCGGGCGGCCCGCAGCGCGACGCGCCCTTCCCCGAGGCCCGCGCGGGCCCTCCCGGAGCCCAGGCCGAGCTATTGTTCGCGCCGCGCTAGGCCGGCTTCCTGAGCCCCGCAGGAAAAGCCCGGGCCGAGGAGGCGGCGGGGCGGAGGGCGGGGCCGCCGGGCGCTCTCCCGGCTTGCGGGGGACTCAGCGGCCGCCGCCGCAAGCTCCGCAAGCTCCGGGTCCTGCCACCTCCCCGCCCCACCCTGCTCCCAGGTGCGCGCTGGGAATCCGGACCTGCCCGCACCCCTCCTGCAGCAAGTGCCCTCAGTCCCCAAGTCGGACTGGCCTGTCCCTAGAGGCTGGACTTCATCCCTCTCCTTCCTGACCTGCCCCTGGTCGCCCTGCCCTCGGAGGCCTCACCGCATCCCTGCTTATGTCTCCCCTTTTCAGCTGTTCTTTACCCTCATTCAGTATCCCCTTCAACATCTCTTGAGCGAGCGGCTCAGAGAACCGTGTTCCGTTTTATTCCTCTTACGGATGCTTTCCTGCCTATCTCTCCTGTCCTGTCGCTCTTTTGTGTCTCTCATTTGTCTCTGTCCTGCTCTGGTCCTTGGCCCGCATCTCAGGGCTCCTCTTGGACAGCAATCAAAACTCCCTAATCCCGGGGGCCTTCTCTGTTCTGTCCTTCTCTCTCCAGTGAATGGAGAGATCCAGTTGGCCTGGATAAAGGGGGTGTTGCAGCGAGCTGAATGTCAATTAACTTAGAAAGTAGAGCTGAGGAGAAACCGGATAACAACCAAAAAAAAAAAAAAAAAAAAAAGGTAAAGGGGGGGGGGAGAAAAGAAAGCAGATGTTATATTGAGTAATTAGTGTGGTGATTGAATTGTGGTGATCGGTTTGATCCGTTTTTTAAGCAATAATTAAACAATAATTAGTTGGTAGCGTGTTAGTGGCCATAAAACAGGATCTTCAGACCTGAGAACTTAATGCAATGTGTTGAGGGCTATTTGCTGCTGCCTCGCCCAGGCCTTTGGAAAGAGGAGGCAGTATCTGACCTGATGTGTTCGAACGCACCTAATGGGAAAACCTGGTGCTTGCCTCTAGTTGATGGCCTCCTACCCATTATTCCCAGTCTCTGGATCTGTTTGTCTCTGGCAATCTAATTTGGTTCTGCTTCCCTCCTGGGGCCAAAACACCTGAGGCTGCTCTCTATCCAGAGTAACCCAGGCAGCAAAGGAGAGGAATCACCATTTGAAGTCAACACGTTCTGCCCTCACCTTTCTTTCACTGTCTCTGCCTCTTTTTTTTTTAACCCATTAACAGAAAGAAAGAAAGAAAGAAAGAAAGAAAGAAAGAAAGAAAGAAAGAAAGAAAGAAAGAAAGAAAGAAAGAAAGAAAGAAAGGAATGAAGGAAGGAAAGGAAAGTAACTATGCCCAAACGTCTGTACACCTATCAAACCTACATGCAAACTTGAGACCCACCAGTGGTCCTTTACTGTCAATCTGTGCCTATCCCCTGACCTGCCAACTTGCCCACATGCACATGCCCATGACACCAATGCTTCCATTGCAGGAAAAGAACCAGAAGCTGGCAAAGAGTCAGCTCACAAGAAATGTTATATGTTTAAGGGAGGTTCCGATCAAACTCTGAAAAGATAAAGTCTAAAAAGTGAGAGAATATCCCCACATAATGACGCAAATTTTTCTATTAGATTTCTACTTTAAATGTTAAACATTCATAGCTATATGGAGATCAGAAAAGAAAATTTCAGAGCAAAAAAATTATTACTACCAATAGAGATGGACATTTCAAACCAACAAGTAGACTTGATTACTGATCCGGAATGTGTTAGTACCTTGTCAGGCACTTCAAAATACATGAAGCAAAATTGATAGGACTCATGTTGGTTGGAATTTGTCAACTCGACACAAACCCTAGGCATATCTTGGAAGTGGAATCTTAACTGAGAAACTTACCCCATAAGATTGACATGTAGGCAAGTCTATGGGGGTATTGTCTTGATTGACAATTGCAGGTGTAGGTGGGCCCCCCACACATGAGGACAGTCCCACCCATGTCCTGAGTTGTATAAGAAAGCAGGCTGAACAAGTCATGGGGAGCAAGCAAATAAGGAGAGTTTCTCTGTGGCCTCAGCGTCACTTCCTACCTTGATATCCTGCCCTGACTTCCCTAGGTGATGAGTGTGATCTGAGAGTCATAAGTTGAAATAAACCCTTTCCTCTTAAGTTGCTTTTCTTCATGGTGTTTATCAGAGCAATAAGAACCCTAGGACTGGCCTGCAAAGAGAAGCAGACAATTACATAATTGTAGCCAGAGATTTAATATCTGTGTCTCTTAATAATTGATAGAATCAGCAGACAGGTCATCTTAAGAAGATTTAAACAGTGCCATCCACCTGGTGTTGACATTTCCAAAACATTTATAAAGCTTCCCTTAAAAACAGCAGATAAGCACATCTTCCCCAAGTAAACTGGTAAACCTTATTTCAGGATGAACCAAATCTTAGCCATAAAACAAGTCTCAATATATTTAAAGGGATTAAAATAATGTTTATGCAAAAAAAGTTGCTTTTTAGAAGATCACAAAATGCATGGTCTCCAGACACAATATAATTTAAAAATCAATAACAAAAAAAAAAATCTGAGAACCTCCCAAATATTTGGAAACCAAAATACAAACATCTAAATAAACCATATCAATTAAGAACTCAAGGCGGAAGAGCTGGAAGTAGCTCAGCAGTCAAGAGAGTTCTCTGTGCTCCTGCAGGGACCTGGAGTTCAGTCCCCAGCAACCATGTTGGGCAGCTCACAAGCAACCTCCTGTAAGTTCAACTCCAGGGGATCCAGTGCCCTCTTCTGGACTCCACCTGACACCTGCACACACATGCACGTACTTATACATAGACACATAAATCTATTTAGAAAAAAAATAATTAAAATGGAATAACATGGATTCACAAAAGCTGGAGATGTGTGCACTGGATCTGCAAAAGAATCAACAGTCAAGTATCGTTGGAGAAGGAACTCAGAAGGCTCAGCTGCTCATAGCTGAATTATTGTCTATTGACAGATTCAGGAAGTGAGGAAGTCATTACCTTCCAGTTTCATGGCAAAGAATGATCCCCACAGGCTCCAGTGAATACTTCTAGTCATGGTCACAGACTCTGGTTAAACTGAATGGGTCACAAAACAAAACTGAAAATCAAGAACTTGGGAAAGGGATGTTAGGGATGAGAGGGATGGAAGGAGACAAAAAAGGATAGGGTAAAAGTAACAAGACTATGGGCTGGCGAGATGGCAGCAGGTAAGGGCACTGACTGTTCTTCCGAAGGTCCTGAGTTCAAATCCCAGCAACCACATGGTGGCTCACAACCACCCATAATGAGATCTGATACCCTCTTCTGGTGTGTCTAAAGTCAGCTACAGTGTACTTAATATAATAATAAATAAATCTTTGGGCAAAAAAAAAGAGAGAATAAATCACGTACACATATGAAATGTCAAACAAAATCAATAAGCATTATGAAAGGGAACATTAGGAGGAAGGCTAAAGTGAATAAAGATGAAAACACAACATAAAAACAATCTGAGGGATGCAGCTAAAGCAACACTTTTTATAGCACTGAACACTTTTTAACAAGGGAAGTTCTCACAATTTAAGCATGCATGAAAATGTCAGTTGAAACCATTGATTAGTGTAATTAATATGCACTAATAATAACAAACAACTACAAAAGAACAAATAAAGTTAAAGCATAAGAGAAGATTTAAAATACTGGCACAGAAGGCAATAAACTCAGTACAGGGCAAATAAATCCAAAACTGGGCTGACAGGATTTTAAAAAACAAAACAAAACAAAACAAAAACCAGAAAATCTTCTAGCCAGAGTAATAATGAAATACCAGAGAAAAATGACTGCTACCATTAGCATTAGTGAAAGAGGAGGCATCACTACAGGCCTGACAGACACAGAAAGAGTAATGGAGAAATAACATGAATAAGTTTATTCTAATACGTTTAGCAGCTTACATGGAATGAACAAAATTGCTTCAAAGGTCCAACTGTTAAAGCTTGCCCAAGAAGAAATAGATAAGTAGCTACAGAGCCATCAAAGAAATTGTTCGTAGCTTTTAAATCTTTCCAAGAAAAAAAAAAAAAACACTCAAATTTGCAGGGCTTTAGTGGTAAATTCTATGACACATTTAAGGAAGAAATGATATGGTTCCTTGTAAAAGTAAATCTGTCTTTCCTCTTTCCTGCCCCTGCTCCCAGAATGATGACTCTGAGACTGTTTATTAATAAATGCCTAGGCCATAAGCTTCAGCTCATTCCCTGACTACCTTGTGATTTATTTAACCAATTCAAGCTATTCTACCTTCCACATGGTTAGTGACCTCTCCTCAGCTTCATGCACCTAACCCTGAGCCAAATCTCCGCTTCGTTCTATCCCGAGTTCAGCTAGCTCCTGGTTTACACCTGAGATTCTGCCTACAATTTCTATAAAGACGCCTCCCAGAAAAGTGAACACAATGGAATATTTACTAACTATTTTATGAACACAACATTATCCTAATGGTGGAACTAAATGAAGACCATTTAAAAATGTGGAATACCACAGACCACGACCACTTATTGAAGACAATGACTATTACTAAAACATTAGCACATCAAATCTAATAATGTATAAATAGCACAAAACATCATGGCCAGATGGGGTTATTTCAAGGAAACAAGATTAGCTTTTAATTTGAAAATCTATCAGTGAAGCTTACCAAATATCGGGACTTGTGTTGTATCCCACAAAAGATACACTAAGCACCTAAGTGCTGGTACCCACGAATGTGAATTTATTTGTAAATCAGGGTTTTGAAGACATCATTAAATATGTATCATGTAGAATATAACTTAACCTCATATGATATGTATATATGTATGTGTATATGTATATGTTGCTTGTACACACACACATATATACATATTATATATACATGTGTTTTATATATATATATATATATATATATATATATATATATATATATATATATATATGGTTATTGTGGTGGTTTGAGTATGCTTGGCCTAGGGAGTGGTACTATTAGGAGGTATGGCCTTGTTGGAGGAAGTGTGTCACTGTGGAGGTGGGCTTTGAGACCCTCCTTCTAACCTCCTGGAAGACAGTATGCTCCTGGCTTCCTTTGGATGAAGTCATAAATTTCTAAGTTTCTCCTGTGCCATGCCTGCCTGCATGCTGCCATGCTTCCACCTTGGTGAAAATGGACTAAACCTATAAACCTGTAAGCCAGCCTCAATTACATATTGTCCTTTATAAGAGTTGCCTTGGTCATGGCAAGCCTAAGACAGTTATATACAAATAAATATAACATATATGTTCTTATACATAATATGATTTAAAAGTAAATATAACATATATAGTATATGCTATTATATTATGTTGTTATGATTTAAAAGTAAGCCATATGAGTATCTCAACAGATGCAGAAAAAGCTAAATGCATGGCAAAATCCAACATTCAGTTCTGATCAAAACTCTTAGCAAACTAAGAATTAAAGCAGCCACCACTGAATAAAAGACATATATAAAAAACTTGGTTAACACCCTAACATTTATTTAACAATGAAAGATGGAATAAATTTCTCCTAACATCAAAACAAGACAAAGATATACATTCTCATGCCTACCTAACATCATTCTTGATTTTCTAGACAGTCCACTAAGAAAAATAAAGATGTCCAAATCAGAGATGAAGAGACAAAACTGCCTGTATTTAAAACATAGTTGCTGCTTAGAAAAATTCCATGAAATCTGTCAGAAAACTTCTAGCACTAATAATGAGTTTAGCATTTGCGTTTCTTGTATTTCTATATACTAAAAAAGAAAAAGACTTGATTTTTTTCACCTTTTTAAGATGTACATATTTTTATTTGATGTGTATGGATGCTTTGCCTACACAGTTGTATGTGCACCATATGCATGCAGTGTCCACTGAGGCCAGAAGAGGGCATCAGATTCCCTTGAACTCAATTGCAAACAGTATGAATTGTAGTGTGGGTGCTGGGAACAGAATCAGGTAAGTTCTCTACAAGAGCATACAGCGTCTTAACCACTGAGCCATCTCTCCAGTTCGGGGGCGGGGGAGTAAACATCACTATATTGGCATAAACAATGTGAAGCATGAATACTTAATTTGGTTTTAAATTTTTTTTATGTGTGTGTGTTGCAGACACACATGTCCCAGGTTGCATATGTAAAGTTCAGGGGACAACTATCAGGAGTCAGTTCTCTCCTGCCACCTTGTGGGATCATGGGGGCTGTGTGCAAACTTCCCTCCATGCTGAGCCATTTCAGAAGCTTTTAATCTGATTTTTTAAATATGCAAGATCCATACACTATAAAATATAAAATATTGCCAAAAAGAATTGAAGAAGACATAAGTGAAGAGAGACATATTGTACTATGGATCAGAAGATTCAAAGTTGAAGACATCAATTTTGCCCAAATTGATTTAATACAATACCAATCAAAATCTCAGTAGGCATTTTTTTTTAATATAAAATTGAAAATAAAAATAACCTAAAAACAACTTCTAAACAAATTGTGGGAAAAGAAGAGGAGGAGGAGAAGAAAGAGGAAAAGGAGGAGGAAGGGAAGGAGGAGAAGGAAAAAGAGGAGGAGGGGGGAGGAAAAGGAGGAGGAAGAGGAGGAGGGGGAGGGGAGGGGAAGGAGGAGGAGGCTAGAAAAGTTAAGCCACCAGAGCTTAAAGTTACAAAGTAGGCAATGTGACAAAAATGTAAAGACAGACAAATGGATGAATGGAATAGATGAAAACCAGAATCATCACCAATTGATTTTCAACATCAATCAAAGTTGATATATCAAAGAAGATGATATTGTTTTGCTTGACTAGCTAATACCAAGCCTAAAGTTTTATCACTATGCTTGGTGAGGCATTCTTAAAGTGCAAGATCTCAGGAAGTAGAGGCAAGAAAATCAGAAGTTTAAGGCCAGCATGAACTGCATGAGACTCTGCCTCAGAGAGAGAGGGAGAGGGGGAGGGAGAGGGGAGGGGAGGGAGAGGGAGAGGGAGAGGGAGAGAGAGGGAGAGGGAGAGGGAGAGGGAGAAGAAGAGGGAGAAGAAGAGGGAGAAGAAGAGGGAGAAGAGGGAGAAGAGGGAGAAGAGGGAGAGGGAGAGATTTTTTACAATGTATCAACAACTGAAAATCCATATTAATTTTCTGTGACTGATGTGTCAAGTTTCCAAAATCTTGATGGGAGTTAATGTACTCTTGCGCACGCTCGACTGGCCAGGAAGAACGACGCTGCAACAGGATCCTTCTGCACACGTTTATTGGGAGAGCTTGATTGTAGAGGCGAAAAGACCTCGAGCCCAGAACTGGTGCTGCTTTTATAGGCCTAGGACAGGCGTTCTCTCTCATCTGATTGGTTAACTTGTCTCTCATCTGATTGGTTAACTTGTCTCTCATCTGATTGGTTAACTTGTCTCTCATCTGATTGGTTAACTTTTGTCAATTCTCAAAACCTCACCTTGGCAAAAGAACCTTTACTGGCTATGTATGTGTGGTGGCCAGCTGTAGCCAACTGCCACTCTGCAACTGCCACTCTAACTGCCACTCTGTAACTGCCACTCTGTAACTGCCACTCTGTAACGGCTTCCCACATCTCCTCCTTTTTGTTTTAATAAAATGAGGCTGGTCTAGGCCTGTGCAATTACGTCCATCCGCCGTGGCTCCTGTTTTAGGTCATTCCTCTAATGTCACAGCCTTTCCTGTCATAGGGTAACCCTATCGCCACTGGGCCCCATGTCTTAGGTTGGTCTGTGCATGAGGAAAGTTGCCCGTCTCTGGATACCGCAGTGCTGTGTGACAGTAACTGCTAAATGACCTAGGGCGAACTCTGCAAAAGAGGCCAGCCAAAAAATGAATTAGTGGGGAAATCATGATCACCCTATTGATGAGCAAGGGCTGATCAATGATCGTTGAGTCTCTCTCATCCCAGTGCCATTGGGTTCAAGAGCAGAGAACTCAGATGCCAACTAATTCTTGAGCATAGATAACCAAATTTCAGGGGAGGTGCCGTTTTCAATAGCTAAAAGTGCCTGAGTTATAATCACCTTGTCATGTTTTTGTTGGGTTCTGAATTTGCATACCAACCAGAGCATGAACACCAGTCCACAGCATATGGCAGCACCAAACAAAATCACTCCCACCCATTCCTTAAAGTAAGAAAAAGCAGAGGTAAGCCAAGAGGTAAAGTCTCCGAGGGTCACTGGTTCCACTCTGGTCCCATTAAGGTTCAGGATCTGCATCTGCAGCCTCGTCTGCAACCTCTCCAGCTCCTGCGACCAGTTCCCCTTCAGGTAATTCGATAGGTCTGTACTTTTAATAAAAGAATCATTAATATACCTAATGGGAGTAGTGCACACATGCGGAGTGGATGCCACACAACTCATTTGTATGATGTTGGGAGCCGCGCCCACATTCGCCGTTACAAGATGGCGCTGACAGCTGTGTTCTAAGTGGTAAACAAATAATCTGCGCATGTGCCAAGGGTATCTTATGACTACTTGTGCTCTGCCTTCCCCGTGACGTCAACTCGGCCGATGGGCTGCAGCCAATCAAGGAGTGACACGTCCGAGGCGAAGGAGAATGCTCCTTAAGAGGGACGGGGTTTTCGCTTTTCTCTCTCTCTCTTGTCTCTCGCTCTCTCTCTTGCTTCTCTCTCTTGCTTTTCTCTCTCTCTTGCTTTTCTCTCTCTCTTGCTTCTTGCTCTCTTGCTTCTTGCACTCTGTTCCTGAAGATGTAAGAATAAAGCTTTGCCGCAGAAGATTCTGGTCTGTGGTGTTCTTCCTGGCCGGTCGTGAGAACGCGTCTAATAACAATTGGTGCCGAATTCCGGGACGAGAAAAAAACTCGGGACTGGCGCAAGGAAGATCCCTCATTCCGGAACCAGAACTGCGAATCAAGGTTATAAAGGTTCCCGTAACACAGACTGTTGAGAAGGATTCAACTGCCGAATTCAGAACTCATCAGCTGGGGAACGACGGTGATAAAGTGTTCCCATAAAACAGACTGTTGAGAAGGATTCAACTGCCGAATTCAGAACTCATCAGCTGGGGAACGGAAGTGAGAAATGGCTTTACCAGGTATGTTTGGCCTTGAACTTTTTCTAGTGTTAGGAGCCCTTTTGTTCCTTTTCACATGTTATCAAGTGATTAAGATAGGGCTGAAAATTCTAGAGGAAATTCAGGACAAGCTATCAGAAGTAAAGCGGGGAGAGAGAGTAGGAACAAAGAGAAAATATGGTACACAAAATAAGTATACAGGCCTTTCCAAGGGTCTTGAACCCGAGGAAAAGTTTAGGTCAGGTAAGAATACCTGGGGAGAGATTAGAAGGAAGGAAAAGAAAAAAGAAAAGAAAAAAGATCGATTAGCGGAGGTCTCTAGGAGATACTCGTCACTAGATGAGCTCAGGAAGCCAGCTCTTAGTAGTTCTGAAGCAGATGAAGAATTCTCCTCTGAGGAAACAGACTGGGAGGAAGAAGCAGCCCATTACCAGCCAGCTAATTGGTCAAGAAAAAAGTCAAAAGCGGCTGGCGAAGGCCAGTTTGCTAATTGGCCTCAGGGCAATCGGCTACCAGGTGCACTCCCGCCCTATGCGGAGTCCCCGCCCTGCGTAGTGCGTCAGCCCGTAGTGCGTCAGCAATGCGCAGAGAGGCAGTGCGCAGAGAGGCAGTGCGCAGACTCATTCATTCCCCGAGAGGAACAAAGGAAAATAGAACAGGCATTTCCAGTCTTTGAAGGAGCCGAGGGTGGGCGTGTCCACGCTCCGGTAGAATACTTACAAATTAAAGAAATTGCCGAGTCGGTTCGTAAATACGGAACCAATGCTAATTTTACCTTGGTGCAGTTAGACAGGCTCGCTGGCATGGCACTAACTCCTGCTGACTGGCAAACGGTTGTAAAAGCCGCTCTCCCTAGTATGGGCAAATATATGGAATGGAAAGCGCTTTGGCACGAAGCTGCACAGGCGCAGGCCCGAGCAAACGCAGCTGCTTTGACTCCAGAGCAGAGAGATTGGACTTTTGACTTGTTAACGGGTCAGGGAGCTTATTCTGCTGATCAGACAAACTACCATTGGGGAGCTTATGCCCAGATTTCTTCCACGGCTATTAGGGCCTGGAAGGCGCTCTCTCGAGCAGGTGAAACCACTGGTCAGTTAACAAAGATAATCCAGGGACCTCAGGAATCCTTCTCAGATTTTGTGGCCAGAATGACAGAGGCAGCAGAGCGTATTTTTGGAGAGTCAGAGCAAGCTGCGCCTCTAATAGAACAGCTAATCTATGAGCAAGCCACAAAGGAGTGCCGAGCGGCCATAGCCCCAAGAAAGAACAAAGGCTTACAAGACTGGCTCAGGGTCTGTCGAGAGCTTGGGGGACCTCTCAGCAATGCAGGTTTAGCGGCTGCCATCCTTCAATCCCAAAACCGCTCCATGAGCAGAAATGATCAGAGGACATGTTTTAACTGCGGAAAGCCTGGGCATTTTAAGAAAGATTGCAGAGCTCCAGATAAACAGGGAGGGACTCTCACTCTTTGCTCTAAGTGTGGCAAGGGTTATCATAGAGCTGACCAGTGTCGCTCTGTGAGGGATATAAAGGGCAGAGTCCTTCCCCCACCTGATAGTCAATCAACTGATGTGCCAAAAAACGGGTCATCGGGCCCTCGGTCCCAGGGCCCTCAAAGATATGGGAACCGGTTTGTCAGGACCCAGGAAGCAGTCAGAGAGGCGACCCAGGAAGACCCACAAGGGTGGACCTGCGTGCCGCCTCCGACTTCCTACTAATGCCTCAAATGAGTATTCAGCCGGTGCCGGTGGAGCCTATACCATCCTTGCCCCCGGGAACCATGGGCCTTATTCTCGGCCGGGGTTCACTCACCTTGCAGGGCTTAGTAGTCCACCCTGGAGTTATGGATTGTCAACATTCCCCTGAAATACAGGTCCTGTGCTCAAGCCCTAAGGGCGTTTTTTCTATTAGTAAAGGAGATAGGATAGCTCAGCTGCTGCTCCTCCCTGATAATACCAGGGAGAAATTTGCAGGACCTGAGATAAAGAAAATGGGCTCCTCAGGAAATGATTCTGCCTATTTGGTTGTATCTTTAAATGATAGACCTAAGCTCCGCCTTAAGATTAATGGAAAAGAGTTTGAAGGCATCCTTGATACCGGAGCAGATAAAAGTATAATTTCTACACATTGGTGGCCCAAAGCATGGCCCACCACAGAGTCATCTCATTCATTACAGGGCCTAGGATATCAATCATGTCCCACTATAAGCTCCGTTGCCTTGACGTGGGAATCCTCTGAAGGACAGCAAGGGAAATTCATACCTTATGTGCTCCCACTCCCGGTTAACCTCTGGGGAAGGGATATTATGCAGCATTTGGGCCTTATTTTGTCCAATGAAAACGCCCCATCAGGAGGGTATTCAGCTAAAGCAAAAAATATCATGGCAAAGATGGGTTATAAAGAAGGAAAAGGGTTAGGACATCAAGAACAGGGAAGGATAGAGCCCATCTCACCTAATGGAAACCAAGACAGACAGGGTCTGGGTTTTCCTTAGCGGCCATTGGGGCAGCACGACCCATACCATGGAAAACAGGGGACCCAGTGTGGGTTCCTCAATGGCACCTATCCTCTGAAAAACTGGAAGCTGTGATTCAACTGGTAGAGGAACAATTAAAACTAGGCCATATTGAGCCATCTACCTCACCTTGGAATACTCCAATTTTTGTAATTAAGAAAAAGTCAGGAAAGTGGAGACTGCTCCATGACCTCAGAGCCATTAATGAGCAAATGAACTTATTTGGCCCAGTACAGAGGGGTCTCCCTGTACTTTCCGCCTTACCACGTGGCTGGAATTTAATTATTATAGATATTAAAGATTGTTTCTTTTCTATACCTTTGTGTCCAAGAGATAGGCCCAGATTTGCCTTTACCATCCCCTCTATTAATCACATGGAACCTGATAAGAGGTATCAATGGAAGGTCTTACCACAGGGAATGTCCAATAGTCCTACTATGTGTCAACTTTATGTGCAAGAAGCTCTTTTGCCAGTGAGGGAACAGTTCCCCTCTTTAATTTTGCTCCTTTACATGGATGACATCCTCCTGTGCCATAAGAACCTTACCATGCTACAAAAGGCATATCCTTTTCTACTTAAAACTTTAAGTCAGTGGGGTTTACAGATAGCCACAGAAAAGGTCCAAATTTCTGATACAGGACAATTCTTGGGCTCTGTGGTGTCCCCAGATAAGATTGTGCCCCAAAAGGTAGAGATAAGAAGAGATCACCTCCATACCTTAAATGATTTTCAAAAGCTGTTGGGAGATATTAATTGGCTCAGACCTTTTTTAAAGATTCCTTCCGCTGAGTTAAGGCCTTTGTTTAGTATTTTAGAAGGAGATCCTCATATCTCCTCCCCTAGGACTCTTACTCTAGCTGCTAACCAGGCCTTACAAAAAGTAGAAAAGGCCTTACAGAATGCACAATTACAACGTATTGAGGATTCGCAACCTTTCAGTTTGTGTGTCTTTAAGACAGCACAATTGCCAACTGCAGTTTTGTGGCAGAATGGGCCATTGTTGTGGATCCATCCAAACGTATCCCCAGCTAAAATAATAGATTGGTATCCTGATGCAATTGCACAGCTTGCCCTTAAAGGTCTAAAAGCAGCAATCACCCACTTTGGGCAAAGTCCATATCTTTTAATTGTACCTTATACCGCTGCACAGGTTCAAACCTTGGCAGCCACATCTAATGATTGGGCAGTTTTAGTTACCTCCTTTTCAGGAAAAATAGATAACCATTATCCAAAACATCCAATCTTACAGTTTGCCCAAAATCAATCTGTTGTGTTTCCACAAATAACAGTAAGAAACCCACTTAAAAATGGGATTGTGGTATATACTGATGGATCAAAAACTGGCATAGGTGCCTATGTGGCTAATGGTAAAGTGGTATCCAAACAGTATAATGAAAATTCACCTCAAGTGGTAGAATGTTTAGTGGTCTTAGAAGTTTTAAAAACCTTTTTAGAACCCCTTAATATTGTGTCAGATTCCTATTATGTGGTTAATGCAGTAAATCTTTTAGAAGTGGCTGGAGTGATTAAGCCTTCCAGTAGAGTTGCCAATATTTTTCAGCAGATACAATTAGTTTTGTTATCTAGAAGATCTCCTGTTTATATTACTCATGTTAGAGCCCATTCAGGCCTACCTGGCCCCATGGCTCTGGGAAATGATTTGGCAGATAAGGCCACTAAAGTGGTGGCTGCTGCCCTATCATCCCCGGTAGAGGCTGCAAGAAATTTTCATAACAATTTTCATGTGACGGCTGAAACATTACGCAGTCGTTTCTCCTTGACAAGAAAAGAAGCCCGTGACATTGTTACTCAATGTCAAAGCTGCTGTGAGTTCTTGCCAGTTCCTCATGTGGGAATTAACCCACGCGGTATTCGACCTCTACAGGTCTGGCAAATGGATGTTACACATGTTTCTTCCTTTGGAAAACTTCAATATCTCCATGTGTCCATTGACACATGTTCTGGCATCATGTTTGCTTCTCCGTTAACCGGAGAAAAAGCCTCACATGTGATTCAACATTGCCTTGAGGCATGGAGTGCTTGGGGGAAACCCAGACTCCTTAAGACTGATAATGGACCAGCTTATACGTCTCAAAAATTCCAACAGTTCTGCCGTCAGATGGACGTGACCCACCTGACTGGACTTCCATACAACCCTCAAGGACAGGGTATTGTTGAGCGTGCGCATCGCACCCTCAAAACCTATCTTATAAAACAGAAGAGGGGAACTTTTGAGGAGACTGTACCCCGAGCACCAAGAGTGTCGGTGTCTTTGGCACTCTTTACACTCAATTTTTTAAATATTGATGCTCATGGCCATACTGCGGCTGAACGTCATTGTTCAGAGCCAGATAGGCCCAATGAGATGGTTAAATGGAAAAATGTCCTTGATAATAAATGGTATGGCCCGGATCCTATTTTGATAAGATCCAGGGGAGCTATCTGTGTTTTCCCACAGAATGAAGACAACCCATTTTGGGTACCAGAAAGACTCACCCGAAAAATCCAGACTGACCAAGGGAATACTAATGTCCCTCGTCTTGGTGATGTCCAGGGCGTCAATAATAAAGAGAGAGCAGCGTTGGGGGATAATGTCGACATTTCCACTCCCAATGACGGTGATGTATAATGCTCAAGTATTCTCCTGCTTTTTTACCACTAACTGGGAACTGGGTTTGGCCTTGATTCAGACAGCCTTGGCTCTGTCTGGACAGGTCCAGACGACTGACACCATTAACACTTTGTCAGCCTCAGTGACTACAGTCATAGATGAACAGGCCTCAGCTAATGTCAAGATACAGAGAGGTCTCATGCTGGTTAATCAACTCATAGATCTTGTCCAGATACAACTAGATGTATTATGACAAATAACTCAGCTGGGATGTGAACAAAAGTTTCCGGGATTGTGTGTTATTTCCATTCAGCATGTTAAATTTACTAGGGCAGCTAATTTGTCAAAAAGTCTTTTTCAGTATATGTTACAGAATTGGATGGCTGAATTTGAACAGATCCTTCGGGAATTGAGACTTCAGGTCAACTCCACGCGCTTGGACCTGTCGCTGACCAAAGGATTACCCAATTGGATCTCCTCAGCATTTTCTTTCTTTAAAAAATGGGTGGGATTAATATTATTTGGAGATACACTTTGCTGTGGATTAGTGTTGCTTCTTTGATTGGTCTGTAAGCTTAAGGCCTAAACTAGGAGAGACAAGGTGGTTATTGCCCAGGCGCTTGCAGGACTAGAACATGGAGCTCCCCCTGATATATGGTTATCTATGCTTAGGCAATAGGTCGCTGGCCACTCAGCTCTTATATCCCATGAGGCTAGACTCATTGCACGGGATAGAGTGAGTGTGCTTCAGCAGCCCGAGAGAGTTGCAAGGCTAAGCACTGCAATGGAAAGGCTCTGCGGCATATATGAGCCTATTCTAGGGAGACATGTCATCTTTCATGAAGGTTCAGTGTCCTAGTTCCCTTCCCCCAGGCAAAACGACACGGGAGCAGGTCAGGGTCGCTCTGGGTAAAAGCCTGTAAGCCTAAGAGCTAATCCTGTACATGGCTCCTTTACCTACACACTGGGGATTTGACCTCTATCTCCACTCTCATTAATATGGGTGGCCTATTTGCTCTTATTAAAAGGATAGGGGGAGATGTTGGGAGCCGCGCCCACATTCGCCGTTACAAGATGGCGCTGACAGCTGTGTTCTAAGTGGTAAACAAATAATCTGCGCATGTGCCAAGGGTATCTTATGACTACTTGTGCTCTGCCTTCCCCGTGACGTCAACTCGGCCGATGGGCTGCAGCCAATCAAGGAGTGACACGTCCGAGGCGAAGGAGAATGCTCCTTAAGAGGGACGGGGTTTTCGCTTTTCTCTCTCTCTCTTGTCTCTCGCTCTCTCTCTTGCTTCTCTCTCTTGCTTTTCTCTCTCTCTTGCTTTTCTCTCTCTCTTGCTTCTTGCTCTCTTGCTTCTTGCACTCTGTTCCTGAAGATGTAAGAATAAAGCTTTGCCGCAGAAGATTCTGGTCTGTGGTGTTCTTCCTGGCCGGTCGTGAGAACGCGTCTAATAACAGTATGACATCCATCATCTGTTCCATGTTATGTTGTAAAATATCCATTCTCTGATTCACTAACATTAACCCTGAGGCGATATGAGAATCTGCCCTTTGCAGGGTAAGCAATGTCTCAGACTTTTTTTTGTTTTTTGTTTTTGTTTTGTTTTGTCTTGTTTTTGCTATCTGACTTATAGTGTCAGCAGTATTAATTTGATCTGCCCAATTAGAGATAATCTTTTTCTTTAAAAAAAATTACAGGGTGTAAAAGGTTTATCCACATTATGCACAAAGCATAATGTATAATTTAAATGAAAACTAGTATTCTTATACACCCATGGTTCTTGAGGAGTTTGTCGTGCATAAGGCACATCCAAAAAACATTCCTTTGCAAAAAACAAAGGCTAGGTAGAAGAATTGGAATGTACCGGTAAAGGTACTGGCCATGATCTTACTATGGCCCACAAAGGTATACTTATCCCAGTCTCAATCATCAGGAGCAGGACCATCTTGATCTTTCACGGTCCTTGTCAGTCATTCTGGGACCCACAGCTGTTGTCAATGATCCTGGGGAAACAAACAGACCCTCTCGCCCACGTCAACACCATCAACACCTGTGGGCAATGATTTTCACGCCCTTATGGCAATCTGATTCACCTGCTCAAACACCTGCACTGGATATCTTGTCTGTTGCTGTGCAAAGCGACCTTGACCAAGCAGCATATCCCTATCCCATGCTGGATTTCCTGCAGCAGAGTTAGCCACTGCCTGTTCATTTGCAAATTCAATAAGGAAGGCTTTCCAATCTAAATACTGCCCAGGTGAAAGGCATGCCTTCCTCCTCCTCTGCCTCGGCTCTTTTATTTTGTCCTTTCTGTCCACCTGATAACACTGTGTCTCCTTTCTTTTTCCTTTTTCTTTTTAAGCCCTTCTCCTCTTCCGACATACTTTCTTGTTGCTCTGTAAGGATTTTCTGACCTGTCTTGACTGCCTCTACACACAGTTTCAAACAGTAACAGAGTCCATATATCAGAACAAACAAGACCAAAACTATCAGACCTACCCACAAAGGGTCAATAGGAGAAAAAAGCATAACTCATGAACCTTAACTTGTCCCAAAACCGGGAACCTTAACTTGTCCCAAAGCCGGGAACCTTATTGTCTCAATCCTTTCTTTCCTTCCTTTCCTTTCCCTTTTTTTTTTCTCTTTCCCCTTTCCTTTTCTTCACTATTTCCTTTTCTTTATCACTGATTCCTTTTATTTTTCCTCCCTTTTCTTTTCCTTTTTATCCCCCTTTAACCCGGGGATCAATTTGGGAGACTTACCAGTACCACCGTTCCTCAGCTGAAGAGTTCTGAATTCACGCTGTTGAATCCTTCTCAGCAGCCTGTTTTACAGGAACCTTTATTACCACCGTTCCCCAGCTGAAGAGTTCTGAATCCACGCCGGATCCTTCTCAACAGTCTGTTTTATGGGAACCGTTATTAACCCCTTCTTCCCTGTGATGCAGTTCTGAATCCTCCCTGTAGCAGGGGGTCTTCGCTCGTGCCTGAAGATGTTTCTTTTCCCGGGTTTTCGGCACCACTTCTTGCGCGCGCTCGACTGGCCAGGAAGAACGACGCTGCAACAGGATCCTTCTGCACACGTTTATTGGGAGAGCTTGATTGTAGAGGCGAAAAGACCTCGAGCCCAGAACTGGTGCTGCTTTTATAGGCCTAGGACAGGCGTTCTCTCTCATCTGATTGGTTAACTTTTGTCAATTCTCAAAACCTCACCTTGGCAAAAGAACCTTTACTGGCTATGTATGTGTGGTGGCCAGCTGTAGCCAACTGCCACTCTGCAACTGCCACTCTAACTGCCACTCTGTAACTGCCACTCTGTAACTGCCACTCTGTAACTGCCACTCTGTAACGGCTTCCCACAATGTACATCTTATCTGAGCACCAAGAAATCAAAATAAATTATGTTATTCTCTCGGAGTTCTACAGTCAAGTCAGAGCAAGCCTTGCTGGGTTAAAACTAAGGCGCAGTAAGAATCTCTTCTTCCTGGAAGATCTTCTTCCGGGGAGAATCTATTTATTTGCGTTTCCCTTCCATTTTGGGCATTCCTCTCCTCTCTCCACCTTCCACCCCCATCTTTATCTCTAAACCAGCAGCTATGGACAAGAGTTCCATCTTATATTGTCATCTCTTTGATTTTTCTCTCCAATGTCCCTATTACACTGTGTGTGTGATTGTGTGTGTGTGTATCTGTCTCTGTGTGTATATGTGTGTGTGTCTGTGTGTTCTGTGTATGTCTGCGTGTGTATGTCTGTATGTCCGTGTGCGTGTGTGCATGCGTGTGTGTGTGTGTGTGTGTGTGTGTGTGTGTGTGTGTGTGTGTGGTTTCTGGCTATACCAGAGATTGAGCCCAAGGCCTTGTGCATGGTAAGCAAACCCCCTAGCACTGAATTATGCCACCAACCTCCTTCTTCCACTTCTAAGAGTCCATATGACTACACTGGACCGATGAAGATGAAGCTAAGACCCAGGATATTCCCCTATCTTACTTAGGATGCACTGATTAACAACCCCCATTCATCTACACTCTACAGCTTTAATTTCTGGTTGCTATGTAACCTAATGTATTCAGTGTTTCTAAGGCATAAACCATCTGTGGAAAGGAAGAAATCCTACCTATGAACATGTCCCAAAGCCAAAATATATGAACTTAGAACCATACTTTATACCATTTAAAAATTAAAATAGATTGTCAACTTAAATGTAAAAACCTAACACTTTAAGATTTGTAGACATTAGAGAAAATATTGGAACCCTGAATAGGCAGAGATTTTTTTTTTTCACCATGACACCAAAGCACAATCTCTAAACTATAAATGACAAATTTGCCTTTATCAAGATTCAGACGTTCTCTTCGAGAGACATTGTTGATAGAAATAAATGGCATAAAGTAGGAGAAAGTATCTGAAAGTCTCAATTTCACAATATGAACAAGAACTGTGTCCAGAATGCACCAACTCTGAAACCTTTGTAAGATGGGAGGGAAATTTTAATTCAGGGAGGAAAAGAGACAAAATATTTGAGTAGATACTTACTTGCACAGCAGATGTCTAGATAAGAGAAAATGTACATCATTAGTGATTAGAGAGATGCACGTTTAAATCATAGTGAGCTATAAGCACCCACTGCAGTGTAAAGACTTCAAAGGCCAGCCTATGAAGTGTTGGTGAGGCTATAGACAAGCATGTGACACAGAACTCTCCTGCACTCGATCCATGGTGAAATAGTTTGATGTCAGACAGAAGTGTAGCTGTTTCCTAAATAGTTAACTATGCACTTCCCGTGTGACTCATCATTCCACTCCTGATATATACCCAAGAGAAATAAAATACCCACACAAAGACTTGTACACAAGTGCTCACAGTGCTCATTTTTAATAGCCCAAACCAGGAATTGATCCAAAAATCCATCAACAAGTGATTGAAAAAACAAATTATGATATATCCATATAATATAAGGCTAATCAGTATTTGGATAAGTCTTAAAATACTGAGTTGAGTGACAACTAAGACTGAGCAAAGCAACCTTCACTAACAGAAGCATGTTAGTGACTGTCTGGAGAAGACCACGTGGGAGCCCAGAGGAGGAGAGGTTACAGGCTGGAGTTATAGGTAGGAATAAAGACATTTTAGAGGTGATGGCCATCATCTTGACTGTGGTATTGTATGCAGATGTCAAACCTGATCCAATTGTATGCTTTAAATGCATATAATTTGCCAAATGTCAACTGTGCCTCAATATAGAGTTTTTTTTTAATGTTTTAAATAAATGAGGCAAAGAAATATATGCGCTGACAAGGAAGTAAAAGTTATCCTATAGATTATTGAATACAATTTCCATGGTCTATGTGTGTGTGTGTGTGTGTGTGTGTGTGTGTGTATGTGTACATCTATATGTGGGAAATGGAGAAGAATGAGAGAGAGAATTGTTGCCCTGGAAAATGTATTAACATGTTGCACAAAGAATGTCAGGGTAGAATTTAAAACAGAGATGTTTAGATACCTGTGTTTAGAAGAAAATTCTCTATCAGTCTTGGCAAGTGGCCTCTTCCCTTCAGGCCTCTGTGAAGATTTAAGGAGGGGTGGTATAGGGCAGGGTGGAAGAAGTGTTTTAGAAAAGTAGATGTGCCCAGAAAGCTGGTAAGAAGGGTTCAGACAGAGCGCGGGGTTTTCCTGAGAGACGCCAAGTACCTCACCAAGGATGTGGTCATGGGCTGCAATTGAAGGGTGTGGGATAAGGAAGAGTGGCCGCATGTGTTGGCGGTTTACATGAAAAATGGAACAGATGTAGGCAGGAGACGAAGAAGAGAAATCCCAGGTGCCTCCTGGGCTAGACAAGGTAACTGAGAGACTGGCATCACAGGGGAAATGAACTGTAAAGGAGGAACCAGCGGGAGAATATGAGGGAGAGATTTAATTAAGATCTTACATAATCCAATTTCATCAACAGGATTCTATAAGTCAGAGAGAAAAACGACTTGCCCAAAGTCACACAGCAGACCCCAGAATTCATGAGTCGGTTTCTGTGATGGTGCCCTATAGCACAGATCCCTGTCACGTGAGTCAAGGGACGATGGGAGCCCTGTGGTAATGTCCAATCAGCAATTAGAACTGTCAACACAGCATGGGAGAAGCCTGGGGAACTAGAAATATTGATGGAGGAGCTGGGAGCTGGGCTGAAGCAACAAGAGCAAATGAGATAAAAGGTTTTCTATCCATCCCCATTAACTCTCCCTTGGATAAATTATCCACCCGTATGTTCTGCTTCCTGCTTAAATCAAATCCACTTCAAAATGGCACCTCTTCTCTCGGTCCTAATAACTTCCCTGGCTGCACAGTGTTGAATTCGAGGTGTCCATTGGGTTGCCCCTCCTCATACTTTCTGCATCCACACCATGAAGTCACCATTTTCCTTCTAAAAGTCACCAATTGTCCCTTCCCCTCTAACTCCATTCTAACCCAGTCTATCTCAACTCTCAGATGTTCTGTTCTGTTCTGTTCTGTTCTGGTTTTGAGACAAGATCTTGAAGTTCTCTCCGTGTTATGCAAGTTGGACTCCAACTCACAAACTCAAATGCCCTCCCCGCTCGGGCTCCCGAGTAACAGACTGCAGATCCCATAACTGCCTTTGTGAACTTGGATTTCAATGGCACTTGACTAACCGTCCCACCATTTAGTAAAGGGCTGAAATGAAAAAAATTAATTGAGAAAAGATAAGTCATACTGGCAGATGAATTAGGGAAGGTTGCCCCTCCCCCACCACTACCCCTCCCCCACCCCTAGAGATCAGACAGAAGGAAGAGGGTCAGATGCCACAGGGCAGCAAGAGGCCTTGAGGAAAGAGAAAGGAATAAGGAACCAGCAAGGTGGGAGCTGAGGAAGCCACCTTTTGGGAGGAAAGAGGGACCAAGCCCAGCTGTGGGGACAGTGTGCCTTGTGGTGCAAGGGCAGAGGATAAGACCCAGAAGAGGCTGAGCAACAGCCGGGTCAGTGTGTCACTGAGGAGGAACAGCAGCAGAATGAGATCATTTGCCCACAACATTTCAATGTCAAAAAGAAAAAATGTAAACAAATTCTAGAATGGCAACCCAGATCCCAAACGTTTATTGTCTGCGTCTTGTCTTGTTTTCTAGGTATGCCTGCTTTAAGGGGGGGAGGGGGGGCTGTGAGAGGCTAGAGGGGAACAATAAACAAAACGAATTCTGGAGTTGTTAGACTAATGTCATTCAAAACCTGGGGGAGGGAAAGTGGCTGGCCTCCTGAGTTCCAGTGAGTAGCTGACATGCTGAGAGCTGGTCTACAGCCAGAAAGCTGGTGAAAGATATTTGGTCCTCGAATCTTGTTTTCTGACCCTCAGTCCATATTGCACAGGAAATTTCTAATAGAAAGCTGTTTCCTTTGTCACACCATTTTCTGTTTAGGGCGAGGATAGGAAGTAATCCATCCTGTCCTTTTAACAATTCCAAGAGAACACCAAAACATCCCCTGGTCTCTGAACACACAGTTGCAAAAGCCCCAAAGTTCTTCCTGTCCTCTACTCTTAATCTTTCCTGCTGTAGTTAAAGGCTGCTCCCCTTCATCCTGTCTTTAGGGAAGCAGAGGAGGGGCAGAAAACAGGACCCGAGGAGAAAATTGGGAAACTGACTGAACATAAAGGGTCAGAGAGCTCCTACAGCCCCCGAGGATGTGGTCCTTAGAGATTCTACATCTCTGTTCCCTGACTGCCTCAACATGGCATGGGGGTGAAAGAAAGCTGCTTTCACTGTGGCAGAGATTCGGGTGCAAAGAATCCAGTATAGTCGCACAGCTACCAAACTAAAGTATGTTGTAAGCCTCCCAAGTAGAGTTACCGGTACTTAAGAGGTAGCCAGACACACAACCCAGCAGCACAGGATGGTCTCTGACACCAGGTAGACCCAAGGACAAGAGATGAGGATGACCCACCAAGCATCCTTCAAGAGCACATCTTGCAGGGCTGGAGAGCTGGCTCAGTAGTTAACAGCACTGGCTGCTCTTCCAGAGGACCTGGGTTCAACCAGCATCTACCTGGCAGCTCACAGCCATCTGTAACTCCAGTTCCATGGGATCTGACACCCATTTATGAATTCTGTGGGCAAGGACATAGTGTACAGACATACATGAAAACCAAACATTCATATACCTAAAAAATAAATAAAAGAAAGAATATGCTTTGTAGCATATAACAAGAAGGGATTGAGAGGGAGAAGAGAGAGGCTCCTCCTTATGTTTGCTTGAAGCAATGCTTTATAAATAAAGATTTATTTGATACACAGAGACCTCCAGCTGTGTACTTAGTGTCTATGGCTATCTTTATGGGACAAGGGCAGAGTTGAGAACTTGCAACAATATGGCAAAGCTGAAACTGTTTACTGTCTGTCACATACAAAACCAACCAACCAACCAATCAACAAATAAATAAAACAAAACAAAAAACCCTCTTAGCTGACTCCTGACAT